>NC_082695.1:59220157-59872300 GCF_949987515.2 Delphinus delphis
GGGGCACGCGTTAACGGAATGCTTCAACCGTGGAAGGTATTTCACGAGACACTGTGCACTCACGTTCGTTGTAACAACGGCCACAGGGCCCTCACTGCATGCCTTCCAACTCCTCGGCTGTGTTTGAGCCCCAGGAAGTAAATGCGCTCGTTTGACTGAGCTCCGTGAATGTGCAACGGTGATGGCGAAGCGCTGCCCTGTTCGCTCGAAAGCTCTCGTTCGTGCGGCCTTCACACGGCCTCAAGGTACGCAGTTCTAAAGAGCCTTGCATTCCATGCTGGTGTGCCAAGCCCCCCACCCACCCGCAGGGAGGAATTTGGGCTCTTCTGAGAGACACCAGTGTGCGTCCCAAGTGAAACCAGGGCGTCTCCCCCAGGACGTCGCCGAACGGCAGTCGGATGCCAGAGGTGTACTTCCAGCCGGAAAAAGAGGGAAGAGGACAGCTTTCCCAGGGACAATTCTGGACCCTTGGGACCATCCAGAATCACCAAGGCCTCAACTTTGCACGGCCTGGGGAACGCTCTTCCGCCTGTCCAGCAATCCCCACGTCAAAACCTTTCTCGGCAGAGGCAGGCACTCTCTCCCTTGTACTAGATAGCTCGGCAGCGCCTTCCGAGAAACATGCTGCGTCATTCAGCTTGAACGTGGGACGCGGAGGGGAGAGTACGCTTTCTCCCCGTTTGGAGGCGCCTTGCGCTTGGCTTCGAAGCTGCCTTGAACAGCACTAGCGGCCCGACGTCTCTGCACGGCAGGACTGTCGTTGTGGGCCGAGGCTGCGTGTTCTCCCAAAGCGGAAACCGTGCTGGCAATCCCTTTCTAGGAACTCCTCCCACGGCACCCCAGGTTCGGCTCCGGCCGAACGAAAGGTGACCTCGGGCCTCAAGGTGACGTTCCAGTGTTTCACGTCAGGGGAGTTGGGTGTGCAGGGGTCTCCCATGAGGCCATCCTCCACCACGGAGTGCCTTAACCCTGCGACGCTCCTGGGGACACACAGGGTAGGAGCCCATTCACCAGTTTCGCAGGATGCCCTCTCTCCGTGCCGGAACGGCGGCCTCTGGCTTCTGAGGAACCTTAGCGTAAGCAGGCCCCTGGAGACAGCTCTTCACATTCACAGCTAGGGCAGTGTACTCCTCTCTGGGTTGCCCAGGTTGAGTGGCCCAGTCGTCAGAGAGACTGGCGAAAGCAGCGCTGCGCGGGCTCCCTTTGCCAGTCAGTCGCACGGCCTCCTTGACTGAAAGAGCACTGCAGTGCCAAAAGACACCGCGCTGACGACTGGCTCCAGGAAGAGACTCGGGACAGCACTCTCACAGAAGCGAAAGCTAGGCTGTGGGCCCAGCCTGAGGAGCCGTACGTACGTTTGCCACACTTCTCTACACAGCTAGGCGTGAGCCAGAGAGCCTTGGTCACTGAGGCCTACCTGAGGTACTGCCATACTTACCCAGTAGATCCCACGCAGAGGTCCCTGTGCCCAAAAGGGCCTCCACGGAAGGGCCCTGTTCCTCCCGCTGTGTTTCCTTGAGGTAATCAGAAACCACTGAGGATACCCTGTAGGAGCTCAGGTATGAAGCTGGGTGACCCTGGCCAAACCTGATTCCCCCTCCGTGGTAGACGAGACAGTGGCGGGTCCTAAGCTGCCTGAAGCACACTCCTCGCGCGCACCTTCTCTTTGCTGCCGGAAGGCCTCACATAAGAAGTCTGAGTTGACTCGTGACAGAAGAAGTCTGAGTTGACTCGTGTGAGGCCTGCCGCTCTCAGTTCCTTGCTGGGAGCTTCAGCAGGAGCACTCTGGAGCTCGCCGGCAGAAGAATTGTGAGACCCCCGCCCCACCCCGGCCTCGAGCAAAAGTCCAGATTTCCCCCGTTCGTTAGGAACCCCTCGGAGTGCCAGAGGGAGCGGAGGGGAACGCGTTAACGGAATGCTTCAACCGTGGAAGGTATTTCACGAGACACTGTGCACTCACGTTCGTTGTAACAACTGTCACAGGGCCCTCACTGCATGCCTTCCAACTCCTCGGCTGTGTTTGAGCCCCAGGAAGTAAATGCGCTCGTTTGACTGAGCTCCGTGAATGTGCAACGGTGATGGCGAAGCGCTGCCCTGTTCGCTCGAAAGCTCTCGTTCGTGCGGCCTTCACACGGCCTCAAGGTACGCAGTTCTAAAGAGCCTTGCATTCCATGCTGGTGTGCCAAGCCCCCCACCCACCCGCAGGGAGGAATTTGGGCTCTTCTGAGAGACACCAGTGTGCGTCCCAAGTGAAACCAGGGCGTCTCCCCCAGGACGTCGCCGAACGGCAGTCGGATGCCAGAGGTGTACTTCCAGCTGGAAAAAGAGGGAAGAGGACAGCTTTCCCAGGGACAATTCTGGACCCTTGGGACCATCCAGAATCACCAAGGCCTCAACTTTGCACGGCCTGGGGAACGCTCTTCCGCCTGTCCAGCAATCCCCACGTCAAAACCTTTCTCGGCAGAGGCAGGCACTCTCTCCCTTGTACTAGATAGCTCGGCAGCGCCTTCTGAGAAACATGCTGCGTCATTCGGCTTGAACGTGGGACGCGGAGGGGAGAGTACGCTTTCTCCCCGTTTGGAGGCGCCTTGCGCTTGGCTTCGAAGCTGCCTTGAACAGCACTAGCGGCCCGACGTCTCTGCACGGCAGGACTGTCGTTGTGGGCCGAGGCTGCGTGTTCTCCCAAAGCGGAAACCGTGCTGGCAATCCCTTTCTAGGAACTCCTCCCACGGCACCCCAGGTTCGGCTCCGGCCGAACGAAAGGTGACCTCGGGCCTCAAGGTGACGTTCCAGTGTTTCACGTCAGGGGAGTTGGGTGTGCAGGGGTCTCCCATGAGGCCATCCTCCACCACGGAGTGCCTTAACCCTGCGACGCTCCTGGGGACACACAGGGTAGGAGCCCATTCACCAGTTTCGCAGGATGCCCTCTCTCCGTGCCGGAACGGCGGCCTCTGGCTTCTGAGGAACCTTAGCGTAAGCAGGCCCCTGGAGACAGCTCTTCACATTCACAGCTAGGGCAGTGTACTCCTCTCTGTGTTGCCCAGGTTGAGTGGCCCAGTCGTCAGAGAGACTGGCGAAAGCAGCGCTGCGCGGGCTCCCTTTGCCAGTCAGTCGCACGGCCTCCTTGACTGAAAGAGCACTGCAGTGCCGAAAGACACCGCGCTGACGACTGGCTCCAGGAAGAGACTCGGGACAGCACTCTCACAGAAGCGAAAGCTAGGCTGTGGGCCCAGCCTGAGGAGCCGTACGTACGTTTGCCACACTTCTCTACACAGCTAGGCGTGAGCCAGAGAGCCTTGGTCACTGAGGCCTACCTGAGGTACTGCCATACTTACCCAGTAGATCCCACGCAGAGGTCCCTGTGCCCAAAAGGGCCTCCACGGAAGGGCCCTGTTCCTCCCGCTGTGTTTCCTTGAGGTAATCAGAAACCACTGAGGATACCCTGTAGGAGCTCAGGTATGAAGCTGGGCGACCCTGGCCAAACCTGATTCCCCCTCCGTGGTAGACGAGACAGTGGCGGGTCCTAAGCTGCCTGAAGCACACTCCTCGCGCGCACCTTCTCTTTGCTGCCGGAAGGCCTCACATAAGAAGTCTGAGTTGACTCGTGACAGAAGAAGTCTGAGTTGACTCGTGTGAGGCCTGCCGCTCTCAGTTCCTTGCTGGGAGCTTCAGCAGGAGCGCTCTGGAGCTCGCCGGCAGAAGAATTGTGAGTCCCCCCGCCCCACCCCGGCCTCGAGCAAAAGTCCAGATTTCCCCCGTTCGTTAGGAACCCCTCGGAGTGCCAGAGGGAGCGGAGGGGCACGCGTTAACGGAATGCTTCAACCGTGGAAGGTATTTCACGAGACACTGTGCACTCATGTTCGTTGTAACAACGGCCACAGGGCCCTCACTGCATGCCTTCCAACTCCTCGGCTGTGTTTGAGCCCCAGGAAGTAAATGCGCTCGTTTGACTGAGCTCCGTGAATGTGCAACGGTGATGGCGAAGCGCTGCCCTGTTCGCTCGAAAGCTCTCGTTCGTGCGGCCTTCACAGGGCCTCAAGGTACGCAGTTCTAAAGAGCCTTGCATTCCATGCTGGTGTGCCAAGCCCCCCACCCACCCGCAGGGAGGAATTTGGGCTCTTCTGAGAGACACCAGTGTGCGTCCCAAGTGAAACCAGGGCGTCTCCCCCAGGACGTCGCCGAACGGCAGTCGGATGCCAGAGGTGTACTTCCAGCCGGAAAAAGAGGGAAGAGGACAGCTTTCCCAGGGACAATTCTGGACCCTTGGGACCATCCAGAATCACCAAGGCCTCAACTTTGCACGGCCTGGGGAACGCTCTTCCGCCTGTCCAGCAATCCCCACGTCAAAACCTTTCTCGGCAGAGGCAGGCACTCTCTCCCTTGTACTAGATAGCTCGGCAGTGCCTTCCGAGAAACATGCTGCGTCATTCGGCTTGAACGTGGGACGCGGAGGGGAGAGTACGCTTTCTCCCCGTTTGGAGGCGCCTTGCGCTTGGCTTCGAAGCTGCCTTGAACAGCACTAGCGGCCCGACGTCTCTGCACGGCAGGACTGTCGTTGTGGGCCGAGGCTGCGTGTTCTCCCAAAGCGGAAACCGTGCTGGCAATCCCTGTCTAGGAACTCCTCCCACGGCACCCCAGGTTCGGCTCCGGCCGAACGAAAGGTGACCTCGGGCCTCAAGGTGACGTTCCAGTGTTTCACGTCAGGGGAGTTGGGTGTGCAGGGGTCTCCCATGAGGCCATCCTCCACCACGGAGTGCCTTAACCCTGCGACGCTCCTGGGGACACACAGGGTAGGAGCCCATTCACCAGTTTCGCAGGATGCCCTCTCTCCGTGCCGGAACGGCGGCCTCTGGCTTCTGAGGAACCTTAGCGTAAGCAGGCCCCTGGAGACAGCTCTTCACATTCACAGCTAGGGCAGTGTACTCCTCTCTGGGTTGCCCAGGTTGAGTGGCCCAGTCGTCAGAGAGACTGGCGAAAGCAGCGCTGCGCGGGCTCCCTTTGCCAGTCAGTCGCACGGCCTCCTTGACTGAAAGAGCACTGCAGTGCCGAAAGACACCGCGCTGACGACTGGCTCCAGGAAGAGACTCGGGACAGCACTCTCACAGAAGCGAAAGCTAGGCTGTGGGCCCAGCCTGAGGAGCCGTACGTACGTTTGCCACACTTCTCTACACAGCTAGGCGTGAGCCAGAGAGCCTTGGTCACTGAGGCCTACCTGAGGTACTGCCATACTTACCCAGTAGATCCCACGCAGAGGTCCCTGTGCCCAAAAGGGCCTCCACGGAAGGGCCCTGTTCCTCCCGCTGTGTTTCCTTGAGGTAATCAGAAACCACTGAGGATACCCTGTAGGAGCTCAGGTATGAAGCTGGGCGACCCTGGCCAAACCTGATTCCCCCTCCGTGGTAGACGAGACAGTGGCGGGTCCTAAGCTGCCTGAAGCACACTCCTCGCGCGCACCTTCTCTTTGCTGCCGGAAGGCCTCACATAAGAAGTCTGAGTTGACTCGTGACAGAAGAAGTCTGAGTTGACTCGTGTGAGGCCTGCCGCTCTCAGTTCCTTGCTGGGAGCTTCAGCAGGAGCGCTCTGGAGCTCGCCGGCAGAAGAATTGTGAGTCCCCCCGCCCCACCCCGGCCTCGAGCAAAAGTCCAGATTTCCCCCGTTCGTTAGGAACCCCTCGGAGTGCCAGAGGGAGCGGAGGGGCACGCGTTAACGGAATGCTTCAACCGTGGAAGGTATTTCACGAGACACTGTGCACTCACGTTCGTTGTAACAACGGCCACAGGGCCCTCACTGCATGCCTTCCAACTCCTCGGCTGTGTTTGAGCCCCAGGAAGTAAATGCGCTCGTTTGACTGAGCTCCGTGAATGTGCAACGGTGATGGCGAAGCGCTGCCCTGTTCGCTCGAAAGCTCTCGTTCGTGCGGCCTTCACAGGGCCTCAAGGTACGCAGTTCTAAAGAGCCTTGCATTCCATGCTGGTGTGCCAAGCCCCCCACCCACCCGCAGGGAGGAATTTGGGCTCTTCTGAGAGACACCAGTGTGCGTCCCAAGTGAAACCAGGGCGTCTCCCCCAGGACGTCGCCGAACGGCAGTCGGATGCCAGAGGTGTACTTCCAGCCGGAAAAAGAGGGAAGAGGACAGCTTTCCCAGGGACAATTCTGGACCCTTGGGACCATCCAGAATCACCAAGGCCTCAACTTTGCACGGCCTGGGGAACGCTCTTCCGCCTGTCCAGCAATCCCCACGTCAAAACCTTTCTCGGCAGAGGCAGGCACTCTCTCCCTTGTACTAGATAGCTCGGCAGTGCCTTCCGAGAAACATGCTGCGTCATTCGGCTTGAACGTGGGACGCGGAGGGGAGAGTACGCTTTCTCCCCGTTTGGAGGCGCCTTGCGCTTGGCTTCGAAGCTGCCTTGAACAGCACTAGCGGCCCGACGTCTCTGCACGGCAGGACTGTCGTTGTGGGCCGAGGCTGCGTGTTCTCCCAAAGCGGAAACCGTGCTGGCAATCCCTGTCTAGGAACTCCTCCCACGGCACCCCAGGTTCGGCTCCGGCCGAACGAAAGGTGACCTCGGGCCTCAAGGTGACGTTCCAGTGTTTCACGTCAGGGGAGTTGGGTGTGCAGGGGTCTCCCATGAGGCCATCCTCCACCACGGAGTGCCTTAACCCTGCGACGCTCCTGGGGACACACAGGGTAGGAGCCCATTCACCAGTTTCGCAGGATGCCCTCTCTCCGTGCCGGAACGGCGGCCTCTGGCTTCTGAGGAACCTTAGCGTAAGCAGGCCCCTGGAGACAGCTCTTCACATTCACAGCTAGGGCAGTGTACTCCTCTCTGGGTTGCCCAGGTTGAGTGGCCCAGTCGTCAGAGAGACTGGCGAAAGCAGCGCTGCGCGGGCTCCCTTTGCCAGTCAGTCGCACGGCCTCCTTGACTGAAAGAGCACTGCAGTGCCGAAAGACACCGCGCTGACGACTGGCTCCAGGAAGAGACTCGGGACAGCACTCTCACAGAAGCGAAAGCTAGGCTGTGGGCCCAGCCTGAGGAGCAGTACGTACGTTTGCCACACTTCTCTACACAGCTAGGCGTGAGCCAGAGAGCCTTGGTCACTGAGGCCTACCTGAGGTACTGCCATACTTACCCAGTAGATCCCACGCAGAGGTCCCTGTGCCCAAAAGGGCCTCCACGGAAGGGCCCTGTTCCTCCCGCTGTGTTTCCTTGAGGTAATCAGAAACCACTGAGGATACCCTGTAGGAGCTCAGGTATGAAGCTGGGCGACCCTGGCCAAACCTGATTCCCCCTCCGTGGTAGACGAGACAGTGGCGGGTCCTAAGCTGCCTGAAGCACACTCCTCGCGCGCACCTTCTCTTTGCTGCCGGAAGGCCTCACATAAGAAGTCTGAGTTGACTCGTGACAGAAGAAGTCTGAGTTGACTCGTGTGAGGCCTGCCGCTCTCAGTTCCTTGCTGGGAGCTTCAGCAGGAGCGCTCTGGAGCTCGCCGGCAGAAGAATTGTGAGTCCCCCCGCCCCACCCCGGCCTCGAGCAAAAGTCCAGATTTCCCCCGTTCGTTAGGAACCCCTCGGAGTGCCAGAGGGAGCGGAGGGGCACGCGTTAACGGAATGCTTCAACCGTGGAAGGTATTTCACGAGACACTGTGCACTCACGTTCGTTGTAACAACGGCCACAGGGCCCTCACTGCATGCCTTCCAACTCCTCGGCTGTGTTTGAGCCCCAGGAAGTAAATGCGCTCGTTTGACTGAGCTCCGTGAATGTGCAACGGTGATGGCGAAGCGCTGCCCTGTTCGCTCGAAAGCTCTCGTTCGTGCGGCCTTCACACGGCCTCAAGGTACGCAGTTCTAAAGAGCCTTGCATTCCATGCTGGTGTGCCAAGCCCCCCACCCACCCGCAGGGAGGAATTTGGGCTCTTCTGAGAGACACCAGTGTGCGTCCCAAGTGAAACCAGGGCGTCTCCCCCAGGACGTCGCCGAACGGCAGTCGGATGCCAGAGGTGTACTTCCAGCCGGAAAAAGAGGGAAGAGGACAGCTTTCCCAGGGACAATTCTGGACCCTTGGGACCATCCAGAATCACCAAGGCCTCAACTTTGCACGGCCTGGGGAACGCTCTTCCGCCTGTCCAGCAATCCCCACGTCAAAACCTTTCTCGGCAGAGGCAGGCACTCTCTCCCTTGTACTAGATAGCTCGGCAGTGCCTTCCGAGAAACATGCTGCGTCATTCGGCTTGAACGTGGGACGCGGAGGGGAGAGTACGCTTTCTCCCCGTTTGGAGGCGCCTTGCGCTTGGCTTCGAAGCTGCCTTGAACAGCACTAGCGGCCCGACGTCTCTGCACGGCAGGACTGTCGTTGTGGGCCGAGGCTGCGTGTTCTCCCAAAGCGGAAACCGTGCTGGCAATCCCTGTCTAGGAACTCCTCCCACGGCACCCCAGGTTCGGCTCCGGCCGAACGAAAGGTGACCTCGGGCCTCAAGGTGACGTTCCAGTGTTTCACGTCAGGGGAGTTGGGTGTGCAGGGGTCTCCCATGAGGCCATCCTCCACCACGGAGTGCCTTAACCCTGCGACGCTCCTGGGGACACACAGGGTAGGAGCCCATTCACCAGTTTCGCAGGATGCCCTCTCTCCGTGCCGGAACGGCGGCCTCTGGCTTCTGAGGAACCTTAGCGTAAGCAGGCCCCTGGAGACAGCTCTTCACATTCACAGCTAGGGCAGTGTACTCCTCTCTGGGTTGCCCAGGTTGAGTGGCCCAGTCGTCAGAGAGACTGGCGAAAGCAGCGCTGCGCGGGCTCCCTTTGCCAGTCAGTCGCACGGCCTCCTTGACTGAAAGAGCACTGCAGTGCCAAAAGACACCGTGCTGACGACTGGTTCCAGGAAGAGACTCGGGACAGCACTCTCACAGAAGCGAAAGCTAGGCTGTGGGCCCAGCCTGAGGAGCCGTACGTACGTTTGCCACACTTCTCTACACAGCTAGGCGTGAGCCAGAGAGCCTTGGTCACTGAGGCCTACCTGAGGTACTGCCATACTTACCCAGTAGATCCCACGCAGAGGTCCCTGTGCCCAAAAGGGCCTCCACGGAAGGGCCCTGTTCCTCCCGCTGTGTTTCCTTGAGGTAATCAGAAACCACTGAGGATACCCTGTAGGAGCTCAGGTATGAAGCTGGGTGACCCTGGCCAAACCTGATTCCCCCTCCGTGGTAGACGAGACAGTGGCGGGTCCTAAGCTGCCTGAAGCACACTCCTCGCGCGCACCTTCTCTTTGCTGCCGGAAGGCCTCACATAAGAAGTCTGAGTTGACTCGTGACAGAAGAAGTCTGAGTTGACTCGTGTGAGGCCTGCCGCTCTCAGTTCCTTGCTGGGAGCTTCAGCAGGAGCGCTCTGGAGCTCGCCGGCAGAAGAATTGTGAGTCCCCCCGCCCCACCCCGGCCTCGAGCAAAAGTCCAGATTTCCCCCGTTCGTTAGGAACCCCTCGGAGTGCCAGAGGGAGCGGAGGGGCACGCGTTAACGGAATGCTTCAACCGTGGAAGGTATTTCACGAGACACTGTGCACTCACGTTCGTTGTAACAACTGTCACAGGGCCCTCACTGCATGCCTTCCAACTCCTCGGCTGTGTTTGAGCCCCAGGAAGTAAATGCGCTCGTTTGACTGAGCTCCGTGAATGTGCAACGGTGATGGCGAAGCGCTGCCCTGTTCGCTCGAAAGCTCTCGTTCGTGCGGCCTTCACAGGGCCTCAAGGTACGCAGTTCTAAAGAGCCTTGCATTCCATGCTGGTGTGCCAAGCCCCCCACCCACCCGCAGGGAGGAATTTGGGCTCTTCTGAGAGACACCAGTGTGCGTCCCAAGTGAAACCAGGGCGTCTCCCCCAGGACGTCGCCGAACGGCAGTCGGATGCCAGAGGTGTACTTCCAGCCGGAAAAAGAGGGAAGAGGACAGCTTTCCCAGGGACAATTCTGGACCCTTGGGACCATCCAGAATCACCAAGGCCTCAACTTTGCACGGCCTGGGGAACGCTCTTCCGCCTGTCCAGCAATCCCCACGTCAAAACCTTTCTCGGCAGAGGCAGGCACTCTCTCCCTTGTACTAGATAGCTCGGCAGCGCCTTCCGAGAAACATGCTGCGTCATTCGGCTTGAACGTGGGACGCGGAGGGGAGAGTACGCTTTCTCCCCGTTTGGAGGCGCCTTGCGCTTGGCTTCGAAGCTGCCTTGAACAGCACTAGCGGCCCGACGTCTCTGCACGGCAGGACTGTCGTTGTGGGCCGAGGCTGCGTGTTCTCCCAAAGCGGAAACCGTGCTGGCAATCCCTGTCTAGGAACTCCTCCCACGGCACCCCAGGTTCGGCTCCGGCCGAACGAAAGGTGACCTCGGGCCTCAAGGTGACGTTCCAGTGTTTCACGTCAGGGGAGTTGGGTGTGCAGGGGTCTCCCATGAGGCCATCCTCCACCACGGAGTGCCTTAACCCTGCGACGCTCCTGGGGACACACAGGGTAGGAGCCCATTCACCAGTTTCGCAGGATGCCCTCTCTCCGTGCCGGAACGGCGGCCTCTGGCTTCTGAGGAACCTTAGCGTAAGCAGGCCCCTGGAGACAGCTCTTCACATTCACAGCTAGGGCAGTGTACTCCTCTCTGGGTTGCCCAGGTTGAGTGGCCCAGTCGTCAGAGAGACTGGCGAAAGCAGCGCTGCGCGGGCTCCCTTTGCCAGTCAGTCGCACGGCCTCCTTGACTGAAAGAGCACTGCAGTGCCGAAAGACACCGCGCTGACGACTGGCTCCAGGAAGAGACTCGGGACAGCACTCTCACAGAAGCGAAAGCTAGGCTGTGGGCCCAGCCTGAGGAGCCGTACGTACGTTTGCCACACTTCTCTACACAGCTAGGCGTGAGCCAGAGAGCCTTGGTCACTGAGGCCTACCGGAGGTACTGCCATACTTACCCAGTAGATCCCACGCAGAGGTCCCTGTGCCCAAAAGGGCCTCCACGGAAGGGCCCTGTTCCTCCCGCTGTGTTTCCTTGAGGTAATCAGAAACCACTGAGGATACCCTGTAGGAGCTCAGGTATGAAGCTGGGCGACCCTGGCCAAACCTGATTCCCCCTCCGTGGTAGACGAGACAGTGGCGGGTCCTAAGCTGCCTGAAGCACACTCCTCGCGCGCACCTTCTCTTTGCTGCCGGAAGGCCTCACATAAGAAGTCTGAGTTGACTCGTGACAGAAGAAGTCTGAGTTGACTCGTGTGAGGCCTGCCGCTCTCAGTTCCTTGCTGGGAGCTTCAGCAGGAGCGCTCTGGAGCTCGCCGGCAGAAGAATTGTGAGTCCCCCCGCCCCACCCCGGCCTCGAGCAAAAGTCCAGATTTCCCCCGTTCATTAGGAACCCCTCGGAGTGCCAGAGGGAGCGGAGGGGCACGCGTTAACGGAATGCTTCAACCGTGGAAGGTATTTCACGAGACACTGTGCACTCACGTTCGTTGTAACAACGGCCACAGGGCCCTCACTGCATGCCTTCCAACTCCTCGGCTGTGTTTGAGCCCCAGGAAGTAAATGCGCTCGTTTGACTGAGCTCCGTGAATGTGCAACGGTGATGGCGAAGCGCTGCCCTGTTCGCTCGAAAGCTCTCGTTCGTGCGGCCTTCACAGGGCCTCAAGGTACGCAGTTCTAAAGAGCCTTGCATTCCATGCTGGTGTGCCAAGCCCCCCACCCACCCGCAGGGAGGAATTTGGGCTCTTCTGAGAGACACCAGTGTGCGTCCCAAGTGAAACCAGGGCGTCTCCCCCAGGACGTCGCCGAACGGCAGTCGGATGCCAGAGGTGTACTTCCAGCCGGAAAAAGAGGGAAGAGGACAGCTTTCCCAGGGACAATTCTGGACCCTTGGGACCATCCAGAATCACCAAGGCCTCAACTTTGCACGGCCTGGGGAACGCTCTTCCGCCTGTCCAGCAATCCCCACGTCAAAACCTTTCTCGGCAGAGGCAGGCACTCTCTCCCTTGTACTAGATAGCTCGGCAGTGCCTTCCGAGAAACATGCTGCGTCATTCGGCTTGAACGTGGGACGCGGAGGGGAGAGTACGCTTTCTCCCCGTTTGGAGGCGCCTTGCGCTTGGCTTCGAAGCTGCCTTGAACAGCACTAGCGGCCCGACGTCTCTGCACGGCAGGACTGTCGTTGTGGGCCGAGGCTGCGTGTTCTCCCAAAGCGGAAACCGTGCTGGCAATCCCTGTCTAGGAACTCCTCCCACGGCACCCCAGGTTCGGCTCCGGCCGAACGAAAGGTGACCTCGGGCCTCAAGGTGACGTTCCAGTGTTTCACGTCAGGGGAGCTGGGTGTGCAGGGGTCTCCCATGAGGCCATCCTCCACCACGGAGTGCCTTAACCCTGCGACGCTCCTGGGGACACACAGGGTAGGAGCCCATTCACCAGTTTCGCAGGATGCCCTCTCCCCGTGCCGGAACGGCGGCCTCTGGCTTCTGAGGAACCTTAGCGTAAGCAGGCCCCTGGAGACAGCTCTTCACATTCACAGCTAGGGCAGTGTACTCCTCTCTGGGTTGCCCAGGTTGAGCGGCCCAGTCGTCAGAGAGACTGGCGAAAGCAGCGCTGCGCGGGCTCCCTTTGCCAGTCAGTCGCACGGCCTCCTTGACTGAAAGAGCACTGCAGTGCCGAAAGACACCGCGCTGACGACTGGCTCCAGGAAGAGACTCGGGACAGCACTCTCACAGAAGCGAAAGCTAGGCTGTGGGCCCAGCCTGAGGAGCAGTACGTACGTTTGCCACACTTCTCTACACAGCTAGGCGTGAGCCAGAGAGCCTTGGTCACTGAGGCCTACCGGAGGTACTGCCATACTTACCCAGTAGATCCCACGCAGAGGTCCCTGTGCCCAAAAGGGCCTCCACGGAAGGGCCCTGTTCCTCCCGCTGTGTTTCCTTGAGGTAATCAGAAACCACTGAGGATACCCTGTAGGAGCTCAGGTATGAAGCTGGGCGACCCTGGCCAAACCTGATTCCCCCTCCGTGGTAGACGAGACAGTGGCGGGTCCTAAGCTGCCTGAAGCACACTCCTCGCGCGCACCTTCTCTTTGCTGCCGGAAGGCCTCACATAAGAAGTCTGAGTTGACTCGTGACAGAAGAAGTCTGAGTTGACTCGTGTGAGGCCTGCCGCTCTCAGTTCCTTGCTGGGAGCTTCAGCAGGAGCGCTCTGGAGCTCGCCGGCAGAAGAATTGTGAGTCCCCCCGCCCCACCCCGGCCTCGAGCAAAAGTCCAGATTTCCCCCGTTCGTTAGGAACCCCTCGGAGTGCCAGAGGGAGCGGAGGGGCACGCGTTAACGGAATGCTTCAACCGTGGAAGGTATTTCACGAGACACTGTGCACTCACGTTCGTTGTAACAACGGCCACAGGGCCCTCACTGCATGCCTTCCAACTCCTCGGCTGTGTTTGAGCCCCAGGAAGTAAATGCGCTCGTTTGACTAAGCTCCGTGAATGTGCAACGGTGATGGCGAAGCGCTCCCCTGTTCGCTCAAGAGCTCTCGTTCGTGCGGCCTTCACACCGCCTCAAGGTACGCAGTTCTAAAGAGCCTTGCATTCCATGCTGGTGTGCCAAGCCCCCCACCCACCCGCAGGGAGGAATTTGGGCTCTTCTGAGAAACACCAGTGTGCGTCCCAAGTGAAACCAGGGCGTCTCCCCCAGGACGTCGCCGAACGGCAGTCGGATGCCAGAGGTGTACTTCCAGCCGGAAAAAGAGGGAAGAGGACAGCTTTCCCAGGGACAATTCTGGACCCTTGGGACCATCCAGAATCACCAAGGCCTCAACTTTGCACGGCCTGGGGAACGCTCTTCCGCCTGTCCAGCAATCCCCACGTCAAAACCTTTCTCGGCAGAGGCAGGCAGTCTCCCCCTTCTACTGGATAGCTCGGCAGCGCCTTCCGAGAAACATGCTGCGTCATTCAGCTTGAACGTGGGACGCGGAGGGGAGAGTACGCTTTCTCCCCGTTTGGAGGCGCCTTGCGCTTGGCTTCGAAGCTGCCTTGAACAGCACTAGCGGCCCGACGTCTCTGCACGGCAGGACTGTCGTTGTGGGCCGAGGCTGCGTGTTCTCCCAAAGCGGAAACCGTGCTGGCAATCCCTGTCTAGGAACTCCTCCCACGGCACCCCAGGTTCGGCTCCGGCCGAACGAAAGGTGACCTCGGGCCTCAAGGTGACGTTCCAGTGTTTCACGTCAGGGGAGCTGGGTGTGCAGGGGTCTCCCATGAGGCCATCCTCCACCACGGAGTGCCTTAACCCTGCGACGCTCCTGGGGACACACAGGGTAGGAGCCCATTCACCAGTTTCGCAGGATGCCCTCTCTCCGTGCCGGAACGGCGGCCTCTGGCTTCTGAGGAACCTTAGCGTAAGCAGGCCCCTGGAGACAGCTCTTCACATTCACAGCTAGGGCAGTGTACTCCTCTCTGGGTTGCCCAGGTTGAGTGGCCCAGTCGTCAGAGAGACTGGCGAAAGCAGCGCTGCGTGGGCTCCCTTTGCCAGTCAGTCGCACGGCCTCCTTGACTGAAAGAGCACTGCAGTGCCAAAAGACACCGCGCTGACGACTGGTTCCAGGAAGAGACTCGGGACAGCACTCTCACAGAAGCGAAAGCTAGGCTGTGGGCCCAGCCTGAGGAGCCGTACGTACGTTTGCCACACTTCTCTACACAGCTAGGCGTGAGCCAGAGAGCCTTGGTCACTGAGGCCTACCTGAGGTACTGCCATACTTACCCAGTAGATCCCACGCAGAGGTCCCTGTGCCCAAAAGGGCCTCCACGGAAGGGCCCTGTTCCTCCCGCTGTGTTTCCTTGAGGTAATCAGAAACCACTGAGGATACCCTGTAGGAGCTCAGGTATGAAGCTGGGTGACCCTGGCCAAACCTGATTCCCCCTCCGTGGTAGACGAGACAGTGGCGGGTCCTAAGCTGCCTGAAGCACACTCCTCGCGCGCACCTTCTCTTTGCTGCCGGAAGGCCTCACATAAGAAGTCTGAGTTGACTCGTGACAGAAGAAGTCTGAGTTGACTCGTGTGAGGCCTGCCGCTCTCAGTTCCTTGCTGGGAGCTTCAGCAGGAGCGCTCTGGAGCTCGCCGGCAGAAGAATTGTGAGTCCCCCCGCCCCACCCCGGCCTCGAGCAAAAGTCCAGATTTCCCCCGTTCGTTAGGAACCCCTCGGAGTGCCAGAGGGAGCGGAGGGGCACGCGTTAACGGAATGCTTCAACCGTGGAAGGTATTTCACGAGACACTGTGCACTCACGTTCGTTGTAACAACTGTCACAGGGCCCTCACTGCATGCCTTCCAACTCCTCGGCTGTGTTTGAGCCCCAGGAAGTAAATGCGCTCGTTTGACTGAGCTCCGTGAATGTGCAACGGTGATGGCGAAGCGCTGCCCTGTTCGCTCGAAAGCTCTCGTTCGTGCGGCCTTCACAGGGCCTCAAGGTACGCAGTTCTAAAGAGCCTTGCATTCCATGCTGGTGTGCCAAGCCCCCCACCCACCCGCAGGGAGGAATTTGGGCTCTTCTGAGAGACACCAGTGTGCGTCCCAAGTGAAACCAGGGCGTCTCCCCCAGGACGTCGCCGAACGGCAGTCGGATGCCAGAGGTGTACTTCCAGCCGGAAAAAGAGGGAAGAGGACAGCTTTCCCAGGGACAATTCTGGACCCTTGGGACCATCCAGAATCACCAAGGCCTCAACTTTGCACGGCCTGGGGAACGCTCTTCCGCCTGTCCAGCAATCCCCACGTCAAAACCTTTCTCGGCAGAGGCAGGCACTCTCTCCCTTGTACTAGATAGCTCGGCAGCGCCTTCCGAGAAACATGCTGCGTCATTCGGCTTGAACGTGGGACGCGGAGGGGAGAGTACGCTTTCTCCCCGTTTGGAGGCGCCTTGCGCTTGGCTTCGAAGCTGCCTTGAACAGCACTAGCGGCCCGACGTCTCTGCACGGCAGGACTGTCGTTGTGGGCCGAGGCTGCGTGTTCTCCCAAAGCGGAAACCGTGCTGGCAATCCCTGTCTAGGAACTCCTCCCACGGCACCCCAGGTTCGGCTCCGGCCGAACGAAAGGTGACCTCGGGCCTCAAGGTGACGTTCCAGTGTTTCACGTCAGGGGAGTTGGGTGTGCAGGGGTCTCCCATGAGGCCATCCTCCACCACGGAGTGCCTTAACCCTGCGACGCTCCTGGGGACACACAGGGTAGGAGCCCATTCACCAGTTTCGCAGGATGCCCTCTCTCCGTGCCGGAACGGCGGCCTCTGGCTTCTGAGGAACCTTAGCGTAAGCAGGCCCCTGGAGACAGCTCTTCACATTCACAGCTAGGGCAGTGTACTCCTCTCTGGGTTGCCCAGGTTGAGTGGCCCAGTCGTCAGAGAGACTGGCGAAAGCAGCGCTGCGCGGGCTCCCTTTGCCAGTCAGTCGCACGGCCTCCTTGACTGAAAGAGCACTGCAGTGCCGAAAGACACCGCGCTGACGACTGGCTCCAGGAAGAGACTCGGGACAGCACTCTCACAGAAGCGAAAGCTAGGCTGTGGGCCCAGCCTGAGGAGCCGTACGTACGTTTGCCACACTTCTCTACACAGCTAGGCGTGAGCCAGAGAGCCTTGGTCACTGAGGCCTACCTGAGGTACTGCCATACTTACCCAGTAGATCCCACGCAGAGGTCCCTGTGCCCAAAAGGGCCTCCACGGAAGGGCCCTGTTCCTCCCGCTGTGTTTCCTTGAGGTAATCAGAAACCACTGAGGATACCCTGTAGGAGCTCAGGTATGAAGCTGGGCGACCCTGGCCAAACCTGATTCCCCCTCCGTGGTAGACGAGACAGTGGCGGGTCCTAAGCTGCCTGAAGCACACTCCTCGCGCGCACCTTCTCTTTGCTGCCGGAAGGCCTCACATAAGAAGTCTGAGTTGACTCGTGACAGAAGAAGTCTGAGTTGACTCGTGTGAGGCCTGCCGCTCTCAGTTCCTTGCTGGGAGCTTCAGCAGGAGCGCTCTGGAGCTCGCCGGCAGAAGAATTGTGAGTCCCCCCGCCCCACCCCGGCCTCGAGCAAAAGTCCAGATTTCCCCCGTTCGTTAGGAACCCCTCGGAGTGCCAGAGGGAGCGGAGGGGCACGCGTTAACGGAATGCTTCAACCGTGGAAGGTATTTCACGAGACACTGTGCACTCACGTTCGTTGTAACAACTGTCACAGGGCCCTCACTGCATGCCTTCCAACTCCTCGGCTGTGTTTGAGCCCCAGGAAGTAAATGCGCTCGTTTGACTGAGCTCCGTGAATGTGCAACGGTGATGGCGAAGCGCTGCCCTGTTCGCTCGAAAGCTCTCGTTCGTGCGGCCTTCACAGGGCCTCAAGGTACGCAGTTCTAAAGAGCCTTGCATTCCATGCTGGTGTGCCAAGCCCCCCACCCACCCGCAGGGAGGAATTTGGGCTCTTCTGAGAGACACCAGTGTGCGTCCCAAGTGAAACCAGGGCGTCTCCCCCAGGACGTCGCCGAACGGCAGTCGGATGCCAGAGGTGTACTTCCAGCCGGAAAAAGAGGGAAGAGGACAGCTTTCCCAGGGACAATTCTGGACCCTTGGGACCATCCAGAATCACCAAGGCCTCAACTTTGCACGGCCTGGGGAACGCTCTTCCGCCTGTCCAGCAATCCCCACGTCAAAACCTTTCTCGGCAGAGGCAGGCACTCTCTCCCTTGTACTAGATAGCTCGGCAGCGCCTTCCGAGAAACATGCTGCGTCATTCGGCTTGAACGTGGGACGCGGAGGGGAGAGTACGCTTTCTCCCCGTTTGGAGGCGCCTTGCGCTTGGCTTCGAAGCTGCCTTGAACAGCACTAGCGGCCCGACGTCTCTGCACGGCAGGACTGTCGTTGTGGGCCGAGGCTGCGTGTTCTCCCAAAGCGGAAACCGTGCTGGCAATCCCTGTCTAGGAACTCCTCCCACGGCACCCCAGGTTCGGCTCCGGCCGAACGAAAGGTGACCTCGGGCCTCAAGGTGACGTTCCAGTGTTTCACGTCAGGGGAGTTGGGTGTGCAGGGGTCTCCCATGAGGCCATCCTCCACCACGGAGTGCCTTAACCCTGCGACGCTCCTGGGGACACACAGGGTAGGAGCCCATTCACCAGTTTCGCAGGATGCCCTCTCTCCGTGCCGGAACGGCGGCCTCTGGCTTCTGAGGAACCTTAGCGTAAGCAGGCCCCTGGAGACAGCTCTTCACATTCACAGCTAGGGCAGTGTACTCCTCTCTGGGTTGCCCAGGTTGAGTGGCCCAGTCGTCAGAGAGACTGGCGAAAGCAGCGCTGCGCGGGCTCCCTTTGCCAGTCAGTCGCACGGCCTCCTTGACTGAAAGAGCACTGCAGTGCCGAAAGACACCGCGCTGACGACTGGCTCCAGGAAGAGACTCGGGACAGCACTCTCACAGAAGCGAAAGCTAGGCTGTGGGCCCAGCCTGAGGAGCCGTACGTACGTTTGCCACACTTCTCTACACAGCTAGGCGTGAGCCAGAGAGCCTTGGTCACTGAGGCCTACCTGAGGTACTGCCATACTTACCCAGTAGATCCCACGCAGAGGTCCCTGTGCCCAAAAGGGCCTCCACGGAAGGGCCCTGTTCCTCCCGCTGTGTTTCCTTGAGGTAATCAGAAACCACTGAGGATACCCTGTAGGAGCTCAGGTATGAAGCTGGGCGACCCTGGCCAAACCTGATTCCCCCTCCGTGGTAGACGAGACAGTGGCGGGTCCTAAGCTGCCTGAAGCACACTCCTCGCGCGCACCTTCTCTTTGCTGCCGGAAGGCCTCACATAAGAAGTCTGAGTTGACTCGTGACAGAAGAAGTCTGAGTTGACTCGTGTGAGGCCTGCCGCTCTCAGTTCCTTGCTGGGAGCTTCAGCAGGAGCGCTCTGGAGCTCGCCGGCAGAAGAATTGTGAGTCCCCCCGCCCCACCCCGGCCTCGAGCAAAAGTCCAGATTTCCCCCGTTCGTTAGGAACCCCTCGGAGTGCCAGAGGGAGCGGAGGGGCACGCGTTAACGGAATGCTTCAACCGTGGAAGGTATTTCACGAGACACTGTGCACTCACGTTCGTTGTAACAACTGTCACAGGGCCCTCACTGCATGCCTTCCAACTCCTCGGCTGTGTTTGAGCCCCAGGAAGTAAATGCGCTCGTTTGACTGAGCTCCGTGAATGTGCAACGGTGATGGCGAAGCGCTGCCCTGTTCGCTCGAAAGCTCTCGTTCGTGCGGCCTTCACAGGGCCTCAAGGTACGCAGTTCTAAAGAGCCTTGCATTCCATGCTGGTGTGCCAAGCCCCCCACCCACCCGCAGGGAGGAATTTGGGCTCTTCTGAGAGACACCAGTGTGCGTCCCAAGTGAAACCAGGGCGTCTCCCCCAGGACGTCGCCGAACGGCAGTCGGATGCCAGAGGTGTACTTCCAGCCGGAAAAAGAGGGAAGAGGACAGCTTTCCCAGGGACAATTCTGGACCCTTGGGACCATCCAGAATCACCAAGGCCTCAACTTTGCACGGCCTGGGGAACGCTCTTCCGCCTGTCCAGCAATCCCCACGTCAAAACCTTTCTCGGCAGAGGCAGGCACTCTCTCCCTTGTACTAGATAGCTCGGCAGCGCCTTCCGAGAAACATGCTGCGTCATTCGGCTTGAACGTGGGACGCGGAGGGGAGAGTACGCTTTCTCCCCGTTTGGAGGCGCCTTGCGCTTGGCTTCGAAGCTGCCTTGAACAGCACTAGCGGCCCGACGTCTCTGCACGGCAGGACTGTCGTTGTGGGCCGAGGCTGCGTGTTCTCCCAAAGCGGAAACCGTGCTGGCAATCCCTGTCTAGGAACTCCTCCCACGGCACCCCAGGTTCGGCTCCGGCCGAACGAAAGGTGACCTCGGGCCTCAAGGTGACGTTCCAGTGTTTCACGTCAGGGGAGTTGGGTGTGCAGGGGTCTCCCATGAGGCCATCCTCCACCACGGAGTGCCTTAACCCTGCGACGCTCCTGGGGACACACAGGGTAGGAGCCCATTCACCAGTTTCGCAGGATGCCCTCTCTCCGTGCCGGAACGGCGGCCTCTGGCTTCTGAGGAACCTTAGCGTAAGCAGGCCCCTGGAGACAGCTCTTCACATTCACAGCTAGGGCAGTGTACTCCTCTCTGGGTTGCCCAGGTTGAGTGGCCCAGTCGTCAGAGAGACTGGCGAAAGCAGCGCTGCGCGGGCTCCCTTTGCCAGTCAGTCGCACGGCCTCCTTGACTGAAAGAGCACTGCAGTGCCGAAAGACACCGCGCTGACGACTGGCTCCAGGAAGAGACTCGGGACAGCACTCTCACAGAAGCGAAAGCTAGGCTGTGGGCCCAGCCTGAGGAGCAGTACGTACGTTTGCCACACTTCTCTACACAGCTAGGCGTGAGCCAGAGAGCCTTGGTCACTGAGGCCTACCTGAGGTACTGCCATACTTACCCAGTAGATCCCACGCAGAGGTCCCTGTGCCCAAAAGGGCCTCCACGGAAGGGCCCTGTTCCTCCCGCTGTGTTTCCTTGAGGTAATCAGAAACCACTGAGGATACCCTGTAGGAGCTCAGGTATGAAGCTGGGCGACCCTGGCCAAACCTGATTCCCCCTCCGTGGTAGACGAAACAGTGGCGGGTCCTAAGCTGCCTGAAGCACACTCCTCGCGCGCACCTTCTCTTTGCTGCCGGAAGGCCTCACATAAGAAGTCTGAGTTGACTCGTGACAGAAGAAGTCTGAGTTGACTCGTGTGAGGCCTGCCGCTCTCAGTTCCTTGCTGGGAGCTTCAGCAGGAGCGCTCTGGAGCTCGCCGGCAGAAGAATTGTGAGTCCCCCCGCCCCACCCCGGCCTCGAGCAAAAGTCCAGATTTCCCCCGTTCGTTAGGAACCCCTCGGAGTGCCAGAGGGAGCGGAGGGGCACGCGTTAACGGAATGCTTCAACCGTGGAAGGTATTTCACGAGACACTGTGCACTCACGTTCGTTGTAACAACTGTCACAGGGCCCTCACTGCATGCCTTCCAACTCCTCGGCTGTGTTTGAGCCCCAGGAAGTAAATGCGCTCGTTTGACTGAGCTCCGTGAATGTGCAACGGTGATGGCGAAGCGCTGCCCTGTTCGCTCGAAAGCTCTCGTTCGTGCGGCCTTCACACGGCCTCAAGGTACGCAGTTCTAAAGAGCCTTGCATTCCATGCTGGTGTGCCAAGCCCCCCACCCACCCGCAGGGAGGAATTTGGGCTCTTCTGAGAGACACCAGTGTGCGTCCCAAGTGAAACCAGGGCGTCTCCCCAGGACGTCGCCGAACGGCAGTCGGATGCCAGAGGTGTACTTCCAGCTGGAAAAAGAGGGAAGAGGACAGCTTTCCCAGGGACAATTCTGGACCCTTGGGACCATCCAGAATCACCAAGGCCTCAACTTTGCACGGCCTGGGGAACGCTCTTCCGCCTGTCCAGCAATCCCCACGTCAAAACCTTTCTCGGCAGAGGCAGGCACTCTCTCCCTTGTACTAGATAGCTCGGCAGCGCCTTCCGAGAAACATGCTGCGTCATTCGGCTTGAACGTGGGACGCGGAGGGGAGAGTACGCTTTCTCCCCGTTTGGAGGCGCCTTGCGCTTGGCTTCGAAGCTGCCTTGAACAGCACTAGCGGCCCGACGTCTCTGCACGGCAGGACTGTCGTTGTGGGCCGAGGCTGCGTGTTCTCCCAAAGCGGAAACCGTGCTGGCAATCCCTGTCTAGGAACTCCTCCCACGGCACCCCAGGTTCGGCTCCGGCCGAACGAAAGGTGACCTCGGGCCTCAAGGTGACGTTCCAGTGTTTCACGTCAGGGGAGTTGGGTGTGCAGGGGTCTCCCATGAGGCCATCCTCCACCACGGAGTGCCTTAACCCTGCGACGCTCCTGGGGACACACAGGGTAGGAGCCCATTCACCAGTTTCGCAGGATGCCCTCTCTCCGTGCCGGAACGGCGGCCTCTGGCTTCTGAGGAACCTTAGCGTAAGCAGGCCCCTGGAGACAGCTCTTCACATTCACAGCTAGGGCAGTGTACTCCTCTCTGGGTTGCCCAGGTTGAGTGGCCCAGTCGTCAGAGAGACTGGCGAAAGCAGCGCTGCGCGGGCTCCCTTTGCCAGTCAGTCGCACGGCCTCCTTGACTGAAAGAGCACTGCAGTGCCGAAAGACACCGCGCTGACGACTGGCTCCAGGAAGAGACTCGGGACAGCACTCTCACAGAAGCGAAAGCTAGGCTGTGGGCCCAGCCTGAGGAGCCGTACGTACGTTTGCCACACTTCTCTACACAGCTAGGCGTGAGCCAGAGAGCCTTGGTCACTGAGGCCTACCTGAGGTACTGCCATACTTACCCAGTAGATCCCACGCAGAGGTCCCTGTGCCCAAAAGGGCCTCCACGGAAGGGCCCTGTTCCTCCCGCTGTGTTTCCTTGAGGTAATCAGAAACCACTGAGGATACCCTGTAGGAGCTCAGGTATGAAGCTGGGCGACCCTGGCCAAACCTGATTCCCCCTCCGTGGTAGACGAGACAGTGGCGGGTCCTAAGCTGCCTGAAGCACACTCCTCGCGCGCACCTTCTCTTTGCTGCCGGAAGGCCTCACATAAGAAGTCTGAGTTGACTCGTGACAGAAGAAGTCTGAGTTGACTCGTGTGAGGCCTGCCGCTCTCAGTTCCTTGCTGGGAGCTTCAGCAGGAGCGCTCTGGAGCTCGCCGGCAGAAGAATTGTGAGTCCCCCCGCCCCACCCCGGCCTCGAGCAAAAGTCCAGATTTCCCCCGTTCGTTAGGAACCCCTCGGAGTGCCAGAGGGAGCGGAGGGGCACGCGTTAACGGAATGCTTCAACCGTGGAAGGTATTTCACGAGACACTGTGCACTCACGTTCGTTGTAACAACTGTCACAGGGCCCTCACTGCATGCCTTCCAACTCCTCGGCTGTGTTTGAGCCCCAGGAAGTAAATGCGCTCGTTTGACTGAGCTCCGTGAATGTGCAACGGTGATGGCGAAGCGCTGCCCTGTTCGCTCGAAAGCTCTCGTTCGTGCGGCCTTCACACGGCCTCAAGGTACGCAGTTCTAAAGAGCCTTGCATTCCATGCTGGTGTGCCAAGCCCCCCACCCACCCGCAGGGAGGAATTTGGGCTCTTCTGAGAGACACCAGTGTGCGTCCCAAGTGAAACCAGGGCGTCTCCCCCAGGACGTCGCCGAACGGCAGTCGGATGCCAGAGGTGTACTTCCAGCCGGAAAAAGAGGGAAGAGGACAGCTTTCCCAGGGACAATTCTGGACCCTTGGGACCATCCAGAATCACCAAGGCCTCAACTTTGCACGGCCTGGGGAACGCTCTTCCGCCTGTCCAGCAATTCCCACGTCAAAACCTTTCTCGGCAGAGGCAGGCACTCTCTCCCTTGTACTAGATAGCTCGGCAGCGCCTTCCGAGAAACATGCTGCGTCATTCGGCTTGAACGTGGGACGCGGAGGGGAGAGTACGCTTTCTCCCCGTTTGGAGGCGCCTTGCGCTTGGCTTCGAAGCTGCCTTGAACAGCACTAGCGGCCCGACGTCTCTGCACGGCAGGACTGTCGTTGTGGGCCGAGGCTGCGTGTTCTCCCAAAGCGGAAACCGTGCTGGCAATCCCTGTCTAGGAACTCCTCCCACGGCACCCCAGGTTCGGCTCCGGCCGAACGAAAGGTGACCTCGGGCCTCAAGGTGACGTTCCAGTGTTTCACGTCAGGGGAGTTGGGTGTGCAGGGGTCTCCCATGAGGCCATCCTCCACCACGGAGTGCCTTAACCCTGCGACGCTCCTGGGGACACACAGGGTAGGAGCCCATTCACCAGTTTCGCAGGATGCCCTCTCTCCGTGCCGGAACGGCGGCCTCTGGCTTCTGAGGAACCTTAGCGTAAGCAGGCCCCTGGAGACAGCTCTTCACATTCACAGCTAGGGCAGTGTACTCCTCTCTGGGTTGCCCAGGTTGAGCGGCCCAGTCGTCAGAGAGACTGGCGAAAGCAGCGCTGCGCGGGCTCCCTTTGCCAGTCAGTCGCACGGCCTCCTTGACTGAAAGAGCACTGCAGTGCCGAAAGACACCGCGCTGACGACTGGCTCCAGGAAGAGACTCGGGACAGCACTCTCACAGAAGCGAAAGCTAGGCTGTGGGCCCAGCCTGAGGAGCCGTACGTACGTTTGCCACACTTCTCTACACAGCTAGGCGTGAGCCAGAGAGCCTTGGTCACTGAGGCCTACCTGAG
The DNA here is from genome assembly GCF_949987515.2 of Delphinus delphis. NCBI lineage: Eukaryota > Metazoa > Chordata > Mammalia > Artiodactyla > Delphinidae > Delphinus > Delphinus delphis. The sequence goes on from NC_082695.1 coordinate 59,244,354, forward strand.
GTACTGCCATACTTACCCAGTAGATCCCACGCAGAGGTCCCTGTGCCCAAAAGGGCCTCCACGGAAGGGCCCTGTTCCTCCCGCTGTGTTTCCTTGAGGTAATCAGAAACCACTGAGGATACCCTGTAGGAGCTCAGGTATGAAGCTGGGCGACCCTGGCCAAACCTGATTCCCCCTCCGTGGTAGACGAGACAGTGGCGGGTCCTAAGCTGCCTGAAGCACACTCCTCGCGCGCACCTTCTCTTTGCTGCCGGAAGGCCTCACATAAGAAGTCTGAGTTGACTCGTGACAGAAGAAGTCTGAGTTGACTCGTGTGAGGCCTGCCGCTCTCAGTTCCTTGCTGGGAGCTTCAGCAGGAGCGCTCTGGAGCTCGCCGGCAGAAGAATTGTGAGTCCCCCCGCCCCACCCCGGCCTCGAGCAAAAGTCCAGATTTCCCCCGTTCGTTAGGAACCCCTCGGAGTGCCAGAGGGAGCGGAGGGGCACGCGTTAACGGAATGCTTCATACCTTCAACCGAGGAAGGTATTTCACGAGACACTGTGCACTCACGTTCGTTGTAACAACTGTCACAGGGCCCTCACTGCATGCCTTCCAACTCCTCGGCTGTGTTTGAGCCCCAGGAAGTAAATGCGCTCGTTTGACTGAGCTCCGTGAATGTGCAACGGTGATGGCGAAGCGCTGCCCTGTTCGCTCGAAAGCTCTCGTTCGTGCGGCCTTCACACGGCCTCAAGGTACGCAGTTCTAAAGAGCCTTGCATTCCATGCTGGTGTGCCAAGCCCCCCACCCACCCGCAGGGAGGAATTTGGGCTCTTCTGAGAGACACCAGTGTGCGTCCCAAGTGAAACCAGGGCGTCTCCCCCAGGACGTCGCCGAACGGCAGTCGGATGCCAGAGGTGTACTTCCAGCCGGAAAAAGAGAGAAGAGGACAGCTTTCCCAGGGACAATTCTGGACCCTTGGGACCATCCAGAATCACCAAGGCCTCAACTTTGCACGGCCTGGGGAACGCTCTTCCGCCTGTCCAGCAATCCCCACGTCAAAACCTTTCTCGGCAGAGGCAGGCACTCTCTCCCTTGTACTAGATAGCTCGGCAGCGCCTTCCGAGAAACATGCTGCGTCATTCGGCTTGAACGTGGGACGCGGAGGGGAGAGTACGCTTTCTCCCCGTTTGGAGGCGCCTTGCGCTTGGCTTCGAAGCTGCCTTGAACAGCACTAGCGGCCCGACGTCTCTGCACGGCAGGACTGTCGTTGTGGGCCGAGGCTGCGTGTTCTCCCAAAGCGGAAACCGTGCTGGCAATCCCTTTCTAGGAACTCCTCCCACGGCACCCCAGGTTCGGCTCCGGCCGAACGAAAGGTGACCTCGGGCCTCAAGGTGACGTTCCAGTGTTTCACGTCAGGGGAGCTGGGTGTGCAGGGGTCTCCCATGAGGCCATCCTCCACCACGGAGTGCCTTAACCCTGCGACGCTCCTGGGGACACACAGGGTAGGAGCCCATTCACCAGTTTCGCAGGATGCCCTCTCTCCGTGCCGGAACGGCGGCCTCTGGCTTCTGAGGAACCTTAGCGTAAGCAGGCCCCTGGAGACAGCTCTTCACATTCACAGCTAGGGCAGTGTACTCCTCTCTGGGTTGCCCAGGTTGAGTGGCCCAGTCGTCAGAGAGACTGGCGAAAGCAGCGCTGCGCGGGCTCCCTTTGCCAGTCAGTCGCACGGCCTCCTTGACTGAAAGAGCACTGCAGTGCCGAAAGACACCGCGCTGACGACTGGCTCCAGGAAGAGACTCGGGACAGCACTCTCACAGAAGCGAAAGCTAGGCTGTGGGCCCAGCCTGAGGAGCAGTACGTACGTTTGCCACACTTCTCTACACAGCTAGGCGTGAGCCAGAGAGCCTTGGTCACTGAGGCCTACCTGAGGTACTGCCATACTTACCCAGTAGATCCCACGCAGAGGTCCCTGTGCCCAAAAGGGCCTCCACGGAAGGGCCCTGTTCCTCCCGCTGTGTTTCCTTGAGGTAATCAGAAACCACTGAGGATACCTGTAGGAGCTCAGGTATGCAGCTGGGCGACCCTGGCCAAACCTGATTCCCCCTCCGTGGTAGACGAGACAGTGGCGGGTCCTAAGCTGCCTGAAGCACACTCCTCGCGCGCACCTTCTCTTTGCTGCCGGAAGGCCTCACATAAGAAGTCTGAGTTGACTCGTGACAGAAGAAGTCTGAGTTGACTCGTGTGAGGCCTGCCGCTCTCAGTTCCTTGCTGGGAGCTTCAGCAGGAGCGCTCTGGAGCTCGCCGGCAGAAGAATTGTGAGTCCCCCCGCCCCACCCCGGCCTCGAGCAAAAGTCCAGATTTCCCCCGTTCGTTAGGAACCCCTCGGAGTGCCAGAGGGAGCGGAGGGGCACGCGTTAACGGAATGCTTCAACCGTGGAAGGTATTTCACGAGACACTGTGCACTCACGTTCGTTGTAACAACTGCCACAGGGCCCTCACTGCATGCCTTCCAACTCCTCGGCTGTGTTTGAGCCCCAGGAAGTAAATGCGCTCATTTGACTAAGCTCCGTGAATGTGCAACGGTGATGGCGAAGCGCTGCCCTGTTCGCTCGAAAGCTCTCGTTCGTGCGGCCTTCACACGGCCTCAAGGTACGCAGTTCTAAAGAGCCTTGCATTCCATGCTGGTGTGCCAAGCCCCCCACCCACCCGCAGGGAGGAATTTGGGCTCTTCTGAGAGACACCAGTGTGCGTCCCAAGTGAAACCAGGGCGTCTCCCCCAGGACGTCGCCGAACGGCAGTCGGATGCCAGAGGTGTACTTCCAGCCGGAAAAAGAGGGAAGAGGACAGCTTTCCCAGGGACAATTCTGGACCCTTGGGACCATCCAGAATCACCAAGGCCTCAACTTTGCACGGCCTGGGGAACGCTCTTCCGCCTGTCCAGCAATCCCCACGTCAAAACCTTTCTCGGCAGGGGCAGGCACTCTCTCCCTTGTACTAGATAGCTCGGCAGAGCCTTCCGAGAAACATGCTGCGTCATTCAGCTTGAACGTGGGACGCGGAGGGGAGAGTACGCTTTCTCCCCGTTTGGAGGCGCCTTGCGCTTGGCTTCGAAGCTGCCTTGAACAGCACTAGCGGCCCGACGTCTCTGCACGGCAGGACTGTCGTTGTGGGCCGAGGCTGCGTGTTCTCCCAAAGCGGAAACCGTGCTGGCAATCCCTTTCTAGGAACTCCTCCCACGGCACCCCAGGTTCGGCTCCGGCCGAACGAAAGGTGACCTCGGGCCTCAAGGTGAAGTTCCAGTGTTTCACGTCAGGGGAGTTGGGTGTGCAGGGGTCTCCCATGAGGCCATCCTCCACCACGGAGTGCCTTAACCCTGCGACGCTCCTGGGGACACACAGGGTAGGAGCCCATTCACCAGTTTCGCAGGATGCCCTCTCTCCGTGCCGGAACGGCGGCCTCTGGCTTCTGAGGAACCTTAGCGTAAGCAGGCCCCTGGAGACAGCTCTTCACATTCACAGCTAGGGCAGTGTACTCCTCTCTGGGTTGCCCAGGTTGAGTGGCCCAGTCGTCAGAGAGACTGGCGAAAGCAGCGCTGCGCGGGCTCCCTTTGCCAGTCAGTCGCACGGCCGCCTTGACTGAAAGAGCACTGCAGTGCCGAAAGACACCGCGCTGACGACTGGCTCCAGGAAGAGACTCGGGACAGCACTCTCACAGAAGCGAAAGCTAGGCTGTGGGCCCAGCCTGAGGAGCCGTACGTACGTTTGCCACACTTCTCTACACAGCTAGGCGTGAGCCAGAGAGCCTTGGTCACTGAGGCCTACCGGAGGTACTGCCATACTTACCCAGTAGATCCCACGCAGAGGTCCCTGTGCCCAAAAGGGCCTCCACGGAAGGGCCCTGTTCCTCCCGCTGTGTTTCCTTGAGGTAATCAGAAACCACTGAGGATACCCTGTAGGAGCTCAGGTATGAAGCTGGGCGACCCTGGCCAAACCTGATTCCCCCTCCGTGGTAGACGAGACAGTGGCGGGTCCTAAGCTGCCTGAAGCACACTCCTCGCGCGCACCTTCTCTTTGCTGCCGGAAGGCCTCACATAAGAAGTCTGAGTTGACTCGTGACAGAAGAAGTCTGAGTTGACTCGTGTGAGGCCTGCCGCTCTCAGTTCCTTGCTGGGAGCTTCAGCAGGAGCGCTCTGGAGCTCGCCGGCAGAAGAATTGTGAGTCCCCCCGCCCCACCCCGGCCTCGAGCAAAAGTCCAGATTTCCCCCGTTCGTTAGGAACCCCTCGGAGTGCCAGAGGGAGCGGAGGGGCACGCGTTAACGGAATGCTTCAACCGTGGAAGGTATTTCACGAGACACTGTGCACTCACGTTCGTTGTAACAACGGCCACAGGGCCCTCACTGCATGCCTTCCAACTCCTCGGCTGTGTTTGAGCCCCAGGAAGTAAATGCGCTCGTTTGACTAAGCTCCGTGAATGTGCAACGGTGATGGCGAAGCGCTGCCCTGTTCCCTCGAAAGCTCTCGTTCGGGCGGCCTTCACACGGCCTCAAGGTACGCAGTTCTAAAGAGCCTTGCATTCCATGCTGGTGCGCCAAGCCCCCCACCCACCCGCAGGGAGGAATTTGGGCTCTTCTGAGAGACACCAGTGTGCGTCCCAAGTGAAACCAGGGCGTCTCCCCCAGGACGTCGCCGAACGGCAGTCGGATGCCAGAGGTGTACTTCCAGCCGGAAAAAGAGGGAAGAGGACAGCTTTCCCAGGGACAATTCTGGACCCTTGGGACCATCCAGAATCACCAAGGCCTCAACTTTGCACGGCCTGGGGAACGCTCTTCCGCCTGTCCAGCAATCCCCACGTCAAAACCTTTCTCGGCAGGGGCAGGCACTCTCTCCCTTGTACTAGATAGCTCGGCAGAGCCTTCCGAGAAACATGCTGCGTCATTCAGCTTGAAAGTGGGACGCGGAGGGGAGAGTACGCTTTCTCCCCGTTTGGAGGCGCCTTGCGCTTGGCTTCGAAGCTGCCTTGAACAGCACTAGCGGCCCGACGTCTCTGCACGGCAGGACTGTCGTTGTGGGCCGAGGCTGCGTGTTCTCCCAAAGTGGAAACCGTGCTGGCAATCCCTGTCTAGGAACTCCTCCCACGGCACCCCAGGTTCGGCTCCGGCCGAACGAAAGGTGACCTCGGGCCTCAAGGTGACGTTCCAGTGTTTCACGTCAGGGGAGTTGGGTGTGCAGGGGTCTCCCATGAGGCCATCCTCCACCACGGAGTGCCTTAACCCTGCGACGCTCCTGGGGACACACAGGGTAGGAGCCCATTCACCAGTTTCGCAGGATGCCCTCTCTCCGTGCCGGAACGGCGGCCTCTGGCTTCTGAGGAACCTTAGCGTAAGCAGGCCCCTGGAGACAGCTCTTCACATTCACAGCTAGGGCAGTGTACTCCTCTCTGGGTTGCCCAGGTTGAGTGGCCCAGTCGTCAGAGAGACTGGCGAAAGCAGCGCTGCGCGGGCTCCCTTTGCCAGTCAGTCGCACGGCCGCCTTGACTGAAAGAGCACTGCAGTGCCGAAAGACACCGCGCTGACGACTGGCTCCAGGAAGAGACTCGGGACAGCACTCTCACAGAAGCGAAAGCTAGGCTGTGGGCCCAGCCTGAGGAGCCGTTCGTACGTTTGCCACACTTCTCTACACAGCTAGGCGTGAGCCAGAGAGCCTTGGTCACTGAGGCCTACCGGAGGTACTGCCATACTTACCCAGTAGATCCCACGCAGAGGTCCCTGTGCCCAAAAGGGCCTCCACGGAAGGACCCTGTTCCTCCCGCTGTGTTTCCTTGAGGTAATCAGAAACCACTGAGGATACCCTGTAGGAGCTCAGGTATGAAGCTGGGCGACCCTGGCCAAACCTGATTCCCCCTCCGTGGTAGACGAGACAGTGGCGGGTCCTAAGCTGCCTGAAGCACACTCCTCGCGCGCACCTTCTCTTTGCTGCCGGAAGGCCTCACATAAGAAGTCTGAGTTGACTCGTGACAGAAGAAGTCTGAGTTGACTCGTGTGAGGCCTGCCGCTCTCAGTTCCTTGCTGGGAGCTTCAGCAGGAGCGCTCTGGAGCTCGCCGGCAGAAGAATTGTGAGTCCCCCAGCCCCACCCCGGCCTCGAGCAAAAGTCCAGATTTCCCCCATTCGTTAGGAACCCCTCGGAGTGCCAGAGGGAGCGGAGGGGCACGCGTTAACGGAATGCTTCAACCGTGGAAGGTATTTCACGAGACACTGTGCACTCACGTTCGTTGTAACAACGGCCACAGGGCCCTCACTGCATGCCTTCCAACTCCTCGGCTGTGTTTGAGCCCCAGGAAGTAAATGCGCTCGTTTGACTGAGCTCCGTGAATGTGCAACGGTGATGGCGAAGCGCTGCCCTGTTCGCTCGAAAGCTCTCGTTCGTGCGGCCTTCACACGGCCTCAAGGTACGCAGTTCTAAAGAGCCTTGCATTCCATGCTGGTGTGCCAAGCCCCCCACCCACCCGCAGGGAGGAATTTGGGCTCTTCTGAGAGACACCAGTGTGCGTCCCAAGTGAAACCAGGGCGTCTCCCCCAGGACGTCGCCGAACGGCAGTCGGATGCCAGAGGTGTACTTCCAGCCGGAAAAAGAGGGAAGAGGACAGCTTTCCCAGGGACAATTCTGGACCCTTGGGACCATCCAGAATCACCAAGGCCTCAACTTTGCACGGCCTGGGGAACGCTCTTCCGCCTGTCCAGCAATCCCCACGTCAAAACCTTTCTCGGCAGGGGCAGGCACTCTCTCCCTTGTACTAGATAGCTCGGCAGAGCCTTCCGAGAAACATGCTGCGTCATTCAGCTTGAACGTGGGACGCGGAGGGGAGAGTACGCTTTCTCCCCGTTTGGAGGCGCCTTGCGCTTGGCTTCGAAGCTGCCTTGAACAGCACTAGCGGCCCGACGTCTCTGCACGGCAGGACTGTCGTTGTGGGCCGAGGCTGCGTGTTCTCCCAAAGCGGAAACCGTGCTGGCAATCCCTTTCTAGGAACTCCTCCCACGGCACCCCAGGTTCGGCTCCGGCCGAACGAAAGGTGACCTCGGGCCTCAAGGTGAAGTTCCAGTGTTTCACGTCAGGGGAGTTGGGTGTGCAGGGGTCTCCCATGAGGCCATCCTCCACCACGGAGTGCCTTAACCCTGCGACGCTCCTGGGGACACACAGGGTAGGAGCCCATTCACCAGTTTCGCAGGATGCCCTCTCTCCGTGCCGGAACGGCGGCCTCTGGCTTCTGAGGAACCTTAGCGTAAGCAGGCCCCTGGAGACAGCTCTTCCCATTCACAGCTAGGGCAGTGTACTCCTCTCTGGGTTGCCCAGGTTGAGCGGCCCAGTCGTCAGGGAGACTGGCGAAAGCAGCGCTACGCGGGCTCCCTTTGCCAGTCAGTCGCACGGCCGCCTTGACTGAAAGAGCACTGCAGTGCCGAAAGACACCGCGCTGACGACTGGCTCCAGGAAGAGACTCGGGACAGCACTCTCACAGAAGCGAAAGCTAGGCTGTGGGCCCAGCCTGAGGAGCAGTACGTACGTTTGCCACACTTCTCTACACAGCTAGGCGTGAGCCAGAGAGCCTTGGTCACTGAGGCCTACCGGAGGTACTGCCATACTTACCCAGTAGATCCCACGCAGAGGTCCCTGTGCCCAAAAGGGCCTCCACGGAAGGGCCCTGTTCCTCCCGCTGTGTTTCCTTGAGGTAATCAGAAACCACTGAGGATACCCTGTAGGAGCTCAGGTATGAAGCTGGGCGACCCTGGCCAAACCTGATTCCCCCTCCGTGGTAGACGAGACAGTGGCGGGTCCTAAGCTGCCTGAAGCACACTCCTCGCGCGCACCTTCTCTTTGCTGCCGGAAGGCCTCACATAAGAAGTCTGAGTTGACTCGTGACAGAAGAAGTCTGAGTTGACTCGTGTGAGGCCTGCCGCTCTCAGTTCCTTGCTGGGAGCTTCAGCAGGAGCGCTCTGGAGCTCGCCGGCAGAAGAATTGTGAGTCCCCCCGCCCCACCCCGGCCTCGAGCAAAAGTCCAGATTTCCCCCGTTCGTTAGGAACCCCTCGGAGTGCCAGAGGGAGCGGAGGGGCACGCGTTAACGGAATGCTTCAACCGTGGAAGGTATTTCACGAGACACTGTGCACTCACGTTCGTTGTAACAACTGTCACAGGGCCCTCACTGCATGCCTTCCAACTCCTCGGCTGTGTTTGAGCCCCAGGAAGTAAATGCGCTCGTTTGACTAAGCTCCGTGAATGTGCAACGGTGATGGCGAAGCGCTGCCCTGTTCGCTCGAAAGCTCTCGTTCGTGCGGCCTTCACACGGCCTCAAGGTACGCAGTTCTAAAGAGCCTTGCATTCCATGCTGGTGCGCCAAGCCCCCCACCCACCCGCAGGGAGGAATTTGGGCTCTTCTGAGAGACACCAGTGTGCGTCCCAAGTGAAACCAGGGCGTCTCCCCCAGGACGTCGCCGAACAGCAGTCGGATGCCAGAGGTGTACTTCCAGCCGGAAAAAGAGGGAAGAGGACAGCTTTCCCAGGGACAATTCTGGACCCTTGGGACCATCCAGAATCACCAAGGCCTCAACTTTGCACGGCCTGGGGAACGCTCTTCCGCCTGTCCAGCAATCCCCACGTCAAAACCTTTCTCGGCAGGGGCAGGCACTCTCTCCCTTGTACTAGATAGCTCGGCAGAGCCTTCCGAGAAACATGCTGCGTCATTCAGCTTGAACGTGGGACGCGGAGGGGAGAGTACGCTTTCTCCCCGTTTGGAGGCGCCTTGCGCTTGGCTTCGAAGCTGCCTTGAACAGCACTAGCGGCCCGACGTCTCTGCACGGCAGGACTGTCGTTGTGGGCCGAGGCTGCGTGTTCTCCCAAAGCGGAAACCGTGCTGGCAATCCCTGTCTAGGAACTCCTCCCACGGCACCCCAGGTTCGGCTCCGGCCGAACGAAAGGTGACCTCGGGCCTCAAGGTGACGTTCCAGTGTTTCACGTCAGGGGAGTTGGGTGTGCAGGGGTCTCCCATGAGGCCATCCCCCACCACGGAGTGCCTTAACCCTGCGACGCTCCTGGGGACACACAGGGTAGGAGCCCATTCACCAGTTTCGCAGGATGCCCTCTCTCCGTGCCGGAACGGCGGCCTCTGGCTTCTGAGGAACCTTAGCGTAAGCAGGCCCCTGGAGACAGCTCTTCACATTCACAGCTAGGGCAGTGTACTCCTCTCTGGGTTGCCCAGGTTGAGCGGCCCAGTCGTCAGAGAGACTGGCGAAAGCAGCGCTGCGCGGGCTCCCTTTGCCAGTCAGTCGCACGGCCTCCTTGACTGAAAGAGCACTGCAGTGCCGAAAGACACCGCGCTGACGACTGGCTCCAGGAAGAGACTCGGGACAGCACTCTCACAGAAGCGAAAGCTAGGCTGTGGGCCCAGCCTGAGGAGCAGTACGTACGTTTGCCACACTTCTCTACACAGCTAGGTGTGAGCCAGAGAGCCTTGGTCACTGAGGCCTACCGGAGGTACTGCCATACTTACCCAGTAGATCCCACGCAGAGGTCCCTGTGCCCAAAAGGGCCTCCACGGAAGGGCCCTGTTCCTCCCGCTGTGTTTCCTTGAGGTAATCAGAAACCACTGAGGATACCCTGTAGGAGCTCAGGTATGAAGCTGGGCGACCCTGGCCAAACCTGATTCCCCCTCCGTGGTAGACGAGACAGTGGCGGGTCCTAAGCTGCCTGAAGCACACTCCTCGCGCGCACCTTCTCTTTGCTGCCGGAAGGCCTCACATAAGAAGTCTGAGTTGACTCGTGACAGAAGAAGTCTGAGTTGACTCGTGTGAGGCCTGCCGCTCTCAGTTCCTTGCTGGGAGCTTCAGCAGGAGCGCTCTGGAGCTCGCCGGCAGAAGAATTGTGAGTCCCCCCGCCCCACCCCGGCCTCGAGCAAAAGTCCAGATTTCCCCCGTTCGTTAGGAACCCCTCGGAGTGCCAGAGGGAGCGGAGGGGCACGCGTTAACGGAATGCTTCAACCGTGGAAGGTATTTCACGAGACACTGTGCACTCACGTTCGTTGTAACAACGGCCACAGGGCCCTCACTGCATGCCTTCCAACTCCTCGGCTGTGTTTGAGCCCCAGGAAGTAAATGCGCTCGTTTGACTAAGCTCCGTGAATGTGCAGCGGTGATGGCGAAGCGCTGCCCTGTTCGCTCGAAAGCTCTCGTTCGTGCGGCCTTCACACGGCCTCAAGGTACGCAGTTCTAAAGAGCCTTGCATTCCATGCTGGTGTGCCAAGCCCCCCACCCACCCGCAGGGAGGAATTTGGGCTCTTCTGAGAGACACCAGTGTGCGTCCCAAGTGAAACCAGGGCGTCTCCCCCAGGACGTCGCCGAACGGCAGTCGGATGCCAGAGGTGTACTTCCAGCCGGAAAAAGAGGGAAGAGGACAGCTTTCCCAGGGACAATTCTGGACCCTTGGGACCATCCAGAATCACCAAGGCCTCAACTTTGCACGGCCTGGGGAACGCTCTTCCGCCTGTCCAGCAATCCCCACGTCAAAACCTTTCTCGGCAGGGGCAGGCACTCTCTCCCTTGTACTAGATAGCTCGGCAGAGCCTTCCGAGAAACATGCTGCGTCATTCAGCTTGAACGTGGGACGCGGAGGGGAGAGTACGCTTTCTCCCCGTTTGGAGGCGCCTTGCGCTTGGCTTCGAAGCTGCCTTGAACAGCACTAGCGGCCCGACGTCTCTGCACGGCAGGACTGTCGTTGTGGGCCGAGGCTGCGTGTTCTCCCAAAGCGGAAACCGTGCTGGCAATCCCTGTCTAGGAACTCCTCCCACGGCACCCCAGGTTCGGCTCCGGCCGAACGAAAGGTGACCTCGGGCCTCAAGGTGACGTTCCAGTGTTTCACGTCAGGGGAGTTGGGTGTGCAGGGGTCTCCCATGAGGCCATCCTCCACCACGGAGTGCCTTAACCCTGCGACGCTCCTGGGGACACACAGGGTAGGAGCCCATTCACCAGTTTCGCAGGATGCCCTCTCTCCGTGCCGGAACGGCGGCCTCTGGCTTCTGAGGAACCTTAGCGTAAGCAGGCCCCTGGAGACAGCTCTTCACATTCACAGCTAGGGCAGTGTACTCCTCTCTGGGTTGCCCAGGTTGAGCGGCCCAGTCGTCAGGGAGACTGGCGAAAGCAGCGCTGCGCGGGCTCCCTTTGCCAGTCAGTCGCACGGCCTCCTTGACTGAAAGAGCACTGCAGTGCCGAAAGACACCGCGCTGACGACTGGCTCCAGGAAGAGACTCGGGACAGCACTCTCACAGAAGCGAAAGCTAGGCTGTGGGCCCAGCCTGAGGAGCCGTATGTACGTTTGCCACACTTCTCTACACAGCTAGACGTGAGCCAGAGAGCCTTGGTCACTGAGGCCTACCGGAGGTACTGCCATACTTACCCAGTAGATCCCACGCAGAGGTCCCTGTGCCCAAAAGGGCCTCCACGGAAGGGCCCTGTTCCTCCCGCTGTGTTTCCTTGAGGTAATCAGAAACCACTGAGGATACCCTGTAGGAGCTCAGGTATGAAGCTGGGCGACCCTGGCCAAACCTGATTCCCCCTCCGTGGTAGACGAGACAGTGGCGGGTCCTAAGCTGCCTGAAGCACACTCCTCGCGCGCACCTTCTCTTTGCTGCCGGAAGGCCTCACATAAGAAGTCTGAGTTGACTCGTGACAGAAGAAGTCTGAGTTGACTCGTGTGAGGCCTGCCGCTCTCAGTTCCTTGCTGGGAGCTTCAGCAGGAGCGCTCTGGAGCTCGCCGGCAGAAGAATTGTGAGTCCCCCCGCCCCACCCCGGCCTCGAGCAAAAGTCCAGATTTCCCCCGTTCGTTAGGAACCCCTCGGAGTGCCAGAGGGAGCGGAGGGGCACGCGTTAACGGAATGCTTCAACCGTGGAAGGTATTTCACGAGACACTGTGCACTCACGTTCGTTGTAACAACGGCCACAGGGCCCTCACTGCATGCCTTCCAACTCCTCGGCTGTGTTTGAGCCCCAGGAAGTAAATGCGCTCGTTTGACTAAGCTCCGTGAATGTGCAGCGGTGATGGCGAAGCGCTGCCCTGTTCGCTCGAAAGCTCTCGTTCGTGCGGCCTTCACACGGCCTCAAGGTACGCAGTTCTAAAGAGCCTTGCATTCCATGCTGGTGCGCCAAGCCCCCCACCCACCCGCAGGGAGGAATTTGGGCTCTTCTGAGAGACACCAGTGTGCGTCCCAAGTGAAACCAGGGCGTCTCCCCCAGGACGTCGCCGAACGGCAGTCGGATGCCAGAGGTGTACTTCCAGCCGGAAAAAGAGGGAAGAGGACAGCTTTCCCAGGGACAATTCTGGACCCTTGGGACCATCCAGAATCACCAAGGCCTCAACTTTGCACGGCCTGGGGAACGCTCTTCCGCCTGTCCAGCAATCCCCACGTCAAAACCTTTCTCGGCAGGGGCAGGCACTCTCTCCCTTGTACTAGATAGCTCGGCAGAGCCTTCCGAGAAACATGCTGCGTCATTCAGCTTGAACGTGGGACGCGGAGGGGAGAGTACGCTTTCTCCCCGTTTGGAGGCGCCTTGCGCTTGGCTTCGAAGCTGCCTTGAACAGCACTAGCGGCCCGACGTCTCTGCACGGCAGGACTGTCGTTGTGGGCCGAGGCTGCGTGTTCTCCCAAAGCGGAAACCGTGCTGGCAATCCCTGTCTAGGAACTCCTCCCACGGCACCCCAGGTTCGGCTCCGGCCGAACGAAAGGTGACCTCGGGCCTCAAGGTGACGTTCCAGTGTTTCACGTCAGGGGAGCTGGGTGTGCAGGGGTCTCCCATGAGGCCATCCTCCACCACGGAGTGCCTTAACCCTGCGACGCTCCTGGGGACACACAGGGTAGGAGCCCATTCACCAGTTTCGCAGGATGCCCTCTCTCCGTGCCGGAACGGCGGCCTCTGGCTTCTGAGGAACCTTAGCGTAAGCAGGCCCCTGGAGACAGCTCTTCCCATTCACAGCTAGGGCAGTGTACTCCTCTCTGGGTTGCCCAGGTTGAGCGGCCCAGTCGTCAGAGAGACTGGCGAAAGCAGCGCTGCGCGGGCTCCCTTTGCCAGTCAGTCGCACGGCCTCCTTGACTGAAAGAGCACTGCAGTGCCAAAAGACACCGCGCTGACGACTGGCTCCAGGAAGAGACTCGGGACAGCACTCTCACAGAAGCGAAAGCTAGGCTGTGGGCCCAGCCTGAGGAGCAGTACGTACGTTTGCCACACTTCTCTACACAGCTAGGCGTGAGCCAGAGAGCCTTGGTCACTGAGGCCTACCGGAGGTACTGCCATACTTACCCAGTAGATCCCACGCAGAGGTCCCTGTGCCCAAAAGGGCCTCCACGGAAGGGCCCTGTTCCTCCCGCTGTGTTTCCTTGAGGTAATCAGAAACCACTGAGGATACCCTGTAGGAGCTCAGGTATGAAGCTGGGCGACCCTGGCCAAACCTGATTCCCCCTCCGTGGTAGACGAGACAGTGGCGGGTCCTAAGCTGCCTGAAGCACACTCCTCGCGCGCACCTTCTCTTTGCTGCCGGAAGGCCTCACATAAGAAGTCTGAGTTGACTCGTGACAGAAGAAGTCTGAGTTGACTCGTGTGAGGCCTGCCGCTCTCAGTTCCTTGCTGGGAGCTTCAGCAGGAGCGCTCTGGAGCTTGCCGGCAGAAGAATTGTGAGTCCCCCCGCCCCACCCCGGCCTCGAGCAAAAGTCCAGATTTCCCCCGTTCGTTAGGAACCCCTCGGAGTGCCAGAGGGAGCGGAGGGGCACGCGTTAACGGAATGCTTCAACCGTGGAAGGTATTTCACGAGACACTGTGCACTCACGTTCGTTGTAACAACGGCCACAGGGCCCTCACTGCATGCCTTCCAACTCCTCGGCTGTGTTTGAGCCCCAGGAAGTAAATGCGCTCGTTTGACTAAGCTCCGTGAATGTGCAACGGTGATGGCGAAGCGCTGCCCTGTTCGCTCGAAAGCTCTCGTTCGTGCGGCCTTCACACGGCCTCAAGGTACGCAGTTCTAAAGAGCCTTGCATTCCATGCTGGTGTGCCAAGCCCCCCACCCACCCGCAGGGAGGAATTTGGGCTCTTCTGAGAGACACCAGTGTGCGTCCCAAGTGAAACCAGGGCGTCTCCCCCAGGACGTCGCCGAACGGCAGTCGGATGCCAGAGGTGTACTTCCAGCCGGAAAAAGAGGGAAGAGGACAGCTTTCCCAGGGACAATTCTGGACCCTTGGGACCATCCAGAATCACCAAGGCCTCAACTTTGCACGGCCTGGGGAACGCTCTTCCGCCTGTCCAGCAATCCCCACGTCAAAACCTTTCTCGGCAGGGGCAGGCACTCTCTCCCTTGTACGAGATAGCTCGGCAGAGCCTTCCGAGAAACATGCTGCGTCATTCAGCTTGAACGTGGGACGCGGAGGGGAGAGTACGCTTTCTCCCCGTTTGGAGGCGCCTTGCGCTTGGCTTCGAAGCTGCCTTGAACAGCACTAGCGGCCCGACGTCTCTGCACGGCAGGACTGTCGTTGTGGGCCGAGGCTGCGTGTTCTCCCAAAGCGGAAACCGTGCTGGCAATCCCTGTCTAGGAACTCCTCCCACGGCACCCCAGGTTCGGCTCCGGCCGAACGAAAGGTGACCTCGGGCCTCAAGGTGACGTTCCAGTGTTTCACGTCAGGGGAGCTGGGTGTGCAGGGGTCTCCCATGAGGCCATCCTCCACCACGGAGTGCCTTAACCCTGCGACGCTCCTGGGGACACACAGGGTAGGAGCCCATTCACCAGTTTCGCAGGATGCCCTCTCTCCGTGCCGGAACGGCGGCCTCTGGCTTCTGAGGAACCTTAGCGTAAGCAGGCCCCTGGAGACAGCTCTTCCCATTCACAGCTAGGGCAGTGTACTCCTCTCTGGGTTGCCCAGGTTGAGTGGCCCAGTCGTCAGAGAGACTGGCGAAAGCAGCGCTGCGCGGGCTCCCTTTGCCAGTCAGTCGCACGGCCTCCTTGACTGAAAGAGCACTGCAGTGCCGAAAGACACCGCGCTGACGACTGGCTCCAGGAAGAGACTCGGGACAGCACTCTCACAGAAGCGAAAGCTAGGCTGTGGGCCCAGCCTGAGGAGCAGTACGTACGTTTGCCACACTTCTCTACACAGCTAGGCGTGAGCCAGAGAGCCTTGGTCACTGAGGCCTACCGGAGGTACTGCCATACTTACCCAGTAGATCCCACGCAGAGGTCCCTGTGCCCAAAAGGGCCTCCACGGAAGGGCCCTGTTCCTCCCGCTGTGTTTCCTTGAGGTAATCAGAAACCACTGAGGATACCCTGTAGGAGCTCAGGTATGAAGCTGGGCGACCCTGGCCAAACCTGATTCCCCCTCCGTGGTAGACGAGACAGTGGCGGGTCCTAAGCTGCCTGAAGCACACTCCTCGCGCGCACCTTCTCTTTGCTGCCGGAAGGCCTCACATAAGAAGTCTGAGTTGACTCGTGACAGAAGAAGTCTGAGTTGACTCGTGTGAGGCCTGCCGCTCTCAGTTCCTTGCTGGGAGCTTCAGCAGGAGCGCTCTGGAGCTCGCCGGCAGAAGAATTGTGAGTCCCCCCGCCCCACCCCGGCCTCGAGCAAAAGTCCAGATTTCCCCCGTTCGTTAGGAACCCCTCGGAGTGCCAGAGGGAGCGGAGGGGCACGCGTTAACGGAATGCTTCAACCGTGGAAGGTATTTCACGAGACACTGTGCACTCACGTTCGTTGTAACAACGGCCACAGGGCCCTCACTGCATGCCTTCCAACTCCTCGGCTGTGTTTGAGCCCCAGGAAGTAAATGCGCTCGTTTGACTAAGCTCCGTGAATGTGCAACGGTGATGGCGAAGCGCTGCCCTGTTCGCTCGAAAGCTCTCGTTCGTGCGGCCTTCACACGGCCTCAAGGTACGCAGTTCTAAAGAGCCTTGCATTCCATGCTGGTGCGCCAAGCCCCCCACCCACCCGCAGGGAGGAATTTGGGCTCTTCTGAGAGACACCAGTGTGCGTCCCAAGTGAAACCAGGGCGTCTCCCCCAGGACGTCGCCGAACGGCAGTCGGATGCCAGAGGTGTACTTCCAGCCGGAAAAAGAGGGAAGAGGACAGCTTTCCCAGGGACAATTCTGGACCCTTGGGACCATCCAGAATCACCAAGGCCTCAACTTTGCACGGCCTGGGGAACGCTCTTCCGCCTGTCCAGCAATCCCCACGTCAAAACCTTTCTCGGCAGGGGCAGGCACTCTCTCCCTTGTACTAGATAGCTCGGCAGAGCCTTCCGAGAAACATGCTGCGTCATTCAGCTTGAACGTGGGACGCGGAGGGGAGAGTACGCTTTCTCCCCGTTTGGAGGCGCCTTGCGCTTGGCTTCGAAGCTGCCTTGAACAGCACTAGCGGCCCGACGTCTCTGCACGGCAGGACTGTCGTTGTGGGCCGAGGCTGCGTGTTCTCCCAAAGCGGAAACCGTGCTGGCAATCCCTGTCTAGGAACTCCTCCCACGGCACCCCAGGTTCGGCTCCGGCCGAACGAAAGGTGACCTCGGGCCTCAAGGTGACGTTCCAGTGTTTCACGTCAGGGGAGTTGGGTGTGCAGGGGTCTCCCATGAGGCCATCCTCCACCACGGAGTGCCTTAACCCTGCGACGCTCCTGGGGACACACAGGGTAGGAGCCCATTCACCAGTTTCGCAGGATGCCCTCTCTCCGTGCCGGAACGGCGGCCTCTGGCTTCTGAGGAACCTTAGCGTAAGCAGGCCCCAGGAGACAGCTCTTCACATTCACAGCTAGGGCAGTGTACTCCTCTCTGGGTTGCCCAGGTTGAGCGGCCCAGTCGTCAGAGAGACTGGCGAAAGCAGCGCTGCGCGGGCTCCCTTTGCCAGTCAGTCGCACGGCCTCCTTGACTGAAAGAGCACTGCAGTGCCGAAAGACACCGCGCTGACGACTGGCTCCAGGAAGAGACTCGGGACAGCACTCTCACAGAAGCGAAAGCTAGGCTGTGGGCCCAACCTGAGGAGCCGTACGTACGTTTGCCACACTTCTCTACACAGCTAGGCGTGAGCCAGAGAGCCTTGGTCACTGAGGCCTACCGGAGGTACTGCCATACTTACCCAGTAGATCCCACGCAGAGGTCCCTGTGCCCAAAAGGGCCTCCACGGAAGGGCCCTGTTCCTCCCGCTGTGTTTCCTTGAGGTAATCAGAAACCACTGAGGATACCCTGTAGGAGCTCAGGTATGAAGCTGGGCGACCCTGGCCAAACCTGATTCCCCCTCCGTGGTAGACGAGACAGTGGCGGGTCCTAAGCTGCCTGAAGCACACTCCTCGCGCGCACCTTCTCTTTGCTGCCGGAAGGCCTCACATAAGAAGTCTGAGTTGACTCGTGACAGAAGAAGTCTGAGTTGACTCGTGTGAGGCCTGCCGCTCTCAGTTCCTTGCTGGGAGCTTCAGCAGGAGCGCTCTGGAGCTCGCCGGCAGAAGAATTGTGAGTCCCCCCGCCCCACCCCGGCCTCGAGCAAAAGTCCAGATTTCCCCCGTTCGTTAGGAACCCCTCGGAGTGCCAGAGGGAGCGGAGGGGCACGCGTTAACGGAATGCTTCAACCGTGGAAGGTATTTCACGAGACACTGTGCACTCACGTTCGTTGTAACAACGGCCACAGGGCCCTCACTGCATGCCTTCCAACTCCTCGGCTGTGTTTGAGCCCCAGGAAGTAAATGCGCTCGTTTGACTAAGCTCCGTGAATGTGCAGCGGTGATGGCGAAGCGCTGCCCTGTTCGCTCGAAAGCTCTCGTTCGTGCGGCCTTCACACGGCCTCAAGGTACGCAGTTCTAAAGAGCCTTGCATTCCATGCTGGTGTGCCAAGCCCCCCACCCACCCGCAGGGAGGAATTTGGGCTCTTCTGAGAGACACCAGTGTGCGTCCCAAGTGAAACCAGGGCGTCTCCCCCAGGACGTCGCCGAACGGCAGTCGGATGCCAGAGGTGTACTTCCAGCCGGAAAAAGAGGGAAGAGGACAGCTTTCCCAGGGACAATTCTGGACCCTTGGGACCATCCAGAATCACCAAGGCCTCAACTTTGCACGGCCTGGGGAACGCTCTTCCGCCTGTCCAGCAATCCCCACGTCAAAACCTTTCTCGGCAGGGGCAGGCACTCTCTCCCTTGTACGAGATAGCTCGGCAGAGCCTTCCGAGAAACATGCTGCGTCATTCAGCTTGAACGTGGGACGCGGAGGGGAGAGTACGCTTTCTCCCCGTTTGGAGGCGCCTTGCGCTTGGCTTCGAAGCTGCCTTGAACAGCACTAGCGGCCCGACGTCTCTGCACGGCAGGACTGTCGTTGTGGGCCGAGGCTGCGTGTTCTCCCAAAGCGGAAACCGTGCTGGCAATCCCTGTCTAGGAACTCCTCCCACGGCACCCCAGGTTCGGCTCCGGCCGAACGAAAGGTGACCTCGGGCCTCAAGGTGACGTTCCAGTGTTTCACGTCAGGGGAGTTGGGTGTGCAGGGGTCTCCCATGAGGCCATCCTCCACCACGGAGTGCCTTAACCCTGCGACGCTCCTGGGGACACACAGGGTAGGAGCCCATTCACCAGTTTCGCAGGATGCCCTCTCTCCGTGCCGGAACGGCGGCCTCTGGCTTCTGAGGAACCTTAGCGTAAGCAGGCCCCTGGAGACAGCTCTTCCCATTCACAGCTAGGGCAGTGTACTCCTCTCTGGGTTGCCCAGGTTGAGCGGCCCAGTCGTCAGGGAGACTGGCGAAAGCAGCGCTGCGCGGGCTCCCTTTGCCAGTCAGTCGCACGGCCGCCTTGACTGAAAGAGCACTGCAGTGCCGAAAGACACCGCG
Organism: Delphinus delphis; assembly: GCF_949987515.2. Classification (NCBI taxonomy): domain Eukaryota; kingdom Metazoa; phylum Chordata; class Mammalia; order Artiodactyla; family Delphinidae; genus Delphinus; species Delphinus delphis. The sequence goes on from NC_082695.1 coordinate 59,263,184, forward strand.
CTGACGACTGGCTCCAGGAAGAGACTCGGGACAGCACTCTCACAGAAGCGAAAGCTAGGCTGTGGGCCCAGCCTGAGGAGCAGTATGTACGTTTGCCACACTTCTCTACACAGCTAGACGTGAGCCAGAGAGCCTTGGTCACTGAGGCCTACCGGAGGTACTGCCATACTTACCCAGTAGATCCCACGCAGAGGTCCCTGTGCCCAAAAGGGCCTCCACGGAAGGGCCCTGTTCCTCCCGCTGTGTTTCCTTGAGGTAATCAGAAACCACTGAGGATACCCTGTAGGAGCTCAGGTATGAAGCTGGGCGACCCTGGCCAAACCTGATTCCCCCTCCGTGGTAGACGAGACAGTGGCGGGTCCTAAGCTGCCTGAAGCACACTCCTCGCGCGCACCTTCTCTTTGCTGCCGGAAGGCCTCACATAAGAAGTCTGAGTTGACTCGTGACAGAAGAAGTCTGAGTTGACTCGTGTGAGGCCTGCCGCTCTCAGTTCCTTGCTGGGAGCTTCAGCAGGAGCGCTCTGGAGCTCGCCGGCAGAAGAATTGTGAGTCCCCCCGCCCCACCCCGGCCTCGAGCAAAAGTCCAGATTTCCCCCGTTCGTTAGGAACCCCTCGGAGTGCCAGAGGGAGCGGAGGGGCACGCGTTAACGGAATGCTTCAACCGTGGAAGGTATTTCACGAGACACTGTGCACTCACGTTCGTTGTAACAACGGCCACAGGGCCCTCACTGCATGCCTTCCAACTCCTCGGCTGTGTTTGAGCCCCAGGAAGTAAATGCGCTCGTTTGACTAAGCTCCGTGAATGTGCAACGGTGATGGCGAAGCGCTGCCCTGTTCGCTCGAAAGCTCTCGTTCGTGCGGCCTTCACACGGCCTCAAGGTACGCAGTTCTAAAGAGCCTTGCATTCCATGCTGGTGCGCCAAGCCCCCCACCCACCCGCAGGGAGGAATTTGGGCTCTTCTGAGAGACACCAGTGTGCGTCCCAAGTGAAACCAGGGCGTCTCCCCCAGGACGTCGCCGAACGGCAGTCGGATGCCAGAGGTGTACTTCCAGCCGGAAAAAGAGGGAAGAGGACAGCTTTCCCAGGGACAATTCTGGACCCTTGGGACCATCCAGAATCACCAAGGCCTCAACTTTGCACGGCCTGGGGAACGCTCTTCCGCCTGTCCAGCAATCCCCACGTCAAAACCTTTCTCGGCAGGGGCAGGCACTCTCTCCCTTGTACTAGATAGCTCGGCAGAGCCTTCCGAGAAACATGCTGCGTCATTCAGCTTGAACGTGGGACGCGGAGGGGAGAGTACGCTTTCTCCCCGTTTGGAGGCGCCTTGCGCTTGGCTTCGAAGCTGCCTTGAACAGCACTAGCGGCCCGACGTCTCTGCACGGCAGGACTGTCGTTGTGGGCCGAGGCTGCGTGTTCTCCCAAAGCGGAAACCGTGCTGGCAATCCCTGTCTAGGAACTCCTCCCACGGCACCCCAGGTTCGGCTCCGGCCGAACGAAAGGTGACCTCGGGCCTCAAGGTGACGTTCCAGTGTTTCACGTCAGGGGAGTTGGGTGTGCAGGGGTCTCCCATGAGGCCATCCTCCACCACGGAGTGCCTTAACCCTGCGACGCTCCTGGGGACACACAGGGTAGGAGCCCATTCACCAGTTTCGCAGGATGCCCTCTCTCCGTGCCGGAACGGCGGCCTCTGGCTTCTGAGGAACCTTAACGTAAGCAGGCCCCTGGAGACAGCTCTTCACATTCACAGCTAGGGCAGTGTACTCCTCTCTGGGTTGCCCAGGTTGAGCGGCCCAGTCGTCAGAGAGACTGGCGAAAGCAGCGCTGCGCGGGCTCCCTTTGCCAGTCAGTCGCACGGCCTCCTTGACTGAAAGAGCACTGCAGTGCCGAAAGACACCGCGCTGACGACTGGCTCCAGGAAGAGACTCGGGACAGCACTCTCACAGAAGCGAAAGCTAGGCTGTGGGCCCAGCCTGAGGAGCCGTACGTACGTTTGCCACACTTCTCTACACAGCTAGGCGTGAGCCAGAGAGCCTTGGTCACTGAGGCCTACCTGAGGTACTGCCATACTTACCCAGTAGATCCCACGCAGAGGTCCCTGTGCCCAAAAGGGCCTCCACGGAAGGGCCCTGTTCCTCCCGCTGTGTTTCCTTGAGGTAATCAGAAACCACTGAGGATACCCTGTAGGAGCTCAGGTATGAAGCTGGGCGACCCTGGCCAAACCTGATTCCCCCTCCGTGGTAGACGAGACAGTGGCGGGTCCTAAGCTGCCTGAAGCACACTCCTCGCGCGCACCTTCTCTTTGCTGCCGGAAGGCCTCACATAAGAAGTCTGAGTTGACTCGTGACAGAAGAAGTCTGAGTTGACTCGTGTGAGGCCTGCCGCTCTCAGTTCCTTGCTGGGAGCTTCAGCAGGAGCGCTCTGGAGCTCGCCGGCAGAAGAATTGTGAGTCCCCCCGCCCCACCCCGGCCTCGAGCAAAAGTCCAGATTTCCCCCGTTCGTTAGGAACCCCTCGGAGTGCCAGAGGGAGCGGAGGGGCACGCGTTAACGGAATGCTTCAACCGTGGAAGGTATTTCACGAGACACTGTGCACTCACGTTCGTTGTAACAACGGCCACAGGGCCCTCACTGCATGCCTTCCAACTCCTCGGCTGTGTTTGAGCCCCAGGAAGTAAATGCGCTCGTTTGACTAAGCTCCGTGAATGTGCAGCGGTGATGGCGAAGCGCTGCCCTGTTCGCTCGAAAGCTCTCGTTCGTGCGGCCTTCACACGGCCTCAAGGTACGCAGTTCTAAAGAGCCTTGCATTCCATGCTGGTGCGCCAAGCCCCCCACCCACCCGCAGGGAGGAATTTGGGCTCTTCTGAGAGACACCAGTGTGCGTCCCAAGTGAAACCAGGGCGTCTCCCCCAGGACGTCGCCGAACGGCAGTCGGATGCCAGAGGTGTACTTCCAGCCGGAAAAAGAGGGAAGAGGACAGCTTTCCCAGGGACAATTCTGGACCCTTGGGACCATCCAGAATCACCAAGGCCTCAACTTTGCACGGCCTGGGGAACGCTCTTCCGCCTGTCCAGCAATCCCCACGTCAAAACCTTTCTCGGCAGAGGCAGGCACTCTCTCCCTTGTACTAGATAGCTCGGCAGAGCCTTCCGAGAAACATGCTGCGTCATTCAGCTTGAACGTGGGACGCGGAGGGGAGAGTACGCTTTCTCCCCGTTTGGAGGCGCCTTGCGCTTGGCTTCGAAGCTGCCTTGAACAGCACTAGCGGCCCGACGTCTCTGCACGGCAGGACTGTCGTTGTGGGCCGAGGCTGCGTGTTCTCCCAAAGCGGAAACCGTGCTGGCAATCCCTGTCTAGGAACTCCTCCCACGGCACCCCAGGTTCGGCTCCGGCCGAACGAAAGGTGACCTCGGGCCTCAAGGTGACGTTCCAGTGTTTCACGTCAGGGGAGTTGGGTGTGCAGGGGTCTCCCATGAGGCCATCCTCCACCACGGAGTGCCTTAACCCTGCGACGCTCCTGGGGACACACAGGGTAGGAGCCCATTCACCAGTTTCGCAGGATGCCCTCTCTCCGTGCCGGAACGGCGGCCTCTGGCTTCTGAGGAACCTTAGCGTAAGCAGGCCCCTGGAGACAGCTCTTCACATTCACAGCTAGGGCAGTGTACTCCTCTCTGGGTTGCCCAGGTTGAGCGGCCCAGTCGTCAGGGAGACTGGCGAAAGCAGCGCTGCGCGGGCTCCCTTTGCCAGTCAGTCGCACGGCCTCCTTGACTGAAAGAGCACTGCAGTGCCGAAAGACACCGCGCTGACGACTGGCTCCAGGAAGAGACTCGGGACAGCACTCTCACAGAAGCGAAAGCTAGGCTGTGGGCCCAGCCTGAGGAGCAGTACGTACGTTTGCCCCACTTCTCTACACAGCTAGGCGTGAGCCAGAGAGCCTTGGTCACTGAGGCCTACCGGAGGTACTGCCATACTTACCCAGTAGATCCCACGCAGAGGTCCCTGTGCCCAAAAGGGCCTCCACGGAAGGGCCCTGTTCCTCCCGCTGTGTTTCCTTGAGGTAATCAGAAACCACTGAGGATACCCTGTAGGAGCTCAGGTATGAAGCTGGGCGACCCTGGCCAAACCTGATTCCCCCTCCGTGGTAGACGAGACAGTGGCGGGTCCTAAGCTGCCTGAAGCACACTCCTCGCGCGCACCTTCTCTTTGCTGCCGGAAGGCCTCACATAAGAAGTCTGAGTTGACTCGTGACAGAAGAAGTCTGAGTTGACTCGTGTGAGGCCTGCCGCTCTCAGTTCCTTGCTGGGAGCTTCAGCAGGAGCGCTCTGGAGCTCGCCGGCAGAAGAATTGTGAGTCCCCCCGCCCCACCCCGGCCTCGAGCAAAAGTCCAGATTTCCCCCGTTCGTTAGGAACCCCTCGGAGTGCCAGAGGGAGCGGAGGGGCACGCGTTAACGGAAAGCTTCAACCGTGGAAGGTATTTCACGAGACACTGTGCACTCACGTTCGTTGTAACAACGGCCACAGGGCCCTCACTGCATGCCTTCCAACTCCTCGGCTGTGTTTGAGCCCCAGGAAGTAAATGCGCTCGTTTGACTAAGCTCCGTGAATGTGCAACGGTGATGGCGAAGCGCTGCCCTGTTCGCTCGAAAGCTCTCGTTCGTGCGGCCTTCACACGGCCTCAAGGTACGCAGTTCTAAAGAGCCTTGCATTCCATGCTGGTGTGCCAAGCCCCCCACCCACCCGCAGGGAGGAATTTGGGCTCTTCTGAGAGACACCAGTGTGCGTCCCAAGTGAAACCAGGGCGTCTCCCCCAGGACGTCGCCGAACGGCAGTCGGATGCCAGAGGTGTACTTCCAGCCGGAAAAAGAGGGAAGAGGACAGCTTTCCCAGGGACAATTCTGGACCCTTGGGACCATCCAGAATCACCAAGGCCTCAACTTTGCACGGCCTGGGGAACGCTCTTCCGCCTGTCCAGCAATCCCCACGTCAAAACCTTTCTCGGCAGGGGCAGGCACTCTCTCCCTTGTACGAGATAGCTCGGCAGAGCCTTCCGAGAAACATGCTGCGTCATTCGGCTTGAACGTGGGACGCGGAGGGGAGAGTACGCTTTCTCCCCGTTTGGAGGCGCCTTGCGCTTGGCTTCGAAGCTGCCTTGAACAGCACTAGCGGCCCGACGTCTCTGCACGGCAGGACTGTCGTTGTGGGCCGAGGCTGCGTGTTCTCCCAAAGCGGAAACCGTGCTGGCAATCCCTGTCTAGGAACTCCTCCCACGGCACCCCAGGTTCGGCTCCGGCCGAACGAAAGGTGACCTCGGGCCTCAAGGTGACGTTCCAGTGTTTCACGTCAGGGGAGCTGGGTGTGCAGGGGTCTCCCATGAGGCCATCCTCCACCACGGAGTGCCTTAACCCTGCGACGCTCCTGGGGACACACAGGGTAGGAGCCCATTCACCAGTTTCGCAGGATGCCCTCTCTCCGTGCCGGAACGGCGGCCTCTGGCTTCTGAGGAACCTTAGCGTAAGCAGGCCCCTGGAGACAGCTCTTCCCATTCACAGCTAGGGCAGTGTACTCCTCTCTGGGTTGCCCAGGTTGAGCGGCCCAGTCGTCAGAGAGACTGGCGAAAGCAGCGCTGCGCGGGCTCCCTTTGCCAGTCAGTCGCACGGCCTCCTTGACTGAAAGAGCACTGCAGTGCCGAAAGACACCGCGCTGACGACTGGCTCCAGGAAGAGACTCGGGACAGCACTCTCACAGAAGCGAAAGCTAGGCTGTGGGCCCAGCCTGAGGAGCAGTACGTACGTTTGCCACACTTCTCTACACAGCTAGGCGTGAGCCAGAGAGCCTTGGTCACTGAGGCCTACCGGAGGTACTGCCATACTTACCCAGTAGATCCCACGCAGAGGTCCCTGTGCCCAAAAGGGCCTCCACGGAAGGGCCCTGTTCCTCCCGCTGTGTTTCCTTGAGGTAATCAGAAACCACTGAGGATACCCTGTAGGAGCTCAGGTATGAAGCTGGGCGACCCTGGCCAAACCTGATTCCCCCTCCGTGGTAGACGAGACAGTGGCGGGTCCTAAGCTGCCTGAAGCACACTCCTCGCGCGCACCTTCTCTTTGCTGCCGGAAGGCCTCACATAAGAAGTCTGAGTTGACTCGTGACAGAAGAAGTCTGAGTTGACTCGTGTGAGGCCTGCCGCTCTCAGTTCCTTGCTGGGAGCTTCAGCAGGAGCGCTCTGGAGCTCGCCGGCAGAAGAATTGTGAGTCCCCCCGCCCCACCCCGGCCTCGAGCAAAAGTCCAGATTTCCCCCGTTCGTTAGGAACCCCTCGGAGTGCCAGAGGGAGCGGAGGGGCACGCGTTAACGGAATGCTTCAACCGTGGAAGGTATTTCACGAGACACTGTGCACTCACGTTCGTTGTAACAACTGTCACAGGGCCCTCACTGCATGCCTTCCAACTCCTCGGCTGTGTTTGAGCCCCAGGAAGTAAATGCGCTCGTTTGACTAAGCTCCGTGAATGTGCAGCGGTGATGGCGAAGCGCTGCCCTGTTCGCTCGAAAGCTCTCGTTCGTGCGGCCTTCACACGGCCTCAAGGTACGCAGTTCTAAAGAGCCTTGCATTCCATGCTGGTGCGCCAAGCCCCCCACCCACCCGCAGGGAGGAATTTGGGCTCTTCTGAGAGACACCAGTGTGCGTCCCAAGTGAAACCAGGGCGTCTCCCCCAGGACGTCGCCGAACGGCAGTCGGATGCCAGAGGTGTACTTCCAGCCGGAAAAAGAGGGAAGAGGACAGCTTTCCCAGGGACAATTCTGGACCCTTGGGACCATCCAGAATCACCAAGGCCTCAACTTTGCACGGCCTGGGGAACGCTCTTCCGCCTGTCCAGCAATCCCCACGTCAAAACCTTTCTCGGCAGAGGCAGGCACTCTCTCCCTTGTACTAGATAGCTCGGCAGAGCCTTCCGAGAAACATGCTGCGTCATTCAGCTTGAACGTGGGACGCGGAGGGGAGAGTACGCTTTCTCCCCGTTTGGAGGCGCCTTGCGCTTGGCTTCGAAGCTGCCTTGAACAGCACTAGCGGCCCGACGTCTCTGCACGGCAGGACTGTCGTTGTGGGCCGAGGCTGCGTGTTCTCCCAAAGCGGAAACCGTGCTGGCAATCCCTGTCTAGGAACTCCTCCCACGGCACCCCAGGTTCGGCTCCGGCCGAACGAAAGGTGACCTCGGGCCTCAAGGTGACGTTCCAGTGTTTCACGTCAGGGGAGTTGGGTGTGCAGGGGTCTCCCATGAGGCCATCCTCCACCACGGAGTGCCTTAACCCTGCGACGCTCCTGGGGACACACAGGGTAGGAGCCCATTCACCAGTTTCGCAGGATGCCCTCTCTCCGTGCCGGAACGGCGGCCTCTGGCTTCTGAGGAACCTTAGCGTAAGCAGGCCCCTGGAGACAGCTCTTCACATTCACAGCTAGGGCAGTGTACTCCTCTCTGGGTTGCCCAGGTTGAGCGGCCCAGTCGTCAGGGAGACTGGCGAAAGCAGCGCTGCGCGGGCTCCCTTTGCCAGTCAGTCGCACGGCCTCCTTGACTGAAAGAGCACTGCAGTGCCGAAAGACACCGCGCTGACGACTGGCTCCAGGAAGAGACTCGGGACAGCACTCTCACAGAAGCGAAAGCTAGGCTGTGGGCCCAGCCTGAGGAGCAGTACGTACGTTTGCCCCACTTCTCTACACAGCTAGGCGTGAGCCAGAGAGCCTTGGTCACTGAGGCCTACCGGAGGTACTGCCATACTTACCCAGTAGATCCCACGCAGAGGTCCCTGTGCCCAAAAGGGCCTCCACGGAAGGGCCCTGTTCCTCCCGCTGTGTTTCCTTGAGGTAATCAGAAACCACTGAGGATACCCTGTAGGAGCTCAGGTATGAAGCTGGGCGACCCTGGCCAAACCTGATTCCCCCTCCGTGGTAGACGAGACAGTGGCGGGTCCTAAGCTGCCTGAAGCACACTCCTCGCGCGCACCTTCTCTTTGCTGCCGGAAGGCCTCACATAAGAAGTCTGAGTTGACTCGTGACAGAAGAAGTCTGAGTTGACTCGTGTGAGGCCTGCCGCTCTCAGTTCCTTGCTGGGAGCTTCAGCAGGAGCGCTCTGGAGCTCGCCGGCAGAAGAATTGTGAGTCCCCCCGCCCCACCCCGGCCTCGAGCAAAAGTCCAGATTTCCCCCGTTCGTTAGGAACCCCTCGGAGTGCCAGAGGGAGCGGAGGGGCACGCGTTAACGGAATGCTTCAACCGTGGAAGGTATTTCACGAGACACTGTGCACTCACGTTCGTTGTAACAACGGCCACAGGGCCCTCACTGCATGCCTTCCAACTCCTCGGCTGTGTTTGAGCCCCAGGAAGTAAATGCGCTCGTTTGACTAAGCTCCGTGAATGTGCAACGGTGATGGCGAAGCGCTGCCCTGTTCGCTCGAAAGCTCTCGTTCGTGCGGCCTTCACACGGCCTCAAGGTACGCAGTTCTAAAGAGCCTTGCATTCCATGCTGGTGTGCCAAGCCCCCCACCCACCCGCAGGGAGGAATTTGGGCTCTTCTGAGAGACACCAGTGTGCGTCCCAAGTGAAACCAGGGCGTCTCCCCCAGGACGTCGCCGAACGGCAGTCGGATGCCAGAGGTGTACTTCCAGCCGGAAAAAGAGGGAAGAGGACAGCTTTCCCAGGGACAATTCTGGACCCTTGGGACCATCCAGAATCACCAAGGCCTCAACTTTGCACGGCCTGGGGAACGCTCTTCCGCCTGTCCAGCAATCCCCACGTCAAAACCTTTCTCGGCAGGGGCAGGCACTCTCTCCCTTGTACGAGATAGCTCGGCAGAGCCTTCCGAGAAACATGCTGCGTCATTCAGCTTGAACGTGGGACGCGGAGGGGAGAGTACGCTTTCTCCCCGTTTGGAGGCGCCTTGCGCTTGGCTTCGAAGCTGCCTTGAACAGCACTAGCGGCCCGACGTCTCTGCACGGCAGGACTGTCGTTGTGGGCCGAGGCTGCGTGTTCTCCCAAAGCGGAAACCGTGCTGGCAATCCCTGTCTAGGAACTCCTCCCACGGCACCCCAGGTTCGGCTCCGGCCGAACGAAAGGTGACCTCGGGCCTCAAGGTGACGTTCCAGTGTTTCACGTCAGGGGAGCTGGGTGTGCAGGGGTCTCCCATGAGGCCATCCTCCACCACGGAGTGCCTTAACCCTGCGACGCTCCTGGGGACACACAGGGTAGGAGCCCATTCACCAGTTTCGCAGGATGCCCTCTCTCCGTGCCGGAACGGCGGCCTCTGGCTTCTGAGGAACCTTAGCGTAAGCAGGCCCCTGGAGACAGCTCTTCCCATTCACAGCTAGGGCAGTGTACTCCTCTCTGGGTTGCCCAGGTTGAGCGGCCCAGTCGTCAGAGAGACTGGCGAAAGCAGCGCTGCGCGGGCTCCCTTTGCCAGTCAGTCGCACGGCCTCCTTGACTGAAAGAGCACTGCAGTGCCGAAAGACACCGCGCTGACGACTGGCTCCAGGAAGAGACTCGGGACAGCACTCTCACAGAAGCGAAAGCTAGGCTGTGGGCCCAGCCTGAGGAGCAGTACGTACGTTTGCCACACTTCTCTACACAGCTAGGCGTGAGCCAGAGAGCCTTGGTCACTGAGGCCTACCGGAGGTACTGCCATACTTACCCAGTAGATCCCACGCAGAGGTCCCTGTGCCCAAAAGGGCCTCCACGGAAGGGCCCTGTTCCTCCCGCTGTGTTTCCTTGAGGTAATCAGAAACCACTGAGGATACCCTGTAGGAGCTCAGGTATGAAGCTGGGCGACCCTGGCCAAACCTGATTCCCCCTCCGTGGTAGACGAGACAGTGGCGGGTCCTAAGCTGCCTGAAGCACACTCCTCGCGCGCACCTTCTCTTTGCTGCTGGAAGGCCTCACATAAGAAGTCTGAGTTGACTCGTGACAGAAGAAGTCTGAGTTGACTCGTGTGAGGCCTGCCGCTCTCAGTTCCTTGCTGGGAGCTTCAGCAGGAGCGCTCTGGAGCTCGCCGGCAGAAGAATTGTGAGTCCCCCCGCCCCACCCCGGCCTCGAGCAAAAGTCCAGATTTCCCCCGTTCGTTAGGAACCCCTCGGAGTGCCAGAGGGAGCGGAGGGGCACGCGTTAACGGAATGCTTCAACCGTGGAAGGTATTTCACGAGACACTGTGCACTCACGTTCGTTGTAACAACGGCCACAGGGCCCTCACTGCATGCCTTCCAACTCCTCGGCTGTGTTTGAGCCCCAGGAAGTAAATGCGCTCGTTTGACTAAGCTCCGTGAATGTGCAACGGTGATGGCGAAGCGCTGCCCTGTTCGCTCGAAAGCTCTCGTTCGTGCGGCCTTCACACGGCCTCAAGGTACGCAGTTCTAAAGAGCCTTGCATTCCATGCTGGTGTGCCAAGCCCCCCACCCACCCGCAGGGAGGAATTTGGGCTCTTCTGAGAGACACCAGTGTGCGTCCCAAGTGAAACCAGGGCGTCTCCCCCAGGACGTCGCCGAACGGCAGTCGGATGCCAGAGGTGTACTTCCAGCCGGAAAAAGAGGGAAGAGGACAGCTTTCCCAGGGACAATTCTGGACCCTTGGGACCATCCAGAATCACCAAGGCCTCAACTTTGCACGGCCTGGGGAACGCTCTTCCGCCTGTCCAGCAATCCCCACGTCAAAACCTTTCTCGGCAGGGGCAGGCACTCTCTCCCTTGTACGAGATAGCTCGGCAGAGCCTTCCGAGAAACATGCTGCGTCATTCAGCTTGAACGTGGGACGCGGAGGGGAGAGTACGCTTTCTCCCCGTTTGGAGGCGCCTTGCGCTTGGCTTCGAAGCTGCCTTGAACAGCACTAGCGGCCCGACGTCTCTGCACGGCAGGACTGTCGTTGTGGGCCGAGGCTGCGTGTTCTCCCAAAGCGGAAACCGTGCTGGCAATCCCTGTCTAGGAACTCCTCCCACGGCACCCCAGGTTCGGCTCCGGCCGAACGAAAGGTGACCTCGGGCCTCAAGGTGACGTTCCAGTGTTTCACGTCAGGGGAGCTGGGTGTGCAGGGGTCTCCCATGAGGCCATCCTCCACCACGGAGTGCCTTAACCCTGCGACGCTCCTGGGGACACACAGGGTAGGAGCCCATTCACCAGTTTCGCAGGATGCCCTCTCTCCGTGCCGGAACGGCGGCCTCTGGCTTCTGAGGAACCTTAGCGTAAGCAGGCCCCTGGAGACAGCTCTTCCCATTCACAGCTAGGGCAGTGTACTCCTCTCTGGGTTGCCCAGGTTGAGCGGCCCAGTCGTCAGAGAGACTGGCGAAAGCAGCGCTGCGCGGGCTCCCTTTGCCAGTCAGTCGCACGGCCTCCTTGACTGAAAGAGCACTGCAGTGCCGAAAGACACCGCGCTGACGACTGGCTCCAGGAAGAGACTCGGGACAGCACTCTCACAGAAGCGAAAGCTAGGCTGTGGGCCCAGCCTGAGGAGCAGTACGTACGTTTGCCACACTTCTCTACACAGCTAGGCGTGAGCCAGAGAGCCTTGGTCACTGAGGCCTACCGGAGGTACTGCCATACTTACCCAGTAGATCCCACGCAGAGGTCCCTGTGCCCAAAAGGGCCTCCACGGAAGGGCCCTGTTCCTCCCGCTGTGTTTCCTTGAGGTAATCAGAAACCACGGAGGATACCCTGTAGGAGCTCAGGTATGAAGCTGGGCGACCCTGGCCAAACCTGATTCCCCCTCCGTGGTAGACGAGACAGTGGCGGGTCCTAAGCTGCCTGAAGCACACTCCTCGCGCGCACCTTCTCTTTGCTGCTGGAAGGCCTCACATAAGAAGTCTGAGTTGACTCTTGACAGAAGAAGTCTGAGTTGACTCGTGTGAGGCCTGCCGCTCTCAGTTCCTTGTTGGGAGCTTCAGCAGGAGCGCTCTGGAGCTCGCCGGCAGAAGAATTGTGAGTCCCCCCGCCCCACCCCGGCCTCGAGCAAAAGTCCAGATTTCCCCCGTTCGTTAGGAACCCCTCGGTGTGCCAGAGGGAGCGGAGGGGCACGCGTTAACGGAATGCTTCAACCGTGGAAGGTATTTCACGAGACACTGTGCACTCACGTTCGTTGTAACAACGGTCACAGGGCCCTCACTGCATGCCTTCCAACTCCTCGGCTGTGTTTGAGCCCCAGGAAGTAAATGCGCTCGTTTGACTAAGCTCCGTGAATGTGCAACGGTGATGGCGAAGCGCTGCCCTGTTCGCTCGAAAGCTCTCGTTCGTGCGGCCTTCACACGGCCTCAAGGTACGCAGTTCTAAAGAGCCTTGCATTCCATGCTGGTGCCCCAAGCCCCCCACCCACCCGCAGGGAGGAATTTGGGCTCTTCTGAGAGACACCAGTGTGCGTCCCAAGTGAAACCAGGGCGTCTCCCCCAGGACGTCGCCGAACGGCAGTCGGATGCCAGAGGTGTACTTCCAGCCGGAAAAAGAGGGAAGAGGACAGCTTTCCCAGGGACAATTCTGGACCCTTGGGACCATCCAGAATCACCAAGGCCTCAACTTTGCACGGCCTGGGGAACGCTCTTCCGCCTGTCCAGCAATCCCCACGTCAAAACCTTTCTCGGCAGGGGCAGGCACTCTCTCCCTTGTACGAGATAGCTCGGCAGAGCCTTCCGAGAAACATGCTGCGTCATTCAGCTTGAACGTGGGACGCGGAGGGGAGAGTACGCTTTCTCCCCGTTTGGAGGCGCCTTGCGCTTGGCTTCGAAGCTGCCTTGAACAGCACTAGCGGCCCGACGTCTCTGCACGGCCGGACTGTCGTCGTGGGCCGAGGCTGCGTGTTCTCCCAAAGCGGAAACCGTGCTGGCAATCCCTGTCTAGGAACTCCTCCCACGGCACCCCAGGTTCGGCTCCGGCCGAACGAAAGGTGACCTCGGGCCTCAAGGTGACGTTCCAGTGTTTCACGTCAGGGGAGCTGGGTGTGCAGGGGTCTCCCATGAGGCCATCCTCCACCACGGAGTGCCTTAACCCTGCGACGCTCCTGGGGACACACAGGGTAGGAGCCCATTCACCAGTTTCGCAGGATGCCCTCTCTCCGTGCCGGAACGGCGGCCTCTGGCTTCTGAGGAACCTTAGCGTAAGCAGGCCCCTGGAGACAGCTCTTCCCATTCACAGCTAGGGCAGTGTACTCCTCTCTGGGTTGCCCAGGTTGAGCGGCCCAGTCGTCAGAGAGACTGGCGAAAGCAGCGCTGCGCGGGCTCCCTTTGCCAGTCAGTCGCACGGCCTCCTTGACTGAAAGAGCACTGCAGTGCCGAAAGACACCGCGCTGACGACTGGCTCCAGGAAGAGACTCGGGACAGCACTCTCACAGAAGCGAAAGCTAGGCTGTGGGCCCAGCCTGAGGAGCAGTACGTACGTTTGCCACACTTCTCTACACAGCTAGGCGTGAGCCAGAGAGCCTTGGTCACTGAGGCCTACCGGAGGTACTGCCATACTTACCCAGTAGATCCCACGCAGAGGTCCCTGTGCCCAAAAGGGCCTCCACGGAAGGGCCCTGTTCCTCCCGCTGTGTTTCCTTGAGGTAATCAGAAACCACGGAGGATAACCTGTAGGAGCTCAGGTATGAAGCTGGGCGACCCTGGCCAAACCTGATTCCCCCTCCGTGGTAGACGAGACAGTGGCGGGTCCTAAGCTGCCTGAAGCACACTCCTCGCGCGCACCTTCTCTTTGCTGCCGGAAGGCCTCACATAAGAAGTCTGAGTTGACTCGTGACAGAAGAAGTCTGAGTTGACTCGTGTGAGGCCTGCCGCTCTCAGTTCCTTGCTGGGAGCTTCAGCAGGAGCGCTCTGGAGCTCGCCGGCAGAAGAATTGTGAGTCCCCCCGCCCCACCCCGGCCTCGAGCAAAAGTCCAGATTTCCCCCGTTCGTTAGGAACCCCTCGGAGTGCCAGAGGGAGCGGAGGGGCACGCGTTAACGGAATGCTTCAACCGTGGAAGGTATTTCACGAGACACTGTGCACTCACGTTCGTTGTAACAACGGCCACAGGGCCCTCACTGCATGCCTTCCAACTCCTCGGCTGTGTTTGAGCCCCAGGAAGTAAATGCGCTCGTTTGACTAAGCTCCGTGAATGTGCAACGGTGATGGCGAAGCGCTGCCCTGTTCGCTCGAAAGCTCTCGTTCGTGCGGCCTTCACACGGCCTCAAGGTACGCAGTTCTAAAGAGCCTTGCATTCCATGCTGGTGCCCCAAGCCCCCCACCCACCCGCAGGGAGGAATTTGGGCTCTTCTGAGAGACACCAGTGTGCGTCCCAAGTGAAACCAGGGCGTCTCCCCCAGGACGTCGCCGAACGGCAGTCGGATGCCAGAGGTGTACTTCCAGCCGGAAAAAGAGGGAAGAGGACAGCTTTCCCAGGGACAATTCTGGACCCTTGGGACCATCCAGAATCACCAAGGCCTCAACTTTGCACGGCCTGGGGAACGCTCTTCCGCCTGTCCAGCAATCCCCACGTCAAAACCTTTCTCGGCAGGGGCAGGCACTCTCTCCCTTGTACGAGATAGCTCGGCAGAGCCTTCCGAGAAACATGCTGCGTCATTCAGCTTGAACGTGGGACGCGGAGGGGAGAGTACGCTTTCTCCCCGTTTGGAGGCGCCTTGCGCTTGGCTTCGAAGCTGCCTTGAACAGCACTAGCGGCCCGACGTCTCTGCACGGCCGGACTGTCGTTGTGGGCCGAGGCTGCGTGTTCTCCCAAAGCGGAAACCGTGCTGGCAATCCCTGTCTAGGAACTCCTCCCACGGCACCCCAGGTTCGGCTCCGGCCGAACGAAAGGTGACCTCGGGCCTCAAGGTGACGTTCCAGTGTTTCACGTCAGGGGAGCTGGGTGTGCAGGGGTCTCCCATGAGGCCATCCTCCACCACGGAGTGCCTTAACCCTGCGACGCTCCTGGGGACACACAGGGTAGGAGCCCATTCACCAGTTTCGCAGGATGCCCTCTCTCCGTGCCGGAACGGCGGCCTCTGGCTTCTGAGGAACCTTAGCGTAAGCAGGCCCCTGGAGACAGCTCTTCCCATTCACAGCTAGGGCAGTGTACTCCTCTCTGGGTTGCCCAGGTTGAGCGGCCCAGTCGTCAGAGAGACTGGCGAAAGCAGCGCTGCGCGGGCTCCCTTTGCCAGTCAGTCGCACGGCCTCCTTGACTGAAAGAGCACTGCAGTGCCGAAAGACACCGCGCTGACGACTGGCTCCAGGAAGAGACTCGGGACAGCACTCTCACAGAAGCGAAAGCTAGGCTGTGGGCCCAGCCTGAGGAGCAGTACGTACGTTTGCCACACTTCTCTACACAGCTAGGCGTGAGCCAGAGAGCCTTGGTCACTGAGGCCTACCGGAGGTACTGCCATACTTACCCAGTAGATCCCACGCAGAGGTCCCTGTGCCCAAAAGGGCCTCCACGGAAGGGCCCTGTTCCTCCCGCTGTGTTTCCTTGAGGTAATCAGAAACCACTGAGGATACCCTGTAGGAGCTCAGGTATGAAGCTGGGCGACCCTGGCCAAACCTGATTCCCCCTCCGTGGTAGACGAGACAGTGGCGGGTCCTAAGCTGCCTGAAGCACACTCCTCGCGCGCACCTTCTCTTTGCTGCCGGAAGGCCTCACATAAGAAGTCTGAGTTGACTCGTGACAGAAGAAGTCTGAGTTGACTCGTGTGAGGCCTGCCGCTCTCAGTTCCTTGCTGGGAGCTTCAGCAGGAGCGCTCTGGAGCTCGCCGGCAGAAGAATTGTGAGTCCCCCCGCCCCACCCCGGCCTCGAGCAAAAGTCCAGATTTCCCCCGTTCGTTAGGAACCCCTCGGAGTGCCAGAGGGAGCGGAGGGGCACGCGTTAACGGAATGCTTCAACCGTGGAAGGTATTTCACGAGACACTGTGCACTCACGTTCGTTGTAACAACGGCCACAGGGCCCTCACTGCATGCCTTCCAACTCCTCGGCTGTGTTTGAGCCCCAGGAAGTAAATGCGCTCGTTTGACTAAGCTCCGTGAATGTGCAACGGTGATGGCGAAGCGCTGCCCTGTTCGCTCGAAAGCTCTCGTTCGTGCGGCCTTCACACGGCCTCAAGGTACGCAGTTCTAAAGAGCCTTGCATTCCATGCTGGTGTGCCAAGCCCCCCACCCACCCGCAGGGAGGAATTTGGGCTCTTCTGAGAGACACGAGTGTGCGTCCCAAGTGAAACCAGGGCGTCTCCCCCAGGACGTCGCCGAACGGCAGTCGGATGCCAGAGGTGTACTTCCAGCCGGAAAAAGAGGGAAGAGGACAGCTTTCCCAGGGACAATTCTGGACCCTTGGGACCATCCAGAATCACCAAGGCCTCAACTTTGCACGGCCTGGGGAACGCTCTTCCGCCTGTCCAGCAATCCCCACGTCAAAACCTTTCTCGGCAGGGGCAGGCACTCTCTCCCTTGTACGAGATAGCTCGGCAGAGCCTTCCGAGAAACATGCTGCGTCATTCAGCTTGAACGTGGGACGCGGAGGGGAGAGTACGCTTTCTCCCCGTTTGGAGGCGCCTTGCGCTTGGCTTCGAAGCTGCCTTGAACAGCACTAGCGGCCCGACGTCTCTGCACGGCAGGACTGTCGTTGTGGGCCGAGGCTGCGTGTTCTCCCAAAGCGGAAACCGTGCTGGCAATCCCTGTCTAGGAACTCCTCCCACGGCACCCCAGGTTCGGCTCCGGCCGAACGAAAGGTGACCTCGGGCCTCAAGGTGACGTTCCAGTGTTTCACGTCAGGGGAGCTGGGTGTGCAGGGGTCTCCCATGAGGCCATCCTCCACCACGGAGTGCCTTAACCCTGCGACGCTCCTGGGGACACACAGGGTAGGAGCCCATTCACCAGTTTCGCAGGATGCCCTCTCTCCGTGCCGGAACGGCGGCCTCTGGCTTCTGAGGAACCTTAGCGTAAGCAGGCCCCTGGAGACAGCTCTTCCCATTCACAGCTAGGGCAGTGTACTCCTCTCTGGGTTGCCCAGGTTGAGCGGCCCAGTCGTCAGAGAGACTGGCGAAAGCAGCGCTGCGCGGGCTCCCTTTGCCAGTCAGTCGCACGGCCTCCTTGACTGAAAGAGCACTGCAGTGCCGAAAGACACCGCGCTGACGACTGGCTCCAGGAAGAGACTCGGGACAGCACTCTCACAGAAGCGAAAGCTAGGCTGTGGGCCCAGCCTGAGGAGCAGTACGTACGTTTGCCACACTTCTCTACACAGCTAGGCGTGAGCCAGAGAGCCTTGGTCACTGAGGCCTACCGGAGGTACTGCCATACTTACCCAGTAGATCCCACGCAGAGGTCCCTGTGCCCAAAAGGGCCTCCACGGAAGGGCCCTGTTCCTCCCGCTGTGTTTCCTTGAGGTAATCAGAAACCACGGAGGATACCCTGTAGGAGCTCAGGTATGAAGCTGGGCGACCCTGGCCAAACCTGATTCCCCCTCCGTGGTAGACGAGACAGTGGCGGGTCCTAAGCTGCCTGAAGCACACTCCTCGCGCGCACCTTCTCTTTGCTGCTGGAAGGCCTCACATAAGAAGTCTGAGTTGACTCGTGACAGAAGAAGTCTGAGTTGACTCGTGTGAGGCCTGCCGCTCTCAGTTCCTTGTTGGGAGCTTCAGCAGGAGCGCTCTGGAGCTCGCCGGCAGAAGAATTGTGAGTCCCCCCGCCCCACCCCGGCCTCGAGCAAAAGTCCAGATTTCCCCCGTTCGTTAGGAACCCCTCGGAGTGCCAGAGGGAGCGGAGGGGCACGCGTTAACGGAATGCTTCAACCGTGGAAGGTATTTCACGAGACACTGTGCACTCACGTTCGTTGTAACAACGGTCACAGGGCCCTCACTGCATGCCTTCCAACTCCTCGGCTGTGTTTGAGCCCCAGGAAGTAAATGCGCTCGTTTGACTAAGCTCCGTGAATGTGCAACGGTGATGGCGAAGCGCTGCCCTGTTCGCTCGAAAGCTCTCGTTCGTGCGGCCTTCACACGGCCTCAAGGTACGCAGTTCTAAAGAGCCTTGCATTCCATGCTGGTGCCCCAAGCCCCCCACCCACCCGCAGGGAGGAATTTGGGCTCTTCTGAGAGACACCAGTGTGCGTCCCAAGTGAAACCAGGGCGTCTCCCCCAGGACGTCGCCGAACGGCAGTCGGATGCCAGAGGTGTACTTCCAGCCGGAAAAAGAGGGAAGAGGACAGCTTTCCCAGGGACAATTCTGGACCCTTGGGACCATCCAGAATCACCAAGGCCTCAACTTTGCACGGCCTGGGGAACGCTCTTCCGCCTGTCCAGCAATCCCCACGTCAAAACCTTTCTCGGCAGGGGCAGGCACTCTCTCCCTTGTACGAGATAGCTCGGCAGAGCCTTCCGAGAAACATGCTGCGTCATTCAGCTTGAACGTGGGACGCGGAGGGGAGAGTACGCTTTCTCCCCGTTTGGAGGCGCCTTGCGCTTGGCTTCGAAGCTGCCTTGAACAGCACTAGCGGCCCGACGTCTCTGCACGGCCGGACTGTCGTTGTGGGCCGAGGCTGCGTGTTCTCCCAAAGCGGAAACCGTGCTGGCAATCCCTGTCTAGGAACTCCTCCCACGGCACCCCAGGTTCGGCTCCGGCCGAACGAAAGGTGACCTCGGGCCTCAAGGTGACGTTCCAGTGTTTCACGTCAGGGGAGCTGGGTGTGCAGGGGTCTCCCATGAGGCCATCCTCCACCACGGAGTGCCTTAACCCTGCGACGCTCCTGGGGACACACAGGGTAGGAGCCCATTCACCAGTTTCGCAGGATGCCCTCTCTCCGTGCCGGAACGGCGGCCTCTGGCTTCTGAGGAACCTTAGCGTAAGCAGGCCCCTGGAGACAGCTCTTCCCATTCACAGCTAGGGCAGTGTACTCCTCTCTGGGTTGCCCAGGTTGAGCGGCCCAGTCGTCAGAGAGACTGGCGAAAGCAGCGCTGCGCGGGCTCCCTTTGCCAGTCAGTCGCACGGCCTCCTTGACTGAAAGAGCACTGCAGTGCCGAAAGACACCGCGCTGACGACTGGCTCCAGGAAGAGACTCGGGACAGCACTCTCACAGAAGCGAAAGCTAGGCTGTGGGCCCAGCCTGAGGAGCAGTACGTACGTTTGCCACACTTCTCTACACAGCTAGGCGTGAGCCAGAGAGCCTTGGTCACTGAGGCCTACCGGAGGTACTGCCATACTTACCCAGTAGATCCCACGCAGAGGTCCCTGTGCCCAAAAGGGCCTCCACGGAAGGGCCCTGTTCCTCCCGCTGTGTTTCCTTGAGGTAATCAGAAACCACTGAGGATACCCTGTAGGAGCTCAGGTATGAAGCTGGGCGACCCTGGCCAAACCTGATTCCCCCTCCGTGGTAGACGAGACAGTGGCGGGTCCTAAGCTGCCTGAAGCACACTCCTCGCGCGCACCTTCTCTTTGCTGCCGGAAGGCCTCACATAAGAAGTCTGAGTTGACTCGTGACAGAAGAAGTCTGAGTTGACTCGTGTGAGGCCTGCCGCTCTCAGTTCCTTGCTGGGAGCTTCAGCAGGAGCGCTCTGGAGCTCGCCGGCAGAAGAATTGTGAGTCCGCCCGCCCCACCCCGGCCTCGAGCAAAAGTCCAGATTTCCCCCGTTCGTTAGGAACCCCTCGGAGTGCCAGAGGGAGCGGAGGGGCACGCGTTAACGGAATGCTTCAACCGTGGAAGGTATTTCACGAGACACTGTGCACTCACGTTCGTTGTAACAACGGCCACAGGGCCCTCACTGCATGCCTTCCAACTCCTCGGCTGTGTTTGAGCCCCAGGAAGTAAATGCGCTCGTTTGACTAAGCTCCGTGAATGTGCAACGGTGATGGCGAAGCGCTGCCCTGTTCGCTCGAAAGCTCTCGTTCGTGCGGCCTTCACACGGCCTCAAGGTACGCAGTTCTAAAGAGCCTTGCATTCCATGCTGGTGTGCCAAGCCCCCCACCCACCCGCAGGGAGGAATTTGGGCTCTTCTGAGAGACACCAGTGTGCGTCCCAAGTGAAACCAGGGCGTCTCCCCCAGGACGTCGCCGAACGGCAGTCGGATGCCAGAGGTGTACTTCCAGCCGGAAAAAGAGGGAAGAGGACAGCTTTCCCAGGGACAATTCTGGACCCTTGGGACCATCCAGAATCACCAAGGCCTCAACTTTGCACGGCCTGGGGAACGCTCTTCCGCCTGTCCAGCAATCCCCACGTCAAAACCTTTCTCGGCAGGGGCAGGCACTCTCTCCCTTGTACGAGATAGCTCGGCAGAGCCTTCCGAGAAACATGCTGCGTCATTCAGCTTGAACGTGGGACGCGGAGGGGAGAGTACGCTTTCTCCCCGTTTGGAGGCGCCTTGCGCTTGGCTTCGAAGCTGCCTTGAACAGCACTAGCGGCCCGACGTCTCTGCACGGCCGGACTGTCGTTGTGGGCCGAGGCTGCGTGTTCTCCCAAAGCGGAAACCGTGCTGGCAATCCCTGTCTAGGAACTCCTCCCACGGCACCCCAGGTTCGGCTCCGGCCGAACGAAAGGTGACCTCGGGCCTCAAGGTGACGTTCCAGTGTTTCACGTCAGGGGAGCTGGGTGTGCAGGGGTCTCCCATGAGGCCATCCTCCACCACGGAGTGCCTTAACCCTGCGATGCTCCTGGGGACACACAGGGTAGGAGCCCATTCACCAGTTTCGCAGGATGCCCTCTCTCCGTGCCGGAACGGCGGCCTCTGGCTTCTGAGGAACCTTAGCGTAAGCAGGCCCCTGGAGACAGCTCTTCCCATTCACAGCTAGGGCAGTGTACTCCTCTCTGGGTTGCCCAGGTTGAGCGGCCCAGTCGTCAGAGAGACTGGCGAAAGCAGCGCTGCGCGGGCTCCCTTTGCCAGTCAGTCGCACGGCCTCCTTGACTGAAAGAGCACTGCAGTGCCGAAAGACACCGCGCTGACGACTGGCTCCAGGAAGAGACTCGGGACAGCACTCTCACAGAAGCGAAAGCTAGGCTGTGGGCCCAGCCTGAGGAGCAGTACGTACGTTTGCCACACTTCTCTACACAGCTAGGCGTGAGCCAGAGAGCCTTGGTCACTGAGGCCTACCGGAGGTACTGCCATACTTACCCAGTAGATCCCACGCAGAGGTCCCTGTGCCCAAAAGGGCCTCCACGGAAGGGCCCTGTTCCTCCCGCTGTGTTTCCTTGAGGTAATCAGAAACCACTGAGGATACCCTGTAGGAGCTCAGGTATGAAGCTGGGCGACCCTGGCCAAACCTGATTCCCCCTCCGTGGTAGACGAGACAGTGGCGGGTCCTAAGCTGCCTGAAGCACACTCCTCGCGCGCACCTTCTCTTTGCTGCCGGAAGGCCTCACATAAGAAGTCTGAGTTGACTCGTGACAGAAGAAGTCTGAGTTGACTCGTGTGAGGCCTGCCGCTCTCAGTTCCTTGCTGGGAGCTTCAGCAGGAGCGCTCTGGAGCTCGCCGGCAGAAGAATTGTGAGTCCGCCCGCCCCACCCCGGCCTCGAGCAAAAGTCCAGATTTCCCCCGTTCGTTAGGAACCCCTCGGAGTGCCAGAGGGAGCGGAGGGGCACGCGTTAACGGAATGCTTCAACCGTGGAAGGTATTTCACGAGACACTGTGCACTCACGTTCGTTGTAACAACGGTCACAGGGCCCTCACTGCATGCCTTCCAACTCCTCGGCTGTGTTTGAGCCCCAGGAAGTAAATGCGCTCGTTTGACTAAGCTCCGTGAATGTGCAACGGTGATGGCGAAGCGCTGCCCTGTTCGCTCGAAAGCTCTCGTTCGTGCGGCCTTCACACGGCCTCAAGGTACGCAGTTCTAAAGAGCCTTGCATTCCATGCTGGTGCGCCAAGCCCCCCACCCACCCGCAGGGAGGAATTTGGGCTCTTCTGAGAGACACCAGTGTGCGTCCCAAGTGAAACCAGGGCGTCTCCCCCAGGACGTCGCCGAACGGCAGTCGGATGCCAGAGGTGTACTTCCAGCCGGAAAAAGAGGGAAGAGGACAGCTTTCCCAGGGACAATTCTGGACCCTTGGGACCATCCAGAATCACCAAGGCCTCAACTTTGCACGGCCTGGGGAACGCTCTTCCGCCTGTCCAGCAATCCCCACGTCAAAACCTTTCTCGGCAGGGGCAGGCACTCTCTCCCTTGTACGAGATAGCTCGGCAGAGCCTTCCGAGAAACATGCTGCGTCATTCAGCTTGAACGTGGGACGCGGAGGGGAGAGTACGCTTTCTCCCCGTTTGGAGGCGCCTTGCGCTTGGCTTCGAAGCTGCCTTGAACAGCACTAGCGGCCCGACGTCTCTGCACGGCCGGACTGTCGTTGTGGGCCGAGGCTGCGTGTTCTCCCAAAGCGGAAACCGTGCTGGCAATCCCTGTCTAGGAACTCCTCCCACGGCACCCCAGGTTCGGCTCCGGCCGAACGAAAGGTGACCTCGGGCCTCAAGGTGACGTTCCAGTGTTTCACGTCAGGGGAGCTGGGTGTGCAGGGGTCTCCCATGAGGCCATCCTCCACCACGGAGTGCCTTAACCCTGCGACGCTCCTGGGGACACACAGGGTAGGAGCCCATTCACCAGTTTCGCAGGATGCCCTCTCTCCGTGCCGGAACGGCGGCCTCTGGCTTCTGAGGAACCTTAGCGTAAGCAGGCCCCTGGAGACAGCTCTTCCCATTCACAGCTAGGGCAGTGTACTCCTCTCTGGGTTGCCCAGGTTGAGCGGCCCAGTCGTCAGAGAGACTGGCGAAAGCAGCGCTGCGCGGGCTCCCTTTGCCAGTCAGTCGCACGGCCTCCTTGACTGAAAGAGCACTGCAGTGCCGAAAGACACCGCGCTGACGACTGGCTCCAGGAAGAGACTCGGGACAGCACTCTCACAGAAGCGAAAGCTAGGCTGTGGGCCCAGCCTGAGGAGCAGTACGTACGTTTGCCACACTTCTCTACACAGCTAGGCGTGAGCCAGAGAGCCTTGGTCACTGAGGCCTACCGGAGGTACTGCCATACTTACCCAGTAGATCCCACGCAGAGGTCCCTGTGCCCAAAAGGGCCTCCACGGAAGGGCCCTGTTCCTCCCGCTGTGTTTCCTTGAGGTAATCAGAAACCACTGAGGATACCCTGTAGGAGCTCAGGTATGAAGCTGGGCGACCCTGGCCAAACCTGATTCCCCCTCCGTGGTAGACGAGACAGTGGCGGGTCCTAAGCTGCCTGAAGCACACTCCTCGCGCGCACCTTCTCTTTGCTGCCGGAAGGCCTCACATAAGAAGTCTGAGTTGACTCGTGACAGAAGAAGTCTGAGTTGACTCGTGTGAGGCCTGCCGCTCTCAGTTCCTTGCTGGGAGCTTCAGCAGGAGCGCTCTGGAGCTCGCCGGCAGAAGAATTGTGAGTCCGCCCGCCCCACCCCGGCCTCGAGCAAAAGTCCAGATTTCCCCCGTTCGTTAGGAACCCCTCGGAGTGCCAGAGGGAGCGGAGGGGCACGCGTTAACGGAATGCTTCAACCGTGGAAGGTATTTCACGAGACACTGTGCACTCACGTTCGTTGTAACAACGGTCACAGGGCCCTCACTGCATGCCTTCCAACTCCTCGGCTGTGTTTGAGCCCCAGGAAGTAAATGCGCTCGTTTGACTAAGCTCCGTGAATGTGCAACGGTGATGGCGAAGCGCTGCCCTGTTCGCTCGAAAGCTCTCGTTCGTGCGGCCTTCACACGGCCTCAAGGTACGCAGTTCTAAAGAGCCTTGCATTCCATGCTGGTGCGCCAAGCCCCCCACCCACCCGCAGGGAGGAATTTGGGCTCTTCTGAGAGACACCAGTGTGCGTCCCAAGTGAAACCAGGGCGTCTCCCCCAGGACGTCGCCGAACGGCAGTCGGATGCCAGAGGTGTACTTCCAGCCGGAAAAAGAGGGAAGAGGACAGCTTTCCCAGGGACAATTCTGGACCCTTGGGACCATCCAGAATCACCAAGGCCTCAACTTTGCACGGCCTGGGGAACGCTCTTCCGCCTGTCCAGCAATCCCCACGTCAAAACCTTTCTCGGCAGGGGCAGGCACTCTCTCCCTTGTACGAGATAGCTCGGCAGAGCCTTCCGAGAAACATGCTGCGTCATTCAGCTTGAACGTGGGACGCGGAGGGGAGAGTACGCTTTCTCCCCGTTTGGAGGCGCCTTGCGCTTGGCTTCGAAGCTGCCTTGAACAGCACTAGCGGCCCGACGTCTCTGCACGGCCGGACTGTCGTTGTGGGCCGAGGCTGCGTGTTCTCCCAAAGCGGAAACCGTGCTGGCAATCCCTGTCTAGGAACTCCTCCCACGGCACCCCAGGTTCGGCTCCGGCCGAACGAAAGGTGACCTCGGGCCTCAAGGTGACGTTCCAGTGTTTCACGTCAGGGGAGCTGGGTGTGCAGGGGTCTCCCATGAGGCCATCCTCCACCACGGAGTGCCTTAACCCTGCGACGCTCCTGGGGACACACAGGGTAGGAGCCCATTCACCAGTTTCGCAGGATGCCCTCTCTCCGTGCCGGAACGGCGGCCTCTGGCTTCTGAGGAACCTTAGCGTAAGCAGGCCCCTGGAGACAGCTCTTCCCATTCACAGCTAGGGCAGTGTACTCCTCTCTGGGTTGCCCAGGTTGAGCGGCCCAGTCGTCAGAGAGACTGGCGAAAGCAGCGCTGCGCGGGCTCCCTTTGCCAGTCAGTCGCACGGCCTCCTTGACTGAAAGAGCACTGCAGTGCCGAAAGACACCGCGCTGACGACTGGCTCCAGGAAGAGACTCGGGACAGCACTCTCACAGAAGCGAAAGCTAGGCTGTGGGCCCAGCCTGAGGAGCAGTACGTACGTTTGCCACACTTCTCTACACAGCTAGGCGTGAGCCAGAGAGCCTTGGTCACTGAGGCCTACCGGAGGTACTGCCATACTTACCCAGTAGATCCCACGCAGAGGTCCCTGTGCCCAAAAGGGCCTCCACGGAAGGGCCCTGTTCCTCCCGCTGTGTTTCCTTGAGGTAATCAGAAACCACTGAGGATACCCTGTAGGAGCTCAGGTATGAAGCTGGGCGACCCTGGCCAAACCTGATTCCCCCTCCGTGGTAGACGAGACAGTGGCGGGTCCTAAGCTGCCTGAAGCACACTCCTCGCGCGCACCTTCTCTTTGCTGCCGGAAGGCCTCACATAAGAAGTCTGAGTTGACTCGTGACAGAAGAAGTCTGAGTTGACTCGTGTGAGGCCTGCCGCTCTCAGTTCCTTGCTGGGAGCTTCAGCAGGATCGCTCTGGAGCTCGCCGGCAGAAGAATTGTGAGTCCCCCCGCCCCACCCCGGCCTCGAGCAAAAGTCCAGATTTCCCCCGTTCGTTAGGAACCCCTCGGAGTGCCAGAGGGAGCGGAGGGGCACGCGTTAACGGAATGCTTCAACCGTGGAAGGTATTTCACGAGACACTGTGCACTCACGTTCGTTGTAACAACGGCCACAGGGCCCTCACTGCATGCCTTCCAACTCCTCGGCTGTGTTTGAGCCCCAGGAAGTAAATGCGCTCGTTTGACTAAGCTCCGTGAATGTGCAACGGTGATGGCGAAGCGCTGCCCTGTTCGCTCGAAAGCTCTCGTTCGTGCGGCCTTCACACGGCCTCAAGGTACGCAGTTCTAAAGAGCCTTGCATTCCATGCTGGTGCCCCAAGCCCCCCACCCACCCGCAGGGAGGAATTTGGGCTCTTCTGAGAGACACCAGTGTGCGTCCCAAGTGAAACCAGGGCGTCTCCCCCAGGACGTCGCCGAACGGCAGTCGGATGCCAGAGGTGTACTTCCAGCCGGAAAAAGAGGGAAGAGGACAGCTTTCCCAGGGACAATTCTGGACCCTTGGGACCATCCAGAATCACCAAGGCCTCAACTTTGCACGGCCTGGGGAACGCTCTTCCGCCTGTCCAGCAATCCCCACGTCAAAACCTTTCTCGGCAGGGGCAGGCACTCTCTCCCTTGTACGAGATAGCTCGGCAGAGCCTTCCGAGAAACATGCTGCGTCATTCAGCTTGAACGTGGGACGCGGAGGGGAGAGTACGCTTTCTCCCCGTTTGGAGGCGCCTTGCGCTTGGCTTCGAAGCTGCCTTGAACAGCACTAGCGGCCCGACGTCTCTGCACGGCAGGACTGTCGTTGTGGGCCGAGGCTGCGTGTTCTCCCAAAGCGGAAACCGTGCTGGCAATCCCTGTCTAGGAACTCCTCCCACGGCACCCCAGGTTCGGCTCCGGCCGAACGAAAGGTGACCTCGGGCCTCAAGGTGACGTTCCAGTGTTTCACGTCAGGGGAGCTGGGTGTGCAGGGGTCTCCCATGAGGCCATCCTCCACCACGGAGTGCCTTAACCCTGCGACGCTCCTGGGGACACACAGGGTAGGAGCCCATTCACCAGTTTCGCAGGATGCCCTCTCTCCGTGCCGGAACGGCGGCCTCTGGCTTCTGAGGAACCTTAGCGTAAGCAGGCCCCTGGAGACAGCTCTTCCCATTCACAGCTAGGGCAGTGTACTCCTCTCTGGGTTGCCCAGGTTGAGCGGCCCAGTCGTCAGAGAGACTGGCGAAAGCAGCGCTGCGCGGGCTCCCTTTGCCAGTCAGTCGCACGGCCTCCTTGACTGAAAGAGCACTGCAGTGCCGAAAGACACCGCGCTGACGACTGGCTCCAGGAAGAGACTCGGGACAGCACTCTCACAGAAGCGAAAGCTAGGCTGTGGGCCCAGCCTGAGGAGCAGTACGTACGTTTGCCACACTTCTCTACACAGCTAGGCGTGAGCCAGAGAGCCTTGGTCACTGAGGCCTACCGGAGGTACTGCCATACTTACCCAGTAGATCCCACGCAGAGGTCCCTGTGCCCAAAAGGGCCTCCACGGAAGGGCCCTGTTCCTCCCGCTGTGTTTCCTTGAGGTAATCAGAAACCACTGAGGATACCCTGTAGGAGCTCAGGTATGAAGCTGGGCGACCCTGGCCAAACCTGATTCCCCCTCCGTGGTAGACGAGACAGTGGCGGGTCCTAAGCTGCCTGAAGCACACTCCTCGCGCGCACCTTCTCTTTGCTGCCGGAAGGCCTCACATAAGAAGTCTGAGTTGACTCGTGACAGAAGAAGTCTGAGTTGACTCGTGTGAGGCCTGCCGCTCTCAGTTCCTTGCTGGGAGCTTCAGCAGGAGCGCTCTGGAGCTCGCCGGCAGAAGAATTGTGAGTCCCCCCGCCCCACCCCGGCCTCGAGCAAAAGTCCAGATTTCCCCCGTTCGTTAGGAACCCCTCGGAGTGCCAGAGGGAGCGGAGGGGCACGCGTTAACGGAATGCTTCAACCGTGGAAGGTATTTCACGAGACACTGTGCACTCACGTTCGTTGTAACAACGGCCACAGGGCCCTCACTGCATGCCTTCCAACTCCTCGGCTGTGTTTGAGCCCCAGGAAGTAAATGCGCTCGTTTGACTAAGCTCCGTGAATGTGCAACGGTGATGGCGAAGCGCTGCCCTGTTCGCTCGAAAGCTCTCGTTCGTGCGGCCTTCACACGGCCTCAAGGTACGCAGTTCTAAAGAGCCTTGCATTCCATGCTGGTGCCCCAAGCCCCCCACCCACCCGCAGGGAGGAATTTGGGCTCTTCTGAGAGACACCAGTGTGCGTCCCAAGTGAAACCAGGGCGTCTCCCCCAGGACGTCGCCGAACGGCAGTCGGATGCCAGAGGTGTACTTCCAGCCGGAAAAAGAGGGAAGAGGACAGCTTTCCCAGGGACAATTCTGGACCCTTGGGACCATCCAGAATCACCAAGGCCTCAACTTTGCACGGCCTGGGGAACGCTCTTCCGCCTGTCCAGCAATCCCCACGTCAAAACCTTTCTCGGCAGGGGCAGGCACTCTCTCCCTTGTACGAGATAGCTCGGCAGAGCCTTCCGAGAAACATGCTGCGTCATTCAGCTTGAACGTGGGACGCGGAGGGGAGAGTACGCTTTCTCCCCGTTTGGAGGCGCCTTGCGCTTGGCTTCGAAGCTGCCTTGAACAGCACTAGCGGCCCGACGTCTCTGCACGGCCGGACTGTCGTTGTGGGCCGAGGCTGCGTGTTCTCCCAAAGCGGAAACCGTGCTGGCAATCCCTGTCTAGGAACTCCTCCCACGGCACCCCAGGTTCGGCTCCGGCCGAACGAAAGGTGACCTCGGGCCTCAAGGTGACGTTCCAGTGTTTCACGTCAGGGGAGCTGGGTGTGCAGGGGTCTCCCATGAGGCCATCCTCCACCACGGAGTGCCTTAACCCTGCGACGCTCCTGGGGACACACAGGGTAGGAGCCCATTCACCAGTTTCGCAGGATGCCCTCTCTCCGTGCCGGAACGGCGGCCTCTGGCTTCTGAGGAACCTTAGCGTAAGCAGGCCCCTGGAGACAGCTCTTCCCATTCACAGCTAGGGCAGTGTACTCCTCTCTGGGTTGCCCAGGTTGAGCGGCCCAGTCGTCAGAGAGACTGGCGAAAGCAGCGCTGCGCGGGCTCCCTTTGCCAGTCAGTCGCACGGCCTCCTTGACTGAAAGAGCACTGCAGTGCCGAAAGACACCGCGCTGACGACTGGCTCCAGGAAGAGACTCGGGACAGCACTCTCACAGAAGCGAAAGCTAGGCTGTGGGCCCAGCCTGAGGAGCAGTACGTACGTTTGCCACACTTCTCTACACAGCTAGGCGTGAGCCAGAGAGCCTTGGTCACTGAGGCCTACCGGAGGTACTGCCATACTTACCCAGTAGATCCCACGCAGAGGTCCCTGTGCCCAAAAGGGCCTCCACGGAAGGGCCCTGTTCCTCCCGCTGTGTTTCCTTGAGGTAATCAGAAACCACTGAGGATACCCTGTAGGAGCTCAGGTATGAAGCTGGGCGACCCTGGCCAAACCTGATTCCCCCTCCGTGGTAGACGAGACAGTGGCGGGTCCTAAGCTGCCTGAAGCACACTCCTCGCGCGCACCTTCTCTTTGCTGCCGGAAGGCCTCACATAAGAAGTCTGAGTTGACTCGTGACAGAAGAAGTCTGAGTTGACTCGTGTGAGGCCTGCCGCTCTCAGTTCCTTGCTGGGAGCTTCAGCAGGAGCGCTCTGGAGCTCGCCGGCAGAAGAATTGTGAGTCCCCCCGCCCCACCCCGGCCTCGAGCAAAAGTCCAGATTTCCCCCGTTCGTTAGGAACCCCTCGGAGTGCCAGAGGGAGCGGAGGGGCACGCGTTAACGGAATGCTTCAACCGTGGAAGGTATTTCACGAGACACTGTGCACTCACGTTCGTTGTAACAACGGCCACAGGGCCCTCACTGCATGCCTTCCAACTCCTCGGCTGTGTTTGAGCCCCAGGAAGTAAATGCGCTCGTTTGACTAAGCTCCGTGAATGTGCAACGGTGATGGCGAAGCGCTGCCCTGTTCGCTCGAAAGCTCTCGTTCGTGCGGCCTTCACACGGCCTCAAGGTACGCAGTTCTAAAGAGCCTTGCATTCCATGCTGGTGCCCCAAGCCCCCCACCCACCCGCAGGGAGGAATTTGGGCTCTTCTGAGAGACACCAGTGTGCGTCCCAAGTGAAACCAGGGCGTCTCCCCCAGGACGTCGCCGAACGGCAGTCGGATGCCAGAGGTGTACTTCCAGCCGGAAAAAGAGGGAAGAGGACAGCTTTCCCAGGGACAATTCTGGACCCTTGGGACCATCCAGAATCACCAAGGCCTCAACTTTGCACGGCCTGGGGAACGCTCTTCCGCCTGTCCAGCAATCCCCACGTCAAAACCTTTCTCGGCAGGGGCAGGCACTCTCTCCCTTGTACGAGATAGCTCGGCAGAGCCTTCCGAGAAACATGCTGCGTCATTCAGCTTGAACGTGGGACGCGGAGGGGAGAGTACGCTTTCTCCCCGTTTGGAGGCGCCTTGCGCTTGGCTTCGAAGCTGCCTTGAACAGCACTAGCGGCCCGACGTCTCTGCACGGCCGGACTGTCGTTGTGGGCCGAGGCTGCGTGTTCTCCCAAAGCGGAAACCGTGCTGGCAATCCCTGTCTAGGAACTCCTCCCACGGCACCCCAGGTTCGGCTCCGGCCGAACGAAAGGTGACCTCGGGCCTCAAGGTGACGTTCCAGTGTTTCACGTCAGGGGAGCTGGGTGTGCAGGGGTCTCCCATGAGGCCATCCTCCACCACGGAGTGCCTTAACCCTGCGACGCTCCTGGGGACACACAGGGTAGGAGCCCATTCACCAGTTTCGCAGGATGCCCTCTCTCCGTGCCGGAACGGCGGCCTCTGGCTTCTGAGGAACCTTAGCGTAAGCAGGCCCCTGGAGACAGCTCTTCCCATTCACAGCTAGGGCAGTGTACTCCTCTCTGGGTTGCCCAGGTTGAGCGGCCCAGTCGTCAGAGAGACTGGCGAAAGCAGCGCTGCGCGGGCTCCCTTTGCCAGTCAGTCGCACGGCCTCCTTGACTGAAAGAGCACTGCAGTGCCGAAAGACACCGCGCTGACGACTGGCTCCAGGAAGAGACTCGGGACAGCACTCTCACAGAAGCGAAAGCTAGGCTGTGGGCCCAGCCTGAGGAGCAGTACGTACGTTTGCCACACTTCTCTACACAGCTAGGCGTGAGCCAGAGAGCCTTGGTCACTGAGGCCTACCGGAGGTACTGCCATACTTACCCAGTAGATCCCACGCAGAGGTCCCTGTGCCCAAAAGGGCCTCCACGGAAGGGCCCTGTTCCTCCCGCTGTGTTTCCTTGAGGTAATCAGAAACCACTGAGGATACCCTGTAGGAGCTCAGGTATGAAGCTGGGCGACCCTGGCCAAACCTGATTCCCCCTCCGTGGTAGACGAGACAGTGGCGGGTCCTAAGCTGCCTGAAGCACACTCCTCGCGCGCACCTTCTCTTTGCTGCCGGAAGGCCTCACATAAGAAGTCTGAGTTGACTCGTGACAGAAGAAGTCTGAGTTGACTCGTGTGAGGCCTGCCGCTCTCAGTTCCTTGCTGGGAGCTTCAGCAGGAGCGCTCTGGAGCTCGCCGGCAGAAGAATTGTGAGTCCCCCCGCCCCACCCCGGCCTCGAGCAAAAGTCCAGATTTCCCCCGTTCGTTAGGAACC
The DNA here is from genome assembly GCF_949987515.2 of Delphinus delphis. NCBI lineage: Eukaryota > Metazoa > Chordata > Mammalia > Artiodactyla > Delphinidae > Delphinus > Delphinus delphis. The sequence goes on from NC_082695.1 coordinate 59,294,161, forward strand.
CCTCGGAGTGCCAGAGGGAGCGGAGGGGCACGCGTTAACGGAATGCTTCAACCGTGGAAGGTATTTCACGAGACACTGTGCACTCACGTTCGTTGTAACAACGGCCACAGGGCCCTCACTGCATGCCTTCCAACTCCTCGGCTGTGTTTGAGCCCCAGGAAGTAAATGCGCTCGTTTGACTAAGCTCCGTGAATGTGCAACGGTGATGGCGAAGCGCTGCCCTGTTCGCTCGAAAGCTCTCGTTCGTGCGGCCTTCACACGGCCTCAAGGTACGCAGTTCTAAAGAGCCTTGCATTCCATGCTGGTGCCCCAAGCCCCCCACCCACCCGCAGGGAGGAATTTGGGCTCTTCTGAGAGACACCAGTGTGCGTCCCAAGTGAAACCAGGGCGTCTCCCCCAGGACGTCGCCGAACGGCAGTCGGATGCCAGAGGTGTACTTCCAGCCGGAAAAAGAGGGAAGAGGACAGCTTTCCCAGGGACAATTCTGGACCCTTGGGACCATCCAGAATCACCAAGGCCTCAACTTTGCACGGCCTGGGGAACGCTCTTCCGCCTGTCCAGCAATCCCCACGTCAAAACCTTTCTCGGCAGGGGCAGGCACTCTCTCCCTTGTACGAGATAGCTCGGCAGAGCCTTCCGAGAAACATGCTGCGTCATTCAGCTTGAACGTGGGACGCGGAGGGGAGAGTACGCTTTCTCCCCGTTTGGAGGCGCCTTGCGCTTGGCTTCGAAGCTGCCTTGAACAGCACTAGCGGCCCGACGTCTCTGCACGGCCGGACTGTCGTTGTGGGCCGAGGCTGCGTGTTCTCCCAAAGCGGAAACCGTGCTGGCAATCCCTGTCTAGGAACTCCTCCCACGGCACCCCAGGTTCGGCTCCGGCCGAACGAAAGGTGACCTCGGGCCTCAAGGTGACGTTCCAGTGTTTCACGTCAGGGGAGCTGGGTGTGCAGGGGTCTCCCATGAGGCCATCCTCCACCACGGAGTGCCTTAACCCTGCGACGCTCCTGGGGACACACAGGGTAGGAGCCCATTCACCAGTTTCGCAGGATGCCCTCTCTCCGTGCCGGAACGGCGGCCTCTGGCTTCTGAGGAACCTTAGCGTAAGCAGGCCCCTGGAGACAGCTCTTCCCATTCACAGCTAGGGCAGTGTACTCCTCTCTGGGTTGCCCAGGTTGAGCGGCCCAGTCGTCAGAGAGACTGGCGAAAGCAGCGCTGCGCGGGCTCCCTTTGCCAGTCAGTCGCACGGCCTCCTTGACTGAAAGAGCACTGCAGTGCCGAAAGACACCGCGCTGACGACTGGCTCCAGGAAGAGACTCGGGACAGCACTCTCACAGAAGCGAAAGCTAGGCTGTGGGCCCAGCCTGAGGAGCAGTACGTACGTTTGCCACACTTCTCTACACAGCTAGGCGTGAGCCAGAGAGCCTTGGTCACTGAGGCCTACCGGAGGTACTGCCATACTTACCCAGTAGATCCCACGCAGAGGTCCCTGTGCCCAAAAGGGCCTCCACGGAAGGGCCCTGTTCCTCCCGCTGTGTTTCCTTGAGGTAATCAGAAACCACTGAGGATACCCTGTAGGAGCTCAGGTATGAAGCTGGGCGACCCTGGCCAAACCTGATTCCCCCTCCGTGGTAGACGAGACAGTGGCGGGTCCTAAGCTGCCTGAAGCACACTCCTCGCGCGCACCTTCTCTTTGCTGCCGGAAGGCCTCACATAAGAAGTCTGAGTTGACTCGTGACAGAAGAAGTCTGAGTTGACTCGTGTGAGGCCTGCCGCTCTCAGTTCCTTGCTGGGAGCTTCAGCAGGAGCGCTCTGGAGCTCGCCGGCAGAAGAATTGTGAGTCCCCCCGCCCCACCCCGGCCTCGAGCAAAAGTCCAGATTTCCCCCGTTCGTTAGGAACCCCTCGGAGTGCCAGAGGGAGCGGAGGGGCACGCGTTAACGGAATGCTTCAACCGTGGAAGGTATTTCACGAGACACTGTGCACTCACGTTCGTTGTAACAACGGCCACAGGGCCCTCACTGCATGCCTTCCAACTCCTCGGCTGTGTTTGAGCCCCAGGAAGTAAATGCGCTCGTTTGACTAAGCTCCGTGAATGTGCAACGGTGATGGCGAAGCGCTGCCCTGTTCGCTCGAAAGCTCTCGTTCGTGCGGCCTTCACACGGCCTCAAGGTACGCAGTTCTAAAGAGCCTTGCATTCCATGCTGGTGCCCCAAGCCCCCCACCCACCCGCAGGGAGGAATTTGGGCTCTTCTGAGAGACACCAGTGTGCGTCCCAAGTGAAACCAGGGCGTCTCCCCCAGGACGTCGCCGAACGGCAGTCGGATGCCAGAGGTGTACTTCCAGCCGGAAAAAGAGGGAAGAGGACAGCTTTCCCAGGGACAATTCTGGACCCTTGGGACCATCCAGAATCACCAAGGCCTCAACTTTGCACGGCCTGGGGAACGCTCTTCCGCCTGTCCAGCAATCCCCACGTCAAAACCTTTCTCGGCAGGGGCAGGCACTCTCTCCCTTGTACGAGATAGCTCGGCAGAGCCTTCCGAGAAACATGCTGCGTCATTCAGCTTGAACGTGGGACGCGGAGGGGAGAGTACGCTTTCTCCCCGTTTGGAGGCGCCTTGCGCTTGGCTTCGAAGCTGCCTTGAACAGCACTAGCGGCCCGACGTCTCTGCACGGCCGGACTGTCGTTGTGGGCCGAGGCTGCGTGTTCTCCCAAAGCGGAAACCGTGCTGGCAATCCCTGTCTAGGAACTCCTCCCACGGCACCCCAGGTTCGGCTCCGGCCGAACGAAAGGTGACCTCGGGCCTCAAGGTGACGTTCCAGTGTTTCACGTCAGGGGAGCTGGGTGTGCAGGGGTCTCCCATGAGGCCATCCTCCACCACGGAGTGCCTTAACCCTGCGACGCTCCTGGGGACACACAGGGTAGGAGCCCATTCACCAGTTTCGCAGGATGCCCTCTCTCCGTGCCGGAACGGCGGCCTCTGGCTTCTGAGGAACCTTAGCGTAAGCAGGCCCCTGGAGACAGCTCTTCCCATTCACAGCTAGGGCAGTGTACTCCTCTCTGGGTTGCCCAGGTTGAGCGGCCCAGTCGTCAGAGAGACTGGCGAAAGCAGCGCTGCGCGGGCTCCCTTTGCCAGTCAGTCGCACGGCCTCCTTGACTGAAAGAGCACTGCAGTGCCGAAAGACACCGCGCTGACGACTGGCTCCAGGAAGAGACTCGGGACAGCACTCTCACAGAAGCGAAAGCTAGGCTGTGGGCCCAGCCTGAGGAGCAGTACGTACGTTTGCCACACTTCTCTACACAGCTAGGCGTGAGCCAGAGAGCCTTGGTCACTGAGGCCTACCGGAGGTACTGCCATACTTACCCAGTAGATCCCACGCAGAGGTCCCTGTGCCCAAAAGGGCCTCCACGGAAGGGCCCTGTTCCTCCCGCTGTGTTTCCTTGAGGTAATCAGAAACCACTGAGGATACCCTGTAGGAGCTCAGGTATGAAGCTGGGCGACCCTGGCCAAACCTGATTCCCCCTCCGTGGTAGACGAGACAGTGGCGGGTCCTAAGCTGCCTGAAGCACACTCCTCGCGCGCACCTTCTCTTTGCTGCCGGAAGGCCTCACATAAGAAGTCTGAGTTGACTCGTGACAGAAGAAGTCTGAGTTGACTCGTGTGAGGCCTGCCGCTCTCAGTTCCTTGCTGGGAGCTTCAGCAGGAGCGCTCTGGAGCTCGCCGGCAGAAGAATTGTGAGTCCCCCCGCCCCACCCCGGCCTCGAGCAAAAGTCCAGATTTCCCCCGTTCGTTAGGAACCCCTCGGAGTGCCAGAGGGAGCGGAGGGGCACGCGTTAACGGAATGCTTCAACCGTGGAAGGTATTTCACGAGACACTGTGCACTCGCGTTCGTTGTAACAACGGCCACAGGGCCCTCACTGCATGCCTTCCAACTCCTCGGCTGTGTTTGAGCCCCAGGAAGTAAATGCGCTCGTTTGACTAAGCTCCGTGAATGTGCAACGGTGATGGCGAAGCGCTGCCCTGTTCGCTCGAAAGCTCTCGTTCGTGCGGCCTTCACACGGCCTCAAGGTACGCAGTTCTAAAGAGCCTTGCATTCCATGCTGGTGCGCCAAGCCCCCCACCCACCCGCAGGGAGGAATTTGGGCTCTTCTGAGAGACACCAGTGTGCGTCCCAAGTGAAACCAGGGCGTCTCCCCCAGGACGTCGCCGAACGGCAGTCGGATGCCAGAGGTGTACTTCCAGCCGGAAAAAGAGGGAAGAGGACAGCTTTCCCAGGGACAATTCTGGACCCTTGGGACCATCCAGAATCACCAAGGCCTCAACTTTGCACGGCCTGGGGAACGCTCTTCCGCCTGTCCAGCAATCCCCACGTCAAAACCTTTCTCGGCAGGGGCAGGCACTCTCTCCCTTGTACGAGATAGCTCGGCAGAGCCTTCCGAGAAACATGCTGCGTCATTCAGCTTGAACGTGGGACGCGGAGGGGAGAGTACGCTTTCTCCCCGTTTGGAGGCGCCTTGCGCTTGGCTTCGAAGCTGCCTTGAACAGCACTAGCGGCCCGACGTCTCTGCACGGCAGGACTGTCGTTGTGGGCCGAGGCTGCGTGTTCTCCCAAAGCGGAAACCGTGCTGGCAATCCCTGTCTAGGAACTCCTCCCACGGCACCCCAGGTTCGGCTCCGGCCGAACGAAAGGTGACCTCGGGCCTCAAGGTGACGTTCCAGTGTTTCACGTCAGGGGAGCTGGGTGTGCAGGGGTCTCCCATGAGGCCATCCTCCACCACGGAGTGCCTTAACCCTGCGACGCTCCTGGGGACACACAGGGTAGGAGCCCATTCACCAGTTTCGCAGGATGCCCTCTCTCCGTGCCGGAACGGCGGCCTCTGGCTTCTGAGGAACCTTAGCGTAAGCAGGCCCCTGGAGACAGCTCTTCCCATTCACAGCTAGGGCAGTGTACTCCTCTCTGGGTTGCCCAGGTTGAGCGGCCCAGTCGTCAGAGAGACTGGCGAAAGCAGCGCTGCGCGGGCTCCCTTTGCCAGTCAGTCGCACGGCCTCCTTGACTGAAAGAGCACTGCAGTGCCGAAAGACACCGCGCTGACGACTGGCTCCAGGAAGAGACTCGGGACAGCACTCTCACAGAAGCGAAAGCTAGGCTGTGGGCCCAGCCTGAGGAGCAGTACGTACGTTTGCCCCACTTCTCTACACAGCTAGGCGTGAGCCAGAGAGCCTTGGTCACTGAGGCCTACCGGAGGTACTGCCATACTTACCCAGTAGATCCCACGCAGAGGTCCCTGTGCCCAAAAGGGCCTCCACGGAAGGGCCCTGTTCCTCCCGCTGTGTTTCCTTGAGGTAATCAGAAACCACGGAGGATACCCTGTAGGAGCTCAGGTATGCAGCTGGGCGACCCTGGCCAAACCTGATTCCCCCTCCGTGGTAGACGAGACAGTGGCGGGTCCTAAGCTGCCTGAAGCACACTCCTCGCGCGCACCTTCTCTTTGCTGCCGGAAGGCCTCACATAAGAAGTCTGAGTTGACTCGTGACAGAAGAAGTCTGAGTTGACTCGTGTGAGGCCTGCCGCTCTCAGTTCCTTGCTGGGAGCTTCAGCAGGAGCGCTCTGGAGCTCGCCGGCAGAAGAATTGTGAGTCCCCCCGCCCCACCCCGGCCTCGAGCAAAAGTCCAGATTTCCCCCGTTCGTTAGGAACCCCTCGGAGTGCCAGAGGGAGCGGAGGGGCACGCGTTAACGGAATGCTTCAACCGTGGAAGGTATTTCACGAGACACTGTGCACTCGCGTTCGTTGTAACAACGGCCACAGGGCCCTCACTGCATGCCTTCCAACTCCTCGGCTGTGTTTGAGCCCCAGGAAGTAAATGCGCTCGTTTGACTAAGCTCCGTGAATGTGCAACGGTGATGGCGAAGCGCTGCCCTGTTCGCTCGAAAGCTCTCGTTCGTGCGGCCTTCACACGGCCTCAAGGTACGCAGTTCTAAAGAGCCTTGCATTCCATGCTGGTGTGCCAAGCCCCCCACCCACCCGCAGGGAGGAATTTGGGCTCTTCTGAGAGACACCAGTGTGCGTCCCAAGTGAAACCAGGGCGTCTCCCCCAGGACGTCGCCGAACGGCAGTCGGATGCCAGAGGTGTACTTCCAGCCGGAAAAAGAGGGAAGAGGACAGCTTTCCCAGGGACAATTCTGGACCCTTGGGACCATCCAGAATCACCAAGGCCTCAACTTTGCACGGCCTGGGGAACGCTCTTCCGCCTGTCCAGCAATCCCCACGTCAAAACCTTTCTCGGCAGGGGCAGGCACTCTCTCCCTTGTACGAGATAGCTCGGCAGAGCCTTCCGAGAAACATGCTGCGTCATTCAGCTTGAACGTGGGACGCGGAGGGGAGAGTACGCTTTCTCCCCGTTTGGAGGCGCCTTGCGCTTGGCTTCGAAGCTGCCTTGAACAGCACTAGCGGCCCGACGTCTCTGCACGGCCGGACTGTCGTTGTGGGCCGAGGCTGCGTGTTCTCCCAAAGCGGAAACCGTGCTGGCAATCCCTGTCTAGGAACTCCTCCCACGGCACCCCAGGTTCGGCTCCGGCCGAACGAAAGGTGACCTCGGGCCTCAAGGTGACGTTCCAGTGTTTCACGTCAGGGGAGCTGGGTGTGCAGGGGTCTCCCATGAGGCCATCCTCCACCACGGAGTGCCTTAACCCTGCGACGCTCCTGGGGACACACAGGGTAGGAGCCCATTCACCAGTTTCGCAGGATGCCCTCTCTCCGTGCCGGAACGGCGGCCTCTGGCTTCTGAGGAACCTTAGCGTAAGCAGGCCCCTGGAGACAGCTCTTCCCATTCACAGCTAGGGCAGTGTACTCCTCTCTGGGTTGCCCAGGTTGAGCGGCCCAGTCGTCAGAGAGACTGGCGAAAGCAGCGCTGCGCGGGCTCCCTTTGCCAGTCAGTCGCACGGCCTCCTTGACTGAAAGAGCACTGCAGTGCCGAAAGACACCGCGCTGACGACTGGCTCCAGGAAGAGACTCGGGACAGCACTCTCACAGAAGCGAAAGCTAGGCTGTGGGCCCAGCCTGAGGAGCAGTACGTACGTTTGCCCCACTTCTCTACACAGCTAGGCGTGAGCCAGAGAGCCTTGGTCACTGAGGCCTACCGGAGGTACTGCCATACTTACCCAGTAGATCCCACGCAGAGGTCCCTGTGCCCAAAAGGGCCTCCACGGAAGGGCCCTGTTCCTCCCGCTGTGTTTCCTTGAGGTAATCAGAAACCACGGAGGATACCCTGTAGGAGCTCAGGTATGCAGCTGGGCGACCCTGGCCAAACCTGATTCCCCCTCCGTGGTAGACGAGACAGTGGCGGGTCCTAAGCTGCCTGAAGCACACTCCTCGCGCGCACCTTCTCTTTGCTGCCGGAAGGCCTCACATAAGAAGTCTGAGTTGACTCGTGACAGAAGAAGTCTGAGTTGACTCGTGTGAGGCCTGCCGCTCTCAGTTCCTTGCTGGGAGCTTCAGCAGGAGCGCTCTGGAGCTCGCCGGCAGAAGAATTGTGAGTCCCCCCGCCCCACCCCGGCCTCGAGCAAAAGTCCAGATTTCCCCCGTTCGTTAGGAACCCCTCGGAGTGCCAGAGGGAGCGGAGGGGCACGCGTTAACGGAATGCTTCAACCGTGGAAGGTATTTCACGAGACACTGTGCACTCGCGTTCGTTGTAACAACGGCCACAGGGCCCTCACTGCATGCCTTCCAACTCCTCGGCTGTGTTTGAGCCCCAGGAAGTAAATGCGCTCGTTTGACTAAGCTCCGTGAATGTGCAACGGTGATGGCGAAGCGCTGCCCTGTTCGCTCGAAAGCTCTCGTTCGTGCGGCCTTCACACGGCCTCAAGGTACGCAGTTCTAAAGAGCCTTGCATTCCATGCTGGTGTGCCAAGCCCCCCACCCACCCGCAGGGAGGAATTTGGGCTCTTCTGAGAGACACCAGTGTGCGTCCCAAGTGAAACCAGGGCGTCTCCCCCAGGACGTCGCCGAACGGCAGTCGGATGCCAGAGGTGTACTTCCAGCCGGAAAAAGAGGGAAGAGGACAGCTTTCCCAGGGACAATTCTGGACCCTTGGGACCATCCAGAATCACCAAGGCCTCAACTTTGCACGGCCTGGGGAACGCTCTTCCGCCTGTCCAGCAATCCCCACGTCAAAACCTTTCTCGGCAGGGGCAGGCGCTCTCTCCCTTGTACGAGATAGCTCGGCAGAGCCTTCCGAGAAACATGCTGCGTCATTCAGCTTGAACGTGGGACGCGGAGGGGAGAGTACGCTTTCTCCCCGTTTGGAGGCGCCTTGCGCTTGGCTTCGAAGCTGCCTTGAACAGCACTAGCGGCCCGACGTCTCTGCACGGCAGGACTGTCGTCGTGGGCCGAGGCTGCGTGTTCTCCCAAAGCGGAAACCGTGCTGGCAATCCCTGTCTAGGAACTCCTCCCACGGCACCCCAGGTTCGGCTCCGGCCGAACGAAAGGTGACCTCGGGCCTCAAGGTGACGTTCCAGTGTTTCACGTCAGGGGAGCTGGGTGTGCAGGGGTCTCCCATGAGGCCATCCTCCACCACGGAGTGCCTTAACCCTGCGACGCTCCTGGGGACACACAGGGTAGGAGCCCATTCACCAGTTTCGCAGGATGCCCTCTCTCCGTGCCGGAACGGCGGCCTCTGGCTTCTGAGGAACCTTAGCGTAAGCAGGCCCCTGGAGACAGCTCTTCCCATTCACAGCTAGGGCAGTGTACTCCTCTCTGGGTTGCCCAGGTTGAGCGGCCCAGTCGTCAGAGAGACTGGCGAAAGCAGCGCTGCGCGGGCTCCCTTTGCCAGTCAGTCGCACGGCCTCCTTGACTGAAAGAGCACTGCAGTGCCGAAAGACACCGCGCTGACGACTGGCTCCAGGAAGAGACTCGGGACAGCACTCTCACAGAAGCGAAAGCTAGGCTGTGGGCCCAGCCTGAGGAGCAGTACGTACGTTTGCCCCACTTCTCTACACAGCTAGGCGTGAGCCAGAGAGCCTTGGTCACTGAGGCCTACCGGAGGTACTGCCATACTTACCCAGTAGATCCCACGCAGAGGTCCCTGTGCCCAAAAGGGCCTCCACGGAAGGGCCCTGTTCCTCCCGCTGTGTTTCCTTGAGGTAATCAGAAACCACGGAGGATACCCTGTAGGAGCTCAGGTATGCAGCTGGGCGACCCTGGCCAAACCTGATTCCCCCTCCGTGGTAGACGAGACAGTGGCGGGTCCTAAGCTGCCTGAAGCACACTCCTCGCGCGCACCTTCTCTTTGCTGCCGGAAGGCCTCACATAAGAAGTCTGGGTTGACTCGTGACAGAAGAAGTCTGAGTTGACTCGTGTGAGGCCTGCCGCTCTCAGTTCCTTGCTGGGAGCTTCAGCAGGAGCGCTCTGGAGCTCGCCGGCAGAAGAATTGTGAGTCCCCCCGCCCCACCCCGGCCTCGAGCAAAAGTCCAGATTTCCCCCGTTCGTTAGGAACCCCTCGGAGTGCCAGAGGGAGCGGAGGGGCACGCGTTAACGGAATGCTTCAACCGTGGAAGGTATTTCACGAGACACTGTGCACTCGCGTTCGTTGTAACAACGGCCACAGGGCCCTCACTGCATGCCTTCCAACTCCTCGGCTGTGTTTGAGCCCCAGGAAGTAAATGCGCTCGTTTGACTAAGCTCCGTGAATGTGCAACGGTGATGGCGAAGCGCTGCCCTGTTCGCTCGAAAGCTCTCGTTCGTGCGGCCTTCACACGGCCTCAAGGTACGCAGTTCTAAAGAGCCTTGCATTCCATGCTGGTGTGCCAAGCCCCCCACCCACCCGCAGGGAGGAATTTGGGCTCTTCTGAGAGACACCAGTGTGCGTCCCAAGTGAAACCAGGGCGTCTCCCCCAGGACGTCGCCGAACGGCAGTCGGATGCCAGAGGTGTACTTCCAGCCGGAAAAAGAGGGAAGAGGACAGCTTTCCCAGGGACAATTCTGGACCCTTGGGACCATCCAGAATCACCAAGGCCTCAACTTTGCACGGCCTGGGGAACGCTCTTCCGCCTGTCCAGCAATCCCCACGTCAAAACCTTTCTCGGCAGGGGCAGGCACTCTCTCCCTTGTACGAGATAGCTCGGCAGAGCCTTCCGAGAAACATGCTGCGTCATTCAGCTTGAACGTGGGACGCGGAGGGGAGAGTACGCTTTCTCCCCGTTTGGAGGCGCCTTGCGCTTGGCTTCGAAGCTGCCTTGAACAGCACTAGCGGCCCGACGTCTCTGCACGGCAGGACTGTCGTCGTGGGCCGAGGCTGCGTGTTCTCCCAAAGCGGAAACCGTGCTGGCAATCCCTGTCTAGGAACTCCTCCCACGGCACCCCAGGTTCGGCTCCGGCCGAACGAAAGGTGACCTCGGGCCTCAAGGTGACGTTCCAGTGTTTCACGTCAGGGGAGCTGGGTGTGCAGGGGTCTCCCATGAGGCCATCCTCCACCACGGAGTGCCTTAACCCTGCGACGCTCCTGGGGACACACAGGGTAGGAGCCCATTCACCAGTTTCGCAGGATGCCCTCTCTCCGTGCCGGAACGGCGGCCTCTGGCTTCTGAGGAACCTTAGCGTAAGCAGGCCCCTGGAGACAGCTCTTCCCATTCACAGCTAGGGCAGTGTACTCCTCTCTGGGTTGCCCAGGTTGAGCGGCCCAGTCGTCAGAGAGACTGGCGAAAGCAGCGCTGCGCGGGCTCCCTTTGCCAGTCAGTCGCACGGCCTCCTTGACTGAAAGAGCACTGCAGTGCCGAAAGACACCGCGCTGACGACTGGCTCCAGGAAGAGACTCGGGACAGCACTCTCACAGAAGCGAAAGCTAGGCTGTGGGCCCAGCCTGAGGAGCAGTACGTACGTTTGCCCCACTTCTCTACACAGCTAGGCGTGAGCCAGAGAGCCTTGGTCACTGAGGCCTACCGGAGGTACTGCCATACTTACCCAGTAGATCCCACGCAGAGGTCCCTGTGCCCAAAAGGGCCTCCACGGAAGGGCCCTGTTCCTCCCGCTGTGTTTCCTTGAGGTAATCAGAAACCACGGAGGATACCCTGTAGGAGCTCAGGTATGCAGCTGGGCGACCCTGGCCAAACCTGATTCCCCCTCCGTGGTAGACGAGACAGTGGCGGGTCCTAAGCTGCCTGAAGCACACTCCTCGCGCGCACCTTCTCTTTGCTGCCGGAAGGCCTCACATAAGAAGTCTGGGTTGACTCGTGACAGAAGAAGTCTGAGTTGACTCGTGTGAGGCCTGCCGCTCTCAGTTCCTTGCTGGGAGCTTCAGCAGGAGCGCTCTGGAGCTCGCCGGCAGAAGAATTGTGAGTCCCCCCGCCCCACCCCGGCCTCGAGCAAAAGTCCAGATTTCCCCCGTTCGTTAGGAACCCCTCGGAGTGCCAGAGGGAGCGGAGGGGCACGCGTTAACGGAATGCTTCAACCGTGGAAGGTATTTCACGAGACACTGTGCACTCGCGTTCGTTGTAACAACGGCCACAGGGCCCTCACTGCATGCCTTCCAACTCCTCGGCTGTGTTTGAGCCCCAGGAAGTAAATGCGCTCGTTTGACTAAGCTCCGTGAATGTGCAACGGTGATGGCGAAGCGCTGCCCTGTTCGCTCGAAAGCTCTCGTTCGTGCGGCCTTCACACGGCCTCAAGGTACGCAGTTCTAAAGAGCCTTGCATTCCATGCTGGTGTGCCAAGCCCCCCACCCACCCGCAGGGAGGAATTTGGGCTCTTCTGAGAGACACCAGTGTGCGTCCCAAGTGAAACCAGGGCGTCTCCCCCAGGACGTCGCCGAACGGCAGTCGGATGCCAGAGGTGTACTTCCAGCCGGAAAAAGAGGGAAGAGGACAGCTTTCCCAGGGACAATTCTGGACCCTTGGGACCATCCAGAATCACCAAGGCCTCAACTTTGCACGGCCTGGGGAACGCTCTTCCGCCTGTCCAGCAATCCCCACGTCAAAACCTTTCTCGGCAGGGGCAGGCGCTCTCTCCCTTGTACGAGATAGCTCGGCAGAGCCTTCCGAGAAACATGCTGCGTCATTCAGCTTGAACGTGGGACGCGGAGGGGAGAGTACGCTTTCTCCCCGTTTGGAGGCGCCTTGCGCTTGGCTTCGAAGCTGCCTTGAACAGCACTAGCGGCCCGACGTCTCTGCACGGCAGGACTGTCGTTGTGGGCCGAGGCTGCGTGTTCTCCCAAAGCGGAAACCGTGCTGGCAATCCCTGTCTAGGAACTCCTCCCACGGCACCCCAGGTTCGGCTCCGGCCGAACGAAAGGTGACCTCGGGCCTCAAGGTGACGTTCCAGTGTTTCACGTCAGGGGAGCTGGGTGTGCAGGGGTCTCCCATGAGGCCATCCTCCACCACGGAGTGCCTTAACCCTGCGACGCTCCTGGGGACACACAGGGTAGGAGCCCATTCACCAGTTTCGCAGGATGCCCTCTCTCCGTGCCGGAACGGCGGCCTCTGGCTTCTGAGGAACCTTAGCGTAAGCAGGCCCCTGGAGACAGCTCTTCCCATTCACAGCTAGGGCAGTGTACTCCTCTCTGGGTTGCCCAGGTTGAGCGGCCCAGTCGTCAGAGAGACTGGCGAAAGCAGCGCTGCGCGGGCTCCCTTTGCCAGTCAGTCGCACGGCCTCCTTGACTGAAAGAGCACTGCAGTGCCGAAAGACACCGCGCTGACGACTGGCTCCAGGAAGAGACTCGGGACAGCACTCTCACAGAAGCGAAAGCTAGGCTGTGGGCCCAGCCTGAGGAGCAGTACGTACGTTTGCCCCACTTCTCTACACAGCTAGGCGTGAGCCAGAGAGCCTTGGTCACTGAGGCCTACCGGAGGTACTGCCATACTTACCCAGTAGATCCCACGCAGAGGTCCCTGTGCCCAAAAGGGCCTCCACGGAAGGGCCCTGTTCCTCCCGCTGTGTTTCCTTGAGGTAATCAGAAACCACGGAGGATACCCTGTAGGAGCTCAGGTATGCAGCTGGGCGACCCTGGCCAAACCTGATTCCCCCTCCGTGGTAGACGAGACAGTGGCGGGTCCTAAGCTGCCTGAAGCACACTCCTCGCGCGCACCTTCTCTTTGCTGCCGGAAGGCCTCACATAAGAAGTCTGAGTTGACTCGTGACAGAAGAAGTCTGAGTTGACTCGTGTGAGGCCTGCCGCTCTCAGTTCCTTGCTGGGAGCTTCAGCAGGAGCGCTCTGGAGCTCGCCGGCAGAAGAATTGTGAGTCCCCCCGCCCCACCCCGGCCTCGAGCAAAAGTCCAGATTTCCCCCGTTCGTTAGGAACCCCTCGGAGTGCCAGAGGGAGCGGAGGGGCACGCGTTAACGGAATGCTTCAACCGTGGAAGGTATTTCACGAGACACTGTGCACTCGCGTTCGTTGTAACAACGGCCACAGGGCCCTCACTGCATGCCTTCCAACTCCTCGGCTGTGTTTGAGCCCCAGGAAGTAAATGCGCTCGTTTGACTAAGCTCCGTGAATGTGCAACGGTGATGGCGAAGCGCTGCCCTGTTCGCTCGAAAGCTCTCGTTCGTGCGGCCTTCACACGGCCTCAAGGTACGCAGTTCTAAAGAGCCTTGCATTCCATGCTGGTGTGCCAAGCCCCCCACCCACCCGCAGGGAGGAATTTGGGCTCTTCTGAGAGACACCAGTGTGCGTCCCAAGTGAAACCAGGGCGTCTCCCCCAGGACGTCGCCGAACGGCAGTCGGATGCCAGAGGTGTACTTCCAGCCGGAAAAAGAGGGAAGAGGACAGCTTTCCCAGGGACAATTCTGGACCCTTGGGACCATCCAGAATCACCAAGGCCTCAACTTTGCACGGCCTGGGGAACGCTCTTCCGCCTGTCCAGCAATCCCCACGTCAAAACCTTTCTCGGCAGGGGCAGGCGCTCTCTCCCTTGTACGAGATAGCTCGGCAGAGCCTTCCGAGAAACATGCTGCGTCATTCAGCTTGAACGTGGGACGCGGAGGGGAGAGTACGCTTTCTCCCCGTTTGGAGGCGCCTTGCGCTTGGCTTCGAAGCTGCCTTGAACAGCACTAGCGGCCCGACGTCTCTGCACGGCAGGACTGTCGTCGTGGGCCGAGGCTGCGTGTTCTCCCAAAGCGGAAACCGTGCTGGCAATCCCTGTCTAGGAACTCCTCCCACGGCACCCCAGGTTCGGCTCCGGCCGAACGAAAGGTGACCTCGGGCCTCAAGGTGACGTTCCAGTGTTTCACGTCAGGGGAGCTGGGTGTGCAGGGGTCTCCCATGAGGCCATCCTCCACCACGGAGTGCCTTAACCCTGCGACGCTCCTGGGGACACACAGGGTAGGAGCCCATTCACCAGTTTCGCAGGATGCCCTCTCTCCGTGCCGGAACGGCGGCCTCTGGCTTCTGAGGAACCTTAGCGTAAGCAGGCCCCTGGAGACAGCTCTTCCCATTCACAGCTAGGGCAGTGTACTCCTCTCTGGGTTGCCCAGGTTGAGCGGCCCAGTCGTCAGAGAGACTGGCGAAAGCAGCGCTGCGCGGGCTCCCTTTGCCAGTCAGTCGCACGGCCTCCTTGACTGAAAGAGCACTGCAGTGCCGAAAGACACCGCGCTGACGACTGGCTCCAGGAAGAGACTCGGGACAGCACTCTCACAGAAGCGAAAGCTAGGCTGTGGGCCCAGCCTGAGGAGCAGTACGTACGTTTGCCACACTTCTCTACACAGCTAGGCGTGAGCCAGAGAGCCTTGGTCACTGAGGCCTACCGGAGGTACTGCCATACTTACCCAGTAGATCCCACGCAGAGGTCCCTGTGCCCAAAAGGGCCTCCACGGAAGGGCCCTGTTCCTCCCGCTGTGTTTCCTTGAGGTAATCAGAAACCACGGAGGATACCCTGTAGGAGCTCAGGTATGCAGCTGGGCGACCCTGGCCAAACCTGATTCCCCCTCCGTGGTAGACGAGACAGTGGCGGGTCCTAAGCTGCCTGAAGCACACTCCTCGCGCGCACCTTCTCTTTGCTGCCGGAAGGCCTCACATAAGAAGTCTGAGTTGACTCGTGACAGAAGAAGTCTGAGTTGACTCGTGTGAGGCCTGCCGCTCTCAGTTCCTTGCTGGGAGCTTCAGCAGGAGCGCTCTGGAGCTCGCCGGCAGAAGAATTGTGAGTCTCCCCGCCCCACCCCGGCCTCGAGCAAAAGTCCAGATTTCCCCCGTTCGTTAGGAACCCCTCGGAGTGCCAGAGGGAGCGGAGGGGCACGCGTTAACGGAATGCTTCAACCGTGGAAGGTATTTCACGAGACACTGTGCACTCACGTTCGTTGTAACAACGGCCACAGGGCCCTCACTGCATGCCTTCCAACTCCTCGGCTGTGTTTGAGCCCCAGGAAGTAAATGCGCTCGTTTGACTAAGCTCCGTGAATGTGCAACGGTGATGGCGAAGCGCTGCCCTGTTCGCTCGAAAGCTCTCGTTCGTGCGGCCTTCACACGGCCTCAAGGTACGCAGTTCTAAAGAGCCTTGCATTCCATGCTGGTGTGCCAAGCCCCCCACCCACCCGCAGGGAGGAATTTGGGCTCTTCTGAGAGACACCAGTGTGCGTCCCAAGTGAAACCAGGGCGTCTCCCCCAGGACGTCGCCGAACGGCAGTCGGATGCCAGAGGTGTACTTCCAGCCGGAAAAAGAGGGAAGAGGACAGCTTTCCCAGGGACAATTCTGGACCCTTGGGACCATCCAGAATCACCAAGGCCTCAACTTTGCACGGCCTGGGGAACGCTCTTCCGCCTGTCCAGCAATCCCCACGTCAAAACCTTTCTCGGCAGGGGCAGGCGCTCTCTCCCTTGTACGAGATAGCTCGGCAGAGCCTTCCGAGAAACATGCTGCGTCATTCAGCTTGAACGTGGGACGCGGAGGGGAGAGTACGCTTTCTCCCCGTTTGGAGGCGCCTTGCGCTTGGCTTCGAAGCTGCCTTGAACAGCACTAGCGGCCCGACGTCTCTGCACGGCAGGACTGTCGTCGTGGGCCGAGGCTGCGTGTTCTCCCAAAGCGGAAACCGTGCTGGCAATCCCTGTCTAGGAACTCCTCCCACGGCACCCCAGGTTCGGCTCCGGCCGAACGAAAGGTGACCTCGGGCCTCAAGGTGACGTTCCAGTGTTTCACGTCAGGGGAGCTGGGTGTGCAGGGGTCTCCCATGAGGCCATCCTCCACCACGGAGTGCCTTAACCCTGCGACGCTCCTGGGGACACACAGGGTAGGAGCCCATTCACCA
Organism: Delphinus delphis; assembly: GCF_949987515.2. NCBI lineage: Eukaryota > Metazoa > Chordata > Mammalia > Artiodactyla > Delphinidae > Delphinus > Delphinus delphis. Next base: position 59,310,382 of record NC_082695.1, read on the forward strand.
GTTTCGCAGGATGCCCTCTCTCCGTGCCGGAACGGCGGCCTCTGGCTTCTGAGGAACCTTAGCGTAAGCAGGCCCCTGGAGACAGCTCTTCCCATTCACAGCTAGGGCAGTGTACTCCTCTCTGGGTTGCCCAGGTTGAGCGGCCCAGTCGTCAGAGAGACTGGCGAAAGCAGCGCTGCGCGGGCTCCCTTTGCCAGTCAGTCGCACGGCCTCCTTGACTGAAAGAGCACTGCAGTGCCGAAAGACACCGCGCTGACGACTGGCTCCAGGAAGAGACTCGGGACAGCACTCTCACAGAAGCGAAAGCTAGGCTGTGGGCCCAGCCTGAGGAGCAGTACGTACGTTTGCCACACTTCTCTACACAGCTAGGCGTGAGCCAGAGAGCCTTGGTCACTGAGGCCTACCGGAGGTACTGCCATACTTACCCAGTAGATCCCACGCAGAGGTCCCTGTGCCCAAAAGGGCCTCCACGGAAGGGCCCTGTTCCTCCCGCTGTGTTTCCTTGAGGTAATCAGAAACCACGGAGGATACCCTGTAGGAGCTCAGGTATGCAGCTGGGCGACCCTGGCCAAACCTGATTCCCCCTCCGTGGTAGACGAGACAGTGGCGGGTCCTAAGCTGCCTGAAGCACACTCCTCGCGCGCACCTTCTCTTTGCTGCCGGAAGGCCTCACATAAGAAGTCTGAGTTGACTCGTGACAGAAGAAGTCTGAGTTGACTCGTGTGAGGCCTGCCGCTCTCAGTTCCTTGCTGGGAGCTTCAGCAGGAGCGCTCTGGAGCTCGCCGGCAGAAGAATTGTGAGTCCCCCCGCCCCACCCCGGCCTCGAGCAAAAGTCCAGATTTCCCCCGTTCGTTAGGAACCCCTCGGAGTGCCAGAGGGAGCGGAGGGGCACGCGTTAACGGAATGCTTCAACCGTGGAAGGTATTTCACGAGACACTGTGCACTCACGTTCGTTGTAACAACGGCCACAGGGCCCTCACTGCATGCCTTCCAACTCCTCGGCTGTGTTTGAGCCCCAGGAAGTAAATGCGCTCGTTTGACTAAGCTCCGTGAATGTGCAACGGTGATGGCGAAGCGCTGCCCTGTTCGCTCGAAAGCTCTCGTTCGTGCGGCCTTCACACGGCCTCAAGGTACGCAGTTCTAAAGAGCCTTGCATTCCATGCTGGTGTGCCAAGCCCCCCACCCACCCGCAGGGAGGAATTTGGGCTCTTCTGAGAGACACCAGTGTGCGTCCCAAGTGAAACCAGGGCGTCTCCCCCAGGACGTCGCCGAACGGCAGTCGGATGCCAGAGGTGTACTTCCAGCCGGAAAAAGAGGGAAGAGGACAGCTTTCCCAGGGACAATTCTGGACCCTTGGGACCATCCAGAATCACCAAGGCCTCAACTTTGCACGGCCTGGGGAACGCTCTTCCGCCTGTCCAGCAATCCCCACGTCAAAACCTTTCTCGGCAGGGGCAGGCGCTCTCTCCCTTGTACGAGATAGCTCGGCAGAGCCTTCCGAGAAACATGCTGCGTCATTCAGCTTGAACGTGGGACGCGGAGGGGAGAGTACGCTTTCTCCCCGTTTGGAGGCGCCTTGCGCTTGGCTTCGAAGCTGCCTTGAACAGCACTAGCGGCCCGACGTCTCTGCACGGCAGGACTGTCGTCGTGGGCCGAGGCTGCGTGTTCTCCCAAAGCGGAAACCGTGCTGGCAATCCCTGTCTAGGAACTCCTCCCACGGCACCCCAGGTTCGGCTCCGGCCGAACGAAAGGTGACCTCGGGCCTCAAGGTGACGTTCCAGTGTTTCACGTCAGGGGAGCTGGGTGTGCAGGGGTCTCCCATGAGGCCATCCTCCACCACGGAGTGCCTTAACCCTGCGACGCTCCTGGGGACACACAGGGTAGGAGCCCATTCACCAGTTTCGCAGGATGCCCTCTCTCCGTGCCGGAACGGCGGCCTCTGGCTTCTGAGGAACCTTAGCGTAAGCAGGCCCCTGGAGACAGCTCTTCCCATTCACAGCTAGGGCAGTGTACTCCTCTCTGGGTTGCCCAGGTTGAGCGGCCCAGTCGTCAGAGAGACTGGCGAAAGCAGCGCTGCGCGGGCTCCCTTTGCCAGTCAGTCGCACGGCCTCCTTGACTGAAAGAGCACTGCAGTGCCGAAAGACACCGCGCTGACGACTGGCTCCAGGAAGAGACTCGGGACAGCACTCTCACAGAAGCGAAAGCTAGGCTGTGGGCCCAGCCTGAGGAGCAGTACGTACGTTTGCCCCACTTCTCTACACAGCTAGGTGTGAGCCAGAGAGCCTTGGTCACTGAGGCCTACCGGAGGTACTGCCATACTTACCCAGTAGATCCCACGCAGAGGTCCCTGTGCCCAAAAGGGCCTCCACGGAAGGGCCCTGTTCCTCCCGCTGTGTTTCCTTGAGGTAATCAGAAACCACGGAGGATACCCTGTAGGAGCTCAGGTATGCAGCTGGGCGACCCTGGCCAAACCTGATTCCCCCTCCGTGGTAGACGAGACAGTGGCGGGTCCTAAGCTGCCTGAAGCACACTCCTCGCGCGCACCTTCTCTTTGCTGCCGGAAGGCCTCACATAAGAAGTCTGAGTTGACTCGTGACAGAAGAAGTCTGAGTTGACTCGTGTGAGGCCTGCCGCTCTCAGTTCCTTGCTGGGAGCTTCAGCAGGAGCGCTCTGGAGCTCGCCGGCAGAAGAATTGTGAGTCCCCCCGCCCCACCCCGGCCTCGAGCAAAAGTCCAGATTTCCCCCGTTCGTTAGGAACCCCTCGGAGTGCCAGAGGGAGCGGAGGGGCACGCGTTAACGGAATGCTTCAACCGTGGAAGGTATTTCACGAGACACTGTGCACTCACGTTCGTTGTAACAACGGCCACAGGGCCCTCACTGCATGCCTTCCAACTCCTCGGCTGTGTTTGAGCCCCAGGAAGTAAATGCGCTCGTTTGACTAAGCTCCGTGAATGTGCAACGGTGATGGCGAAGCGCTGCCCTGTTCGCTCGAAAGCTCTCGTTCGTGCGGCCTTCACACGGCCTCAAGGTACGCAGTTCTAAAGAGCCTTGCATTCCATGCTGGTGTGCCAAGCCCCCCACCCACCCGCAGGGAGGAATTTGGGCTCTTCTGAGAGACACCAGTGTGCGTCCCAAGTGAAACCAGGGCGTCTCCCCCAGGACGTCGCCGAACGGCAGTCGGATGCCAGAGGTGTACTTCCAGCCGGAAAAAGAGGGAAGAGGACAGCTTTCCCAGGGACAATTCTGGACCCTTGGGACCATCCAGAATCACCAAGGCCTCAACTTTGCACGGCCTGGGGAACGCTCTTCCGCCTGTCCAGCAATCCCCACGTCAAAACCTTTCTCGGCAGGGGCAGGCGCTCTCTCCCTTGTACGAGATAGCTCGGCAGAGCCTTCCGAGAAACATGCTGCGTCATTCAGCTTGAACGTGGGACGCGGAGGGGAGAGTACGCTTTCTCCCCGTTTGGAGGCGCCTTGCGCTTGGCTTCGAAGCTGCCTTGAACAGCACTAGCGGCCCGACGTCTCTGCACGGCAGGACTGTCGTCGTGGGCCGAGGCTGCGTGTTCTCCCAAAGCGGAAACCGTGCTGGCAATCCCTGTCTAGGAACTCCTCCCACGGCACCCCAGGTTCGGCTCCGGCCGAACGAAAGGTGACCTCGGGCCTCAAGGTGACGTTCCAGTGTTTCACGTCAGGGGAGCTGGGTGTGCAGGGGTCTCCCATGAGGCCATCCTCCACCACGGAGTGCCTTAACCCTGCGACGCTCCTGGGGACACACAGGGTAGGAGCCCATTCACCAGTTTCGCAGGATGCCCTCTCTCCGTGCCGGAACGGCGGCCTCTGGCTTCTGAGGAACCTTAGCGTAAGCAGGCCCCTGGAGACAGCTCTTCCCATTCACAGCTAGGGCAGTGTACTCCTCTCTGGGTTGCCCAGGTTGAGCGGCCCAGTCGTCAGAGAGACTGGCGAAAGCAGCGCTGCGCGGGCTCCCTTTGCCAGTCAGTCGCACGGCCTCCTTGACTGAAAGAGCACTGCAGTGCCGAAAGACACCGCGCTGACGACTGGCTCCAGGAAGAGACTCGGGACAGCACTCTCACAGAAGCGAAAGCTAGGCTGTGGGCCCAGCCTGAGGAGCAGTACGTACGTTTGCCCCACTTCTCTACACAGCTAGGCGTGAGCCAGAGAGCCTTGGTCACTGAGGCCTACCGGAGGTACTGCCATACTTACCCAGTAGATCCCACGCAGAGGTCCCTGTGCCCAAAAGGGCCTCCACGGAAGGGCCCTGTTCCTCCCGCTGTGTTTCCTTGAGGTAATCAGAAACCACGGAGGATACCCTGTAGGAGCTCAGGTATGCAGCTGGGCGACCCTGGCCAAACCTGATTCCCCCTCCGTGGTAGACGAGACAGTGGCGGGTCCTAAGCTGCCTGAAGCACACTCCTCGCGCGCACCTTCTCTTTGCTGCCGGAAGGCCTCACATAAGAAGTCTGAGTTGACTCGTGACAGAAGAAGTCTGAGTTGACTCGTGTGAGGCCTGCCGCTCTCAGTTCCTTGCTGGGAGCTTCAGCAGGAGCGCTCTGGAGCTCGCCGGCAGAAGAATTGTGAGTCCCCCCGCCCCACCCCGGCCTCGAGCAAAAGTCCAGATTTCCCCCGTTCGTTAGGAACCCCTCGGAGTGCCAGAGGGAGCGGAGGGGCACGCGTTAACGGAATGCTTCAACCGTGGAAGGTATTTCACGAGACACTGTGCACTCACGTTCGTTGTAACAACGGCCACAGGGCCCTCACTGCATGCCTTCCAACTCCTCGGCTGTGTTTGAGCCCCAGGAAGTAAATGCGCTCGTTTGACTAAGCTCCGTGAATGTGCAACGGTGATGGCGAAGCGCTGCCCTGTTCGCTCGAAAGCTCTCGTTCGTGCGGCCTTCACACGGCCTCAAGGTACGCAGTTCTAAAGAGCCTTGCATTCCATGCTGGTGTGCCAAGCCCCCCACCCACCCGCAGGGAGGAATTTGGGCTCTTCTGAGAGACACCAGTGTGCGTCCCAAGTGAAACCAGGGCGTCTCCCCCAGGACGTCGCCGAACGGCAGTCGGATGCCAGAGGTGTACTTCCAGCCGGAAAAAGAGGGAAGAGGACAGCTTTCCCAGGGACAATTCTGGACCCTTGGGACCATCCAGAATCACCAAGGCCTCAACTTTGCACGGCCTGGGGAACGCTCTTCCGCCTGTCCAGCAATCCCCACGTCAAAACCTTTCTCGGCAGGGGCAGGCGCTCTCTCCCTTGTACGAGATAGCTCGGCAGAGCCTTCCGAGAAACATGCTGCGTCATTCAGCTTGAACGTGGGACGCGGAGGGGAGAGTACGCTTTCTCCCCGTTTGGAGGCGCCTTGCGCTTGGCTTCGAAGCTGCCTTGAACAGCACTAGCGGCCCGACGTCTCTGCACGGCAGGACTGTCGTCGTGGGCCGAGGCTGCGTGTTCTCCCAAAGCGGAAACCGTGCTGGCAATCCCTGTCTAGGAACTCCTCCCACGGCACCCCAGGTTCGGCTCCGGCCGAACGAAAGGTGACCTCGGGCCTCAAGGTGACGTTCCAGTGTTTCACGTCAGGGGAGCTGGGTGTGCAGGGGTCTCCCATGAGGCCATCCTCCACCACGGAGTGCCTTAACCCTGCGACGCTCCTGGGGACACACAGGGTAGGAGCCCATTCACCAGTTTCGCAGGATGCCCTCTCTCCGTGCCGGAACGGCGGCCTCTGGCTTCTGAGGAACCTTAGCGTAAGCAGGCCCCTGGAGACAGCTCTTCCCATTCACAGCTAGGGCAGTGTACTCCTCTCTGGGTTGCCCAGGTTGAGCGGCCCAGTCGTCAGAGAGACTGGCGAAAGCAGCGCTGCGCGGGCTCCCTTTGCCAGTCAGTCGCACGGCCTCCTTGACTGAAAGAGCACTGCAGTGCCGAAAGACACCGCGCTGACGACTGGCTCCAGGAAGAGACTCGGGACAGCACTCTCACAGAAGCGAAAGCTAGGCTGTGGGCCCAGCCTGAGGAGCAGTACGTACGTTTGCCCCACTTCTCTACACAGCTAGGCGTGAGCCAGAGAGCCTTGGTCACTGAGGCCTACCGGAGGTACTGCCATACTTACCCAGTAGATCCCACGCAGAGGTCCCTGTGCCCAAAAGGGCCTCCACGGAAGGGCCCTGTTCCTCCCGCTGTGTTTCCTTGAGGTAATCAGAAACCACGGAGGATACCCTGTAGGAGCTCAGGTATGCAGCTGGGCGACCCTGGCCAAACCTGATTCCCCCTCCGTGGTAGACGAGACAGTGGCGGGTCCTAAGCTGCCTGAAGCACACTCCTCGCGCGCACCTTCTCTTTGCTGCCGGAAGGCCTCACATAAGAAGTCTGAGTTGACTCGTGACAGAAGAAGTCTGAGTTGACTCGTGTGAGGCCTGCCGCTCTCAGTTCCTTGCTGGGAGCTTCAGCAGGAGCGCTCTGGAGCTCGCCGGCAGAAGAATTGTGAGTCCCCCCGCCCCACCCCGGCCTCGAGCAAAAGTCCAGATTTCCCCCGTTCGTTAGGAACCCCTCGGAGTGCCAGAGGGAGCGGAGGGGCACGCGTTAACGGAATGCTTCAACCGTGGAAGGTATTTCACGAGACACTGTGCACTCACGTTCGTTGTAACAACGGCCACAGGGCCCTCACTGCATGCCTTCCAACTCCTCGGCTGTGTTTGAGCCCCAGGAAGTAAATGCGCTCGTTTGACTAAGCTCCGTGAATGTGCAACGGTGATGGCGAAGCGCTGCCCTGTTCGCTCGAAAGCTCTCGTTCGTGCGGCCTTCACACGGCCTCAAGGTACGCAGTTCTAAAGAGCCTTGCATTCCATGCTGGTGTGCCAAGCCCCCCACCCACCCGCAGGGAGGAATTTGGGCTCTTCTGAGAGACACCAGTGTGCGTCCCAAGTGAAACCAGGGCGTCTCCCCCAGGACGTCGCCGAACGGCAGTCGGATGCCAGAGGTGTACTTCCAGCCGGAAAAAGAGGGAAGAGGACAGCTTTCCCAGGGACAATTCTGGACCCTTGGGACCATCCAGAATCACCAAGGCCTCAACTTTGCACGGCCTGGGGAACGCTCTTCCGCCTGTCCAGCAATCCCCACGTCAAAACCTTTCTCGGCAGGGGCAGGCGCTCTCTCCCTTGTACGAGATAGCTCGGCAGAGCCTTCCGAGAAACATGCTGCGTCATTCAGCTTGAACGTGGGACGCGGAGGGGAGAGTACGCTTTCTCCCCGTTTGGAGGCGCCTTGCGCTTGGCTTCGAAGCTGCCTTGAACAGCACTAGCGGCCCGACGTCTCTGCACGGCAGGACTGTCGTCGTGGGCCGAGGCTGCGTGTTCTCCCAAAGCGGAAACCGTGCTGGCAATCCCTGTCTAGGAACTCCTCCCACGGCACCCCAGGTTCGGCTCCGGCCGAACGAAAGGTGACCTCGGGCCTCAAGGTGACGTTCCAGTGTTTCACGTCAGGGGAGCTGGGTGTGCAGGGGTCTCCCATGAGGCCATCCTCCACCACGGAGTGCCTTAACCCTGCGACGCTCCTGGGGACACACAGGGTAGGAGCCCATTCACCAGTTTCGCAGGATGCCCTCTCTCCGTGCCGGAACGGCGGCCTCTGGCTTCTGAGGAACCTTAGCGTAAGCAGGCCCCTGGAGACAGCTCTTCCCATTCACAGCTAGGGCAGTGTACTCCTCTCTGGGTTGCCCAGGTTGAGCGGCCCAGTCGTCAGAGAGACTGGCGAAAGCAGCGCTGCGCGGGCTCCCTTTGCCAGTCAGTCGCACGGCCTCCTTGACTGAAAGAGCACTGCAGTGCCGAAAGACACCGCGCTGACGACTGGCTCCAGGAAGAGACTCGGGACAGCACTCTCACAGAAGCGAAAGCTAGGCTGTGGGCCCAGCCTGAGGAGCAGTACGTACGTTTGCCCCACTTCTCTACACAGCTAGGCGTGAGCCAGAGAGCCTTGGTCACTGAGGCCTACCGGAGGTACTGCCATACTTACCCAGTAGATCCCACGCAGAGGTCCCTGTGCCCAAAAGGGCCTCCACGGAAGGGCCCTGTTCCTCCCGCTGTGTTTCCTTGAGGTAATCAGAAACCACGGAGGATACCCTGTAGGAGCTCAGGTATGCAGCTGGGCGACCCTGGCCAAACCTGATTCCCCCTCCGTGGTAGACGAGACAGTGGCGGGTCCTAAGCTGCCTGAAGCACACTCCTCGCGCGCACCTTCTCTTTGCTGCCGGAAGGCCTCACATAAGAAGTCTGAGTTGACTCGTGACAGAAGAAGTCTGAGTTGACTCGTGTGAGGCCTGCCGCTCTCAGTTCCTTGCTGGGAGCTTCAGCAGGAGCGCTCTGGAGCTCGCCGGCAGAAGAATTGTGAGTCCCCCCGCCCCACCCCGGCCTCGAGCAAAAGTCCAGATTTCCCCCGTTCGTTAGGAACCCCTCGGAGTGCCAGAGGGAGCGGAGGGGCACGCGTTAACGGAATGCTTCAACCGTGGAAGGTATTTCACGAGACACTGTGCACTCACGTTCGTTGTAACAACGGCCACAGGGCCCTCACTGCATGCCTTCCAACTCCTCGGCTGTGTTTGAGCCCCAGGAAGTAAATGCGCTCGTTTGACTAAGCTCCGTGAATGTGCAACGGTGATGGCGAAGCGCTGCCCTGTTCGCTCGAAAGCTCTCGTTCGTGCGGCCTTCACACGGCCTCAAGGTACGCAGTTCTAAAGAGCCTTGCATTCCATGCTGGTGTGCCAAGCCCCCCACCCACCCGCAGGGAGGAATTTGGGCTCTTCTGAGAGACACCAGTGTGCGTCCCAAGTGAAACCAGGGCGTCTCCCCCAGGACGTCGCCGAACGGCAGTCGGATGCCAGAGGTGTACTTCCAGCCGGAAAAAGAGGGAAGAGGACAGCTTTCCCAGGGACAATTCTGGACCCTTGGGACCATCCAGAATCACCAAGGCCTCAACTTTGCACGGCCTGGGGAACGCTCTTCCGCCTGTCCAGCAATCCCCACGTCAAAACCTTTCTCGGCAGGGGCAGGCGCTCTCTCCCTTGTACGAGATAGCTCGGCAGAGCCTTCCGAGAAACATGCTGCGTCATTCAGCTTGAACGTGGGACGCGGAGGGGAGAGTACGCTTTCTCCCCGTTTGGAGGCGCCTTGCGCTTGGCTTCGAAGCTGCCTTGAACAGCACTAGCGGCCCGACGTCTCTGCACGGCAGGACTGTCGTCGTGGGCCGAGGCTGCGTGTTCTCCCAAAGCGGAAACCGTGCTGGCAATCCCTGTCTAGGAACTCCTCCCACGGCACCCCAGGTTCGGCTCCGGCCGAACGAAAGGTGACCTCGGGCCTCAAGGTGACGTTCCAGTGTTTCACGTCAGGGGAGCTGGGTGTGCAGGGGTCTCCCATGAGGCCATCCTCCACCACGGAGTGCCTTAACCCTGCGACGCTCCTGGGGACACACAGGGTAGGAGCCCATTCACCAGTTTCGCAGGATGCCCTCTCTCCGTGCCGGAACGGCGGCCTCTGGCTTCTGAGGAACCTTAGCGTAAGCAGGCCCCTGGAGACAGCTCTTCCCATTCACAGCTAGGGCAGTGTACTCCTCTCTGGGTTGCCCAGGTTGAGCGGCCCAGTCGTCAGAGAGACTGGCGAAAGCAGCGCTGCGCGGGCTCCCTTTGCCAGTCAGTCGCACGGCCTCCTTGACTGAAAGAGCACTGCAGTGCCGAAAGACACCGCGCTGACGACTGGCTCCAGGAAGAGACTCGGGACAGCACTCTCACAGAAGCGAAAGCTAGGCTGTGGGCCCAGCCTGAGGAGCAGTACGTACGTTTGCCCCACTTCTCTACACAGCTAGGCGTGAGCCAGAGAGCCTTGGTCACTGAGGCCTACCGGAGGTACTGCCATACTTACCCAGTAGATCCCACGCAGAGGTCCCTGTGCCCAAAAGGGCCTCCACGGAAGGGCCCTGTTCCTCCCGCTGTGTTTCCTTGAGGTAATCAGAAACCACGGAGGATACCCTGTAGGAGCTCAGGTATGCAGCTGGGCGACCCTGGCCAAACCTGATTCCCCCTCCGTGGTAGACGAGACAGTGGCGGGTCCTAAGCTGCCTGAAGCACACTCCTCGCGCGCACCTTCTCTTTGCTGCCGGAAGGCCTCACATAAGAAGTCTGAGTTGACTCGTGACAGAAGAAGTCTGAGTTGACTCGTGTGAGGCCTGCCGCTCTCAGTTCCTTGCTGGGAGCTTCAGCAGGAGCGCTCTGGAGCTCGCCGGCAGAAGAATTGTGAGTCCCCCCGCCCCACCCCGGCCTCGAGCAAAAGTCCAGATTTCCCCCGTTCGTTAGGAACCCCTCGGAGTGCCAGAGGGAGCGGAGGGGCACGCGTTAACGGAATGCTTCAACCGTGGAAGGTATTTCACGAGACACTGTGCACTCACGTTCGTTGTAACAACGGCCACAGGGCCCTCACTGCATGCCTTCCAACTCCTCGGCTGTGTTTGAGCCCCAGGAAGTAAATGCGCTCGTTTGACTAAGCTCCGTGAATGTGCAACGGTGATGGCGAAGCGCTGCCCTGTTCGCTCGAAAGCTCTCGTTCGTGCGGCCTTCACACGGCCTCAAGGTACGCAGTTCTAAAGAGCCTTGCATTCCATGCTGGTGTGCCAAGCCCCCCACCCACCCGCAGGGAGGAATTTGGGCTCTTCTGAGAGACACCAGTGTGCGTCCCAAGTGAAACCAGGGCGTCTCCCCCAGGACGTCGCCGAACGGCAGTCGGATGCCAGAGGTGTACTTCCAGCCGGAAAAAGAGGGAAGAGGACAGCTTTCCCAGGGACAATTCTGGACCCTTGGGACCATCCAGAATCACCAAGGCCTCAACTTTGCACGGCCTGGGGAACGCTCTTCCGCCTGTCCAGCAATCCCCACGTCAAAACCTTTCTCGGCAGGGGCAGGCGCTCTCTCCCTTGTACGAGATAGCTCGGCAGAGCCTTCCGAGAAACATGCTGCGTCATTCAGCTTGAACGTGGGACGCGGAGGGGAGAGTACGCTTTCTCCCCGTTTGGAGGCGCCTTGCGCTTGGCTTCGAAGCTGCCTTGAACAGCACTAGCGGCCCGACGTCTCTGCACGGCAGGACTGTCGTCGTGGGCCGAGGCTGCGTGTTCTCCCAAAGCGGAAACCGTGCTGGCAATCCCTGTCTAGGAACTCCTCCCACGGCACCCCAGGTTCGGCTCCGGCCGAACGAAAGGTGACCTCGGGCCTCAAGGTGACGTTCCAGTGTTTCACGTCAGGGGAGCTGGGTGTGCAGGGGTCTCCCATGAGGCCATCCTCCACCACGGAGTGCCTTAACCCTGCGACGCTCCTGGGGACACACAGGGTAGGAGCCCATTCACCAGTTTCGCAGGATGCCCTCTCTCCGTGCCGGAACGGCGGCCTCTGGCTTCTGAGGAACCTTAGCGTAAGCAGGCCCCTGGAGACAGCTCTTCCCATTCACAGCTAGGGCAGTGTACTCCTCTCTGGGTTGCCCAGGTTGAGCGGCCCAGTCGTCAGAGAGACTGGCGAAAGCAGCGCTGCGCGGGCTCCCTTTGCCAGTCAGTCGCACGGCCTCCTTGACTGAAAGAGCACTGCAGTGCCGAAAGACACCGCGCTGACGACTGGCTCCAGGAAGAGACTCGGGACAGCACTCTCACAGAAGCGAAAACTAGGCTGTGGGCCCAGCCTGAGGAGCAGTACGTACGTTTGCCACACTTCTCTACACAGCTAGGCGTGAGCCAGAGAGCCTTGGTCACTGAGGCCTACCGGAGGTACTGCCATACTTACCCAGTAGATCCCACGCAGAGGTCCCTGTGCCCAAAAGGGCCTCCACGGAAGGGCCCTGTTCCTCCCGCTGTGTTTCCTTGAGGTAATCAGAAACCACGGAGGATACCCTGTAGGAGCTCAGGTATGCAGCTGGGCGACCCTGGCCAAACCTGATTCCCCCTCCGTGGTAGACGAGACAGTGGCGGGTCCTAAGCTGCCTGAAGCACACTCCTCGCGCGCACCTTCTCTTTGCTGCCGGAAGGCCTCACATAAGAAGTCTGAGTTGACTCGTGACAGAAGAAGTCTGAGTTGACTCGTGTGAGGCCTGCCGCTCTCAGTTCCTTGCTGGGAGCTTCAGCAGGAGCGCTCTGGAGCTCGCCGGCAGAAGAATTGTGAGTCCCCCCGCCCCACCCCGGCCTCGAGCAAAAGTCCAGATTTCCCCCGTTCGTTAGGAACCCCTCGGAGTGCCAGAGGGAGCGGAGGGGCACGCGTTAACGGAATGCTTCAACCGTGGAAGGTATTTCACGAGACACTGTGCACTCACGTTCGTTGTAACAACGGCCACAGGGCCCTCACTGCATGCCTTCCAACTCCTCGGCTGTGTTTGAGCCCCAGGAAGTAAATGCGCTCGTTTGACTAAGCTCCGTGAATGTGCAACGGTGATGGCGAAGCGCTGCCCTGTTCGCTCGAAAGCTCTCGTTCGTGCGGCCTTCACACGGCCTCAAGGTACGCAGTTCTAAAGAGCCTTGCATTCCATGCTGGTGTGCCAAGCCCCCCACCCACCCGCAGGGAGGAATTTGGGCTCTTCTGAGAGACACCAGTGTGCGTCCCAAGTGAAACCAGGGCGTCTCCCCCAGGACGTCGCCGAACGGCAGTCGGATGCCAGAGGTGTACTTCCAGCCGGAAAAAGAGGGAAGAGGACAGCTTTCCCAGGGACAATTCTGGACCCTTGGGACCATCCAGAATCACCAAGGCCTCAACTTTGCACGGCCTGGGGAACGCTCTTCCGCCTGTCCAGCAATCCCCACGTCAAAACCTTTCTCGGCAGGGGCAGGCGCTCTCTCCCTTGTACGAGATAGCTCGGCAGAGCCTTCCGAGAAACATGCTGCGTCATTCAGCTTGAACGTGGGACGCGGAGGGGAGAGTACGCTTTCTCCCCGTTTGGAGGCGCCTTGCGCTTGGCTTCGAAGCTGCCTTGAACAGCACTAGCGGCCCGACGTCTCTGCACGGCAGGACTGTCGTCGTGGGCCGAGGCTGCGTGTTCTCCCAAAGCGGAAACCGTGCTGGCAATCCCTGTCTAGGAACTCCTCCCACGGCACCCCAGGTTCGGCTCCGGCCGAACGAAAGGTGACCTCGGGCCTCAAGGTGACGTTCCAGTGTTTCACGTCAGGGGAGCTGGGTGTGCAGGGGTCTCCCATGAGGCCATCCTCCACCACGGAGTGCCTTAACCCTGCGACGCTCCTGGGGACACACAGGGTAGGAGCCCATTCACCAGTTTCGCAGGATGCCCTCTCTCCGTGCCGGAACGGCGGCCTCTGGCTTCTGAGGAACCTTAGCGTAAGCAGGCCCCTGGAGACAGCTCTTCCCATTCACAGCTAGGGCAGTGTACTCCTCTCTGGGTTGCCCAGGTTGAGCGGCCCAGTCGTCAGAGAGACTGGCGAAAGCAGCGCTGCGCGGGTTCCCTTTGCCAGTCAGTCGCACGGCCTCCTTGACTGAAAGAGCACTGCAGTGCCGAAAGACACCGCGCTGACGACTGGCTCCAGGAAGAGACTCGGGACAGCACTCTCACAGAAGCGAAAGCTAGGCTGTGGGCCCAGCCTGAGGAGCAGTACGTACGTTTGCCCCACTTCTCTACACAGCTAGGCGTGAGCCAGAGAGCCTTGGTCACTGAGGCCTACCGGAGGTACTGCCATACTTACCCAGTAGATCCCACGCAGAGGTCCCTGTGCCCAAAAGGGCCTCCACGGAAGGGCCCTGTTCCTCCCGCTGTGTTTCCTTGAGGTAATCAGAAACCACGGAGGATACCCTGTAGGAGCTCAGGTATGCAGCTGGGCGACCCTGGCCAAACCTGATTCCCCCTCCGTGGTAGACGAGACAGTGGCGGGTCCTAAGCTGCCTGAAGCACACTCCTCGCGCGCACCTTCTCTTTGCTGCCGGAAGGCCTCACATAAGAAGTCTGAGTTGACTCGTGACAGAAGAAGTCTGAGTTGACTCGTGTGAGGCCTGCCGCTCTCAGTTCCTTGCTGGGAGCTTCAGCAGGAGCGCTCTGGAGCTCGCCGGCAGAAGAATTGTGAGTCCCCCCGCCCCACCCCGGCCTCGAGCAAAAGTCCAGATTTCCCCCGTTCGTTAGGAACCCCTCGGAGTGCCAGAGGGAGCGGAGGGGCACGCGTTAACGGAATGCTTCAACCGTGGAAGGTATTTCACGAGACACTGTGCACTCACGTTCGTTGTAACAACGGCCACAGGGCCCTCACTGCATGCCTTCCAACTCCTCGGCTGTGTTTGAGCCCCAGGAAGTAAATGCGCTCGTTTGACTAAGCTCCGTGAATGTGCAACGGTGATGGCGAAGCGCTGCCCTGTTCGCTCGAAAGCTCTCGTTCGTGCGGCCTTCACACGGCCTCAAGGTACGCAGTTCTAAAGAGCCTTGCATTCCATGCTGGTGTGCCAAGCCCCCCACCCACCCGCAGGGAGGAATTTGGGCTCTTCTGAGAGACACCAGTGTGCGTCCCAAGTGAAACCAGGGCGTCTCCCCCAGGACGTCGCCGAACGGCAGTCGGATGCCAGAGGTGTACTTCCAGCCGGAAAAAGAGGGAAGAGGACAGCTTTCCCAGGGACAATTCTGGACCCTTGGGACCATCCAGAATCACCAAGGCCTCAACTTTGCACGGCCTGGGGAACGCTCTTCCGCCTGTCCAGCAATCCCCACGTCAAAACCTTTCTCGGCAGGGGCAGGCACTCTCTCCCTTGTACGAGATAGCTCGGCAGAGCCTTCCGAGAAACATGCTGCGTCATTCAGCTTGAACGTGGGACGCGGAGGGGAGAGTACGCTTTCTCCCCGTTTGGAGGCGCCTTGCGCTTGGCTTCGAAGCTGCCTTGAACAGCACTAGCGGCCCGACGTCTCTGCACGGCAGGACTGTCGTTGTGGGCCGAGGCTGCGTGTTCTCCCAAAGCGGAAACCGTGCTGGCAATCCCTGTCTAGGAACTCCTCCCACGGCACCCCAGGTTCGGCTCCGGCCGAACGAAAGGTGACCTCGGGCCTCAAGGTGACGTTCCAGTGTTTCACGTCAGGGGAGCTGGGTGTGCAGGGGTCTCCCATGAGGCCATCCTCCACCACGGAGTGCCTTAACCCTGCGACGCTCCTGGGGACACACAGGGTAGGAGCCCATTCACCAGTTTCGCAGGATGCCCTCTCTCCGTGCCGGAACGGCGGCCTCTGGCTTCTGAGGAACCTTAGCGTAAGCAGGCCCCTGGAGACAGCTCTTCCCATTCACAGCTAGGGCAGTGTACTCCTCTCTGGGTTGCCCAGGTTGAGCGGCCCAGTCGTCAGAGAGACTGGCGAAAGCAGCGCTGCGCGGGCTCCCTTTGCCAGTCAGTCGCACGGCCTCCTTGACTGAAAGAGCACTGCAGTGCCGAAAGACACCGCGCTGATGACTGGCTCCAGGAAGAGACTCGGGACAGCACTCTCACAGAAGCGAAAGCTAGGCTGTGGGCCCAGCCTGAGGAGCAGTACGTACGTTTGCCCCACTTCTCTACACAGCTAGGCGTGAGCCAGAGAGCCTTGGTCACTGAGGCCTACCGGAGGTACTGCCATACTTACCCAGTAGATCCCACGCAGAGGTCCCTGTGCCCAAAAGGGCCTCCACGGAAGGGCCCTGTTCCTCCCGCTGTGTTTCCTTGAGGTAATCAGAAACCACGGAGGATACCCTGTAGGAGCTCAGGTATGCAGCTGGGCGACCCTGGCCAAACCTGATTCCCCCTCCGTGGTAGACGAGACAGTGGCGGGTCCTAAGCTGCCTGAAGCACACTCCTCGCGCGCACCTTCTCTTTGCTGCCGGAAGGCCTCACATAAGAAGTCTGAGTTGACTCGTGACAGAAGAAGTCTGAGTTGACTCGTGTGAGGCCTGCCGCTCTCAGTTCCTTGCTGGGAGCTTCAGCAGGAGCGCTCTGGAGCTCGCCGGCAGAAGAATTGTGAGTCCCCCCGCCCCACCCCGGCCTCGAGCAAAAGTCCAGATTTCCCCCGTTCGTTAGGAACCCCTCGGAGTGCCAGAGGGAGCGGAGGGGCACGCGTTAACGGAATGCTTCAACCGTGGAAGGTATTTCACGAGACACTGTGCACTCACGTTCGTTGTAACAACGGCCACAGGGCCCTCACTGCATGCCTTCCAACTCCTCGGCTGTGTTTGAGCCCCAGGAAGTAAATGCGCTCGTTTGACTAAGCTCCGTGAATGTGCAACGGTGATGGCGAAGCGCTGCCCTGTTCGCTCGAAAGCTCTCGTTCGTGCGGCCTTCACACGGCCTCAAGGTACGCAGTTCTAAAGAGCCTTGCATTCCATGCTGGTGTGCCAAGCCCCCCACCCACCCGCAGGGAGGAATTTGGGCTCTTCTGAGAGACACCAGTGTGCGTCCCAAGTGAAACCAGGGCGTCTCCCCCAGGACGTCGCCGAACGGCAGTCGGATGCCAGAGGTGTACTTCCAGCCGGAAAAAGAGGGAAGAGGACAGCTTTCCCAGGGACAATTCTGGACCCTTGGGACCATCCAGAATCACCAAGGCCTCAACTTTGCACGGCCTGGGGAACGCTCTTCCGCCTGTCCAGCAATCCCCACGTCAAAACCTTTCTCGGCAGGGGCAGGCGCTCTCTCCCTTGTACGAGATAGCTCGGCAGAGCCTTCCGAGAAACATGCTGCGTCATTCAGCTTGAACGTGGGACGCGGAGGGGAGAGTACGCTTTCTCCCCGTTTGGAGGCGCCTTGCGCTTGGCTTCGAAGCTGCCTTGAACAGCACTAGCGGCCCGACGTCTCTGCACGGCAGGACTGTCGTTGTGGGCCGAGGCTGCGTGTTCTCCCAAAGCGGAAACCGTGCTGGCAATCCCTGTCTAGGAACTCCTCCCACGGCACCCCAGGTTCGGCTCCGGCCGAACGAAAGGTGACCTCGGGCCTCAAGGTGACGTTCCAGTGTTTCACGTCAGGGGAGCTGGGTGTGCAGGGGTCTCCCATGAGGCCATCCTCCACCACGGAGTGCCTTAACCCTGCGACGCTCCTGGGGACACACAGGGTAGGAGCCCATTCACCAGTTTCGCAGGATGCCCTCTCTCCGTGCCGGAACGGCGGCCTCTGGCTTCTGAGGAACCTTAGCGTAAGCAGGCCCCTGGAGACAGCTCTTCCCATTCACAGCTAGGGCAGTGTACTCCTCTCTGGGTTGCCCAGGTTGAGCGGCCCAGTCGTCAGAGAGACTGGCGAAAGCAGCGCTGCGCGGGCTCCCTTTGCCAGTCAGTCGCACGGCCTCCTTGACTGAAAGAGCACTGCAGTGCCGAAAGACACCGCGCTGACGACTGGCTCCAGGAAGAGACTCGGGACAGCACTCTCACAGAAGCGAAAGCTAGGCTGTGGGCCCAGCCTGAGGAGCAGTACGTACGTTTGCCCCACTTCTCTACACAGCTAGGCGTGAGCCAGAGAGCCTTGGTCACTGAGGCCTACCGGAGGTACTGCCATACTTACCCAGTAGATCCCACGCAGAGGTCCCTGTGCCCAAAAGGGCCTCCACGGAAGGGCCCTGTTCCTCCCGCTGTGTTTCCTTGAGGTAATCAGAAACCACGGAGGATACCCTGTAGGAGCTCAGGTATGCAGCTGGGCGACCCTGGCCAAACCTGATTCCCCCTCCGTGGTAGACGAGACAGTGGCGGGTCCTAAGCTGCCTGAAGCACACTCCTCGCGCGCACCTTCTCTTTGCTGCCGGAAGGCCTCACATAAGAAGTCTGAGTTGACTCGTGACAGAAGAAGTCTGAGTTGACTCGTGTGAGGCCTGCCGCTCTCAGTTCCTTGCTGGGAGCTTCAGCAGGAGCGCTCTGGAGCTCGCCGGCAGAAGAATTGTGAGTCCCCCCGCCCCACCCCGGCCTCGAGCAAAAGTCCAGATTTCCCCCGTTCGTTAGGAACCCCTCGGAGTGCCAGAGGGAGCGGAGGGGCACGCGTTAACAGAATGCTTCAACCGTGGAAGGTATTTCACGAGACACTGTGCACTCACGTTCGTTGTAACAACGGCCACAGGGCCCTCACTGCATGCCTTCCAACTCCTCGGCTGTGTTTGAGCCCCAGGAAGTAAATGCGCTCGTTTGACTAAGCTCCGTGAATGTGCAACGGTGATGGCGAAGCGCTGCCCTGTTCGCTCGAAAGCTCTCGTTCGTGCGGCCTTCACACGGCCTCAAGGTACGCAGTTCTAAAGAGCCTTGCATTCCATGCTGGTGTGCCAAGCCCCCCACCCACCCGCAGGGAGGAATTTGGGCTCTTCTGAGAGACACCAGTGTGCGTCCCAAGTGAAACCAGGGCGTCTCCCCCAGGACGTCGCCGAACGGCAGTCGGATGCCAGAGGTGTACTTCCAGCCGGAAAAGGAGGGAAGAGGACAGCTTTCCCAGGGACAATTCTGGACCCTTGGGACCATCCAGAATCACCAAGGCCTCAACTTTGCACGGCCTGGGGAACGCTCTTCCGCCTGTCCAGCAATCCCCACGTCAAAACCTTTCTCGGCAGGGGCAGGCACTCTCTCCCTTGTACGAGATAGCTCGGCAGAGCCTTCCGAGAAACATGCTGCGTCATTCAGCTTGAACGTGGGACGCGGAGGGGAGAGTACGCTTTCTCCCCGTTTGGAGGCGCCTTGCGCTTGGCTTCGAAGCTGCCTTGAACAGCACTAGCGGCCCGACGTCTCTGCACGGCAGGACTGTCGTCGTGGGCCGAGGCTGCGTGTTCTCCCAAAGCGGAAACCGTGCTGGCAATCCCTGTCTAGGAACTCCTCCCACGGCACCCCAGGTTCGGCTCCGGCCAAACGAAAGGTGACCTCGGGCCTCAAGGTGACGTTCCAGTGTTTCACGTCAGGGGAGCTGGGTGTGCAGGGGTCTCCCATGAGGCCATCCTCCACCACGGAGTGCCTTAACCCTGCGACGCTCCAGGGGACACACAGGGTAGGAGCCCATTCACCAGTTTCGCAGGATGCCCTCTCTCCGTGCCGGAACGGCGGCCTCTGGCTTCTGAGGAACCTTAGCGTAAGCAGGCCCCTGGAGACAGCTCTTCCCATTCACAGCTAGGGCAGTGTACTCCTCTCTGGGTTGCCCAGGTTGAGTGGCCCAGTCGTCAGAGAGACTGGCGAAAGCAGCGCTGCGCGGGCTCCCTTTGCCAGTCAGTCGCACGGCCTCCTTGACTGAAAGAGCACTGCAGTGCCGAAAGACACCGCGCTGACGACTGGCTCCAGGAAGAGACTCGGGACAGCACTCTCACAGAAGCGAAAGCTAGGCTGTGGGCCCAGCCTGAGGAGCAGTACGTACGTTTGCCACACTTCTCTACACAGCTAGGCGTGAGCCAGAGAGCCTTGGTCACTGAGGCCTACCGGAGGTACTGCCATACTTACCCAGTAGATCCCACGCAGAGGTCCCTGTGCCCAAAAGGGCCTCCACGGAAGGGCCCTGTTCCTCCCGCTGTGTTTCCTTGAGGTAATCAGAAACCACGGAGGATACCCTGTAGGAGCTCAGGTATGCAGCTGGGCGACCCTGGCCAAACCTGATTCCCCCTCCGTGGTAGACGAGACAGTGGCGGGTCCTAAGCTGCCTGAAGCACACTCCTCGCGCGCACCTTCTCTTTGCTGCCGGAAGGCCTCACATAAGAAGTCTGAGTTGACTCGTGACAGAAGAAGTCTGAGTTGACTCGTGTGAGGCCTGCCGCTCTCAGTTCCTTGCTGGGAGCTTCAGCAGGAGCGCTCTGGAGCTCGCCGGCAGAAGAATTGTGAGTCCCCCCGCCCCACCCCGGCCTCGAGCAAAAGTCCAGATTTCCCCCGTTCGTTAGGAACCCCTCGGAGTGCCAGAGGGAGCGGAGGGGCACGCGTTAACGGAATGCTTCAACCGTGGAAGGTATTTCACGAGACACTGTGCACTCACGTTCGTTGTAACAACGGCCACAGGGCCCTCACTGCATGCCTTCCAACTCCTCGGCTGTGTTTGAGCCCCAGGAAGTAAATGCGCTCGTTTGACTAAGCTCCGTGAATGTGCAACGGTGATGGCGAAGCGCTGCCCTGTTCGCTCGAAAGCTCTCGTTCGTGCGGCCTTCACACGGCCTCAAGGTACGCAGTTCTAAAGAGCCTTGCATTCCATGCTGGTGTGCCAAGCCCCCCACCCACCCGCAGGGAGGAATTTGGGCTCTTCTGAGAGACACCAGTGTGCGTCCCAAGTGAAACCAGGGCGTCTCCCCCAGGACGTCGCCGAACGGCAGTCGGATGCCAGAGGTGTACTTCCAGCCGGAAAAAGAGGGAAGAGGACAGCTTTCCCAGGGACAATTCTGGACCCTTGGGACCATCCAGAATCACCAAGGCCTCAACTTTGCACGGCCTGGGGAACGCTCTTCCGCCTGTCCAGCAATCCCCACGTCAAAACCTTTCTCGGCAGGGGCAGGCACTCTCTCCCTTGTACGAGATAGCTCGGCAGAGCCTTCCGAGAAACATGCTGCGTCATTCAGCTTGAACGTGGGACGCGGAGGGGAGAGTACGCTTTCTCCCCGTTTGGAGGCGCCTTGCGCTTGGCTTCGAAGCTGCCTTGAACAGCACTAGCGGCCCGACGTCTCTGCACGGCAGGACTGTCGTTGTGGGCCGAGGCTGCGTGTTCTCCCAAAGCGGAAACCGTGCTGGCAATCCCTGTCTAGGAACTCCTCCCACGGCACCCCAGGTTCGGCTCCGGCCGAACGAAAGGTGACCTCGGGCCTCAAGGTGACGTTCCAGTGTTTCACGTCAGGGGAGCTGGGTGTGCAGGGGTCTCCCATGAGGCCATCCTCCACCACGGAGTGCCTTAACCCTGCGACGCTCCAGGGGACACACAGGGTAGGAGCCCATTCACCAGTTTCGCAGGATGCCCTCTCTCCGTGCCGGAACGGCGGCCTCTGGCTTCTGAGGAACCTTAGCGTAAGCAGGCCCCTGGAGACAGCTCTTCCCATTCACAGCTAGGGCAGTGTACTCCTCTCTGGGTTGCCCAGGTTGAGCGGCCCAGTCGTCAGAGAGACTGGCGAAAGCAGCGCTGCGCGGGCTCCCTTTGCCAGTCAGTCGCACGGCCTCCTTGACTGAAAGAGCACTGCAGTGCCGAAAGACACCGCGCTGACGACTGGCTCCAGGAAGAGACTCGGGACAGCACTCTCACAGAAGCGAAAGCTAGGCTGTGGGCCCAGCCTGAGGAGCAGTACGTACGTTTGCCCCACTTCTCTACACAGCTAGGCGTGAGCCAGAGAGCCTTGGTCACTGAGGCCTACCGGAGGTACTGCCATACTTACCCAGTAGATCCCACGCAGAGGTCCCTGTGCCCAAAAGGGCCTCCACGGAAGGGCCCTGTTCCTCCCGCTGTGTTTCCTTGAGGTAATCAGAAACCACGGAGGATACCCTGTAGGAGCTCAGGTATGCAGCTGGGCGACCCTGGCCAAACCTGATTCCCCCTCCGTGGTAGACGAGACAGTGGCGGGTCCTAAGCTGCCTGAAGCACACTCCTCGCGCGCACCTTCTCTTTGCTGCCGGAAGGCCTCACATAAGAAGTCTGAGTTGACTCGTGACAGAAGAAGTCTGAGTTGACTCGTGTGAGGCCTGCCGCTCTCAGTTCCTTGCTGGGAGCTTCAGCAGGAGCGCTCTGGAGCTCGCCGGCAGAAGAATTGTGAGTCCCCCCGCCCCACCCCGGCCTCGAGCAAAAGTCCAGATTTCCCCCGTTCGTTAGGAACCCCTCGGAGTGCCAGAGGGAGCGGAGGGGCACGCGTTAACGGAATGCTTCAACCGTGGAAGGTATTTCACGAGACACTGTGCACTCACGTTCGTTGTAACAACGGCCACAGGGCCCTCACTGCATGCCTTCCAACTCCTCGGCTGTGTTTGAGCCCCAGGAAGTAAATGCGCTCGTTTGACTAAGCTCCGTGAATGTGCAACGGTGATGGCGAAGCGCTGCCCTGTTCGCTCGAAAGCTCTCGTTCGTGCGGCCTTCACACGGCCTCAAGGTACGCAGTTCTAAAGAGCCTTGCATTCCATGCTGGTGTGCCAAGCCCCCCACCCACCCGCAGGGAGGAATTTGGGCTCTTCTGAGAGACACCAGTGTGCGTCCCAAGTGAAACCAGGGCGTCTCCCCCAGGACGTCGCCGAACGGCAGTCGGATGCCAGAGGTGTACTTCCAGCCGGAAAAAGAGGGAAGAGGACAGCTTTCCCAGGGACAATTCTGGACCCTTGGGACCATCCAGAATCACCAAGGCCTCAACTTTGCACGGCCTGGGGAACGCTCTTCCGCCTGTCCAGCAATCCCCACGTCAAAACCTTTCTCGGCAGGGGCAGGCACTCTCTCCCTTGTACGAGATAGCTCGGCAGAGCCTTCCGAGAAACATGCTGCGTCATTCAGCTTGAACGTGGGACGCGGAGGGGAGAGTACGCTTTCTCCCCGTTTGGAGGCGCCTTGCGCTTGGCTTCGAAGCTGCCTTGAACAGCACTAGCGGCCCGACGTCTGTGCACGGCAGGACTGTCGTCGTGGGCCGAGGCTGCGTGTTCTCCCAAAGCGGAAACCGTGCTGGCAATCCCTGTCTAGGAACTCCTCCCACGGCACCCCAGGTTCGGCTCCGGCCGAACGAAAGGTGACCTCGGGCCTCAAGGTGACGTTCCAGTGTTTCACGTCAGGGGAGCTGGGTGTGCAGGGGTCTCCCATGAGGCCATCCTCCACCACGGAGTGCCTTAACCCTGCGACGCTCCAGGGGACACACAGGGTAGGAGCCCATTCACCAGTTTCGCAGGATGCCCTCTCTCCGTGCCGGAACGGCGGCCTCTGGCTTCTGAGGAACCTTAGCGTAAGCAGGCCCCTGGAGACAGCTCTTCCCATTCACAGCTAGGGCAGTGTACTCCTCTCTGGGTTGCCCAGGTTGAGTGGCCCAGTCGTCAGAGAGACTGGCGAAAGCAGCGCTGCGCGGGCTCCCTTTGCCAGTCAGTCGCACGGCCTCCTTGACTGAAAGAGCACTGCAGTGCCGAAAGACACCGCGCTGACGACTGGCTCCAGGAAGAGACTCGGGACAGCACTCTCACAGAAGCGAAAGCTAGGCTGTGGGCCCAGCCTGAGGAGCAGTACGTACGTTTGCCACACTTCTCTACACAGCTAGGCGTGAGCCAGAGAGCCTTGGTCACTGAGGCCTACCGGAGGTACTGCCATACTTACCCAGTAGATCCCACGCAGAGGTCCCTGTGCCCAAAAGGGCCTCCACGGAAGGGCCCTGTTCCTCCCGCTGTGTTTCCTTGAGGTAATCAGAAACCACGGAGGATACCCTGTAGGAGCTCAGGTATGCAGCTGGGCGACCCTGGCCAAACCTGATTCCCCCTCCGTGGTAGACGAGACAGTGGCGGGTCCTAAGCTGCCTGAAGCACACTCCTCGCGCGCACCTTCTCTTTGCTGCCGGAAGGCCTCACATAAGAAGTCTGAGTTGACTCGTGACAGAAGAAGTCTGAGTTGACTCGTGTGAGGCCTGCCGCTCTCAGTTCCTTGCTGGGAGCTTCAGCAGGAGCGCTCTGGAGCTCGCCGGCAGAAGAATTGTGAGTCCCCCCGCCCCACCCCGGCCTCGAGCAAAAGTCCAGATTTCCCCCGTTCGTTAGGAACCCCTCGGAGTGCCAGAGGGAGCGGAGGGGCACGCGTTAACGGAATGCTTCAACCGTGGAAGGTATTTCACGAGACACTGTGCACTCACGTTCGTTGTAACAACGGCCACAGGGCCCTCACTGCATGCCTTCCAACTCCTCGGCTGTGTTTGAGCCCCAGGAAGTAAATGCGCTCGTTTGACTAAGCTCCGTGAATGTGCAACGGTGATGGCGAAGCGCTGCCCTGTTCGCTCGAAAGCTCTCGTTCGTGCGGCCTTCACACGGCCTCAAGGTACGCAGTTCTAAAGAGCCTTGCATTCCATGCTGGTGTGCCAAGCCCCCCACCCACCCGCAGGGAGGAATTTGGGCTCTTCTGAGAGACACCAGTGTGCGTCCCAAGTGAAACCAGGGCGTCTCCCCCAGGACGTCGCCGAACGGCAGTCGGATGCCAGAGGTGTACTTCCAGCCGGAAAAAGAGGGAAGAGGACAGCTTTCCCAGGGACAATTCTGGACCCTTGGGACCATCCAGAATCACCAAGGCCTCAACTTTGCACGGCCTGGGGAACGCTCTTCCGCCTGTCCAGCAATCCCCACGTCAAAACCTTTCTCGGCAGGGGCAGGCACTCTCTCCCTTGTACGAGATAGCTCGGCAGAGCCTTCCGAGAAACATGCTGCGTCATTCAGCTTGAACGTGGGACGCGGAGGGGAGAGTACGCTTTCTCCCCGTTTGGAGGCGCCTTGCGCTTGGCTTCGAAGCTGCCTTGAACAGCACTAGCGGCCCGACGTCTCTGCACGGCAGGACTGTCGTTGTGGGCCGAGGCTGCGTGTTCTCCCAAAGCGGAAACCGTGCTGGCAATCCCTGTCTAGGAACTCCTCCCACGGCACCCCAGGTTCGGCTCCGGCCGAACGAAAGGTGACCTCGGGCCTCAAGGTGACGTTCCAGTGTTTCACGTCAGGGGAGCTGGGTGTGCAGGGGTCTCCCATGAGGCCATCCTCCACCACGGAGTGCCTTAACCCTGCGACGCTCCAGGGGACACACAGGGTAGGAGCCCATTCACCAGTTTCGCAGGATGCCCTCTCTCCGTGCCGGAACGGCGGCCTCTGGCTTCTGAGGAACCTTAGCGTAAGCAGGCCCCTGGAGACAGCTCTTCCCATTCACAGCTAGGGCAGTGTACTCCTCTCTGGGTTGCCCAGGTTGAGCGGCCCAGTCGTCAGAGAGACTGGCGAAAGCAGCGCTGCGCGGGCTCCCTTTGCCAGTCAGTCGCACGGCCTCCTTGACTGAAAGAGCACTGCAGTGCCGAAAGACACCGCGCTGACGACTGGCTCCAGGAAGAGACTCGGGACAGCACTCTCACAGAAGCGAAAGCTAGGCTGTGGGCCCAGCCTGAGGAGCAGTACGTACGTTTGCCACACTTCTCTACACAGCTAGGCGTGAGCCAGAGAGCCTTGGTCACTGAGGCCTACCGGAGGTACTGCCATACTTACCCAGTAGATCCCACGCAGAGGTCCCTGTGCCCAAAAGGGCCTCCACGGAAGGGCCCTGTTCCTCCCGCTGTGTTTCCTTGAGGTAATCAGAAACCACGGAGGATACCCTGTAGGAGCTCAGGTATGCAGCTGGGCGACCCTGGCCAAACCTGATTCCCCCTCCGTGGTAGACGAGACAGTGGCGGGTCCTAAGCTGCCTGAAGCACACTCCTCGCGCGCACCTTCTCTTTGCTGCCGGAAGGCCTCACATAAGAAGTCTGAGTTGACTCGTGACAGAAGAAGTCTGAGTTGACTCGTGTGAGGCCTGCCGCTCTCAGTTCCTTGCTGGGAGCTTCAGCAGGAGCGCTCTGGAGCTCGCCGGCAGAAGAATTGTGAGTCCCCCCGCCCCACCCCGGCCTCGAGCAAAAGTCCAGATTTCCCCCGTTCGTTAGGAACCCCTCGGAGTGCCAGAGGGAGCGGAGGGGCACGCGTTAACGGAATGCTTCAACCGTGGAAGGTATTTCACGAGACACTGTGCACTCACGTTCGTTGTAACAACGGCCACAGGGCCCTCACTGCATGCCTTCCAACTCCTCGGCTGTGTTTGAGCCCCAGGAAGTAAATGCGCTCGTTTGACTAAGCTCCGTGAATGTGCAACGGTGATGGCGAAGCGCTGCCCTGTTCGCTCGAAAGCTCTCGTTCGTGCGGCCTTCACACGGCCTCAAGGTACGCAGTTCTAAAGAGCCTTGCATTCCATGCTGGTGCGCCAAGCCCCCCACCCACCCGCAGGGAGGAATTTGGGCTCTTCTGAGAGACACCAGTGTGCGTCCCAAGTGAAACCAGGGCGTCTCCCCCAGGACGTCGCCGAACGGCAGTCGGATGCCAGAGGTGTACTTCCAGCCGGAAAAAGAGGGAAGAGGACAGCTTTCCCAGGGACAATTCTGGACCCTTGGGACCATCCAGAATCACCAAGGCCTCAACTTTGCACGGCCTGGGGAACGCTCTTCCGCCTGTCCAGCAATCCCCACGTCAAAACCTTTCTCGGCAGGGGCAGGCACTCTCTCCCTTGTACGAGATAGCTCGGCAGAGCCTTCCGAGAAACATGCTGCGTCATTCAGCTTGAACGTGGGACGCGGAGGGGAGAGTACGCTTTCTCCCCGTTTGGAGGCGCCTTGCGCTTGGCTTCGAAGCTGCCTTGAACAGCACTAGCGGCCCGACGTCTCTGCACGGCAGGACTGTCGTTGTGGGCCGAGGCTGCGTGTTCTCCCAAAGCGGAAACCGTGCTGGCAATCCCTGTCTAGGAACTCCTCCCACGGCACCCCAGGTTCGGCTCCGGCCGAACGAAAGGTGACCTCGGGCCTCAAGGTGACGTTCCAGTGTTTCACGTCAGGGGAGCTGGGTGTGCAGGGGTCTCCCATGAGGCCATCCTCCACCACGGAGTGCCTTAACCCTGCGACGCTCCAGGGGACACACAGGGTAGGAGCCCATTCACCAGTTTCGCAGGATGCCCTCTCTCCGTGCCGGAACGGCGGCCTCTGGCTTCTGAGGAACCTTAGCGTAAGCAGGCCCCTGGAGACAGCTCTTCCCATTCACAGCTAGGGCAGTGTACTCCTCTCTGGGTTGCCCAGGTTGAGCGGCCCAGTCGTCAGAGAGACTGGCGAAAGCAGCGCTGCGCGGGCTCCCTTTGCCAGTCAGTCGCACGGCCTCCTTGACTGAAAGAGCACTGCAGTGCCGAAAGACACCGCGCTGACGACTGGCTCCAGGAAGAGACTCGGGACAGCACTCTCACAGAAGCGAAAGCTAGGCTGTGGGCCCAGCCTGAGGAGCAGTACGTACGTTTGCCACACTTCTCTACACAGCTAGGCGTGAGCCAGAGAGCCTTGGTCACTGAGGCCTACCGGAGGTACTGCCATACTTACCCAGTAGATCCCACGCAGAGGTCCCTGTGCCCAAAAGGGCCTCCACGGAAGGGCCCTGTTCCTCCCGCTGTGTTTCCTTGAGGTAATCAGAAACCACGGAGGATACCCTGTAGGAGCTCAGGTATGCAGCTGGGCGACCCTGGCCAAACCTGATTCCCCCTCCGTGGTAGACGAGACAGTGGCGGGTCCTAAGCTGCCTGAAGCACACTCCTCGCGCGCACCTTCTCTTTGCTGCCGGAAGGCCTCACATAAGAAGTCTGAGTTGACTCGTGACAGAAGAAGTCTGAGTTGACTCGTGTGAGGCCTGCCGCTCTCAGTTCCTTGCTGGGAGCTTCAGCAGGAGCGCTCTGGAGCTCGCCGGCAGAAGAATTGTGAGTCCCCCCGCCCCACCCCGGCCTCGAGCAAAAGTCCAGATTTCCCCCGTTCGTTAGGAACCCCTCGGAGTGCCAGAGGGAGCGGAGGGGCACGCGTTAACGGAATGCTTCAACCGTGGAAGGTATTTCACGAGACACTGTGCACTCACGTTCGTTGTAACAACGGCCACAGGGCCCTCACTGCATGCCTTCCAACTCCTCGGCTGTGTTTGAGCCCCAGGAAGTAAATGCGCTCGTTTGACTAAGCTCCGTGAATGTGCAACGGTGATGGCGAAGCGCTGCCCTGTTCGCTCGAAAGCTCTCGTTCGTGCGGCCTTCACACGGCCTCAAGGTACGCAGTTCTAAAGAGCCTTGCATTCCATGCTGGTGTGCCAAGCCCCCCACCCACCCGCAGGGAGGAATTTGGGCTCTTCTGAGAGACACCAGTGTGCGTCCCAAGTGAAACCAGGGCGTCTCCCCCAGGACGTCGCCGAACGGCAGTCGGATGCCAGAGGTGTACTTCCAGCCGGAAAAAGAGGGAAGAGGACAGCTTTCCCAGGGACAATTCTGGACCCTTGGGACCATCCAGAATCACCAAGGCCTCAACTTTGCACGGCCTGGGGAACGCTCTTCCGCCTGTCCAGCAATCCCCACGTCAAAACCTTTCTCGGCAGGGGCAGGCGCTCTCTCCCTTGTACGAGATAGCTCGGCAGAGCCTTCCGAGAAACATGCTGCGTCATTCAGCTTGAACGTGGGACGCGGAGGGGAGAGTACGCTTTCTCCCCGTTTGGAGGCGCCTTGCGCTTGGCTTCGAAGCTGCCTTGAACAGCACTAGCGGCCCGACGTCTCTGCACGGCAGGACTGTCGTCGTGGGCCGAGGCTGCGTGTTCTCCCAAAGCGGAAACCGTGCTGGCAATCCCTGTCTAGGAACTCCTCCCACGGCACCCCAGGTTCGGCTCCGGCCGAACGAAAGGTGACCTCGGGCCTCAAGGTGACGTTCCAGTGTTTCACGTCAGGGGAGCTGGGTGTGCAGGGGTCTCCCATGAGGCCATCCTCCACCACGGAGTGCCTTAACCCTGCGACGCTCCTGGGGACACACAGGGTAGGAGCCCATTCACCAGTTTCGCAGGATGCCCTCTCTCCGTGCCGGAACGGCGGCCTCTGGCTTCTGAGGAACCTTAGCGTAAGCAGGCCCCTGGAGACAGCTCTTCCCATTCACAGCTAGGGCAGTGTACTCCTCTCTGGGTTGCCCAGGTTGAGCGGCCCAGTCGTCAGAGAGACTGGCGAAAGCAGCGCTGCGCGGGCTCCCTTTGCCAGTCAGTCGCACGGCCTCCTTGACTGAAAGAGCACTGCAGTGCCGAAAGACACCGCGCTGACGACTGGCTCCAGGAAGAGACTCGGGACAGCACTCTCACAGAAGCGAAAGCTAGGCTGTGGGCCCAGCCTGAGGAGCAGTACGTACGTTTGCCCCACTTCTCTACACAGCTAGGCGTGAGCCAGAGAGCCTTGGTCACTGAGGCCTACCGGAGGTACTGCCATACTTACCCAGTAGATCCCACGCAGAGGTCCCTGTGCCCAAAAGGGCCTCCACGGAAGGGCCCTGTTCCTCCCGCTGTGTTTCCTTGAGGTAATCAGAAACCACGGAGGATACCCTGTAGGAGCTCAGGTATGCAGCTGGGCGACCCTGGCCAAACCTGATTCCCCCTCCGTGGTAGACGAGACAGTGGCGGGTCCTAAGCTGCCTGAAGCACACTCCTCGCGCGCACCTTCTCTTTGCTGCCGGAAGGCCTCACATAAGAAGTCTGAGTTGACTCGTGACAGAAGAAGTCTGAGTTGACTCGTGTGAGGCCTGCCGCTCTCAGTTCCTTGCTGGGAGCTTCAGCAGGAGCGCTCTGGAGCTCGCCGGCAGAAGAATTGTGAGTCCCCCCGCCCCACCCCGGCCTCGAGCAAAAGTCCAGATTTCCCCCGTTCGTTAGGAACCCCTCGGAGTGCCAGAGGGAGCGGAGGGGCACGCGTTAACGGAATGCTTCAACCGTGGAAGGTATTTCACGAGACACTGTGCACTCACGTTCGTTGTAACAACGGCCACAGGGCCCTCACTGCATGCCTTCCAACTCCTCGGCTGTGTTTGAGCCCCAGGAAGTAAATGCGCTCGTTTGACTAAGCTCCGTGAATGTGCAACGGTGATGGCGAAGCGCTGCCCTGTTCGCTCGAAAGCTCTCGTTCGTGCGGCCTTCACACGGCCTCAAGGTACGCAGTTCTAAAGAGCCTTGCATTCCATGCTGGTGTGCCAAGCCCCCCACCCACCCGCAGGGAGGAATTTGGGCTCTTCTGAGAGACACCAGTGTGCGTCCCAAGTGAAACCAGGGCGTCTCCCCCAGGACGTCGCCGAACGGCAGTCGGATGCCAGAGGTGTACTTCCAGCCGGAAAAAGAGGGAAGAGGACAGCTTTCCCAGGGACAATTCTGGACCCTTGGGACCATCCAGAATCACCAAGGCCTCAACTTTGCACGGCCTGGGGAACGCTCTTCCGCCTGTCCAGCAATCCCCACGTCAAAACCTTTCTCGGCAGGGGCAGGCGCTCTCTCCCTTGTACGAGATAGCTCGGCAGAGCCTTCCGAGAAACATGCTGCGTCATTCAGCTTGAACGTGGGACGCGGAGGGGAGAGTACGCTTTCTCCCCGTTTGGAGGCGCCTTGCGCTTGGCTTCGAAGCTGCCTTGAACAGCACTAGCGGCCCGACGTCTCTGCACGGCAGGACTGTCGTCGTGGGCCGAGGCTGCGTGTTCTCCCAAAGCGGAAACCGTGCTGGCAATCCCTGTCTAGGAACTCCTCCCACGGCACCCCAGGTTCGGCTCCGGCCGAACGAAAGGTGACCTCGGGCCTCAAGGTGACGTTCCAGTGTTTCACGTCAGGGGAGCTGGGTGTGCAGGGGTCTCCCATGAGGCCATCCTCCACCACGGAGTGCCTTAACCCTGCGACGCTCCTGGGGACACACAGGGTAGGAGCCCATTCACCAGTTTCGCAGGATGCCCTCTCTCCGTGCCGGAACGGCGGCCTCTGGCTTCTGAGGAACCTTAGCGTAAGCAGGCCCCTGGAGACAGCTCTTCCCATTCACAGCTAGGGCAGTGTACTCCTCTCTGGGTTGCCCAGGTTGAGCGGCCCAGTCGTCAGAGAGACTGGCGAAAGCAGCGCTGCGCGGGCTCCCTTTGCCAGTCAGTCGCACGGCCTCCTTGACTGAAAGAGCACTGCAGTGCCGAAAGACACCGCGCTGACGACTGGCTCCAGGAAGAGACTCGGGACAGCACTCTCACAGAAGCGAAAGCTAGGCTGTGGGCCCAGCCTGAGGAGCAGTACGTACGTTTGCCACACTTCTCTACACAGCTAGGCGTGAGCCAGAGAGCCTTGGTCACTGAGGCCTACCGGAGGTACTGCCATACTTACCCAGTAGATCCCACGCAGAGGTCCCTGTGCCCAAAAGGGCCTCCACGGAAGGGCCCTGTTCCTCCCGCTGTGTTTCCTTGAGGTAATCAGAAACCACGGAGGATACCCTGTAGGAGCTCAGGTATGCAGCTGGGCGACCCTGGCCAAACCTGATTCCCCCTCCGTGGTAGACGAGACAGTGGCGGGTCCTAAGCTGCCTGAAGCACACTCCTCGCGCGCACCTTCTCTTTGCTGCCGGAAGGCCTCACATAAGAAGTCTGAGTTGACTCGTGACAGAAGAAGTCTGAGTTGACTCGTGTGAGGCCTGCCGCTCTCAGTTCCTTGCTGGGAGCTTCAGCAGGAGCGCTCTGGAGCTCGCCGGCAGAAGAATTGTGAGTCCCCCCGCCCCACCCCGGCCTCGAGCAAAAGTCCAGATTTCCCCCGTTCGTTAGGAACCCCTCGGAGTGCCAGAGGGAGCGGAGGGGCACGCGTTAACGGAATGCTTCAACCGTGGAAGGTATTTCACGAGACACTGTGCACTCACGTTCGTTGTAACAACGGCCACAGGGCCCTCACTGCATGCCTTCCAACTCCTCGGCTGTGTTTGAGCCCCAGGAAGTAAATGCGCTCGTTTGACTAAGCTCCGTGAATGTGCAACGGTGATGGCGAAGCGCTGCCCTGTTCGCTCGAAAGCTCTCGTTCGTGCGGCCTTCACACGGCCTCAAGGTACGCAGTTCTAAAGAGCCTTGCATTCCATGCTGGTGTGCCAAGCCCCCCACCCACCCGCAGGGAGGAATTTGGGCTCTTCTGAGAGACACCAGTGTGCGTCCCAAGTGAAACCAGGGCGTCTCCCCCAGGACGTCGCCGAACGGCAGTCGGATGCCAGAGGTGTACTTCCAGCCGGAAAAAGAGGGAAGAGGACAGCTTTCCCAGGGACAATTCTGGACCCTTGGGACCATCCAGAATCACCAAGGCCTCAACTTTGCACGGCCTGGGGAACGCTCTTCCGCCTGTCCAGCAATCCCCACGTCAAAACCTTTCTCGGCAGGGGCAGGCGCTCTCTCCCTTGTACGAGATAGCTCGGCAGAGCCTTCCGAGAAACATGCTGCGTCATTCAGCTTGAACGTGGGACGCGGAGGGGAGAGTACGCTTTCTCCCCGTTTGGAGGCGCCTTGCGCTTGGCTTCGAAGCTGCCTTGAACAGCACTAGCGGCCCGACGTCTCTGCACGGCAGGACTGTCGTCGTGGGCCGAGGCTGCGTGTTCTCCCAAAGCGGAAACCGTGCTGGCAATCCCTGTCTAGGAACTCCTCCCACGGCACCCCAGGTTCGGCTCCGGCCGAACGAAAGGTGACCTCGGGCCTCAAGGTGACGTTCCAGTGTTTCACGTCAGGGGAGCTGGGTGTGCAGGGGTCTCCCATGAGGCCATCCTCCACCACGGAGTGCCTTAACCCTGCGACGCTCCTGGGGACACACAGGGTAGGAGCCCATTCACCAGTTTCGCAGGATGCCCTCTCTCCGTGCCGGAACGGCGGCCTCTGGCTTCTGAGGAACCTTAGCGTAAGCAGGCCCCTGGAGACAGCTCTTCCCATTCACAGCTAGGGCAGTGTACTCCTCTCTGGGTTGCCCAGGTTGAGCGGCCCAGTCGTCAGAGAGACTGGCGAAAGCAGCGCTGCGCGGGTTCCCTTTGCCAGTCAGTCGCACGGCCTCCTTGACTGAAAGAGCACTGCAGTGCCGAAAGACACCGCGCTGACGACTGGCTCCAGGAAGAGACTCGGGACAGCACTCTCACAGAAGCGAAAGCTAGGCTGTGGGCCCAGCCTGAGGAGCAGTACGTACGTTTGCCCCACTTCTCTACACAGCTAGGCGTGAGCCAGAGAGCCTTGGTCACTGAGGCCTACCGGAGGTACTGCCATACTTACCCAGTAGATCCCACGCAGAGGTCCCTGTGCCCAAAAGGGCCTCCACGGAAGGGCCCTGTTCCTCCCGCTGTGTTTCCTTGAGGTAATCAGAAACCACGGAGGATACCCTGTAGGAGCTCAGGTATGCAGCTGGGCGACCCTGGCCAAACCTGATTCCCCCTCCGTGGTAGACGAGACAGTGGCGGGTCCTAAGCTGCCTGAAGCACACTCCTCGCGCGCACCTTCTCTTTGCTGCCGGAAGGCCTCACATAAGAAGTCTGAGTTGACTCGTGACAGAAGAAGTCTGAGTTGACTCGTGTGAGGCCTGCCGCTCTCAGTTCCTTGCTGGGAGCTTCAGCAGGAGCGCTCTGGAGCTCGCCGGCAGAAGAATTGTGAGTCCCCCCGCCCCACCCCGGCCTCGAGCAAAAGTCCAGATTTCCCCCGTTCGTTAGGAACCCCTCGGAGTGCCAGAGGGAGCGGAGGGGCACGCGTTAACGGAATGCTTCAACCGTGGAAGGTATTTCACGAGACACTGTGCACTCACGTTCGTTGTAACAACGGCCACAGGGCCCTCACTGCATGCCTTCCAACTCCTCGGCTGTGTTTGAGCCCCAGGAAGTAAATGCGCTCGTTTGACTAAGCTCCGTGAATGTGCAACGGTGATGGCGAAGCGCTGCCCTGTTCGCTCGAAAGCTCTCGTTCGTGCGGCCTTCACACGGCCTCAAGGTACGCAGTTCTAAAGAGCCTTGCATTCCATGCTGGTGTGCCAAGCCCCCCACCCACCCGCAGGGAGGAATTTGGGCTCTTCTGAGAGACACCAGTGTGCGTCCCAAGTGAAACCAGGGCGTCTCCCCCAGGACGTCGCCGAACGGCAGTCGGATGCCAGAGGTGTACTTCCAGCCGGAAAAAGAGGGAAGAGGACAGCTTTCCCAGGGACAATTCTGGACCCTTGGGACCATCCAGAATCACCAAGGCCTCAACTTTGCACGGCCTGGGGAACGCTCTTCCGCCTGTCCAGCAATCCCCACGTCAAAACCTTTCTCGGCAGGGGCAGGCACTCTCTCCCTTGTACGAGATAGCTCGGCAGAGCCTTCCGAGAAACATGCTGCGTCATTCAGCTTGAACGTGGGACGCGGAGGGGAGAGTACGCTTTCTCCCCGTTTGGAGGCGCCTTGCGCTTGGCTTCGAAGCTGCCTTGAACAGCACTAGCGGCCCGACGTCTCTGCACGGCAGGACTGTCGTTGTGGGCCGAGGCTGCGTGTTCTCCCAAAGCGGAAACCGTGCTGGCAATCCCTGTCTAGGAACTCCTCCCACGGCACCCCAGGTTCGGCTCCGGCCGAACGAAAGGTGACCTCGGGCCTCAAGGTGACGTTCCAGTGTTTCACGTCAGGGGAGCTGGGTGTGCAGGGGTCTCCCATGAGGCCATCCTCCACCACGGAGTGCCTTAACCCTGCGACGCTCCTGGGGACACACAGGGTAGGAGCCCATTCACCAGTTTCGCAGGATGCCCTCTCTCCGTGCCGGAACGGCGGCCTCTGGCTTCTGAGGAACCTTAGCGTAAGCAGGCCCCTGGAGACAGCTCTTCCCATTCACAGCTAGGGCAGTGTACTCCTCTCTGGGTTGCCCAGGTTGAGCGGCCCAGTCGTCAGAGAGACTGGCGAAAGCAGCGCTGCGCGGGCTCCCTTTGCCAGTCAGTCGCACGGCCTCCTTGACTGAAAGAGCACTGCAGTGCCGAAAGACACCGCGCTGATGACTGGCTCCAGGAAGAGACTCGGGACAGCACTCTCACAGAAGCGAAAGCTAGGCTGTGGGCCCAGCCTGAGGAGCAGTACGTACGTTTGCCCCACTTCTCTACACAGCTAGGCGTGAGCCAGAGAGCCTTGGTCACTGAGGCCTACCGGAGGTACTGCCATACTTACCCAGTAGATCCCACGCAGAGGTCCCTGTGCCCAAAAGGGCCTCCACGGAAGGGCCCTGTTCCTCCCGCTGTGTTTCCTTGAGGTAATCAGAAACCACGGAGGATACCCTGTAGGAGCTCAGGTATGCAGCTGGGCGACCCTGGCCAAACCTGATTCCCCCTCCGTGGTAGACGAGACAGTGGCGGGTCCTAAGCTGCCTGAAGCACACTCCTCGCGCGCACCTTCTCTTTGCTGCCGGAAGGCCTCACATAAGAAGTCTGAGTTGACTCGTGACAGAAGAAGTCTGAGTTGACTCGTGTGAGGCCTGCCGCTCTCAGTTCCTTGCTGGGAGCTTCAGCAGGAGCGCTCTGGAGCTCGCCGGCAGAAGAATTGTGAGTCCCCCCGCCCCACCCCGGCCTCGAGCAAAAGTCCAGATTTCCCCCGTTCGTTAGGAACCCCTCGGAGTGCCAGAGGGAGCGGAGGGGCACGCGTTAACGGAATGCTTCAACCGTGGAAGGTATTTCACGAGACACTGTGCACTCACGTTCGTTGTAACAACGGCCACAGGGCCCTCACTGCATGCCTTCCAACTCCTCGGCTGTGTTTGAGCCCCAGGAAGTAAATGCGCTCGTTTGACTAAGCTCCGTGAATGTGCAACGGTGATGGCGAAGCGCTGCCCTGTTCGCTCGAAAGCTCTCGTTCGTGCGGCCTTCACACGGCCTCAAGGTACGCAGTTCTAAAGAGCCTTGCATTCCATGCTGGTGTGCCAAGCCCCCCACCCACCCGCAGGGAGGAATTTGGGCTCTTCTGAGAGACACCAGTGTGCGTCCCAAGTGAAACCAGGGCGTCTCCCCCAGGACGTCGCCGAACGGCAGTCGGATGCCAGAGGTGTACTTCCAGCCGGAAAAAGAGGGAAGAGGACAGCTTTCCCAGGGACAATTCTGGACCCTTGGGACCATCCAGAATCACCAAGGCCTCAACTTTGCACGGCCTGGGGAACGCTCTTCCGCCTGTCCAGCAATCCCCACGTCAAAACCTTTCTCGGCAGGGGCAGGCGCTCTCTCCCTTGTACGAGATAGCTCGGCAGAGCCTTCCGAGAAACATGCTGCGTCATTCAGCTTGAACGTGGGACGCGGAGGGGAGAGTACGCTTTCTCCCCGTTTGGAGGCGCCTTGCGCTTGGCTTCGAAGCTGCCTTGAACAGCACTAGCGGCCCGACGTCTCTGCACGGCAGGACTGTCGTTGTGGGCCGAGGCTGCGTGTTCTCCCAAAGCGGAAACCGTGCTGGCAATCCCTGTCTAGGAACTCCTCCCACGGCACCCCAGGTTCGGCTCCGGCCGAACGAAAGGTGACCTCGGGCCTCAAGGTGACGTTCCAGTGTTTCACGTCAGGGGAGCTGGGTGTGCAGGGGTCTCCCATGAGGCCATCCTCCACCACGGAGTGCCTTAACCCTGCGACGCTCCTGGGGACACACAGGGTAGGAGCCCATTCACCAGTTTCGCAGGATGCCCTCTCTCCGTGCCGGAACGGCGGCCTCTGGCTTCTGAGGAACCTTAGCGTAAGCAGGCCCCTGGAGACAGCTCTTCCCATTCACAGCTAGGGCAGTGTACTCCTCTCTGGGTTGCCCAGGTTGAGCGGCCCAGTCGTCAGAGAGACTGGCGAAAGCAGCGCTGCGCGGGCTCCCTTTGCCAGTCAGTCGCACGGCCTCCTTGACTGAAAGAGCACTGCAGTGCCGAAAGACACCGCGCTGACGACTGGCTCCAGGAAGAGACTCGGGACAGCACTCTCACAGAAGCGAAAGCTAGGCTGTGGGCCCAGCCTGAGGAGCAGTACGTACGTTTGCCCCACTTCTCTACACAGCTAGGCGTGAGCCAGAGAGCCTTGGTCACTGAGGCCTACCGGAGGTACTGCCATACTTACCCAGTAGATCCCACGCAGAGGTCCCTGTGCCCAAAAGGGCCTCCACGGAAGGGCCCTGTTCCTCCCGCTGTGTTTCCTTGAGGTAATCAGAAACCACGGAGGATACCCTGTAGGAGCTCAGGTATGCAGCTGGGCGACCCTGGCCAAACCTGATTCCCCCTCCGTGGTAGACGAGACAGTGGCGGGTCCTAAGCTGCCTGAAGCACACTCCTCGCGCGCACCTTCTCTTTGCTGCCGGAAGGCCTCACATAAGAAGTCTGAGTTGACTCGTGACAGAAGAAGTCTGAGTTGACTCGTGTGAGGCCTGCCGCTCTCAGTTCCTTGCTGGGAGCTTCAGCAGGAGCGCTCTGGAGCTCGCCGGCAGAAGAATTGTGAGTCCCCCCGCCCCACCCCGGCCTCGAGCAAAAGTCCAGATTTCCCCCGTTCGTTAGGAACCCCTCGGAGTGCCAGAGGGAGCGGAGGGGCACGCGTTAACAGAATGCTTCAACCGTGGAAGGTATTTCACGAGACACTGTGCACTCACGTTCGTTGTAACAACGGCCACAGGGCCCTCACTGCATGCCTTCCAACTCCTCGGCTGTGTTTGAGCCCCAGGAAGTAAATGCGCTCGTTTGACTAAGCTCCGTGAATGTGCAACGGTGATGGCGAAGCGCTGCCCTGTTCGCTCGAAAGCTCTCGTTCGTGCGGCCTTCACACGGCCTCAAGGTACGCAGTTCTAAAGAGCCTTGCATTCCATGCTGGTGTGCCAAGCCCCCCACCCACCCGCAGGGAGGAATTTGGGCTCTTCTGAGAGACACCAGTGTGCGTCCCAAGTGAAACCAGGGCGTCTCCCCCAGGACGTCGCCGAACGGCAGTCGGATGCCAGAGGTGTACTTCCAGCCGGAAAAGGAGGGAAGAGGACAGCTTTCCCAGGGACAATTCTGGACCCTTGGGACCATCCAGAATCACCAAGGCCTCAACTTTGCACGGCCTGGGGAACGCTCTTCCGCCTGTCCAGCAATCCCCACGTCAAAACCTTTCTCGGCAGGGGCAGGCACTCTCTCCCTTGTACGAGATAGCTCGGCAGAGCCTTCCGAGAAACATGCTGCGTCATTCAGCTTGAACGTGGGACGCGGAGGGGAGAGTACGCTTTCTCCCCGTTTGGAGGCGCCTTGCGCTTGGCTTCGAAGCTGCCTTGAACAGCACTAGCGGCCCGACGTCTCTGCACGGCAGGACTGTCGTCGTGGGCCGAGGCTGCGTGTTCTCCCAAAGCGGAAACCGTGCTGGCAATCCCTGTCTAGGAACTCCTCCCACGGCACCCCAGGTTCGGCTCCGGCCAAACGAAAGGTGACCTCGGGCCTCAAGGTGACGTTCCAGTGTTTCACGTCAGGGGAGCTGGGTGTGCAGGGGTCTCCCATGAGGCCATCCTCCACCACGGAGTGCCTTAACCCTGCGACGCTCCAGGGGACACACAGGGTAGGAGCCCATTCACCAGTTTCGCAGGATGCCCTCTCTCCGTGCCGGAACGGCGGCCTCTGGCTTCTGAGGAACCTTAGCGTAAGCAGGCCCCTGGAGACAGCTCTTCCCATTCACAGCTAGGGCAGTGTACTCCTCTCTGGGTTGCCCAGGTTGAGCGGCCCAGTCGTCAGAGAGACTGGCGAAAGCAGCGCTGCGCGGGCTCCCTTTGCCAGTCAGTCGCACGGCCTCCTTGACTGAAAGAGCACTGCAGTGCCGAAAGACACCGCGCTGACGACTGGCTCCAGGAAGAGACTCGGGACAGCACTCTCACAGAAGCGAAAGCTAGGCTGTGGGCCCAGCCTGAGGAGCAGTACGTACGTTTGCCACACTTCTCTACACAGCTAGGCGTGAGCCAGAGAGCCTTGGTCACTGAGGCCTACCGGAGGTACTGCCATACTTACCCAGTAGATCCCACGCAGAGGTCCCTGTGCCCAAAAGGGCCTCCACGGAAGGGCCCTGTTCCTCCCGCTGTGTTTCCTTGAGGTAATCAGAAACCACGGAGGATACCCTGTAGGAGCTCAGGTATGCAGCTGGGCGACCCTGGCCAAACCTGATTCCCCCTCCGTGGTAGACGAGACAGTGGCGGGTCCTAAGCTGCCTGAAGCACACTCCTCGCGCGCACCTTCTCTTTGCTGCCGGAAGGCCTCACATAAGAAGTCTGAGTTGACTCGTGACAGAAGAAGTCTGAGTTGACTCGTGTGAGGCCTGCCGCTCTCAGTTCCTTGCTGGGAGCTTCAGCAGGAGCGCTCTGGAGCTCGCCGGCAGAAGAATTGTGAGTCCCCCCGCCCCACCCCGGCCTCGAGCAAAAGTCCAGATTTCCCCCGTTCGTTAGGAACCCCTCGGAGTGCCAGAGGGAGCGGAGGGGCACGCGTTAACGGAATGCTTCAACCGTGGAAGGTATTTCACGAGACACTGTGCACTCACGTTCGTTGTAACAACGGCCACAGGGCCCTCACTGCATGCCTTCCAACTCCTCGGCTGTGTTTGAGCCCCAGGAAGTAAATGCGCTCGTTTGACTAAGCTCCGTGAATGTGCAACGGTGATGGCGAAGCGCTGCCCTGTTCGCTCGAAAGCTCTCGTTCGTGCGGCCTTCACACGGCCTCAAGGTACGCAGTTCTAAAGAGCCTTGCATTCCATGCTGGTGTGCCAAGCCCCCCACCCACCCGCAGGGAGGAATTTGGGCTCTTCTGAGAGACACCAGTGTGCGTCCCAAGTGAAACCAGGGCGTCTCCCCCAGGACGTCGCCGAACGGCAGTCGGATGCCAGAGGTGTACTTCCAGCCGGAAAAAGAGGGAAGAGGACAGCTTTCCCAGGGACAATTCTGGACCCTTGGGACCATCCAGAATCACCAAGGCCTCAACTTTGCACGGCCTGGGGAACGCTCTTCCGCCTGTCCAGCAATCCCCACGTCAAAACCTTTCTCGGCAGGGGCAGGCACTCTCTCCCTTGTACGAGATAGCTCGGCAGAGCCTTCCGAGAAACATGCTGCGTCATTCAGCTTGAACGTGGGACGCGGAGGGGAGAGTACGCTTTCTCCCCGTTTGGAGGCGCCTTGCGCTTGGCTTCGAAGCTGCCTTGAACAGCACTAGCGGCCCGACGTCTCTGCACGGCAGGACTGTCGTTGTGGGCCGAGGCTGCGTGTTCTCCCAAAGCGGAAACCGTGCTGGCAATCCCTGTCTAGGAACTCCTCCCACGGCACCCCAGGTTCGGCTCCGGCCGAACGAAAGGTGACCTCGGGCCTCAAGGTGACGTTCCAGTGTTTCACGTCAGGGGAGCTGGGTGTGCAGGGGTCTCCCATGAGGCCATCCTCCACCACGGAGTGCCTTAACCCTGCGACGCTCCAGGGGACACACAGGGTAGGAGCCCATTCACCAGTTTCGCAGGATGCCCTCTCTCCGTGCCGGAACGGCGGCCTCTGGCTTCTGAGGAACCTTAGCGTAAGCAGGCCCCTGGAGACAGCTCTTCCCATTCACAGCTAGGGCAGTGTACTCCTCTCTGGGTTGCCCAGGTTGAGCGGCCCAGTCGTCAGAGAGACTGGCGAAAGCAGCGCTGCGCGGGCTCCCTTTGCCAGTCAGTCGCACGGCCTCCTTGACTGAAAGAGCACTGCAGTGCCGAAAGACACCGCGCTGACGACTGGCTCCAGGAAGAGACTCGGGACAGCACTCTCACAGAAGCGAAAGCTAGGCTGTGGGCCCAGCCTGAGGAGCAGTACGTACGTTTGCCCCACTTCTCTACACAGCTAGGCGTGAGCCAGAGAGCCTTGGTCACTGAGGCCTACCGGAGGTACTGCCATACTTACCCAGTAGATCCCACGCAGAGGTCCCTGTGCCCAAAAGGGCCTCCACGGAAGGGCCCTGTTCCTCCCGCTGTGTTTCCTTGAGGTAATCAGAAACCACGGAGGATACCCTGTAGGAGCTCAGGTATGCAGCTGGGCGACCCTGGCCAAACCTGATTCCCCCTCCGTGGTAGACGAGACAGTGGCGGGTCCTAAGCTGCCTGAAGCACACTCCTCGCGCGCACCTTCTCTTTGCTGCCGGAAGGCCTCACATAAGAAGTCTGAGTTGACTCGTGACAGAAGAAGTCTGAGTTGACTCGTGTGAGGCCTGCCGCTCTCAGTTCCTTGCTGGGAGCTTCAGCAGGAGCGCTCTGGAGCTCGCCGGCAGAAGAATTGTGAGTCCCCCCGCCCCACCCCGGCCTCGAGCAAAAGTCCAGATTTCCCCCGTTCGTTAGGAACCCCTCGGAGTGCCAGAGGGAGCGGAGGGGCACGCGTTAACGGAATGCTTCAACCGTGGAAGGTATTTCACGAGACACTGTGCACTCACGTTCGTTGTAACAACGGCCACAGGGCCCTCACTGCATGCCTTCCAACTCCTCGGCTGTGTTTGAGCCCCAGGAAGTAAATGCGCTCGTTTGACTAAGCTCCGTGAATGTGCAACGGTGATGGCGAAGCGCTGCCCTGTTCGCTCGAAAGCTCTCGTTCGTGCGGCCTTCACACGGCCTCAAGGTACGCAGTTCTAAAGAGCCTTGCATTCCATGCTGGTGTGCCAAGCCCCCCACCCACCCGCAGGGAGGAATTTGGGCTCTTCTGAGAGACACCAGTGTGCGTCCCAAGTGAAACCAGGGCGTCTCCCCCAGGACGTCGCCGAACGGCAGTCGGATGCCAGAGGTGTACTTCCAGCCGGAAAAAGAGGGAAGAGGACAGCTTTCCCAGGGACAATTCTGGACCCTTGGGACCATCCAGAATCACCAAGGCCTCAACTTTGCACGGCCTGGGGAACGCTCTTCCGCCTGTCCAGCAATCCCCACGTCAAAACCTTTCTCGGCAGGGGCAGGCACTCTCTCCCTTGTACGAGATAGCTCGGCAGAGCCTTCCGAGAAACATGCTGCGTCATTCAGCTTGAACGTGGGACGCGGAGGGGAGAGTACGCTTTCTCCCCGTTTGGAGGCGCCTTGCGCTTGGCTTCGAAGCTGCCTTGAACAGCACTAGCGGCCCGACGTCTGTGCACGGCAGGACTGTCGTCGTGGGCCGAGGCTGCGTGTTCTCCCAAAGCGGAAACCGTGCTGGCAATCCCTGTCTAGGAACTCCTCCCACGGCACCCCAGGTTCGGCTCCGGCCGAACGAAAGGTGACCTCGGGCCTCAAGGTGACGTTCCAGTGTTTCACGTCAGGGGAGCTGGGTGTGCAGGGGTCTCCCATGAGGCCATCCTCCACCACGGAGTGCCTTAACCCTGCGACGCTCCAGGGGACACACAGGGTAGGAGCCCATTCACCAGTTTCGCAGGATGCCCTCTCTCCGTGCCGGAACGGCGGCCTCTGGCTTCTGAGGAACCTTAGCGTAAGCAGGCCCCTGGAGACAGCTCTTCCCATTCACAGCTAGGGCAGTGTACTCCTCTCTGGGTTGCCCAGGTTGAGTGGCCCAGTCGTCAGAGAGACTGGCGAAAGCAGCGCTGCGCGGGCTCCCTTTGCCAGTCAGTCGCACGGCCTCCTTGACTGAAAGAGCACTGCAGTGCCGAAAGACACCGCGCTGACGACTGGCTCCAGGAAGAGACTCGGGACAGCACTCTCACAGAAGCGAAAGCTAGGCTGTGGGCCCAGCCTGAGGAGCAGTACGTACGTTTGCCACACTTCTCTACACAGCTAGGCGTGAGCCAGAGAGCCTTGGTCACTGAGGCCTACCGGAGGTACTGCCATACTTACCCAGTAGATCCCACGCAGAGGTCCCTGTGCCCAAAAGGGCCTCCACGGAAGGGCCCTGTTCCTCCCGCTGTGTTTCCTTGAGGTAATCAGAAACCACGGAGGATACCCTGTAGGAGCTCAGGTATGCAGCTGGGCGACCCTGGCCAAACCTGATTCCCCCTCCGTGGTAGACGAGACAGTGGCGGGTCCTAAGCTGCCTGAAGCACACTCCTCGCGCGCACCTTCTCTTTGCTGCCGGAAGGCCTCACATAAGAAGTCTGAGTTGACTCGTGACAGAAGAAGTCTGAGTTGACTCGTGTGAGGCCTGCCGCTCTCAGTTCCTTGCTGGGAGCTTCAGCAGGAGCGCTCTGGAGCTCGCCGGCAGAAGAATTGTGAGTCCCCCCGCCCCACCCCGGCCTCGAGCAAAAGTCCAGATTTCCCCCGTTCGTTAGGAACCCCTCGGAGTGCCAGAGGGAGCGGAGGGGCACGCGTTAACGGAATGCTTCAACCGTGGAAGGTATTTCACGAGACACTGTGCACTCACGTTCGTTGTAACAACGGCCACAGGGCCCTCACTGCATGCCTTCCAACTCCTCGGCTGTGTTTGAG
The DNA here is from genome assembly GCF_949987515.2 of Delphinus delphis. NCBI lineage: Eukaryota > Metazoa > Chordata > Mammalia > Artiodactyla > Delphinidae > Delphinus > Delphinus delphis. The sequence continues at coordinate 59,353,151 of NC_082695.1, forward strand.
CCCCAGGAAGTAAATGCGCTCGTTTGACTAAGCTCCGTGAATGTGCAACGGTGATGGCGAAGCGCTGCCCTGTTCGCTCGAAAGCTCTCGTTCGTGCGGCCTTCACACGGCCTCAAGGTACGCAGTTCTAAAGAGCCTTGCATTCCATGCTGGTGTGCCAAGCCCCCCACCCACCCGCAGGGAGGAATTTGGGCTCTTCTGAGAGACACCAGTGTGCGTCCCAAGTGAAACCAGGGCGTCTCCCCCAGGACGTCGCCGAACGGCAGTCGGATGCCAGAGGTGTACTTCCAGCCGGAAAAAGAGGGAAGAGGACAGCTTTCCCAGGGACAATTCTGGACCCTTGGGACCATCCAGAATCACCAAGGCCTCAACTTTGCACGGCCTGGGGAACGCTCTTCCGCCTGTCCAGCAATCCCCACGTCAAAACCTTTCTCGGCAGGGGCAGGCACTCTCTCCCTTGTACGAGATAGCTCGGCAGAGCCTTCCGAGAAACATGCTGCGTCATTCAGCTTGAACGTGGGACGCGGAGGGGAGAGTACGCTTTCTCCCCGTTTGGAGGCGCCTTGCGCTTGGCTTCGAAGCTGCCTTGAACAGCACTAGCGGCCCGACGTCTCTGCACGGCAGGACTGTCGTTGTGGGCCGAGGCTGCGTGTTCTCCCAAAGCGGAAACCGTGCTGGCAATCCCTGTCTAGGAACTCCTCCCACGGCACCCCAGGTTCGGCTCCGGCCGAACGAAAGGTGACCTCGGGCCTCAAGGTGACGTTCCAGTGTTTCACGTCAGGGGAGCTGGGTGTGCAGGGGTCTCCCATGAGGCCATCCTCCACCACGGAGTGCCTTAACCCTGCGACGCTCCAGGGGACACACAGGGTAGGAGCCCATTCACCAGTTTCGCAGGATGCCCTCTCTCCGTGCCGGAACGGCGGCCTCTGGCTTCTGAGGAACCTTAGCGTAAGCAGGCCCCTGGAGACAGCTCTTCCCATTCACAGCTAGGGCAGTGTACTCCTCTCTGGGTTGCCCAGGTTGAGCGGCCCAGTCGTCAGAGAGACTGGCGAAAGCAGCGCTGCGCGGGCTCCCTTTGCCAGTCAGTCGCACGGCCTCCTTGACTGAAAGAGCACTGCAGTGCCGAAAGACACCGCGCTGACGACTGGCTCCAGGAAGAGACTCGGGACAGCACTCTCACAGAAGCGAAAGCTAGGCTGTGGGCCCAGCCTGAGGAGCAGTACGTACGTTTGCCACACTTCTCTACACAGCTAGGCGTGAGCCAGAGAGCCTTGGTCACTGAGGCCTACCGGAGGTACTGCCATACTTACCCAGTAGATCCCACGCAGAGGTCCCTGTGCCCAAAAGGGCCTCCACGGAAGGGCCCTGTTCCTCCCGCTGTGTTTCCTTGAGGTAATCAGAAACCACGGAGGATACCCTGTAGGAGCTCAGGTATGCAGCTGGGCGACCCTGGCCAAACCTGATTCCCCCTCCGTGGTAGACGAGACAGTGGCGGGTCCTAAGCTGCCTGAAGCACACTCCTCGCGCGCACCTTCTCTTTGCTGCCGGAAGGCCTCACATAAGAAGTCTGAGTTGACTCGTGACAGAAGAAGTCTGAGTTGACTCGTGTGAGGCCTGCCGCTCTCAGTTCCTTGCTGGGAGCTTCAGCAGGAGCGCTCTGGAGCTCGCCGGCAGAAGAATTGTGAGTCCCCCCGCCCCACCCCGGCCTCGAGCAAAAGTCCAGATTTCCCCCGTTCGTTAGGAACCCCTCGGAGTGCCAGAGGGAGCGGAGGGGCACGCGTTAACGGAATGCTTCAACCGTGGAAGGTATTTCACGAGACACTGTGCACTCACGTTCGTTGTAACAACGGCCACAGGGCCCTCACTGCATGCCTTCCAACTCCTCGGCTGTGTTTGAGCCCCAGGAAGTAAATGCGCTCGTTTGACTAAGCTCCGTGAATGTGCAACGGTGATGGCGAAGCGCTGCCCTGTTCGCTCGAAAGCTCTCGTTCGTGCGGCCTTCACACGGCCTCAAGGTACGCAGTTCTAAAGAGCCTTGCATTCCATGCTGGTGCGCCAAGCCCCCCACCCACCCGCAGGGAGGAATTTGGGCTCTTCTGAGAGACACCAGTGTGCGTCCCAAGTGAAACCAGGGCGTCTCCCCCAGGACGTCGCCGAACGGCAGTCGGATGCCAGAGGTGTACTTCCAGCCGGAAAAAGAGGGAAGAGGACAGCTTTCCCAGGGACAATTCTGGACCCTTGGGACCATCCAGAATCACCAAGGCCTCAACTTTGCACGGCCTGGGGAACGCTCTTCCGCCTGTCCAGCAATCCCCACGTCAAAACCTTTCTCGGCAGGGGCAGGCACTCTCTCCCTTGTACGAGATAGCTCGGCAGAGCCTTCCGAGAAACATGCTGCGTCATTCAGCTTGAACGTGGGACGCGGAGGGGAGAGTACGCTTTCTCCCCGTTTGGAGGCGCCTTGCGCTTGGCTTCGAAGCTGCCTTGAACAGCACTAGCGGCCCGACGTCTCTGCACGGCAGGACTGTCGTTGTGGGCCGAGGCTGCGTGTTCTCCCAAAGCGGAAACCGTGCTGGCAATCCCTGTCTAGGAACTCCTCCCACGGCACCCCAGGTTCGGCTCCGGCCGAACGAAAGGTGACCTCGGGCCTCAAGGTGACGTTCCAGTGTTTCACGTCAGGGGAGCTGGGTGTGCAGGGGTCTCCCATGAGGCCATCCTCCACCACGGAGTGCCTTAACCCTGCGACGCTCCAGGGGACACACAGGGTAGGAGCCCATTCACCAGTTTCGCAGGATGCCCTCTCTCCGTGCCGGAACGGCGGCCTCTGGCTTCTGAGGAACCTTAGCGTAAGCAGGCCCCTGGAGACAGCTCTTCCCATTCACAGCTAGGGCAGTGTACTCCTCTCTGGGTTGCCCAGGTTGAGCGGCCCAGTCGTCAGAGAGACTGGCGAAAGCAGCGCTGCGCGGGCTCCCTTTGCCAGTCAGTCGCACGGCCTCCTTGACTGAAAGAGCACTGCAGTGCCGAAAGACACCGCGCTGACGACTGGCTCCAGGAAGAGACTCGGGACAGCACTCTCACAGAAGCGAAAGCTAGGCTGTGGGCCCAGCCTGAGGAGCAGTACGTACGTTTGCCACACTTCTCTACACAGCTAGGCGTGAGCCAGAGAGCCTTGGTCACTGAGGCCTACCGGAGGTACTGCCATACTTACCCAGTAGATCCCACGCAGAGGTCCCTGTGCCCAAAAGGGCCTCCACGGAAGGGCCCTGTTCCTCCCGCTGTGTTTCCTTGAGGTAATCAGAAACCACGGAGGATACCCTGTAGGAGCTCAGGTATGCAGCTGGGCGACCCTGGCCAAACCTGATTCCCCCTCCGTGGTAGACGAGACAGTGGCGGGTCCTAAGCTGCCTGAAGCACACTCCTCGCGCGCACCTTCTCTTTGCTGCCGGAAGGCCTCACATAAGAAGTCTGAGTTGACTCGTGACAGAAGAAGTCTGAGTTGACTCGTGTGAGGCCTGCCGCTCTCAGTTCCTTGCTGGGAGCTTCAGCAGGAGCGCTCTGGAGCTCGCCGGCAGAAGAATTGTGAGTCCCCCCGCCCCACCCCGGCCTCGAGCAAAAGTCCAGATTTCCCCCGTTCGTTAGGAACCCCTCGGAGTGCCAGAGGGAGCGGAGGGGCACGCGTTAACGGAATGCTTCAACCGTGGAAGGTATTTCACGAGACACTGTGCACTCACGTTCGTTGTAACAACGGCCACAGGGCCCTCACTGCATGCCTTCCAACTCCTCGGCTGTGTTTGAGCCCCAGGAAGTAAATGCGCTCGTTTGACTAAGCTCCGTGAATGTGCAACGGTGATGGCGAAGCGCTGCCCTGTTCGCTCGAAAGCTCTCGTTCGTGCGGCCTTCACACGGCCTCAAGGTACGCAGTTCTAAAGAGCCTTGCATTCCATGCTGGTGTGCCAAGCCCCCCACCCACCCGCAGGGAGGAATTTGGGCTCTTCTGAGAGACACCAGTGTGCGTCCCAAGTGAAACCAGGGCGTCTCCCCCAGGACGTCGCCGAACGGCAGTCGGATGTCAGAGGTGTACTTCCAGCCGGAAAAAGAGGGAAGAGGACAGCTTTCCCAGGGACAATTCTGGACCCTTGGGACCATCCAGAATCACCAAGGCCTCAACTTTGCACGGCCTGGGGAACGCTCTTCCGCCTGTCCAGCAATCCCCACGTCAAAACCTTTCTCGGCAGGGGCAGGCACTCTCTCCCTTGTACGAGATAGCTCGGCAGAGCCTTCCGAGAAACATGCTGCGTCATTCAGCTTGAACGTGGGACGCGGAGGGGAGAGTACGCTTTCTCCCCGTTTGGAGGCGCCTTGCGCTTGGCTTCGAAGCTGCCTTGAACAGCACTAGCGGCCCGACGTCTCTGCACGGCAGGACTGTCGTTGTGGGCCGAGGCTGCGTGTTCTCCCAAAGCGGAAACCGTGCTGGCAATCCCTGTCTAGGAACTCCTCCCACGGCACCCCAGGTTCGGCTCCGGCCGAACGAAAGGTGACCTCGGGCCTCAAGGTGACGTTCCAGTGTTTCACGTCAGGGGAGCTGGGTGTGCAGGGGTCTCCCATGAGGCCATCCTCCACCACGGAGTGCCTTAACCCTGCGACGCTCCAGGGGACACACAGGGTAGGAGCCCATTCACCAGTTTCGCAGGATGCCCTCTCTCCGTGCCGGAACGGCGGCCTCTGGCTTCTGAGGAACCTTAGCGTAAGCAGGCCCCTGGAGACAGCTCTTCCCATTCACAGCTAGGGCAGTGTACTCCTCTCTGGGTTGCCCAGGTTGAGCGGCCCAGTCGTCAGAGAGACTGGCGAAAGCAGCGCTGCGCGGGCTCCCTTTGCCAGTCAGTCGCACGGCCTCCTTGACTGAAAGAGCACTGCAGTGCCGAAAGACACCGCGCTGACGACTGGCTCCAGGAAGAGACTCGGGACAGCACTCTCACAGAAGCGAAAGCTAGGCTGTGGGCCCAGCCTGAGGAGCAGTACGTACGTTTGCCACACTTCTCTACACAGCTAGGCGTGAGCCAGAGAGCCTTGGTCACTGAGGCCTACCGGAGGTACTGCCATACTTACCCAGTAGATCCCACGCAGAGGTCCCTGTGCCCAAAAGGGCCTCCACGGAAGGGCCCTGTTCCTCCCGCTGTGTTTCCTTGAGGTAATCAGAAACCACGGAGGATACCCTGTAGGAGCTCAGGTATGCAGCTGGGCGACCCTGGCCAAACCTGATTCCCCCTCCGTGGTAGACGAGACAGTGGCGGGTCCTAAGCTGCCTGAAGCACACTCCTCGCGCGCACCTTCTCTTTGCTGCCGGAAGGCCTCACATAAGAAGTCTGAGTTGACTCGTGACAGAAGAAGTCTGAGTTGACTCGTGTGAGGCCTGCCGCTCTCAGTTCCTTGCTGGGAGCTTCAGCAGGAGCGCTCTGGAGCTCGCCGGCAGAAGAATTGTGAGTCCCCCCGCCCCACCCCGGCCTCGAGCAAAAGTCCAGATTTCCCCCGTTCGTTAGGAACCCCTCGGAGTGCCAGAGGGAGCGGAGGGGCACGCGTTAACGGAATGCTTCAACCGTGGAAGGTATTTCACGAGACACTGTGCACTCACGTTCGTTGTAACAACGGCCACAGGGCCCTCACTGCATGCCTTCCAACTCCTCGGCTGTGTTTGAGCCCCAGGAAGTAAATGCGCTCGTTTGACTAAGCTCCGTGAATGTGCAACGGTGATGGCGAAGCGCTGCCCTGTTCGCTCGAAAGCTCTCGTTCGTGCGGCCTTCACACGGCCTCAAGGTACGCAGTTCTAAAGAGCCTTGCATTCCATGCTGGTGTGCCAAGCCCCCCACCCACCCGCAGGGAGGAATTTGGGCTCTTCTGAGAGACACCAGTGTGCGTCCCAAGTGAAACCAGGGCGTCTCCCCCAGGACGTCGCCGAACGGCAGTCGGATGCCAGAGGTGTACTTCCAGCCGGAAAAAGAGGGAAGAGGACAGCTTTCCCAGGGACAATTCTGGACCCTTGGGACCATCCAGAATCACCAAGGCCTCAACTTTGCACGGCCTGGGGAACGCTCTTCCGCCTGTCCAGCAATCCCCACGTCAAAACCTTTCTCGGCAGGGGCAGGCACTCTCTCCCTTGTACGAGATAGCTCGGCAGAGCCTTCCGAGAAACATGCTGCGTCATTCGGCTTGAACGTGGGACGCGGAGGGGAGAGTACGCTTTCTCCCCGTTTGGAGGCGCCTTGCGCTTGGCTTCGAAGCTGCCTTGAACAGCACTAGCGGCCCGACGTCTCTGCACGGCAGGACTGTCGTTGTGGGCCGAGGCTGCGTGTTCTCCCAAAGCGGAAACCGTGCTGGCAATCCCTGTCTAGGAACTCCTCCCACGGCACCCCAGGTTCGGCTCCGGCCGAACGAAAGGTGACCTCGGGCCTCAAGGTGACGTTCCAGTGTTTCACGTCAGGGGAGCTGGGTGTGCAGGGGTCTCCCATGAGGCCATCCTCCACCACGGAGTGCCTTAACCCTGCGACGCTCCTGGGGACACACAGGGTAGGAGCCCATTCACCAGTTTCGCAGGATGCCCTCTCTCCGTGCCGGAACGGCGGCCTCTGGCTTCTGAGGAACCTTAGCGTAAGCAGGCCCCTGGAGACAGCTCTTCCCATTCACAGCTAGGGCAGTGTACTCCTCTCTGGGTTGCCCAGGTTGAGCGGCCCAGTCGTCAGAGAGACTGGCGAAAGCAGCGCTGCGCGGGCTCCCTTTGCCAGTCAGTCGCACGGCCTCCTTGACTGAAAGAGCACTGCAGTGCCGAAAGACACCGCGCTGACGACTGGCTCCAGGAAGAGACTCGGGACAGCACTCTCACAGAAGCGAAAGCTAGGCTGTGGGCCCAGCCTGAGGAGCAGTACGTACGTTTGCCACACTTCTCTACACAGCTAGGCGTGAGCCAGAGAGCCTTGGTCACTGAGGCCTACCGGAGGTACTGCCATACTTACCCAGTAGATCCCACGCAGAGGTCCCTGTGCCCAAAAGGGCCTCCACGGAAGGGCCCTGTTCCTCCCGCTGTGTTTCCTTGAGGTAATCAGAAACCACGGAGGATACCCTGTAGGAGCTCAGGTATGCAGCTGGGCGACCCTGGCCAAACCTGATTCCCCCTCCGTGGTAGACGAGACAGTGGCGGGTCCTAAGCTGCCTGAAGCACACTCCTCGCGCGCACCTTCTCTTTGCTGCCGGAAGGCCTCACATAAGAAGTCTGAGTTGACTCGTGACAGAAGAAGTCTGAGTTGACTCGTGTGAGGCCTGCCGCTCTCAGTTCCTTGCTGGGAGCTTCAGCAGGAGCGCTCTGGAGCTCGCCGGCAGAAGAATTGTGAGTCCCCCCGCCCCACCCCGGCCTCGAGCAAAAGTCCAGATTTCCCCCGTTCGTTAGGAACCCCTCGGAGTGCCAGAGGGAGCGGAGGGGCACGCGTTAACGGAATGCTTCAACCGTGGAAGGTATTTCACGAGACACTGTGCACTCACGTTCGTTGTAACAACGGCCACAGGGCCCTCACTGCATGCCTTCCAACTCCTCGGCTGTGTTTGAGCCCCAGGAAGTAAATGCGCTCGTTTGACTAAGCTCCGTGAATGTGCAACGGTGATGGCGAAGCGCTGCCCTGTTCGCTCGAAAGCTCTCGTTCGTGCGGCCTTCACACGGCCTCAAGGTACGCAGTTCTAAAGAGCCTTGCATTCCATGCTGGTGTGCCAAGCCCCCCACCCACCCGCAGGGAGGAATTTGGGCTCTTCTGAGAGACACCAGTGTGCGTCCCAAGTGAAACCAGGGCGTCTCCCCCAGGACGTCGCCGAACGGCAGTCGGATGCCAGAGGTGTACTTCCAGCCGGAAAAAGAGGGAAGAGGACAGCTTTCCCAGGGACAATTCTGGACCCTTGGGACCATCCAGAATCACCAAGGCCTCAACTTTGCACGGCCTGGGGAACGCTCTTCCGCCTGTCCAGCAATCCCCACGTCAAAACCTTTCTCGGCAGGGGCAGGCACTCTCTCCCTTGTACGAGATAGCTCGGCAGAGCCTTCCGAGAAACATGCTGCGTCATTCAGCTTGAACGTGGGACGCGGAGGGGAGAGTACGCTTTCTCCCCGTTTGGAGGCGCCTTGCGCTTGGCTTCGAAGCTGCCTTGAACAGCACTAGCGGCCCGACGTCTCTGCACGGCAGGACTGTCGTCGTGGGCCGAGGCTGCGTGTTCTCCCAAAGCGGAAACCGTGCTGGCAATCCCTGTCTAGGAACTCCTCCCACGGCACCCCAGGTTCGGCTCCGGCCGAACGAAAGGTGACCTCGGGCCTCAAGGTGACGTTCCAGTGTTTCACGTCAGGGGAGCTGGGTGTGCAGGGGTCTCCCATGAGGCCATCCTCCACCACGGAGTGCCTTAACCCTGCGACGCTCCAGGGGACACACAGGGTAGGAGCCCATTCACCAGTTTCGCAGGATGCCCTCTCTCCGTGCCGGAACGGCGGCCTCTGGCTTCTGAGGAACCTTAGCGTAAGCAGGCCCCTGGAGACAGCTCTTCCCATTCACAGCTAGGGCAGTGTACTCCTCTCTGGGTTGCCCAGGTTGAGCGGCCCAGTCGTCAGAGAGACTGGCGAAAGCAGCGCTGCGCGGGCTCCCTTTGCCAGTCAGTCGCACGGCCTCCTTGACTGAAAGAGCACTGCAGTGCCGAAAGACACCGCGCTGACGACTGGCTCCAGGAAGAGACTCGGGACAGCACTCTCACAGAAGCGAAAGCTAGGCTGTGGGCCCAGCCTGAGGAGCAGTACGTACGTTTGCCACACTTCTCTACACAGCTAGGCGTGAGCCAGAGAGCCTTGGTCACTGAGGCCTACCGGAGGTACTGCCATACTTACCCAGTAGATCCCACGCAGAGGTCCCTGTGCCCAAAAGGGCCTCCACGGAAGGGCCCTGTTCCTCCCGCTGTGTTTCCTTGAGGTAATCAGAAACCACGGAGGATACCCTGTAGGAGCTCAGGTATGCAGCTGGGCGACCCTGGCCAAACCTGATTCCCCCTCCGTGGTAGACGAGACAGTGGCGGGTCCTAAGCTGCCTGAAGCACACTCCTCGCGCGCACCTTCTCTTTGCTGCCGGAAGGCCTCACATAAGAAGTCTGAGTTGACTCGTGACAGAAGAAGTCTGAGTTGACTCGTGTGAGGCCTGCCGCTCTCAGTTCCTTGCTGGGAGCTTCAGCAGGAGCGCTCTGGAGCTCGCCGGCAGAAGAATTGTGAGTCCCCCCGCCCCACCCCGGCCTCGAGCAAAAGTCCAGATTTCCCCCGTTCGTTAGGAACCCCTCGGAGTGCCAGAGGGAGCGGAGGGGCACGCGTTAACGGAATGCTTCAACCGTGGAAGGTATTTCACGAGACACTGTGCACTCACGTTCGTTGTAACAACGGCCACAGGGCCCTCACTGCATGCCTTCCAACTCCTCGGCTGTGTTTGAGCCCCAGGAAGTAAATGCGCTCGTTTGACTAAGCTCCGTGAATGTGCAACGGTGATGGCGAAGCGCTGCCCTGTTCGCTCGAAAGCTCTCGTTCGTGCGGCCTTCACACGGCCTCAAGGTACGCAGTTCTAAAGAGCCTTGCATTCCATGCTGGTGTGCCAAGCCCCCCACCCACCCGCAGGGAGGAATTTGGGCTCTTCTGAGAGACACCAGTGTGCGTCCCAAGTGAAACCAGGGCGTCTCCCCCAGGACGTCGCCGAACGGCAGTCGGATGCCAGAGGTGTACTTCCAGCCGGAAAAAGAGGGAAGAGGACAGCTTTCCCAGGGACAATTCTGGACCCTTGGGACCATCCAGAATCACCAAGGCCTCAACTTTGCACGGCCTGGGGAACGCTCTTCCGCCTGTCCAGCAATCCCCACGTCAAAACCTTTCTCGGCAGGGGCAGGCACTCTCTCCCTTGTACGAGATAGCTCGGCAGAGCCTTCCGAGAAACATGCTGCGTCATTCGGCTTGAACGTGGGACGCGGAGGGGAGAGTACGCTTTCTCCCCGTTTGGAGGCGCCTTGCGCTTGGCTTCGAAGCTGCCTTGAACAGCACTAGCGGCCCGACGTCTCTGCACGGCAGGACTGTCGTTGTGGGCCGAGGCTGCGTGTTCTCCCAAAGCGGAAACCGTGCTGGCAATCCCTGTCTAGGAACTCCTCCCACGGCACCCCAGGTTCGGCTCCGGCCGAACGAAAGGTGACCTCGGGCCTCAAGGTGACGTTCCAGTGTTTCACGTCAGGGGAGCTGGGTGTGCAGGGGTCTCCCATGAGGCCATCCTCCACCACGGAGTGCCTTAACCCTGCGACGCTCCAGGGGACACACAGGGTAGGAGCCCATTCACCAGTTTCGCAGGATGCCCTCTCTCCGTGCCGGAACGGCGGCCTCTGGCTTCTGAGGAACCTTAGCGTAAGCAGGCCCCTGGAGACAGCTCTTCCCATTCACAGCTAGGGCAGTGTACTCCTCTCTGGGTTGCCCAGGTTGAGCGGCCCAGTCGTCAGAGAGACTGGCGAAAGCAGCGCTGCGCGGGCTCCCTTTGCCAGTCAGTCGCACGGCCTCCTTGACTGAAAGAGCACTGCAGTGCCAAAAGACACCGCGCTGACGACTGGCTCCAGGAAGAGACTCGGGACAGCACTCTCACAGAAGCGAAAGCTAGGCTGTGGGCCCAGCCTGAGGAGCAGTACGTACGTTTGCCACACTTCTCTACACAGCTAGGCGTGAGCCAGAGAGCCTTGGTCACTGAGGCCTACCGGAGGTACTGCCATACTTACCCAGTAGATCCCACGCAGAGGTCCCTGTGCCCAAAAGGGCCTCCACGGAAGGGCCCTGTTCCTCCCGCTGTGTTTCCTTGAGGTAATCAGAAACCACGGAGGATACCTACCCTGTAGGAGCTCAGGTATGAAGCTGGGCGACCCTGGCCAAACCTGATTCCCCCTCCGTGGTAGACGAGACAGTGGCGGGTCCTAAGCTGCCTGAAGCACACTCCTCGCGCGCACCTTCTCTTTGCTGCCGGAAGGCCTCACATAAGAAGTCTGAGTTGACTCGTGACAGAAGAAGTCTGAGTTGACTCGTGTGAGGCCTGCCGCTCTCAGTTCCTTGCTGGGAGCTTCAGCAGGAGCGCTCTGGAGCTCGCCGGCAGAAGAATTGTGAGTCCCCCCGCCCCACCCCGGCCTCGAGCAAAAGTCCAGATTTCCCCCGTTCGTTAGGAACCCCTCGGAGTGCCAGAGGGAGCGGAGGGGCACGCGTTAACGGAATGCTTCAACCGTGGAAGGTATTTCACGAGACACTGTGCACTCACGTTCGTTGTAACAACGGCCACAGGGCCCTCACTGCATGCCTTCCAACTCCTCGGCTGTGTTTGAGCCCCAGGAAGTAAATGCGCTCGTTTGACTAAGCTCCGTGAATGTGCAGCGGTGATGGCGAAGCGCTGCCCTGTTCGCTCGAAAGCTCTCGTTCGTGCGGCCTTCACACGGCCTCAAGGTACGCAGTTCTAAAGAGCCTTGCATTCCATGCTGGTGCGCCAAGCCCCCCACCCACCCGCAGGGAGGAATTTGGGCTCTTCTGAGAGACACCAGTGTGCGTCCCAAGTGAAACCAGGGCGTCTCCCCCAGGACGTCGCCGAACGGCAGTCGGATGCCAGAGGTGTACTTCCAGCCGGAAAAAGAGGGAAGAGGACAGCTTTCCCAGGGACAATTCTGGACCCTTGGGACCATCCAGAATCACCAAGGCCTCAACTTTGCACGGCCTGGGGAACGCTCTTCCGCCTGTCCAGCAATCCCCACGTCAAAACCTTTCTCGGCAGGGGCAGGCACTCTCTCCCTTGTACTAGATAGCTCGGCAGAGCCTTCCGAGAAACATGCTGCGTCATTCGGCTTGAACGTGGGACGCGGAGGGGAGAGTACGCTTTCTCCCCGTTTGGAGGCGCCTTGCGCTTGGCTTCGAAGCTGCCTTGAACAGCACTAGCGGCCCGACGTCTCTGCACGGCAGGACTGTCGTTGTGGGCCGAGGCTGCGTGTTCTCCCAAAGCGGAAACCGTGCTGGCAATCCCTGTCTAGGAACTCCTCCCACGGCACCCCAGGTTCGGCTCCGGCCGAACGAAAGGTGACCTCGGGCCTCAAGGTGACGTTCCAGTGTTTCACGTCAGGGGAGCTGGGTGTGCAGGGGTCTCCCATGAGGCCATCCTCCACCACGGAGTGCCTTAACCCTGCGACGCTCCTGGGGACACACAGGGTAGGAGCCCATTCACCAGTTTCGCAGGATGCCCTCTCTCCGTGCCGGAACGGCGGCCTCTGGCTTCTGAGGAACCTTAGCGTAAGCAGGCCCCTGGAGACAGCTCTTCACATTCACAGCTAGGGCAGTGTACTCCTCTCTGGGTTGCCCAGGTTGAGCGGCCCAGTCGTCAGAGAGACTGGCGAAAGCAGCGCTGCGCGGGCTCCCTTTGCCAGTCAGTCGCACGGCCTCCTTGACTGAAAGAGCACTGCAGTGCCGAAAGACACCGCGCTGACGACTGGCTCCAGGAAGAGACTCGGGACAGCACTCTCACAGAAGCGAAAGCTAGGCTGTGGGCCCAGCCTGAGGAGCAGTACGTACGTTTGCCACACTTCTCTACACAGCTAGGCGTGAGCCAGAGAGCCTTGGTCACTGAGGCCTACCGGAGGTACTGCCATACTTACCCAGTAGATCCCACGCAGAGGTCCCTGTGCCCAAAAGGGCCTCCACGGAAGGGCCCTGTTCCTCCCGCTGTGTTTCCTTGAGGTAATCAGAAACCACTGAGGATACCCTGTAGGAGCTCAGGTATGAAGCTGGGCGACCCTGGCCAAACCTGATTCCCCCTCCGTGGTAGACGAGACAGTGGCGGGTCCTAAGCTGCCTGAAGCACACTCCTCGCGCGCACCTTCTCTTTGCTGCCGGAAGGCCTCACATAAGAAGTCTGAGTTGACTCGTGACAGAAGAAGTCTGAGTTGACTCGTGTGAGGCCTGCCGCTCTCAGTTCCTTGCTGGGAGCTTCAGCAGGAGCGCTCTGGAGCTCGCCGGCAGAAGAATTGTGAGTCCCCCCGCCCCACCCCGGCCTCGAGCAAAAGTCCAGATTTCCCCCGTTCGTTAGGAACCCCTCGGAGTGCCAGAGGGAGCGGAGGGGCACGCGTTAACGGAATGCTTCAACCGTGGAAGGTATTTCACGAGACACTGTGCACTCACGTTCGTTGTAACAACGGCCACAGGGCCCTCACTGCATGCCTTCCAACTCCTCGGCTGTGTTTGAGCCCCAGGAAGTAAATGCGCTCGTTTGACTAAGCTCCGTGAATGTGCAGCGGTGATGGCGAAGCGCTGCCCTGTTCGCTCGAAAGCTCTCGTTCGTGCGGCCTTCACACGGCCTCAAGGTACGCAGTTCTAAAGAGCCTTGCATTCCATGCTGGTGCGCCAAGCCCCCCACCCACCCGCAGGGAGGAATTTGGGCTCTTCTGAGAGACACCAGTGTGCGTCCCAAGTGAAACCAGGGCGTCTCCCCCAGGACGTCGCCGAACGGCAGTCGGATGCCAGAGGTGTACTTCCAGCCGGAAAAAGAGGGAAGAGGACAGCTTTCCCAGGGACAATTCTGGACCCTTGGGACCATCCAGAATCACCAAGGCCTCAACTTTGCACGGCCTGGGGAACGCTCTTCCGCCTGTCCAGCAATCCCCACGTCAAAACCTTTCTCGGCAGGGGCAGGCACTCTCTCCCTTGTACTAGATAGCTCGGCAGAGCCTTCCGAGAAACATGCTGCGTCATTCGGCTTGAACGTGGGACGCGGAGGGGAGAGTACGCTTTCTCCCCGTTTGGAGGCGCCTTGCGCTTGGCTTCGAAGCTGCCTTGAACAGCACTAGCGGCCCGACGTCTCTGCACGGCAGGACTGTCGTTGTGGGCCGAGGCTGCGTGTTCTCCCAAAGCGGAAACCGTGCTGGCAATCCCTGTCTAGGAACTCCTCCCACGGCACCCCAGGTTCGGCTCCGGCCGAACGAAAGGTGACCTCGGGCCTCAAGGTGACGTTCCAGTGTTTCACGTCAGGGGAGCTGGGTGTGCAGGGGTCTCCCATGAGGCCATCCTCCACCACGGAGTGCCTTAACCCTGCGACGCTCCTGGGGACACACAGGGTAGGAGCCCATTCACCAGTTTCGCAGGATGCCCTCTCTCCGTGCCGGAACGGCGGCCTCTGGCTTCTGAGGAACCTTAGCGTAAGCAGGCCCCTGGAGACAGCTCTTCACATTCACAGCTAGGGCAGTGTACTCCTCTCTGGGTTGCCCAGGTTGAGCGGCCCAGTCGTCAGAGAGACTGGCGAAAGCAGCGCTGCGCGGGCTCCCTTTGCCAGTCAGTCGCACGGCCTCCTTGACTGAAAGAGCACTGCAGTGCCGAAAGACACCGCGCTGACGACTGGCTCCAGGAAGAGACTCGGGACAGCACTCTCACAGAAGCGAAAGCTAGGCTGTGGGCCCAGCCTGAGGAGCAGTACGTACGTTTGCCACACTTCTCTACACAGCTAGGCGTGAGCCAGAGAGCCTTGGTCACTGAGGCCTACCGGAGGTACTGCCATACTTACCCAGTAGATCCCACGCAGAGGTCCCTGTGCCCAAAAGGGCCTCCACGGAAGGGCCCTGTTCCTCCCGCTGTGTTTCCTTGAGGTAATCAGAAACCACTGAGGATACCCTGTAGGAGCTCAGGTATGAAGCTGGGCGACCCTGGCCAAACCTGATTCCCCCTCCGTGGTAGACGAGACAGTGGCGGGTCCTAAGCTGCCTGAAGCACACTCCTCGCGCGCACCTTCTCTTTGCTGCCGGAAGGCCTCACATAAGAAGTCTGAGTTGACTCGTGACAGAAGAAGTCTGAGTTGACTCGTGTGAGGCCTGCCGCTCTCAGTTCCTTGCTGGGAGCTTCAGCAGGAGCGCTCTGGAGCTCGCCGGCAGAAGAATTGTGAGTCCCCCCGCCCCACCCCGGCCTCGAGCAAAAGTCCAGATTTCCCCCGTTCGTTAGGAACCCCTCGGAGTGCCAGAGGGAGCGGAGGGGCACGCGTTAACGGAATGCTTCAACCGTGGAAGGTATTTCACGAGACACTGTGCACTCACGTTCGTTGTAACAACGGCCACAGGGCCCTCACTGCATGCCTTCCAACTCCTCGGCTGTGTTTGAGCCCCAGGAAGTAAATGCGCTCGTTTGACTAAGCTCCGTGAATGTGCAGCGGTGATGGCGAAGCGCTGCCCTGTTCGCTCGAAAGCTCTCGTTCGTGCGGCCTTCACACGGCCTCAAGGTACGCAGTTCTAAAGAGCCTTGCATTCCATGCTGGTGCGCCAAGCCCCCCACCCACCCGCAGGGAGGAATTTGGGCTCTTCTGAGAGACACCAGTGTGCGTCCCAAGTGAAACCAGGGCGTCTCCCCCAGGACGTCGCCGAACGGCAGTCGGATGCCAGAGGTGTACTTCCAGCCGGAAAAAGAGGGAAGAGGACAGCTTTCCCAGGGACAATTCTGGACCCTTGGGACCATCCAGAATCACCAAGGCCTCAACTTTGCACGGCCTGGGGAACGCTCTTCCGCCTGTCCAGCAATCCCCACGTCAAAACCTTTCTCGGCAGGGGCAGGCACTCTCTCCCTTGTACTAGATAGCTCGGCAGAGCCTTCCGAGAAACATGCTGCGTCATTCGGCTTGAACGTGGGACGCGGAGGGGAGAGTACGCTTTCTCCCCGTTTGGAGGCGCCTTGCGCTTGGCTTCGAAGCTGCCTTGAACAGCACTAGCGGCCCGACGTCTCTGCACGGCAGGACTGTCGTTGTGGGCCGAGGCTGCGTGTTCTCCCAAAGCGGAAACCGTGCTGGCAATCCCTGTCTAGGAACTCCTCCCACGGCACCCCAGGTTCGGCTCCGGCCGAACGAAAGGTGACCTCGGGCCTCAAGGTGACGTTCCAGTGTTTCACGTCAGGGGAGTTGGGTGTGCAGGGGTCTCCCATGAGGCCATCCTCCACCACGGAGTGCCTTAACCCTGCGACGCTCCTGGGGACACACAGGGTAGGAGCCCATTCACCAGTTTCGCAGGATGCCCTCTCTCCGTGCCGGAACGGCGGCCTCTGGCTTCTGAGGAACCTTAGCGTAAGCAGGCCCCTGGAGACAGCTCTTCACATTCACAGCTAGGGCAGTGTACTCCTCTCTGGGTTGCCCAGGTTGAGCGGCCCAGTCGTCAGAGAGACTGGCGAAAGCAGCGCTGCGCGGGCTCCCTTTGCCAGTCAGTCGCACGGCCTCCTTGACTGAAAGAGCACTGCAGTGCCGAAAGACACCGCGCTGACGACTGGCTCCAGGAAGAGACTCGGGACAGCACTCTCACAGAAGCGAAAGCTAGGCTGTGGGCCCAGCCTGAGGAGCAGTACGTACGTTTGCCACACTTCTCTACACAGCTAGGCGTGAGCCAGAGAGCCTTGGTCACTGAGGCCTACCGGAGGTACTGCCATACTTACCCAGTAGATCCCACGCAGAGGTCCCTGTGCCCAAAAGGGCCTCCACGGAAGGGCCCTGTTCCTCCCGCTGTGTTTCCTTGAGGTAATCAGAAACCACTGAGGATACCCTGTAGGAGCTCAGGTATGAAGCTGGGCGACCCTGGCCAAACCTGATTCCCCCTCCGTGGTAGACGAGACAGTGGTGGGTCCTAAGCTGCCTGAAGCACACTCCTCGCGCGCACCTTCTCTTTGCTGCCGGAAGGCCTCACATAAGAAGTCTGAGTTGACTCGTGACAGAAGAAGTCTGAGTTGACTCGTGTGAGGCCTGCCGCTCTCAGTTCCTTGCTGGGAGCTTCAGCAGGAGCGCTCTGGAGCTCGCCGGCAGAAGAATTGTGAGTCCCCCCGCCCCACCCCGGCCTCGAGCAAAAGTCCAGATTTCCCCCGTTCGTTAGGAACCCCTCGGAGTGCCAGAGGGAGCGGAGGGGCACGCGTTAACGGAATGCTTCAACCGTGGAAGGTATTTCACGAGACACTGTGCACTCACGTTCGTTGTAACAACGGCCACAGGGCCCTCACTGCATGCCTTCCAACTCCTCGGCTGTGTTTGAGCCCCAGGAAGTAAATGCGCTCGTTTGACTGAGCTCCGTGAATGTGCAACGGTGATGGCGAAGCGCTGCCCTGTTCGCTCGAAAGCTCTCGTTCGTGCGGCCTTCACACGGCCTCAAGGTACGCAGTTCTAAAGAGCCTTGCATTCCATGCTGGTGCGCCAAGCCCCCCACCCACCCGCAGGGAGGAATTTGGGCTCTTCTGAGAGACACCAGTGTGCGTCCCAAGTGAAACCAGGGCGTCTCCCCCAGGACGTCGCCGATCGGCAGTCGGATGCCAGAGGTGTACTTCCAGCCGGAAAAAGAGGGAAGAGGACAGCTTTCCCAGGGACAATTCTGGACCCTTGGGACCATCCAGAATCACCAAGGCCTCAACTTTGCACGGCCTGGGGAACGCTCTTCCGCCTGTCCAGCAATCCCCACGTCAAAACCTTTCTCGGCAGGGGCAGGCACTCTCTCCCTTGTACTAGATAGCTCGGCAGAGCCTTCCGAGAAACATGCTGCGTCATTCGGCTTGAACGTGGGACGCGGAGGGGAGAGTACGCTTTCTCCCCGTTTGGAGGCGCCTTGCGCTTGGCTTCGAAGCTGCCTTGAACAGCACTAGCGGCCCGACGTCTCTGCACGGCAGGACTGTCGTTGTGGGCCGAGGCTGCGTGTTCTCCCAAAGCGGAAACCGTGCTGGCAATCCCTGTCTAGGAACTCCTCCCACGGCACCCCAGGTTCGGCTCCGGCCGAACGAAAGGTGACCTCGGGCCTCAAGGTGACGTTCCAGTGTTTCACGTCAGGGGAGCTGGGTGTGCAGGGGTCTCCCATGAGGCCATCCTCCACCACGGAGTGCCTTAACCCTGCGACGCTCCTGGGGACACACAGGGTAGGAGCCCATTCACCAGTTTCGCAGGATGCCCTCTCTCCGTGCCGGAACGGCGGCCTCTGGCTTCTGAGGAACCTTAGCGTAAGCAGGCCCCTGGAGACAGCTCTTCACATTCACAGCTAGGGCAGTGTACTCCTCTCTGGGTTGCCCAGGTTGAGCGGCCCAGTCGTCAGAGAGACTGGCGAAAGCAGCGCTGCGCGGGCTCCCTTTGCCAGTCAGTCGCACGGCCTCCTTGACTGAAAGAGCACTGCAGTGCCGAAAGACACCGCGCTGACGACTGGCTCCAGGAAGAGACTCGGGACAGCACTCTCACAGAAGCGAAAGCTAGGCTGTGGGCCCAGCCTGAGGAGCAGTACGTACGTTTGCCACACTTCTCTACACAGCTAGGCGTGAGCCAGAGAGCCTTGGTCACTGAGGCCTACCGGAGGTACTGCCATACTTACCCAGTAGATCCCACGCAGAGGTCCCTGTGCCCAAAAGGGCCTCCACGGAAGGGCCCTGTTCCTCCCGCTGTGTTTCCTTGAGGTAATCAGAAACCACTGAGGATACCCTGTAGGAGCTCAGGTATGAAGCTGGGCGACCCTGGCCAAACCTGATTCCCCCTCCGTGGTAGACGAGACAGTGGCGGGTCCTAAGCTGCCTGAAGCACACTCCTCGCGCGCACCTTCTCTTTGCTGCCGGAAGGCCTCACATAAGAAGTCTGAGTTGACTCGTGACAGAAGAAGTCTGAGTTGACTCGTGTGAGGCCTGCCGCTCTCAGTTCCTTGCTGGGAGCTTCAGCAGGAGCGCTCTGGAGCTCGCCGGCAGAAGAATTGTGAGTCCCCCCGCCCCACCCCGGCCTCGAGCAAAAGTCCAGATTTCCCCCGTTCGTTAGGAACCCCTCGGAGTGCCAGAGGGAGCGGAGGGGCACGCGTTAACGGAATGCTTCAACCGTGGAAGGTATTTCACGAGACACTGTGCACTCACGTTCGTTGTAACAACGGCCACAGGGCCCTCACTGCATGCCTTCCAACTCCTCGGCTGTGTTTGAGCCCCAGGAAGTAAATGCGCTCGTTTGACTAAGCTCCGTGAATGTGCAACGGTGATGGCGAAGCGCTGCCCTGTTCGCTCGAAAGCTCTCGTTCGTGCGGCCTTCACACGGCCTCAAGGTACGCAGTTCTAAAGAGCCTTGCATTCCATGCTGGTGCGCCAAGCCCCCCACCCACCCGCAGGGAGGAATTTGGGCTCTTCTGAGAGACACCAGTGTGCGTCCCAAGTGAAACCAGGGCGTCTCCCCCAGGACGTCGCCGAACGGCAGTCGGATGCCAGAGGTGTACTTCCAGCCGGAAAAAGAGGGAAGAGGACAGCTTTCCCAGGGACAATTCTGGACCCTTGGGACCATCCAGAATCACCAAGGCCTCAACTTTGCACGGCCTGGGGAACGCTCTTCCGCCTGTCCAGCAATCCCCACGTCAAAACCTTTCTCGGCAGGGGCAGGCACTCTCTCCCTTGTACTAGATAGCTCGGCAGAGCCTTCCGAGAAACATGCTGCGTCATTCGGCTTGAACGTGGGACGCGGAGGGGAGAGTACGCTTTCTCCCCGTTTGGAGGCGCCTTGCGCTTGGCTTCGAAGCTGCCTTGAACAGCACTAGCGGCCCGACGTCTCTGCACGGCAGGACTGTCGTTGTGGGCCGAGGCTGCGTGTTCTCCCAAAGCGGAAACCGTGCTGGCAATCCCTGTCTAGGAACTCCTCCCACGGCACCCCAGGTTCGGCTCCGGCCGAACGAAAGGTGACCTCGGGCCTCAAGGTGACGTTCCAGTGTTTCACGTCAGGGGAGCTGGGTGTGCAGGGGTCTCCCATGAGGCCATCCTCCACCACGGAGTGCCTTAACCCTGCGACGCTCCTGGGGACACACAGGGTAGGAGCCCATTCACCAGTTTCGCAGGATGCCCTCTCTCCGTGCCGGAACGGCGGCCTCTGGCTTCTGAGGAACCTTAGCGTAAGCAGGCCCCTGGAGACAGCTCTTCACATTCACAGCTAGGGCAGTGTACTCCTCTCTGGGTTGCCCAGGTTGAGCGGCCCAGTCGTCAGAGAGACTGGCGAAAGCAGCGCTGCGCGGGCTCCCTTTGCCAGTCAGTCGCACGGCCTCCTTGACTGAAAGAGCACTGCAGTGCCGAAAGACACCGCGCTGACGACTGGCTCCAGGAAGAGACTCGGGACAGCACTCTCACAGAAGCGAAAGCTAGGCTGTGGGCCCAGCCTGAGGAGCAGTACGTACGTTTGCCACACTTCTCTACACAGCTAGGCGTGAGCCAGAGAGCCTTGGTCACTGAGGCCTACCGGAGGTACTGCCATACTTACCCAGTAGATCCCACGCAGAGGTCCCTGTGCCCAAAAGGGCCTCCACGGAAGGGCCCTGTTCCTCCCGCTGTGTTTCCTTGAGGTAATCAGAAACCACTGAGGATACCCTGTAGGAGCTCAGGTATGAAGCTGGGCGACCCTGGCCAAACCTGATTCCCCCTCCGTGGTAGACGAGACAGTGGCGGGTCCTAAGCTGCCTGAAGCACACTCCTCGCGCGCACCTTCTCTTTGCTGCCGGAAGGCCTCACATAAGAAGTCTGAGTTGACTCGTGACAGAAGAAGTCTGAGTTGACTCGTGTGAGGCCTGCCGCTCTCAGTTCCTTGCTGGGAGCTTCAGCAGGAGCGCTCTGGAGCTCGCCGGCAGAAGAATTGTGAGTCCCCCCGCCCCACCCCGGCCTCGAGCAAAAGTCCAGATTTCCCCCGTTCGTTAGGAACCCCTCGGAGTGCCAGAGGGAGCGGAGGGGCACGCGTTAACGGAATGCTTCAACCGTGGAAGGTATTTCACGAGACACTGTGCACTCACGTTCGTTGTAACAACGGCCACAGGGCCCTCACTGCATGCCTTCCAACTCCTCGGCTGTGTTTGAGCCCCAGGAAGTAAATGTGCTCGTTTGACTGAGCTCCGTGAATGTGCAACGGTGATGGCGAAGCGCTGCCCTGTTCGCTCGAAAGCTCTCGTTCGTGCGGCCTTCACACGGCCTCAAGGTACGCAGTTCTAAAGAGCCTTGCATTCCATGCTGGTGCGCCAAGCCCCCCACCCACCCGCAGGGAGGAATTTGGGCTCTTCTGAGAGACACCAGTGTGCGTCCCAAGTGAAACCAGGGCGTCTCCCCCAGGACGTCGCCGAACGGCAGTCGGATGCCAGAGGTGTACTTCCAGCCGGAAAAAGAGGGAAGAGGACAGCTTTCCCAGGGACAATTCTGGACCCTTGGGACCATCCAGAATCACCAAGGCCTCAACTTTGCACGGCCTGGGGAACGCTCTTCCGCCTGTCCAGCAATCCCCACGTCAAAACCTTTCTCGGCAGGGGCAGGCACTCTCTCCCTTGTACTAGATAGCTCGGCAGAGCCTTCCGAGAAACATGCTGCGTCATTCGGCTTGAACGTGGGACGCGGAGGGGAGAGTACGCTTTCTCCCCGTTTGGAGGCGCCTTGCGCTTGGCTTCGAAGCTGCCTTGAACAGCACTAGCGGCCCGACGTCTCTGCACGGCAGGACTGTCGTTGTGGGCCGAGGCTGCGTGTTCTCCCAAAGCGGAAACCGTGCTGGCAATCCCTGTCTAGGAACTCCTCCCACGGCACCCCAGGTTCGGCTCCGGCCGAACGAAAGGTGACCTCGGGCCTCAAGGTGACGTTCCAGTGTTTCACGTCAGGGGAGCTGGGTGTGCAGGGGTCTCCCATGAGGCCATCCTCCACCACGGAGTGCCTTAACCCTGCGACGCTCCTGGGGACACACAGGGTAGGAGCCCATTCACCAGTTTCGCAGGATGCCCTCTCTCCGTGCCGGAACGGCGGCCTCTGGCTTCTGAGGAACCTTAGCGTAAGCAGGCCCCTGGAGACAGCTCTTCACATTCACAGCTAGGGCAGTGTACTCCTCTCTGGGTTGCCCAGGTTGAGCGGCCCAGTCGTCAGAGAGACTGGCGAAAGCAGCGCTGCGCGGGCTCCCTTTGCCAGTCAGTCGCACGGCCTCCTTGACTGAAAGAGCACTGCAGTGCCGAAAGACACCGCGCTGACGACTGGCTCCAGGAAGAGACTCGGGACAGCACTCTCACAGAAGCGAAAGCTAGGCTGTGGGCCCAGCCTGAGGAGCAGTACGTACGTTTGCCACACTTCTCTACACAGCTAGGCGTGAGCCAGAGAGCCTTGGTCACTGAGGCCTACCGGAGGTACTGCCATACTTACCCAGTAGATCCCACGCAGAGGTCCCTGTGCCCAAAAGGGCCTCCACGGAAGGGCCCTGTTCCTCCCGCTGTGTTTCCTTGAGGTAATCAGAAACCACTGAGGATACCCTGTAGGAGCTCAGGTATGAAGCTGGGCGACCCTGGCCAAACCTGATTCCCCCTCCGTGGTAGACGAGACAGTGGCGGGTCCTAAGCTGCCTGAAGCACACTCCTCGCGCGCACCTTCTCTTTGCTGCCGGAAGGCCTCACATAAGAAGTCTGAGTTGACTCGTGACAGAAGAAGTCTGAGTTGACTCGTGTGAGGCCTGCCGCTCTCAGTTCCTTGCTGGGAGCTTCAGCAGGAGCGCTCTGGAGCTCGCCGAGTAAAGAATTGTGAGCCCCGCCCGGCCTCAAGTAAAAGTCCAGATTTCCCCCGTCAGTAACACCTCGGAGTGCCATAGGAGCGAAGAAGCATGCGTTAACGGAATGCTTCAACAGTGCTAGGGATTTATTTCACGAGACACTGTGCACTCACGTTCGTTGTAAGAACTGTCAAAGGGCACTGTATGCCGTCCAACTCCTCTGTTGCGTTTGAGCCACAGGAAGTAAATGCATTCGTTTGATTAAGCTCCGTGAACGTGCAACGACGATGGCGAAGCGCTGCCCTGTTCGCTCGAAAGCTCTCGTTTGTACGGCCTTCCAACGGCCTCAGGGTACGCACTTCTAAACAGCCTTACATTCCATGCTGGTGTGCCCCCAATTAGGAATTTGGGCTCTTTTGTGAGACACCAATGTGTGTTCCAAATTAAACCGGGGGGCTCCCCCAGGACGTCTGCGTACGGCAGTCGGTTGCCAGCTGTTTACTTCCAGCCGGAGAAAGAAAAAGAGGACAGCTTTCCCAGGGACGATTCTGGACCCTTGGGACCATCCAGAATCACCAACGCCTAAACTTTGCACGGCCTGGGGAACGCTCTTCCTCATGTCCGGCAATCCCCACGTCAAAACCTTTCTCAGCAGAGGCAGGCACGCTCTCCCTTGTACTAGATAGCTCGGCAGAGCCTTCCGAGAAACATGCTGCGTCATTCAGCTTGAACGTGGGACGCGGAGGGGAGAGTACGCTTTCTCCCCGTTTGGAGGCGCCTTGCGCTTGGCTTCAAAGCTTCCTGAACAGCACTAGCGGCCCGACGTCTCTGCACGGCAGGATTGTCGTTGTGGGCCGAGGCTGCGTGTTCTCTCAAAGCGAAAACCGTGCTGGCAATACCTTTCTAGAAACTCCTCCCACGGCACCACATGTTTAGATCCGGCCGAACGAAAGGTGACCTCAGGCCTCACGGTAAGTTTCAGTGTCTCACGTCGGGGGAGTTGGGTGTGCAGTGGTTTCCATGAGGCCATACTCCACCACGGAGTGCCTAAACTCTGCGACGCCCCTGGGGGCACACAGGATAGGAGCTCGTTCGCCAATTTCGCAGGATGACTTCTCTCCGTGCCGGAACGGCGCCTCCTGGCTTCTGAGGAACCTTAGCCTAAACAGACCCCTGGGGAAAGCTCTTCACATTCATAGCAAGGGCAACGTACTGCTCTCTGGCTTGCCTGGGTTGAGTGGCCCAGTCTTCAAAGAGCCTCGCGAAGGCAGTGCTGCGCAGACTCCCTTTGCCAGTCGCACGGCCTCCTTGACTGAAAGAGAACTGCAGTGCCAGAAGGCACCGTGCTGACGACTGGCTCCAGGAGGAGTCTCGGGGCAGGACTCTCACAGAAGCGAAAGTTAGGCTGTGGGCCCAGCCTGAGGACCAGCACGTTTTCCACACTTAACACAGCTAAGGCATGAGCCAGACGACAGCCTTGGTCACTGAGGCCTATCTAAGGTACTGCCATACTTACCCACTAGATCCCACGCAGACGTTCCTGTGCCCAAAAGTGCCTCCATGGAAGGGCCCTGTTCTTCCCGTGTGTTTCCTTGAGGGAATCAGAAACCACTGAGGATAACTACGTGAGCTCCGCTTTGAAACTGGGCGACCCTGGGCAAACCTTATTCCCCTCCGTGGTAGACGAGACAGTTGCGGGTCCTAAGCTGCCAGAAGTACACTCCTCGCTCCCACCTTCTCTTTGCTGCCGGAAGGCCTCTCATAAGAGGCCTGAGTTTACTCGTGATGGAAGCCGTCTGAGTGTACTCGTGTGAGGCCTGCTGCTCTCAGTTCCTTGCTGGGACCTTCAGAAAGGGCACTGCCTCCACCAAGGTTCGCCCTTGCTACGCCTGTGGGCTTTAGTCTATTCAGAACCCTGCAGTGCCCCAGGAATATCAGGACTTCAATTGCAGCCAGGATGCAAACGACAGTCTCTTGGAGGCAGGGTGACTTCAGGCAGGAGGTCCTGGATGGAATGCGAAGCCGAAGGCTGCTCTTAGTGCAGCTCAGACTAGGGCAATCCGTAAGACTTGGAGGTATGTGGGACGTGCCAGAACGGTCCTCGGGAACGTTAGGGAGTGCTGGGGAAGTTAAGCTGCTCCAAAACAGAGTACTGTGCGTTTCCCTGCCCTCGGCATACACACAGAGAGGCTCCAAAGGGCTTCGGGACTGGATGTTGCTTACGAGACCCAGGGCTGCCTGTGGGTACTCAGTGTTCCTGCTGGGATCAGGGTGCCCACGCGAGCCTCCTAGGTGTCCAAAAAACCGTGCTGCCACTAAAGGTATGCAGAGCAGAGGCCACGGCCTCATGGAAAGTGCTGCACGCCTCCGCTTCCGCACGGCAAATCAGGGCCCTACCACCAGGCATGTGTTCATGCTGGGTGTCCCGTTAGCGACACAGCACCGTAAGATGCTGACTCCTCGAGCAGAGCGACTTCAGGTACGAGATCTTCGACGTATTCAAAGCAGAGGGTTTTCTCATGGCAGCTCACACGTGGGCCTTGACAAAACTTCCTGGGCACTTCGGACTCACCAGAAATGTGGTCTTGAGGCTGTTCGTGGGCTGTGGAAACCTAGCTCTCCTCAAAGAACGTGCAGTGGTTTGCCCATCACTTGGCATGCACAAAGGGCCTCCGAGGGAACGACCAAAGGGCCTCGACGTTGCTCAGCAGGCCTACAGGGGCCTGGAGGTACTCAGTGAACTTGGAGGGAAAATGATGCACACCCGAGGTGCCCTAGTGTCCGCACAAGGGTATGTCCTTTAACGTAAAGCAGAGCAGCGACATAGAACTCATGGAAACTGCTGCATGCCTCGCTTTCTGCATGGCTACTCAGGGCCTAAGCTGGATGCCAGTTCTCACTTTGAGTTTCTCTTTAGCTCCAGAGCGTGTCAGGCTGACCACCACCACAGCCAAGGAAGCACCTGCTCTACAAAGAGCAAACTCGTTGTTTTCCCAGAAGCATTGTTACAGGGTATACAAGCCTGTCAATAGCAGGGAATTGTCAGGTAGCTTCAAGGCAGCATGAGTGCAGCCTTCAAAATGAGAAAGCAAAGCTAGTTCCAACAGGCCTAACTCCCAGGCATGTGTTCATGCTGGATGTCCCGTGACGGACAGAGCATGGTTAGATGCTGACCTACTCCTCGTGCAGAGTGACATTAGGTACGAAGTCCTCGACGTATTCAAAGCAGAGGGTTTTCTCATGGCAGCTCACACCAGGGCCATGACAAAGACTAGCTGGGCATTTCGGACTCAGCAGAAATGTGGTCTTGAGGCTGTTTGAGGGCTCTGGAAATGTAGCTCTCCTTAAGGAACGTGCAGTGTAATGCCCATCACTCGGCACACAGAGAGCCTCTGAGGGACTGACCAATGTTCCTCGAAGTTGCTCAGCCAGGCCAGAGGGTTCTGGAGGTACTCAATGACATTGGAAGGAAAAATGCACATCCGAGGGCCTAGGAGTCCTCTAAATGGTACTTCCTTTAAAACAAAGCAGAACAGCGACTACGACCGCATGGAAACAGGTGCATGCCTCCCTTCCTGCAAGGCTACTCAGGGCCAAAGTTGGAGGTAAGTTCTCACGTTGAGTTTCCCTTTAGCTCTAGAGCATGCCAGGCTGAGCCACACCGCGGCCATGGAAACACCAGGTTTAGCCAGAGGAAACTCATTTCTCTTCCCAGAAGCATGCATAAATGGTCTACAGGCCTGTCAACAGCAGTGAATGTCAGGTAGCTTCAAGGCACCATGACTGCAGCCTGCAAAACGGTAAGCAAGTCTAGTTCCAGCAGGCCCCAGTTTCCATGGGCACACGCAACATATATCCCTGTGGTTTCTAAGAAGTCAAAAGAGACACAGGTTTCCCAGTGTTTCCTTCCCTGAATCAACTTCTCGACGTAGGGTGTTCTGCATCAACGGAACTGCCTCAACCAAGGAACACTGTAGCTACGCCTCATGGCCTGTGGCTCTTCAAAAGCCTGCAGTGGAACAGGAAGAACAGGACTTAAATTGCAGGAAGAACGCAAGCCGACTTTCTCTTGGAGGCAGGGTGACTTCAGGCAGGAGGTCCTAGATGGAATGCGAAGCCGAGGGTTTCTCTCAGTGAAACTCGGACTAGGGCAATGTGGAAGACTTTGACGGCATGTGGGACGTGCCAGAACGGTGTTTGTGAACGTGTCGGAGTGCTGCGGAAATTAAGCTGCTTCAAAAGCGAGTGCAGTGCGTTTCCCTACACTGGGCCTACACAGAGTGGCTCCAAAGGGCTACGGTTCTGGATGTTGCTTAGCAGACCCAGCAGGGCCTGTGGGTACTCAGTGTTCCTGCTGGGAACAGTGTGCCCACGCGAGCCTCCTAGGTGTCCAGAAAACTGTGCTGTCCTTAAAGATACGCAGAGTAGAGGCCACGGCCTCATGGAAACTGCTGCACGCCTCCGCTTCTGCTCGTCAAATCAGGGCCTAACCTCTAGGCATGTGTTCATGCTGGGTGTCCCGTTAGCGACAGAGCATGGTAAGATGCTGACTTTCTCTTCGAGCCGAGTGACTTCAGGTACAAGGTCCTCGAAGTATTCAAAGCGGTGGATTTTCTCATGGCATCTCACACAAGGGTCATGACAAAGAATTCCTGGGCATTTCCGACTCACCAGGAATGTGGTCCTGATGCTCTTTGAGGACTCTGGAAATATAGCTCTCCTCAAGGAATGAGCAGTGTGTTGCCCATCACTCGGTACGCGCACAGGGTCTCCGAGGGACAGACCAATGGGCCTCGATGTTGCTCACCCGGTCCACATGGGTCTGGCGGTATACTCAGTGACATAGGAGGGAAAATGATGTACACCCGGGGGGCCTAGGGGTCGTCAAAATGATACTCCCTTTAAAATAAAGCAGAAAAGCGACTAAGAACTCATGGAAAGAGCTGCATGTCTCCCTTTCTGCAAGGCTATAATACAGGGCCTAACCTGGAGGTAAGTTCTCACGTTGACTTTCCATTTAGCTGTAGAGCATGGCTGGCTGAGCCCCACCACGTCCATGGAAGCACCCAGTTTAACCAGAGGAAACTCATTTTTCTCCCAGAATCATTCCTATAGGTTCTACATGCCTGGCAACAGCAGTGAATGTCAGGTAGCTTCAATGCAGCATGATTGCAGCCTTCCAAATGGGAAAGCAAGGCTAGTTCCAACAGGCCCCCATTTCCATGGGCACACACAGCATATATCCCTGTGGTTTCTAACAAGTCAAAAGACACACAGGTTACGCAGTGTTTCCTTCCCTGAATCAACATCCCAAGGTACGGTGTTCTGCATCAAGGGAAATGCCTGAACCAAGGAACGCCGTAGCTACGACTCTGGGCCTGGGGCTATTCAGAAGCCTGCAGTTCCACAGGAAGAACACGACTTAAATTGCAGTACGACCGCAAGGCGACTTTCTCTTGGAGGCAGTGTGACTTTAGGCAGGAGGTCCTAGATGGAATATGAAGCCGAGGGTTTCTCTCAGTGCGGCTCAGACTAGGGCAATGCGTAAGACTTCGACGGCATGTTGGACGTGCCAGAATGGTGTTCATGAACGTGTGGAAGTGCTGGGGAATTTAAGCTGCTCAAAAAGAGAGTGCAGTGCATTTCCCTACCCTCGGCATACACACAGAGTGGCTCTAAAGGGCTACGGGCCTGGATGCTTTTTAGCAGACCCAGGGAGGCCTGTGGGTACTCAGTGTTCCTGCCGGGAACACGGTGCCCAAGCGAGCCTCCTAGGTGTCCAGAAAACTGTGCTGCCGCTAAAGGTATGCAGAGCAGAGACCACGGCCTCTTTGAAACAGCTGCACACCTCCGGTTCTGCACGGCAAATCAGGGCCCTACCACCAGGCACGTGTTCATGCTGGGTGTCCCGTTAGCGACACAGCATGGTAAGATGTTTAGTTCGTCCTCGAGTGGAGTGACTTCAGGTACAAGGTCCTCGAAGAATTCAAAGCAGAGTTTTTCTCATGGCAGCTCATATCAGAGCCATGACGAAGACTTCCAGGGCTCGTCGGACTCACCTGAAATGTGACCCTGAGGCTGTTCGAGGGCTCTGGAAATGTAGCTCTCCTTAAGAAACATGCAGTGTGCTGCCCATCACTTGGCACACACAGAGGGCCTCTGAGTGCCCAGCCAATCGGCCGCGATGATGCTCAGCAGGCCCACACGGGTCTGGAGGTACTCAGTGACACTGGAGGGAAAATGATGCCCACCCGAGGGGCTAGGAATCCTCTAAAGGGTACTTCCTGTCAAATAAAGCAGAACAGCGACTAAGACCACAAGGAAACGGCTGCATGCCTCCCTTTCTGCACGGCTATATAGGGCCTAACCTGGAGCCAAGTTCTCACGTTGAGTTGCCCTTTATCTCTAGAGCGTGGCAGGCTGAACCTCACGACGGCCACGGAAGTACCCGGTTTAGACAGAGGAAGCTCATTTTTTTTCCAGAAGCATGCCTATAGGGTCTACAGGCCTGTCAACAGTAGTGAATATCAGGTAGCTTCAAGGCAGCATGACTGCAGCTTTCAAAACCGGAAGCAAGGCTACTTCCAGCAGGCCCCAGTTTCCATGTGCACATACAGCATATATCCCTGTGGTTTCTAAGAAGTCAAAAGAGACACAGGTTTCCCAGTGTTTTCTTCCGTGAATCAGTTTCTCGAAGTAGGGTGTTCTGCATCAATGGAACTGCCTCAACAAAGGAACACCATAGCTATGTCTCTTCGCCTGCGGCTATTCAAAAGCCTGCAGTGAAACAGGAAGAGCAGGACTTAAATTGCAGTAAGAACGCAAGCCGACTTTCTCTTGGAGGCACGGTGACTTCAGGCAGGAGGTCCTAGATGGAATGCGAAGCCGAGGGTTTCTCTCAGTGAAACTCAGACTAGGGCAATGCTGAAGACTTCGAGGGCATGTGGGCCGTGCCAGAACGGTGTTCGTGAACGTGTGGGAGTGCAGGGGAAATTAAGCTGCTCCAAAAGACAGTGCAGTGCGTTTCCCTACACTCGGCATACACTGAGTGGCTCCAAAGGGCTACGGGCCTGGATGTTGCTTAGCAGACCCAGAGGGGCCTGTTGGTACTCAGTATTCCTGCCGGGAACAGGGTGCCCACACGAGCCTCTTAGGTCTCCAGAAAACTGTGTTGCCATTAAGGATATGCAGAGCAGAGACCACGGCCTCATGGAAACTGCTGCACATCTCTGCTTCTGCACTACAAATCAGGGCCTAACCTCCAAGCATGTGTTCATGCTGGGTGTCCCGTTAGTGACACAGCATGGTAAGATGCTGACTTCCTCCTCGAGCAGAGTGACTTCAGGTACGTGGTCCTTGAAGTTTTCAAAGCAGAGTGTTTTCTCATGGCAGCTCACACGTGGGCCATGACAAAGACTTCCAGGGCATATCGGACTCACCAGAATCCTGGGCCTGAGGCTGTTCAAGGGCTCTGGAAATGTACCTCTCCTTAAGGAACATGCAGTGTGTTGCCCAGCCCTCGGTACACACAGGGCCTCCGAAGGACCCACCAATGGGTCTCGATGTTTCTCAGCTGGCCCACAGGACTCTGGAGGTACTCAGTGACATTGGAGGGAAAATGATGCACACCCGAGGGGCTAGGCATCCTCTAAAAGGTACTTCCTATAAAATAAAGCAGAACAGCGACTAAGACCGCATGGAAAGAGCTGCATGCCTCCCTTTCTGTACAAAACTTCCTGGGCACTTCGGACTCACCAGAAATGTGGTCTTGAGGCTGTTCGTGGGCTCTGGAATTGTAGCTCTCAAGGAACGTGCAGTGGTTTGCCCATCACTTGGCATGCACAGAGTGGCTCCGAGGGACAGACCAATGGGCCACGATGTTGCTCAGCCGGCCCACAGGTGTCTATAGGTATTCAGTGTCCTTGGAGGGAAAACGATGCACACACGACGCACCTAGGAGTCCTTAAATGGGTACTTCCTTTAAAATATAGCAGAACAGTGACTTAGAACTCATGGAAACAGCTGAATGCCTCCCTTTCTGCACAGCTACTCATGGCCTAACCTGGAGGCAAGTTCTCACGTTGAGCTTTAGAGGTTGGCAGGCTGAGCCACACTGCTGTCATGGAAACACCTGGTTTAGCCAGAGGAAACTCATTTTTCTCCCAGATGCATGTGTACAGGGGCTACAGGCCTGTCAACAGCAGTGAATGTCAGGTAGCTTCAAGGCAGTATGACTGCAGCCTTCAAAACGGGAAGCAAGGCTATTTCCAGCATGTCCCAGTTTCCATGGCCACATGCAGCATATATTCCTATGGTTTCTAAGAAGTCAAAAGAGACAACAGTTTTCTCAGTGTTTCCTTCCCTGAATCAACTTCTCGAAGTAGGGTGTTCTGCATCAAGGGAACTTCTTCTACCAAGGAACACTGTAGCTACGCCTCTGGGCCTGTGGCTATTCAAAAGTTTGCAGTGGAACATGAAGAACAGGACTTAAATTGCAGTAAGAACGCAAGGTGACGTTCTCTTGGAGGCAGCGGGACTTCAGGCAGGAGGTCCTAGATGGAATGTGAAGCCGGGCACCAACACCATGAACACTGTCTCTATGGGCACTGTCACCATGAGAACTTTCACCAGGGGCACTACCACAATGGGCACTGTCACCATGGTATATGCCACCATGGGCATGGTCACCATGGGCACTGTCACCATGGGCACTGCCACCCTGAGCATTGTCACAATTAGCACTCTCAGCATGGGCACTATGACCGTGAGCATGCTTAGTGTGGTAAATGTCACCATGGGCACTGTCACCATAAGCACTGTCACCATTTGCACTGCTACCATAAGCACCATCAGCATAAGCACTGTCACCATGGGCACTGTCAACATGGGCACTGCCACCATGTGCACTTTCACCATGCGCATTGTCACCATGGGCACTATTCCCACGGGTACTGTTACCGTGAGCACTATCAATATGGGCACTGTCACCATGAGCACTTTCACCATGGGCACTACCCCAGTGGGCACTGTCACCATGGTAAGTGACACACTGGGCAGAGTCACAATGGGCACTGTCATGGTGGGCACTGTTACCGTGGGCACTGCCACCATAAGCACTGTCACCATGGGCACTGTCACCATGTGCACTGCCACCATGGGCCCTGTCACTGTGCACAATGTCACAATGGGCACAGCCACCATGTGCAATGTCGCCATGGGCACTGAAACCATGGTCACTCTCACCATGAGCACTGTTACCATGGGCACTGTCACAATGAGCGCTCTCGTCATTTGCACTGCTACCATAAGCACTATCAGCATAAGCACTGTCACCACGGGCACTGTCAACGTGGGCTCTGCCACTGTGAGCACTCTCACCTTGAGCACTGCAACAAGGAGAACTGTCACCATGGGCACTGCCACCATGAGCACACTCACCATGGGTACTATTACCATGAACAATTTCACCATGGGTAGTGTCACCATTTTGCACTGCGACTATGTGTAATACCACTATGGGCACTGTCACCATTGGTACTATCATTGTGAGCACTGTCACCATGCATGTTGTCCCCATGGGTACTGTCACCATGCGCACACCACCATGTGCACTGTCACCAGGGGCACTATCACCGTGAGCTCTGTCACCACGGGCATCTTCATCATGGGCACTATCACCTTGAGCACCATCACCATGAGCACTTTCACCATCGGCACTCAGACCATGTGCACTGTAACCATGTGCACTGCCAGCGTGGGCACTGCCATCAGGAGCACAATTACCATGAGCACTGCCACCATGAGGGCTTTCACCATAAGCACTGCCACCATGGGCACTGCCACCATGGGCACTATCACCGTGAGCACTGTCACCATGAATGATGTCATCGTGTGCACTGTCAACATGGGTACTATCAATGATAGGACTAACACCGTAAGCACTGTCATCATGAGCAATGTCACCATGAGCAGCATCACGATGGGCACTGCCACCATGGGCACTATCACCATGAGCATTGGCACCATGGGAACTGGCACCATTGGGCCTGTCACCACTAGCACTGTAACCATGGAGACTTTCACCATGAGCACTGTTACCGTAGTAACTGTCAGCATGGGCATTGTCACCCTGGGCACTGTCACCGTGGACACTGCCACAAGGAGCACTATCACCATGAGCACTGCTATCGTGAGTACTATCAGCATAAGCACTCTCAACATGCACACTGTCATGATGGGCAATGCCACCATGGGCACTGTCACCATGAGCAGTGTCACAATGGTCTTTGCCACAGTGTGCACTGTTACAATGGGAACTGCCACCATGTGCATGGTAACCATGAGCACTGTCATCGTGGTGACTGTTACCATGGGAATTGTCACCGTGAGCACTGCAACAAAGGGCACTGTCACCATGAGCACTGTCACCACGCGCAATGCCACCATGGGCACTTTCACCATGAGAACTGTCATCATGGGTATTTTCACCATGAGCACCGTCACTGTGAGCACTATCTCCGTGAGCAATGTCACCATTGTCACTTTCACCATGGGCAATGTCTCCATGGGCAGTGACACCATGGGCACTGCCACCATGGGAACTATCATGGTGTGCACTGTCACTGTGAGCACTATCACCGTGAGCACTGTTACCGTGAGCCCTATCACAGTGAGAACTGTCACCATGGGAACTATCACCATGAGCACTGTCACCAAAGCACTCTCATCATGGGCACTATCACCGTGAGCACCGTCACCACGAGCACTGTCATCGTGAGCACTGTCAGCATGCGCACCATCACCGTAAGGACTATCATTGTAAGCACTGTCACCATGAACACTGTCACCATGGGCAGCCTCACGATGGGCACTACCACAATGGGCACTATCACGGTGTGCACTGTCACAGTGAGCACTGTCACCATGCGCACTTTCAACATGTGCATTATCACTGTGAGCACTATCACCATGAGAAATATCACTGTGAGCACTGTCACCATGAGTACTGTCACCGTGTGCACTGTAACCATTGACACTATTACCAGAAGCACTATCACCATAAGCGCTGTCACCATTAGCTATGTCACCATGGGCACTGTCAACACTTTGAACTCTCACCATGTGCACTACCACCATGGGCACTGTCACCATGGGCACTATCACCGAATTCATTATCACAATGGGTACTGTCACCATGGGCACTATCACCATGGGCACGGCCACCATGAGCACTGTCAACATGGTCTTTGCCGCAATGTGGACTGTTAAAATGGTAACTGCCACCATGTGAAGTGTCACCATGTGCACTGTAACTACGAGCAATGCCACCTTGGGCAATGCTACCATGAACACTGTCACAATGAGAACTGTAACCATGAGTCCTGCCACCATGGGCACTTTCACCATGAGCACTGTCACCATGGGTTTTGTCACCATGGGCACTGTCACCATGGGCACTGACATCATTGGGAGTGTCACCACTAGCAGAGTAACCATGGACACTTTCACCATGAGCACTGTCACCGTGGTTACTGTCATCATGGGCACTGTCACTGTGAGCATTGTCACCCTGAGCCCTGCCACCATGTGCACTGTTACAATGGGCACTGTCACTGTGAGCACTGTCATCGTGGTCTCTATCACCATGGGAATTGTCACCATGAGCACTGTGACCATGGGCACTGTCCCATGAACAGTTTCACCATGAGCACTGTCACCATGAGCACTGTCACCACGCGCAATGCCACCATGGGCACTTTCACCATGAGAACTGTCATCATGGGTATTTTCACCATGGGCACCGTCACTGTGAGCACTATCTCCGTGAACAATGTCACCATTGTCACTTTCACCATGGGCATTTTCACCATGGGCACTGCCACCATGGGAACTATCATGGTGTGCACTGTCACAGTGAGCACTATCACCGTGAGCACTATCACCATGGGCACTATCACCGTGAGTACTGTTACCTTGAGCCCTATCAGAGTGAGAACTGTCACCATGGGAACTATCACCATGAGCACTGTCACCAAAGCACTGTCATCATGGGCACTATCACCGTAAGCACTATCACCATAAGCAGTGTCACAATGAGCATTGTCACCATGGGCACTGTCACCATTTTGCACTGTCAACATATGAACTACCACCATGGGCACTGTCACCATGGGCACTGTCACCATGGGCACTGCCATCATGGGCACAGCTAACATGGTAACTGTCACCATGGGCACTATCAACACGGGTACTGATACCATGGGCACTATCACTGTAGTCACTGTCACCATGGGCTCTGTCATAGTGGACACCATCAACATGGGCACGGACACTATGTGCATTCTCACAATGGGCACTATCACCATGAACACTGTCACCATGGGCACTGCCATCATGGGCACAGCCACCATGGTAAATATCAAATATCATGGGCACTATCAACACCGGCACTTTTACCGTGGGCACTGTTATAGTGGGCACTGTCACCATGGGCATGACCACTGTGAGTAATGTCACCATGGGCACTCTCACCATGGGCACTGTCCCCATGGGCACCAATACCATGAGCACTGTCACTATGGGCACTGTTACCATGAGAAGTTTCACCAGGGGCACTACCACAATGGGCACTGTCACCATGGTATATGCCACCATGGGCATGGTCACCATGTTGCACTGCCAACATGTGAACTACCACCATGGGCACTGTCACCATGAGCACTGTCACCATAGGCACTGTCACCATGGGCACTCTCAACATGGCCACTATCACCTTGAGCACTGGCACTATGGGCATTTTAACCATTGGCACTTTCATCGTGAGCTCTGTTCCCATGGGCACTATGACCATGAGCACTGTCACCATGAGTACTGTCACCATGGGCACTATCACCATGAGTATTCTCACCATGGACAGTGTCACCATTTTCAAATGACACCATGGGCCCTACCACCATGGGCACTGTCATCATGGACACTATCACCATGAGCACTGTCACCATGTGTACTGTCAGCTTGGGAACTGTCTCCATGGGCACGGCCACCAAGTGTATTATTACCATGTGCACTATCACCATGAGAACTGTCACCATGTGCACTGTCACTGTGAGCACTGTCATTATAGGCACTGTCACCGTGAGCACTTTATCCAAGGGCACTTTCACAATGGGCACTGTAATCTTGGGCACTGTCACTATGGACACTCTCACCTTGGGCAATGTCAACATGGGAAGTATCACCTTGGGCATTGTCCACATTGGCACTGTCACTGTGGGCACTGCAACCGTGAGCACTATCACCAAGCGCACTGGCACCATGGGCACTGCCACCATGAGCAGTGTCACTGTGAGCAGTCACCGTGAGCAGTCACCATGAGCACAGTCACCATGGGCACTATCACTATGAGCAGTCTCACCATGCACTGTGTCACCATTTTGCAATGACACCATGTGCCCTACCACCATTGGCACACTCACCATGGGCACTATCACAGTGAGCGCTGTCACCATGTGCACTGTCACCATGTGCACTATCACCATGAGCACTGCCACAGTGAGCACTAGCACCATAAGCACTGTCACCATGGGCACTGTCACCAGGAGCACTATCACCATGGGTAATGTCACCATGGGCACTGCCACCATGAGCACTGTCACCATGAGCACTGTCACCATGGGTACTGTCATCATGGGCACTGTCACTGTGAGCACTATCACTGTGAGCACTGTGAGCCTGGGTGATCTCACCATGGGCATTTTCCCTGTGAGCACTGTCACCATGGAACTATAACCATGGGCACTGTCATGGTGGGAAGAGTCACTATGGGCCCTATCACCGTGAGCACTCTCAACATGGGCACTATCACCGTGAGCACTGTCTCCATGGGCACTATCACCATGAGCACTGTCACCATGGGCACTATCACCATGGGCACTCTCACCATGGGCAATGTCACTGTGAGAAATCTCACCATGGGCAGTGTCACCATGGGAACTTTCATCATGCGCATTGCCACTGTGAACACTGTCACCATGGGTACTGTGACTGGGCAATGTCACCATGGGCACTGTCACCGTGTGCACCAACACCATAGTGTACGTCACCGTAGGCACTACAACCATGGGCACTATCACCATGAGCACTGCCACTGTGAGCAGTATCACCATAAGCACTGTCACCATGAGCACTCTCACCATGGGCACTGGAACCATGGGGACTCTCACCATGAGCACTGTCACCATGAGCACTGTCACCGTGGTCACTGTCATCATGGGCACTGTCACCGTGAGCACTCTCACCATGGGCACTCTCATTGTTGGCACTCTCACCATGGACACTGTCATCGTGGACACTATCACCATGAACACTGCTACTGTGAGCACTATCACCATAAGCACTGTGACCATGGGCAATGTCACTATGGGTACTGCCACCATGGGCACTATCACCGTGTGCACTGTCACCATGGGCAATCTCACCATTGTGCACTAACCATGTGAACTACCACCATGGGTACTATCACATTGGGCACTATCTCCATGAGCACTGTGACCAAGAGCACTGTCACCATGACAATTCTCATGGTGACAGTGCTCATGGTGACTGTACACTCGGTGATAGTGCCCATGGTGGCAGTGCCCATAGTGACAGTGCTCAAGGTGATAGTGTTCACGTTGGCAGTGCTAATGGTGATATTGCTCAGGTGGCAGTTCCCATGGTGACAGTGCCCACAGTGATAGTTCCCATGGTGACAGTGCCCGCAGTGATAGTGCCCATGGTGATCGTGCCCACGGTCACAGTGCCCATGGTGACAGTGCACATGGTGACAGTGCTCACTGTGATAGTGTCTATGGTGGCAGTGGCCACAGTAACAGTGCCCATGTTGACAGTTCTCATGGTTGCAGTGCCCATGGTGTCACTGCCCATGGTGACAGGGCTCACAGAGATAATGCCCATGGTGGCAGTGCATATAGTGGCAGTGCCTATGTTGACACTACCCATGGTGACAGTGCTCTCAGTGATAGTGTCTACGGTGAGAGTGCCCATGGTTTTAGTGCATATGGTGTCAGTGCAAAAGGCTGACAGTGCCCATGGTGACAGTACTCCCGGTGATAGTGTCAATGGTTTCAGTGCCCATGGTGACAGTGCTCATGGTTACAGTTCTCAAGGTGATAGTGCTCATGGTGATATTGCTCACGGTAACAGTGCCCATGGTGACGTTACTCTTGCTGACAGTACTCATGCTGACAGTGCTCATGGTTGCACTGGACAAGGTGATAGTGCCCATGGTGGCAGTGCTCATGGTGACATTGCTCAAGGTGGCAGTGCCAATGGTGACAGTGCCCATGGTGGCAGTGCTCATGGTGATCATGTTCACAGTGTCAATGCCCATGGTGACAGTGCTTATGGTGAAAGTGCTTACGGTGTTAGTGCTTATGGTGATAGTGCTCACGGTGATAGCACCCTGGGTGACAGTGCTCATGGTGACAGTGCCCATGGTGACAGTGCTCATGGGGTCAGTGCTCAGGGTTGCAGTACCCATGGTGACAGGGTTCACAGTGACTCTGCTGATGGTGGTAGTGCCCATGGTGACAGTGCTATCGGTGACAGTGTCCATGGTGACTGTGCACACAGTGATAGCACCCATGGTGGCAGTGCCCATGGTGACAGTGCTCACGGTGATAGTACCCATGGTGGCAGTGCCCATGGTGACAGTGCCAATTGTGACAGTGCTCATGGTGATAGTGCACACAGTGGTAGTGCCCATAGTGAAAGTGCCCATGGAGACAGTGCCTATGGTGAAAGTGCCCAGGGTCACACTGCCCATGGTGACAGTGCTCATGGTGACAATGCCCATGGTGATGGTGCTCATGGTTAAACTGCCCACTGTGACAGTGCCCATGGTGATAGTGCCAGTGGTGACAGTGCTCACGGTGAAAGTGCCCATGGTGACATTGCCCACAGTGATAACGCTCAAGGTGACAGAGCTCACGGTGATAGTGGCCATGTTGACAGTGCCCTTGCTGAGAGTGCTCATGGTGATATTGCTCACGGTGACAGTGCCCATGGTGAGAGTGCTCATGTTGAGATTGCTCATGATGACAACACTCATGGTGGCAGTTCCCATGGTTACAATGCTCATTGTGGCAGTGCTCATGGTGATAGTGCTTATGTTGACATTGCTCCCAGTGACACTGTCAATGGTTTCAGTGTCCATGGTGACAGTGCTTACAATGATATTGCTCACGGTGGCAGTGCTCCTGGTGATACTGCTCAGGGTGACAGTATGCACAGTTCCCATGGTGAGTGTGCCCACTGTGACTTTTCCCATGGTGACAGTGCCCATGGTCACAGTCTCCATGGTGAGAGTGTGCATGGAGAGAGTGCACATTGTGACATTTCCCACAGTGAAAATGCCCATGGTGACAGTGCTAACGATGACAGTGCCCATGGTGACAGTGCCCATGGTGATAGTGCCTATGGTGACAGTGCTCATGGTGACAGTGCCCATGGTGAGAGTTCTCATGGTGACAGTGCCCATGGTGACAGTGACCACAGTGACAATGCCCATGTTGACAGTGCTCACAATTAAAATGCTCATAGTGACAGTGCCCATGGTGATACTGCCCATGGGGTCAGTGCTCACAGTGAAAGTGCCCATGGTCACATTGCCCACTGTGATAGTGCACAAGGTGAGAGTGCTCACAGTCTTAGTGCCCATGGTGACAGTGCCCAGGGTCAGAGTGCCCATGGTGACAGGGTTCACGGTTACAGTGCCCATGGTGACAATGCTCACGATGACAATGCCCATGGTGACAGTGCTCATGGTGGCAGTGCCCATGGTGACAGTGCTCATTGTGGCAGTGCTTATGGTTGAAGTGCCCATGGAGACAGTTCTCACAGTGGAAGTGCCCATGGTGGCAATGCCCATGGTGACAGCGCACATGGTAACATTGCCCATGGTGACCCTGCTCAAGGTGATAATGCCCATGGTGACGGTGCCCATGATGGCAGTTCCCATGGTGACAATGCCCACTGTGGCAATGCCGATGGTGACAGTGCACATGGTGACATTGTCCATGGTGACAGTAGTCACAGTCATATTGCCCATGGTGACAGTGCCCATAGTCGCTATACCCATGGTGACAGTGCTCATGGTGATAGTGTCCATGGTGACTGTGCTCATGGTGGCGATGCCCATGGTGACAGTGCTCTCGGTGATAGTGCCCATGGTGCCAGTTTCTACAGTGACAGTGTCCATGATGGTAGTGCACATGGTGGCAGTGCAAAATGCTGACAGTGCCCATGGTGACAGTGCACACAGTAATAGTGTCCATGGTGACTGTGCTCATGGTGTCAGTGCTCATGGTTGCAGTAACCATGTTGACAGTGCTCACAGTGACAGTACTCACAGTGACAGTACCGATAGTGACTGAGCTCACGGTTATAGTGCTCACGGGAATATAGTTCACGGTATTAGTGCCCATGGTGACTGTACCCATGGTGACAGTGCTCATGGTGAAAGTGCTCGCGCAGCTTTGGATTTGGCCCCTCCTCTGCATGTAGGTCGCATGAGGGTGTCTGTTCTTCACTCAGGACGGGGTTAAAGGAGCCACTGATTCCGGGGCTCTGGCTCACTCAGGCCGTGTGGACTGAAGGGTATGGATATGGGGTGAGCCTGCGGCGGCAGAGGCCGAGATGATGTTGCACCTGCCAGAGGCGCGCTGTGTGTTCTCCCGGGGAAGTTGTCCCTGGATCACGAGACCCTGGCAGTGACGGGCTGCAGAAGTTCCCGGGAGGGGAGGTAGGGATAGTGACCTGTGCTCGCACACAGGCTTCTTGGTGGCTGCAGCAGCAGCCTTAGCGGCTCATGCCCGTCTCTGGGGTCCTCACTGATAGCCACGTCTCACG
Source organism: Delphinus delphis (assembly GCF_949987515.2). Taxonomy (NCBI): domain Eukaryota; kingdom Metazoa; phylum Chordata; class Mammalia; order Artiodactyla; family Delphinidae; genus Delphinus; species Delphinus delphis. The sequence continues at coordinate 59,393,593 of NC_082695.1, forward strand.
CCCTTCTCTGGAGCTCCTTTAAGCAGTGCTCATAATCCCCTCTCGTCGCGAACCAGGAAACAGAGGCAAGAAAGAGTCTCTTGTCTCTTTGGCAGCTGCAGACATTTCCGGACTCCCTCCTGGCTAGCCGTGGCACACTAACCCCTTCAGGCTATGTTCATGCCGCCAACCCCAGTCCTCTCCCTGCGATCTAAGCTCAGAAGCCCAAGTCTCAGCTCCCAGTCCCCGCCCTTCCCGGCGGGTGAGCAGACAATGCTCTGGGACTGGTGAGTGCTGGCAGGCACCGATCCTCTGTGCGGAAAACTCTCCGCTTTGCCATCCACACCCTGGTGGCTACGCTCTCCTCCATGACCCTGAAGCTTCCCCCCTCTGCCACCCGTAGTCTCTGCCCACAAAGGGGCTTCTAGTGTGTGGAAACCTTTCCTCCTTCACAGCTCCCTCTCACTGGTGCAGGTCCCATCCCTATTCTTCTGTCTCTGTTTTTTCGTTTTTCTTTTGCCCTACCCAGGTACGTGGCGGAGGTTCTTGCCTCTTGGGAGGTCTGAGGTCTTATGCCAGCGTTCAGGGGTGTTCTATAGGAGCAGTTCCACGTGTAGATGTATTTCTGATGTATCTGTGGGGAGGAAGGTGATCTCTGCGTCCTACTCTTCCACCATCTTCTCCTGTCTCAATTTCTAATTTCTGAAAGTACCTTACATACACTGTTAGTAATCTTCACAACCATTTGAGCTGGGTAAACTGAGTCAGGAAGGTCAGAATTATTGAACGAATGAATGAATGAGTGAAAAGTTCAGTAGCTTTAACGTATCTGGGACAGTCATAGTCTAACCAATTTTCAATCCACAAGCATTTTTTACAATTCTGAAAACTTCCACATAATTGTAAATGGGACAATAGTAGTAAATTACTATTTGGATAAAGAAAAGATACAAGGTAGCACAACATAGTTTACCAACTTACAAACAGACACATTCAATTTGGTGCTAAGTCATGAAATATTCTTCTGCAATTTATGAAAAATATCCAATAGGCATGTAATGGCCAAAAAGTACAAATGATACAAATATCTATACACATGACAATGTACAAATTGTGACATAAATCTATCAGAAACTAGAAAATCTATGTTGGTCTTATAGTTCCAGCTTGCTAAAAGATACAGGTTTTGGGTGGGAACACAGATAAATCCAGACCTGGCAGGGTTTCCAGAAAGTATGGGAACTAGCAAAGAGTATGCCTCTGGATGGCAGTGGGTCCAACATGAAATAAAACAGTGCCTTAATCGGTATGTTGTATGCTGGGATGGAAAATATAGGAGCAAGGGATATTTGGAGAATCAGACAGCTAAGTATTTGACACTAACAAAATCTACCAGTATCCCACAGGGCCTCAGGTACCATGCAAGGGTTTGAGGGATTCCAGTATTTAATTAAATCAAAATGTGACAATGGGAAGAATTAAGGACAGCCTCAGGGATAGATGAACTGGGGATGTTGCAACAGGACATGTCTCAGTTAACCTGATGGGTTCAAAATGCAGGAAGTGGGTATACGGGACAAGACAATACCCTAACTGTAAGAATAAAGGTTTCGGCAGGGTAGGGCCTCATGTTCCTAAGTGTTGAAATAGAGCTCTTTAGCTTCTTCCTCCTACATGTAAGATTCTTTTAGAGGTTAAGATGATGCTGGGCCTGCAAGCTAAATTTAAATGGCTGGAATTAGGGAGAGAAAATAAGTTACATAGGCTCGGAACCAGGAAAAGCCGAACTAACGGTTTGCCTAAATAGAATTGAATGTTGGAACTGAATATTTTAATATGTAAACATTTTACTGACCCCAAAATGTGGCTTACCACACTCCCCCCAATCTCACACCGCCCACCCTAACCTGCAGTGGCTATGGGTCCCTTGATTTCCATGGAAATATAGAGAAAAGAGACACTGATCTGGCTTTCAGGTATTTAGTAAGTTGTTAGCCTCACATCACATACTAGTATCATGTAAGTAGGCCATCTGAAGTAGGAAGCTTAGGGGAAAAACCTTGAAAAATACTTAAAAGCTTAAGCCACATCTCTATACTACAACACCTTTCACAATTTCTTCTCAGATAAGCATCATCCCCATCAGTGAAAAAACTCGTATCTCATAATAATAAAAACAGGCCTAAATATTAAATGTGTGTCTTTGGAGGTCCCATCTATGGGATATCTTCCTGGTACTAGAAAAGTCGCCAGAAAGATCAATCTTTGCACCCCTCCCTGAAAGCTTACCACCAAGGAAAATGACTAGATCCATAGATTTCCTCCCTCAAACCAGCTTACCTCAAACATAAATCATTAGCAACTCAGCCTTTACTCACATTATCACAGTCATAAGAGTGGTTAGGGAGCAAAGCACTAACCACGGGAACTAAAACAGAGGTCACCCAGGCCAAGCTGGGCTGATGGCAGATATCTGCTCCTTACGCTTGGGTGCATAATGCGACTCGCCACAATGCCTTTTTCACAGACCCTTTTTAAAGTTTCTCCACAAAATCCAACAGGTCATGTTCGTTCATGATGCTTCGAGATAAACAATCGTCAAGAGAAAAACATGCAATATGTCTTACAATGTTGCAGTCCTTAAAAATATGTCAAGGAGATAACCATGTAGACAAAACCAGAGCATTTAAAATAATCTGTATTCTACAAACATACCAGTGAATGCTATTAATAAGGTAATATGACAGAAAACAAAATGAGACATATATGTAAGACTGTTCCCTTTAGTGTACAGAATTCATGGCAGTTGCTGCACTATCGAGCTACTTACATCTATGACTGTCTGTTCTGGTAATACAAAATGAGGCCAAAGTGTGTCAACTTGTTTCCCACAGAAACCAAAAAATCTACATGAATCACTTTTCTCCTGTGCCCTTTCACCTTATCTGCTCCCAGTTCTCCACGAATGTCCTCTTCCTTCTCTAATTATTCTCCTCTTCATTTTGCTTGGCCTTGCACCCAAGCATGCAAGACAGAGAATCCTAGAGGTCCAAGATTCTAGAGTGGCTGTTTGCAAGGGGGAGGAGGAGATTACAGTAACTGCCACACTGTATATACTTCTGTGCAAAAAGGGACAGTATTCAGAATGTCGCTCACATATAAAAGAGCTGGATGGCAGGATACCTGTGTGGCCCAAGGAACTAGAGGTAGCAAATTATGGGGAAAACAACTGTAACCAAAGGCTGCAAGAGGAAATGTTTGCAACCAGCTCTGTCTCCTAGCTCTCTGGTATTTGCGTCCAACGGGCAGAGTCTATTTTGTGAAGCATCAAACACTGAAAAGAAGACTCCTGCTGCTGGAAGATGACAGCAAGTAACATTCATGAGGGTAAGAATGCAAGATCAAGGTTTGTCCTAGACACAATGCCCATAATGGAAAAAAAAAAAAAAAAGAAAGAAAGCAGAAGAGAAATGTTAGTCCAACCTGGCCCATCCTCGCCCTGCCCAAGGAAGGTAGGAGTCAAGGAGACGAAACTAAAAAAGAGCCTTGGACCACAACATTCTCCACAAGGTACACTCAACAAACTTCACCCTACTCTTTAACCAAGTTACAAAAAGAGCTTCTTAATCCCTACACCTGCTCCTTAAAAGCTGCTATAAGTTCACTAATTAGACAGATACGATTTCAGAACAACTGTAATAGTTCAAACTAGATGGCTCTTTCCTTCCAAAGGATATTAATTAAGATATATATAGCTCTAAGTATATGATACATAAAATATTAATACTCTGTAGGATATAAGTAACTGTTAGTAAATTATATTAATGAATGTCTGTAAGAAATGTTGCAATGATTTTCCTAATGTAGGAGCCTGGGGGAGGTAAATTGGTCTTCTAGGATTTCCTCCCCAGAGCTCAGAAATTTAGGTGTTGTTTTAGCTATCCTACACTCTCTCCATCCACCCCCGCCTTCCTGTTGGGGATCAGACCTCCCTATTGGCTATCTCATACCTTGAAACTGCCTGCTTTGTGACATCATTCTCCTACCAAACCCACTACCACTTGGTAGAGTCTTGGGGTTTCCGTTGAGTTGTCTGTAAATAAATTTGGATCATCACAAGTGACCAGTGACCAGTAACCAGTGACCTTTGTACTGGACACATGCGCCATTCAGCTGCAGCCACTCAGAAATGCTCTGGTGTTGTCTCCTCATCCCTTGTATCTGCAGTTGATGCTTCTTCTTCTTCTCTGACCATGTCAGGTAAGAAAAGAAACTTTTCAAAGTTTTTCATTAGATTTATTTTGCCCCTAAATTTACTAGTAGATTCAAAATAGCACGGAATAATGAGGGAAAGTATTGAACTAGAGCTCTGGAGACCTAATTTCAGTTTTGATTTTGGCATTTACTAACTGTGTGACTTTGGACAAATCATTGACTCTCTCAGAAAGCCTGATTTTTTCCTTATCTGTTACATTAGGATAATACATTGGTTGACCACTCTGATCCCTTTCTTTTCTAATATTGAGTCTTAAAGGGTACCCATGTAGAAAATGAAATCAGAGACTTCTCAAGAGTGTTTCAACAGAAAGACAGAAAAGCCAGGTGACAAAGAAAACTAGCAATATATACCAAGATGTTTCATCTCTAATGGTCTCCCTCCACTAATATTTCGACTAGTTGAAAAGAGAAAACAGGGAGAGAGGATGGAGAGTACTCGGCTATAGGGAGGTCCAGAGTCAAATGTAAGGAAGTTTAGGATAGTTTTCATCAACTTTTCACCAGAAAAGTCATACTCTGTTTTTTTTCTTTTACTGCCTCTCTGAATACAGTTGGTACTTGACAGTTTTGAATATAAATATCTTAGAAATATGTTCTAGAAATGATGCTTCCTATATACAAGAAACCAAAGTGGTTATCTAGGGGTCTGCTTTTCAATGTTTTATTCTTTCTAATTTTTAAACTATGTAGATGTTTCTCCAATTAAAAATTTTAAACGATATCTTCTAAATTGAATCAGAAGGACTATTTCCTTTGTGTGATATGTAGCTTCTAAGGCAAGGTTGCTTTTCATCTTTACAGTTCTTTCCTTCCTAACACAGAGAGCACATTGATCAACAGCCATCATTCATTTTTAGATCTTAGCTACTTAAGAAGAAAGAGTCAAGCCCCACATCTCTAATTCCACATTGAGGGAATTCGCTGGCGGTCTAGTGGTTAGGACTCGGTGCTTTCACTGCCAGGGCCACGCGGCGTGGCAAAAAAAAAAAAATTCCACATTTATCTAGAACAATATTGTGGAGTCCTTTCAATGTTCTTACGTTTGAAAATCTCTTTTAATTGGATTCTAGTGATGATGGTGTTTTTAGGTTTTGGGATGTCATCTTCTTGGATGCTGAAGATGATTATAATCTAAGCTCTAGGATAAATACAAAAACCTTCTTGATACTTTTTAAGCTTCCTTTCTGCTTATTATATATTTCTATTCTTTGAAACATATATTTCTACCAGGCTTAATACCTGTTACTTGCTGGGTAAAAATATGAATGAGCACAATAATGAAATTCTTTTACACTTATTATTTTGCTGTTTGCTTTGTACCAGTTTTCACTGAAATACTTGCCTGCATATATTGTGGCTACCTATACATTCACATTGATTGAATTTTGTTGCTTGTTATGCATTTTTACTGATATAGCTTCTCTGTCTGTATGTATTGGCTAGGAATTCATTCAAAATCACCTTCTATCGTGTTTTTTGGTTAATAGTATTCACTAAAATACAGTGGACAAAATTCACTTTCATAACATTGCACGTATGGTACAGAAGGTCATTTGTTAGTAAACTCATTATGCTTTGATACTTGCCACATACCCCAGTTTTCATAACTATGTATTTCGTCTTCATTATGTAATATGTTTTTCATGATTTTTCTTTGTCTTTCTAGAACTTATTGCATCTTCCTGCATATAAATCATACACAATATATCAGTTTATTCATGTATTAATTATTACTGCTATTATTATTGGTGGTGGTGTTATAACCACTTTATAGATGAGTAATCTGAAGTAATCAGATAACTTTTTTCTTTCCAAAAGCACTTAAGAAATTCACTTTTGGGTAATCATTTTGAGGTAGGATGAGAAACCAGGCTTGAAGAGGGTAAAAATGACTCTTTAAATTTACCAGGTGGACTGAGCTATATGTGAACTCTAGGTAATAGCGTGGGAACTGCACAAGCAAAGTGAGACACTGAAGATTACAATGGTAATAGCTGTACTGTTTTCTAATGGACAAAAAAACTGCCTATAGTATAAGTTCTATTTCTCCTGCTTTCTGGCAGTATCATGCTCAGAGTAGCGTCCTGCCAAGGAAGTCAGGATACTTAGGTTCTGAAACCTGGCTAGGATACTAACATAATGAGAGAATTTGAACAAGTCAACCCGACCTCTCTGAGCCTCAGTTTCCTTCCTCATGACACTGTGAAAATAGAAGTTCTCTAAGGACCTCCTAGTTCTAAAATGCTTCCAGTCTAGGAAACAGCATAGAAGTCAATACTAGCGCAGGCTGAAGGGAAAGATAGGGTAGGGAGAAGGTTGCTTCCAGCCTAGAGAACAATGTCTGAACCATACCACTTGGGTCTTCTGCCCATCTGTGCCCAACATGGGAGCACAGGCAGTTAATACAGAAGAGTGTAAAACTGCTCAGTCCTTACAACCATCATAACGGTCTGATTTTTGGTTTCTCAGTAAGTATTGACGTTAGAGGTGTCCTGATAGCAAGAATCTTAAGATAATGCTGTTCCTCAAACATAGTGAGAATTTATCAATCTCCCTGATTTTTTCATTACCCTCTTGTTCTTACAGAAAATTTCCAAAATCCACCTGTACTTGGAACTCTAAATTCTCTGCAGCACTCTCTTCCTGTGGTGAGGAATGCAACTTCCCTAACAGGAAGTGTCTGCAACTTCTCCAGAGTCTCTGCTCCTGCCGTCAGTTTGGCATCAGCTACGGCTACCTCTTTCCAGACACTCATGGGTAGTGCCTACCTTCACCAACAGTCTAGCACAACTATGTTATCTGCAGTTACTGACTAGAGCCAGATCTCCACTTCAGCTGCTTCCTATCCAGGTGTTCTTGACTGGGACATCACAGGAAGCACTGAAAAGAATTCTTCTTCACTCGGAGACTTTACTCTGGCAGTCACTGACCAGCACACAGCTGCTTCCTCCATGTTTATGGCAGCCCAGTATGATAAAACTGCAGACCCCAATAACATGGTCCCTCTATATCCATCACTTTCTGCCAGGCTTGCTCAGGGAACACCATCTCAAATTCCAAATCAGGGACACAGCCTGTCACTTCCCTACCAGGAAGGAAGCCAGGTATATTACTATAACTAAGGCACATTGGGGTCTTTACTGTATGGAGAACTTGGCTCCTGCATGCAATCCTATGGCTCTGTGTCATACACATGAAGTAGGGCCTCTGTGCAACCAGAAATGGTAATGGTACTAAAGGAGATTCAACCCACAAATATTCAACCACCAGCTTCCACCTCTGGAATCTACTACCCTGTGCCTGCTCAACCCATCACAGAAACAAGTTTTCAAGGTGAGTACAAACAGCAAGAAAGTTGAACAATGAGGTCAGCATTAAAAAATGGGGTCAAGTCTACAGCTGGAAAGTGGTGTACAGACAGGTAGAATTTAGATCCTGAGCCTTTAATAACCACTACCTTCGCTCAGGGCTCTCTGTTTTTAGACTCTATATTAGAACACCTAGGGCTTCCCTGGTGGTGCGGTGGTTAAGAATCCGCCTGACAATGCAGGGGACACGGGTTCGAGCCTTGGTCTGGGAAGATCCCACATGCCGTGGAGCAACTAAGCCCATGTGCCACAACTACTGAGCCTGCATTCTAGAGCCCGTGAGCCACAACTACTGAAGCCCACGTGCCTAGAGCCCGTGCTCCGCAGCAAGAGAAGCCACTGCAATGAGAAGCCCGCACACTGCAACCAAGAGTAGCCCCCGCTAGCCACAACTAGAGAAAGCCCGTGTACAGCAATGAAGACCCAGTGCAGCCAAAAAAATTCATGCATAACATAAATAAGTGCAAAAAAAATAAATAAAAATAAATTAAAAAAAAAAGCACGCCTAATTGAGGTGGGAAGGTGGGAGGGACTCTCTAAAGGTCATCTATGCTACATGTACAAGAACCCCGAGAACATACCAATAGGTACCACATTTTTCACTGTTGTAGCCGATCATTCCCCCTGTACTACCACAGTGTATCACTCCCTTCCCTGATCTACTGCTAGAGTCTCTTTGGAAGGTGTTTCAGATCTCTTATTATGATAGTGCCAGTTTACCTGTCCTCACTTCCTTAAATTATACGAGGATTTAAGACCTTGTGGTCCGGGATCCTGTCCAGAGCAAGTAGGCTAAGACTCTGTCTTTGTTTATATGTTTCATCAGGAAGGGCTCTACTCCCTCTCCTAGTTCATGGTGTGAAGTGTTCTTAGCCTTTCAGGAAAGTGGGGAGAATTGAAAGGACTCTATATGAGAATGCTAGGCTTTGTAAAACATTTCATTTTTAAAAAAATAAGACTCATTTTTTATTTGACTTCTAACAATCCTATGAAATACAAAGAAAGCCAAGAAATCAGTGACATGAAATGATCACCAGTAAGAATTACAACAGTCTCCGCTTATCTCGTAGCATAGGGCACTGTCTGTGATTCTTAAGAAGAGTTAGTAGAAATGCCTTGCCCATCTTGCCCCTAAGCACCAACACAGCAATCACGTACCTTGAAAGGTACGTGATTGCTGTGTTGGTGTTTAGGGGGAGCATCTCACTTACCAGGGAATGACTTCTACCTTGATTCCTTTGTAGGGATGGAGACTTCCCTGGTGATGAAAAATTCCCTGGGATTGCAGCCTCCAAGCCAGACATTTTGTGTGACACAAACTCAAGAACTCCCCAAGTCCTGCAGGGGCAGAAATATTCAGATAATTGAGAGTAACCCACCACCTGAACTTGGGGACATTTCAGGGACAGCTCCAGTCCAGAGTGCCAGTAGTCTCCTGGCCCTGCCTCCAGCTCCAAGCCAGGGAAAAATAGACAGGAAGCACTTGGAGGATATTACAACCAAGCTTTCAAAGCCTCTGGATGCCTACCAGATCCCAAGAGAAAACCAAGAGCCTCCACTACTCCCTTTAGATATGCCTGATATTCACCAGCTCCTGGCCTGCACGGATCCCCTCAGCCAAGAGGAGAAGCCTGGTTCTGAAAATGCTGATCTGGGAAAGAACAGCCTGAGTATTGAGGACCGAGGGACAGTTGAAAATGGGATGGAATCTAGCAGTGGTTTTGCAGATATTACTACACTGGCGGAGGATATTCACCTTCCCCAGCTCTTTAATTCTTTGAAAGATCTTGATCAATCCAAAGGTCCCAACGTGATCAAAGCCAAAGACACCAGAGCCATTAAGGCAAATCAGGTGCAGGAAAAGACAAGTGTCATAAAGGTTCCCTCTGATCAACCCAGGAAGAACAAACATAAAGCCTCTGAGCCTATCAGTGGTGCTCCCAAGGCCAAAATCCAGCCAAAGCATCCAGAGGGGGAGAAGTGGTTCTATGCAATGCTGCAGTCAGTGACAGGGCTCCTGTGAACATGGTCAAGGATTCTAAAGGCAAACCTCAGAAAGCTGCATCCAGAAAGATCAGCAAAATGAAGAGCCATGGACAGGAAAGGACCACAAGGACCAGAGGAAGAAAGAAGGCTGAAGAGAATAAGCAGTCAGGGAACAAATTCAAGGCAGAAGAGAAGCCAACAATTCCCCAGACGAAGTGAAAGCAACACCAAACTGAGCTTATCCAAGAGAGCTTTAAAAAGCCTCGAACCTCCATAGGCATGCGCATGCTGGAGTCTGTGAAGGTTTTTCATGCACTGGGGAAGAAGAATGATAAGAGAACTGGGCTCTCCTCCTGTTGGGTCTTGGGAAATTCAAGCAAACCTAAAGACCCCCAGCCACCCCAGCTATCCAGCCATGGCGGAATACCCCACGTGAGGGTAAGGGTCCTGAGAAAACTCAAGTCGAAGCCCAGAAACCAGACAGCAGTGCTGAAAGAGAGTGTCCGTCTCCACCCCAGTATGAGCTGCTGCCTCCTGGGAAGGTCAAGTTGATACCTCTGCCTTTTTCTGCCTGGGACAAGCCTCAAGCTCAACCTGCTCCTCGGAGGCCACAGTCTCTGGCCTCACATCGGCCTGCGGTTGCTGACCGTACCCACCCTGCTTCTACTAACTCAGCTCAACCTGCTTTAGTGAGTTCATCCTAGCCAGCTCCTGCCTCTTTGCCAGGTCCTGCCAAACTATCTCAGCCAACTGTGACCAACCCAACCCAACCCAACCCAACTGGGTTGGACCGACCGTACCCAGCCTAGTGTCCCTCAGTCTGCTGCTCCTAGGCCTGCACCCTAAAAAACTTCATCTTGCACCTCTCTCCAGTGGGAGTCTGTTCCCCCTGCTGTGACTAAGCGCCAGTCCCCAGCCAAGCTCCAAACTCCATTTCTACTCCAAGACTTCAGCAAGCAACCAGTTCCATGGAGGGAACGCAATGTTCCTGAGGCAGTAATGTCAAAGCCCATCGAAAAAGAGCAGAGGCCAGAGCGGGAGGCCATGAAGAGGCGGGCCCAACAACAAGGTGAGAATGCTGCCAAATACACCTCTTTGGGGAAACTGCAATTTTTCATTGATAGGGAAAAAGAAATGGAAATTGCTGACTACTACGGATATTTAAAGTAAGAGCTGCTAGGATTGTTGGTGCCACCTTGGGGACCAGCTGTTCTTCCATGTATAGATAAGATAGGTATAAATTTCTCTATTTATTTTGATGTATTTTCAAACAATAAAACTGAATAAATAAATGTAATAAAATTAATAGGTGAGTAATAAAATTTTTGAATTTTGAGATGCTGCTAACTGTGGTGTGTGTTTTTTTTTTTTTTTTTTTTTTGATGGGGTTGGAATCAAAGTCTGCATGAGAAAGGAAGGACTGAAAGTTGGATGGGACAATGAAGGAAAGGGGTAAAAACTGAGGAAAGAAAAAGGAACTTGGCCCAGGGCTAGGAAGGCCAAAAGACATTTATGGATTTATGAAAGGAAGCAGGAGTGAGGATGAAATGGCAAAAGTAAAAAGCAGGGTCAGAGGTCAGGGTTGAAAGAACCAAATCTGAGTAGAGTTGAAGATGACAGAAGGTGACTCTAGGTTTACTAGGAGAAATAGAAAAGGTCTCTTGGGGAGGTTGGCCGTAAGTCTCACAACCACCAGATAGGTATTTAAGAAAACAGGAGGTTCAGGACACATCTCTGAAAGGTTTGAGTTGCCTTATTCAGGTGTGATTATAGTGGGGGGATAGGGAAATCTACGAGAGAGGTGGCTAAGGCTCAGAGTTATCCTAGGGGTAGCTGACAACAGGGGCAGAACCAAGGGAACTGCTGCATCAGGAGGCCCACGAATAGGGCCTGGTATGTACATCACCCTGTACTCAACACCTAAGCACCAGGGCAGCTAATGCACTATTCAGTTAATCCTGGCAACGACAGGCAAGGCCAGTATTCCTGTGCCACTTCACTTAGAGAGGTGCAGCAAAGGGCTGAGGTCACGTCGCATGTGGAGGTACAAGGCCTCAACTGGAGGCCCAAATGCCTCCGAAGTCCTCAGTATTTACAAGTGCCTGCAGGCGGCCAACCTGGCTTTCAGAGCACAGCATCCTGAGGTTACTGGTGGATGAGATCAAACTTCTGGACGGGCCTAAATATTATCTTGAGGGGCTTCCTCCATTGACCAGGGCGTGTGCCGCCTTCTGTAAACATCACCATCAACTGAAACGCACAAGAAAAATCCGACGGAAGCGTCCACTCTCACGGGTGAAAGCGGTGGAGGCACGCACACTGGGCAGTCGCTCCAACAGCCACAGGACCCAGATGCCCAGCGGTTCACGGGTTCCCTGGGAGGCCTTGTGGGGCAGGTCGAGGGAGTGAGGATGGGAGAGAGTGGCAGGGGTGGGCGTCAAAAGGAATATAGTGGGGAGAAGGGAGAGATGGAGACAGTGGATAGTGGATAGTGACCATGGGAAAACTGGCAATTTTCATTTTCAAAATTAATTTTTTGAGATGTTATTCACATGCCATAACATTCACCTTCTGAAACTGCAAATTCAGTGTCATTTCGTACATTCACAAGCCTATGCAACCATCACCGTCATCTAACCCATCACGTTTTCATCACCCCACAAAGAACCCCACGTAACCATCAGCAGGCCCTCTTCATCCCCTCCTCCTTCAGTCCCTGCAACCATTAATTTCCTTTCTGTCACTATAGTTTTGCCTTTTCTGGACATTTCATGAAATAATACAAATGTGACCACCGTGTGTGGCTTCTTTCACTTAGCATAATGTTTTCAAGTTCGTCCATGTCGTAGAATGTGTCAGTACTTCATTCCTTTTTATGACTGTATAATATTTCACATATACACCACATTTAAAAAATCCATTCATCCATTGATGGGCATTTGGTTTTTCTACACTAATAATCTCCATTTATTGACAGTTTATTCTGTGCCAGGCAGCACCAGGCTAAGTTACTGACCTTATTTCACAGATGAAGAGGCCTGGAGAGTGTGAAGAGTTTGCCCAAGATCAAGAGCTAGTAATTTGGGGAACTGGAGTTTGAACTCAGGCGAACTTCAGAGGTAATAAATTCACATGACAGAACATTAGAAAAGGTACACAAGGGTATTCAATGAAAAGTCACCCTTTTCCCCACGTTCCCCAGCCACACATTTCCCTCCTCAGAGACATCTGCTTTTGCCATGCTGTGGATCTTTCCAGAGAACAATTTATACCTCAACATGTATGTATCACAATTTATTGACTAACCTGTCCCACTGATTTGAAATGTCACTTTTATGGTATAATAGATTCTTTTTTTTTTTTTTTTTTTTGCGGTACGCGGGCCTCTCACTGTTGTGACCTCTCCCGTTGTGGAGCACAGGCTCCAGACGCGCAGGCTCAGCGGCCATGGCTCACGGGCCCAGCCGCTCCACGGCATGTGAGATCTTCCTGTACCGGGGCATGAACCCGTGTCCCCTGCATCGGCAGGCAGACTCTCAACCACTGCGCCACCAGGAAAGCCCTATAATAGATTCTTATACATATTTATATTACTCTTTTCAGAGCTGTCCTGACTCTTTTTTGCCTATCTTTTATGTTTTCCATTTCTCTAAAATTCTTTTTATCTTCAAAAATAATTTTTCCTTTTCCTGTTTGTTTCTCTTAAGGTATTATGTTCATTCACTCATATGATTTTATTTAAATTATTTACTTTTGGAGGTGTCGGGTATTAGTCACAGCATGTGGGCTCTTCGTTACAGTGCGTGGGCTCTTCCTTGCAGCTCGTGGGCTCTCTAGTTGTGGCGCGTGGGCTCCACAGCACGTGGGCTCAGTAGTTGCAGTGTGCGGGCTTAGTTTGTCTGCAGCATGGGGGATCTCAGTTCCTCAACCAGGGATCGAACCTGCATCCCCTGCATTGGAAGGCAGATTCTTAACCACTGGACAACCAGGGAAGTCCCCACTCTTGTATTATTTTAAATTTAGTCCTCATTTCTGAATTTTTTTCCTTTATTTTGAATTCTGTCCTGAGTTCTAACATCTTACCTAATTCTGGTTTATGCTGTTCGTTCACCTTTTTTTCATTATGGTAAAATATATATAAAACAAAATTTAGTATTTCAACCATTTTCAAGTATACAATTCAGTGACATTAAATATATTCACAATGCTGTGTGACCATCACCACTATCCAAATTCAAAATAATTATGTCTAAAGATTGAGCAGGACCTCAGAAAGATGGAGGCAGAATCTCTCCAAACCCTTTCATGGAAGAAGATCAACTAAAACCAAACACCCATAGGTGGCATTTATCAGCATTTACCGTTTCCAGAACTTTTTCACCATCCCAAACAGACTCTAGAGCCATTAAACAATAACTTCCCATTCCCTCTTCGATCCATGTTCTTTCATCTTTTCCACTGTTTTTCCTAACGTCTTTTAGCCCACTTTGAAATAATAGGTTACAGTTTTGATCTGTTTTGTGGACTTGTCTTTTCCAAATTTATTTTATTGTCTGAAGAGATGCTATTCTTATTCTCTTTTCCCTTACACTACCTCTGTACGGGATTTGATCCCAATCCTTTTCTTTTATTGATTTTTGGATGAAAATAGGTTTAAAGCACTTTGAAAAGGAGGTGCGAGGCCATGTGGAAACATGTTCCTCATGGCTGTTTCATCAATGCTTCACTTATTCTGGTGTTTTTTTTTTTTTTTTTTTTTTTTGGTACACGAGCCTCTCACTGCTGTGGCCTCTCCCGTTGTGGAGCACAGGCTCCGGACGTGCAGGCTCAGTGGCCATGGCTCACTGGCCCAGCTGCTCCGCGGCATGTGGGATCTTCCCGGACCGGGGCATGAACCTGTGTCCCCTGCATCGGCAGGCAGACTCTCAACCACTGTGCCACCAGGGAAGCCCTACTTATACTGTTTTGAAATAACTGTTTTCCAGGAGGCATAAACCAGTGGGCTTTATCATTGGACAGAGTGCAGAGAAAGGACCCCACGAAAACTGATCACCTTAGCAAAAATGATTTAGTTATGGTTTCACCCAAGATTGGTCACAAACCAGCCTGGGAAACTCAATGAACCAGAGACAAGGTATAATGCCATCTTTCCTTCTCTCTGCCTCAGCTCTCAAGGATTGGTCACCTACATGTTATTAGTAATTATTAGTTGGTTTCTGTTCATAATTACTATCAGAAGACACAGCACTTATGGGCCTAATTATACTGCCCAGCTACGCACTATTCTTCTTCATTTTGGCTTCCTGTCCACCAGCAGGAACCTGATTTATTTTTGTACTCCCTTCACCACAGCCCAGTAATTTCTGTGAATGACTCTCTGTCTCACCAGAATCTGTATCTCTCACTCTGCCCCAACATCCCACCCCATCATTCGTTCCCCGAAGTGTACTCTAGAAATTTAGGTAAACTGGATATTTTACCACTGTTCACCATCTCTTATGAAACCAGAAGAAGAGCAGCTTTCTTATGGAATGATGGAGAACTTGTAAAGATAAAACACCAGTCTGCAGGAGAAAGGGGAGAAGAGAATGATGGAAATAGTTTCCGGAAAACTATTTTTACATTTTGTTTTGTTTGTTCCTGGTAAATAAATTGAAATCTTCTAAACATTAAAAGAAAATCTAAACCACTAAATTCAATAATACAGGAATATAACTTTTTAAAAAAATTTCTTTGGCTACGCAGCATGTGGGATCTTAGCTCCCCAACTAGGGATTGTACCCATGCCTGCTGCACTGGAAATGCAGAGTCTTAACCACTGGACCACTAGGGAAGTCCCAGGAATATAACTTTTAGAGGAGAAGTTATAAACCCCTTGGTTATATGAACTGGAAATTTTTAGTAAGAAGTCAGATATTTTAAATGACTTGGAGCTTTAAAGAAAGGAAGAAAGGAAGGAAGGAAGGAAGGAAGAAAAAGGGACTTCCTTGGTGGTGCAGTGGATATAGTATCAAAAATAAAGTAATTAATTAAAAAAGAAAAAAAAATGCTGAAATCCACTGACTAATTATTCAGGCTGTTATATCCCGCTATTTCCAGATACATCCCTTTAAAAACTTTTGGTAAAAGGTTATCTTATGTCAGAACAAATGAATTACAAACTTTTCTTTTTGTCCAAAATTTGAGAAATTCCCCTACACTTCTACCTTCAAATTTTATAAAAAGGGAAAAGTAGTGACAACCGTTATACTTACATCCAATTGCATCATCTGGCCACATACCTTCTACATCAATCAAATATCTACAAAACAACAAAATTCGAGTTATTTGTAAATAAAAAGAAAAGAAAATCAAGGTTTTGCAAAAAAAGGTCCAATTTCACTTTACAAATATAGATATAAAAATCGTAAGAAACTATCAGCACATCTAATCAATAATTATTAAAGAATGATATACACCAGGACTACAAAAAGGCATTATTCCAAGGATGCAAGGCTAAGGCAACTTTAGAAACTCTATTAATATAATTATTTACATTAATACAACAACTTAACTAATAAATGAAAGAGAATAAAATACAGGACCAAACTGGCAGATGTTAAAAAGTTATCTGATAACATGCAACAGTTTCGGTGAAAATGCTCTGTACGCTAAAAAGAGGAGACTTAATATGACAGAGTATTCATCAAGAACCAACAAATAACAAAAGACAAATTAGGATAAATATTAACATCATATCTAAAAAACCCTATCTAACCAACCATAGGAGCCAGAAACTTAGGAATCACCATCACTGACAGCTATTTCTCCCTCACCCTCATCCTCAACCCACCACCAGTGCTAACAATGATACTGCCTACATACCTCTAGAATCTATCCACATCTTTCCACCAAAATGACCACCATACCCTGGTTCAAGCCACCATTATGCCCAATTTCTACAAAAGTCTCCTAACTTGTTTCCTCACTTCCATTCTTTTTCCCTGCAGTGTATTCTCCACTCGGTAGCAAAATGATAGGTTGAAAATGCAATTGGGTATGTTCCACACACTCATCTTCAACAAAAAAAGTTCAATGGTTTCTTATTACTCCTAAAGTCTGAAACCTTAAACATAAGCCTGCACGATTGAGCTCCTACCCTCACTTGTAGCTCCATTATAATCACATGCTCCCCCAACAGCCCCACCTTCCTGGCCAGTTCCTCCAACACAACATATGCTTTCCTCTTATAGGGTCTTTTGTTATTCCTTATGCTCAGAAATCTCTCCGAAACGTCCCTATCTGCTTAATACCTACTCATCCTTCAGATATCAGCTGAAACATCCCTAAATAAACCTTCTCTAATCTCCATGATGAGATCAAATCCTCCCTAAAATATGCTCTCATGGTACCATGTTCCTCTCCTTGGCACTTGTCAGAGTTGTAATTCTACATGCAGAGTATGATTCTTGAATATCTATTCTTCCCTCTCTGGACTGTTAGAATTCACAAAGGACAGGTCAAGTCTCTTCACTCACAAAATTTCACAAGTCTTTTTGCTAGCAACCAGCACAGTGTTTAAACATAACACATGCTCAATAAGTATTTCCTGCATGAACCACCATAAATTGGTACAGTGTAGCAACATCCACAAAAAGCATAAGGGCATCAATTCTTTGATGCAGAAGTCCCATTCTGAGTGAAGTTAACTGAGATAAAGCATATATATTCAAAGGTGTTCACACAGCAATGTTCATTACTATGACGTTTTATAATATCAAAAACTTCGGACTTTTATATGTTCATCAGTGAGCAAAGCAACAATGCAGCCTTAAAAAAAAATAAACAAATGGGACCTAATGAAACTTAAAAGCTTTTGCACAGCAAAGGAAAGTATAAACAAGACAAAAAGACAACCCTCAGAATGGCAGAAAATATTTGCAAACGAATCAACAAAGGATTAATCTCCAAAATATATAAATAGGTCATGCAGCTCATTATTAAAAAAACAAACAACCCAATCAAAAAATGGGCAGAAGACCTAAATAGACATTTCTCCAAAGAAGAATACAGATGGCCAAGAGGCACATGAAAAGCTGCTCAACATCACTAATTATTAACGAAATGCAAATCAAAACTACAATGAGGTATCTCCTCACACCAGTTAGAATGGGCATCATCAGAAAATCTACAAACAACAAATGCTGGAGAAGGTGTGAGGAAAGGTAACCCTCTTGCACTGCTGGTGGTAATGTAAACTGATACAGCCACTATGGAGAACAGTATGCAGGTTCCTTAAAAAATAAAAATAGAATTACCATGTGACCCAGCTATCCCAGTACTGGGCATATACCCAGAGAAAACCATAATTCTAAAAGACATATGCACCCCAATGTTCAATGCAGCACTACTCACAATAGCTAGGTCATGGAAGCAACCTAAATGCCCATTGACAGATGAAAGGCCAAAGAAGATGTGGTGCGTATATGCAATGGAATATTACTCAGAGATAAAAAAGAATGAAATTGGGTCATTTGTAGAGACGTGGACGGACCTAGAGACTGTCATACAGAGTGAAGTAATTCAGAAAGAGAAAAACAAATATTGTATATTAATGCATAAATGTGGAATCTAGAAAAATGGTACAGATGAACCGGTTTGCAAGGCAGAAATAGAGACACAGATGTAGAGAACAAACATATGGACACCAAAGGGGGAAAGCGGGGCAGGGCGGGGGTCAGTGGTGGTGAGATAAATTGGAAGATTGGGATTGACATATATACACTAATATGTATAAAATAGATAACTAATAAGAACCTGCTGTATAAAAAATAAATAAATTTTTAAAAGTCAAAAATAAATAAATAAAAAATTAATTAATTAATTAATAATTAAAAAAAAAAAGAATGAGGTTGGAAGACTGTCAAAACAGCACACAGATCACATACTCAAGCCCTGGAAGATGGGGAAGTGCCGTAAGTCCCCCACTTTGGATGACATCTCCCTGCCTCACAAGTCTCAGTCCGACTGGGCTAGCTTTGGCAAGGGGACGGAGCTGGATCAGGAGCCGCTGCTGCCATATCTGGATCAAGTTCCAGTTTTAGTCTATCATCCAACACCTAGCCAGACTTGCCTAGCAACTCAGCTGAGAGGAACAAAATAGGATAGCTCAAAAGAACAGGCCTCATACAGCATCAGCCTAAAGCAGTTTATGACCCTGGAAGAAATGGATCAGAAAAAATGATCTGGGGGACTTCCCTGGTGGTGTACTGGATAAAGACTCTGCACTCCCAATGCAGGGGGCCCGGGTTCATTCCCTGGTCATGGAACTAGATCCCACACGCATGCCGCAACTAAGAGTTTGCATGCCACAACAAAGGAGCCCACTGGCTGCAACTAAGACCCAGCACAACCAAAAAAAAAAAAAAATCAATCAATAGAATAAAACAAATATTATAAAAAAAGATCCGGGAGTGTGTGATCTGTATGATGGACTTTGTTTATGAGAACCCAATTTGATTTCTGCTGTGTATGCAGATCACCTGGGCTGTACAGATGACTGGCTGATGAGATCCTTCACGTGCCCCTCCTGCATGGAGACAGTTGATGCAGCACTGCTTTTGTCCTACGAGACTAACTGAGCCAGTGTCTCTCACCTGACTTCAAGAGAATCATCATTTTTGGTGGTTTTGGTCTTTTGTCATTGAGCCCAAAGAGCGGGGGATTAGGAATAAGATCATGCATGAAAGTTTCCTAAAAATTCCTGAACGGCTGCAGATGTTGGGGAAAAGTACGTAATAGTTCAGAAATTTAGGGGGAAAAGTAGGATGCTATTTTTATGTAAAGCCTTCGCTCAGTGTTTAAAAATATAATTGTATTTAGATCTTGTTATTGCTCCAGTACATAGGATTTGTGTAAAGTGTTACAGCAGCTATATATGTTTCAGTTGTGTGTCGAAGATTAGGATAAAGATAGTGGTTGTTTTTCCTAAGTGAGATATCTTTCTTCTTTCCCCTACCCAAATTCTTTTCTGAAGTTGCTGGCATTTAGGTCAAGGTTTTATTTAAAGCTACATTTTATAACACTGGCACAAAAAAAGTAGTTTTAAGCTTTTTTGCATAGTTCTTTTTTTTTTTAGAATAAACATAGAGCATTTATTTTTTACTTTATAGGAACTCCACAAGTTAAGGTCCCATTGTTCTTTTGCTGTGATTGTTGTTCCTATTGATGCTGCTGTTTTCTGTCTTTGCTGGTTCTTTCTAATCTACCATTTGTCATTATTGGCATACGATCATCTCAGGGTCACAAGATGGCTGCTGTAAAACCAAGTATCATATTCTAACAAAACAAGGAGGAAGCAGAAAAAGAGTCCCAACGGTCATTTTCCTAATGCATATTTATCTTTCTTCAGAGAAAAATATCATTCTCATAAGCACAATAACAGTCTTCCCCTAATTACTCATTTGCCAAAACAGATTGATATGACCATTCATAAGACAATTCATGGCAAGGAGGGATATGATAATGATTGCCTCAGTCTAACAAGGATTTATCCACGAAAGCTGAATTCTTCTCTCCTCAAAGAAATCAACACTTTTCTACATACAAAACACAAGTCTCTTGAAGGGTTCTTCATAAGTGCATTATAGAAGAATTTAGTATGTCATAAGCACTTAAGGATTTGACATTCAACTGTAGTAGTATCCATGTTGGTTAATTTTCTTACAAGTCCCATGATGAGTTTGAGAAAACCTGAAAGAATTAGAGTATCAGGTTCTATTAAATCCTTACATGTATCTTGCTTAAGTTTTGGTTCATTAATTTATATCCAACTACATAAAGCAAATTTGGAGGGAAATAAATAAATAAATAAATAAGATTGAGGTCTCCAAATATTTTCATAGGAAGATGTCCACCATATATTAAATTATAAACCAGAATGTCTAAATACTATACCATTAAATCAAATGTACAGTCAGTGCTGTATATCCAACAGTTCCATATCCTGCAGATATGGAAGGCCGACAATACTACATCATTTTACATATGGGACTTGAACATCGGAGGATTTTGGTATCCATGGGAAGTCCTAAAACCAAACCCCTGCAGATACCAAGGGACCACTGTATATGCTTCTATCTGCATTTTTTACATCTGAAAAAATATGTGCTAAATTATTACTGGTGGTAACCTCTGAGTAGGGGGCACAATTGCCTTCCACTTCATACATTTCTATGACTGCATTTTTTGCATTCAGCTTACATTAGCTTACATTACTGCTGTAAACAGAACAATTTAAACATGGTCTGCCTCTTGGGGTTAGCAACTCACCTGCAGATATGGTAGCCAGTCCTGTTTAAATTATGGGTACAGTGGACACCAATAAGTCTGTCTATAAAACAGGGAATATGGAATTAAGTAAGCAAAGTAAATACACTAAAACCAAGTTATACAATTTTCTGAAGAGTAGCCTTTATTAGTTACCACAACACTACCACTATCCTGAAAAGGAAAAACTCTGAAGAAAAGAGTGTTTTTGCAGGAATGTACTATCAAGAATTAACTACTATATGTCAAAATTCATTGTCTCTGGGAAATTTTGCATAGCCTCCAATCAGATGCAGTAGCGTGGACTGGAGAATGCCCATCAGGAATTTATGTGACTATAGAAAAAGGGAGTGGATAAAAAAAAAAAACAGGCTACCAGAAGAATAGCATTTGTTTTTGAGTGAAACAGATGGAATGCCTTCACTTTCAATGCTCAATATTAAAAAGAACAAACGGTTTCTGAAGGGCTCTTGGGGTCCCAAAGCACTTCCATTCCTTCTCTCATTCAGTGCTCCTCACATGCCACGGGTCTATGTGCTTGTGGAGTTCCCGGGTTAACTAGTACCGTTTTTGTTTCACAATGAAAAAGTAAGGCTTGAGACGTAAGCCCAAGCTGCACAGCAGGCAAACAGAAAAAAGACTAGAATTGAGTCTCAGGTTTTCCCAACTATGCCACAGTATTTCGTGGTCCAGCACTTAAAAAAATTATATGAGAAAGTAAATAAAACACAACAACACGTAGCTGATCTCTGCAAAAGATATGTCTGTGACTATGTGGTGATTGGCATTCGTCATCTCCTGCCTGGATTACTATCGCCCTACAATTCTAAAAATCTCTTCTATTTCAACTAATCCACAACATGGAAGATGTTATCTTTCTAAAATATAAACTTGGCTGGATTGCTCTGTTGCTTAAACATCTTCACTTAGCACAGAATAAAGCCCAAGTTTTTAGCACAGCATTGAGAACTCTTTACAAACAAGTATCAGTCTCTCTCTCCAACTGCATTATAAGTTCAAACTATGACTTACGGGCTTCACTGGTGGCGCAGTGGTTGAGAGTCCGCCTGCCGATGCAGGGGACACGGGTTCGTGCCCCGGTACAGGAGGATCCCACATGCCACGGAGCGGCTGGGCCCGTAAGCCACGGCCGCAGAGCCTGCACGTCCGGAGCCTGTGCTCCACAACGGGACAGGCCACAACAGTGAGAGGCCCGCGTACTGCAAAAAAAAACCCACAAAAAAACCACGACTTACAAGGACCTACATCATCCACCTCCCTCCTTTGCCCTGCCAGCCTCCCTGATCTCATTCTCTACTGCCCTGCCCTCACTCACTTTCCCCTGTCCAGCCACACTGGCTTCCTTACTATTCCTCAAATATGCCAAGCACAGTTGTGCCTCAGGGACTTTGCACCTACTATTCCTTCTGCTTCAGAACACACCCTCCCACCCCATCTCCACTCTCCCAGAACACACCCTCCCACTCCATCTCCACTCTCCCACATAACCAATGGCTTGTTTCTCACTTCAAGGCTCTGCTCAACCGACATCTTATTAGAGGGGACTTCCCTGATCACCTAACACATTCCCTTACCTCTTCATCTTGTTTTGTTATTCTCCAAAGCATTTACCACCACTTGACAATCCATATATTGACTTATTTATTCATCTCTCTCCCCCACTAGAAAGTAAAGTACGTAAGGGAAAGAACTTTGTTCTCTTCCTACTTCCTAGAACAGTGCCTTCAACTTAGAAGGTGTTATACAAATATTTGCTGAAAATGAATGTATGGATTCTTTGCCCTTTCACATTACCCTCTAGTCACACCAGAGGCTGCCCTTCCAGAGCACAAGTTCAAGCCCTGTGCCTTTTGTACCTGTTCCCAATACCTGGGCTGTCCTTTCCTCATTCCGCAAAATCCTCTTACCCCAAGCCCAGCTCAAACGCTGTCTCCTCAGTCAGGCCTTCCTCAATTTCTCCTCTATATTCCTGATGCACTTGATTCTTTTATCATAATTAACCCACTTATAGTCACTACATGTTTATCTTCCTAGATAACTGTAAGTTGCTACTGAACAAAGACTTCTACTCACCTCTGTATCCCCGTGCCGTAACAACAAACCTATAAGGCTCTCGGTGTTTACTGAAACAATTTATTTTCTGAGTCTCTACCAATTCTAGGGAGTGGATAGTATAGTCTCCTCCTCATTATCAATGAGCCTGGCATCTGTGGGAGGGGCTTATAGCAGAGGAAGTCACCAAAGGATCATAACTAAGGTCCTGAGACTGCAATGGCAGAGAGTATGGTGAAGTTAGCTCACTGGAGGCAGAAGACCCACAGAGGAGTCAGCATATGCAATGGACTACACTTGGTATAACATGTGAACAATCAAGGTTTACAAATGTGTTCTCATGCACTTGTAAGGATCTTCTAGCCCATGGGGAACAGACAGAACACACACACAAAGGAGCCTGGAGGAAGCAAGTTTGCCAGCAGCTGCACCCTAACATCTTAAGAGGTAACATTTCTGTGACTACAGCTTACACAAATCAGATAATTTGCCTCCTTTCTAGACACCCTGGTTATCACACGCAAGGCCAAGCCTGTAAAGTTTTAAAGCTAAAGTACAGGGACAATCTGTGAATAGGGCTTAAGATATTTAAGAGCTAGTACCTGCATTAAGCCACCAGGTTATAGAATGAAAATTTATCTTGAAATTCCAGTCTCTTCCTCTCTCTCTCACCTCCTTTCCCCTATCTTCCCACCTCCATCTCTATTCCTTCTCCCCTACTCCCTGTTTTATGTATATATGTGCATCATTTTATATATACACGGAATATTTACTGTCTGTTAGATTTATTTAATAAAGTGCACACTCCTCAGGCTCAATTTAGAAAGAGGACAAAATGAACACTTTCTCATGGGGGTGAGTGGCGTTCCAAAGATTCCTCAGTCTTAAAACATGGCAAACACCATGTTCCTTCTGATAGATAGATGCTAGAAAAAGGCATGTGGATCCTTAAAATTCACATGCTTTTAAGACCTACTATCAACAGAGTAGATCCTAAAGCAGAAACAATAAAACACCAGCCTTTTAAGTTCTTCCTGCCTGAAGATGAGAATAAGAGGTGGTAGTGTACTTCCTCACTTGCACCCAAAGTGTAAAGGCAGCAAAAATATCTTAAACAAGTATGATGAGGAAGCCACTCTTCTGGTCCACTTGTTTTGCTTTGCCTCTAGGGATCTGTCTCACTGCAAACCTTTGCTTTATGTTTTCTCTTTTATATACGCTAAGAACCTGAGAGTCTTAACCTTTTCTTCCACCGCTCAACCAATAAATAGGACAAAAGAACATTTTTATTTTTTTATGTATTTTCCATTCAAATTTTTAAAAAAGAGATAAGTAAGCTAGTTCAGTTCATATTTCTCACAAAATCACTTTCCAAACTAAATTGTTTGTGACCATGAACAGGAAAAACACCGTCCTCTATTAGCACCATCTGACATTTCCACCTTAATGTTACCAAGCACAACAGGCCTAATGTCAGAAGTATTAAAAATGTTAAAAATCCCCAACCCCACTCAAAATGCATACCAAAGTTCTGGTAAAGGAAAACAAAAACAAAAACAACTCACCATTATCTTTATTTTCTTTCAGAAACCCATTAACAGCACACTGGAATTTAAAACTAGTGTCGTCATCTGGCACCTGATACCCAATTGTACAAATTTCTAAATAAGGAATAGTTTCTGGTAAGTCCTATAAGGCAAAACCATGAAAGTATGTATTATTTCCTTTGTAGGGAAAGAATAAAATATTCATTAGAGAAGGCAGAATATAAACCAGGAGAGTACATTAAACTTAGTATGTCAGTCATTCTGATAAGAGCCATTTTTTCCAAAGCTGTTTTAACCAGTAATTATCACTTGATTTTCATTAAAACTGCAGAATGGACAGTTACTAGGCATGCAAAAGGAAAAGCAAATCTATGTGAATGAATGCACATGTAACTCAAAATGATATAAACAGTTCTACTTACATTTATGTTCTATCTTACATTTCAAGGGCCATAAAGCAGCTGTGATTTAAGTAGAATAGTAGAATAGAGTCAGAAGAACTTGGATTCGAATTAGGAAATAGAGCAAATTTCAGGCATTGTTGACAAATGGTATGCCTGGCATGGGAGAAATAGACTATCAATAGAAGACAGAAAAGGATAAGTGAAAATTCTCTAGTTCTGAATTTAAATGGAAAGTAGCAGTATGAACCTATGACATATTTTAAAAATATTAAAAACAAACATACATATTTCCTAGCTCTGACCACTGAAAAAGTCTAGAAAAAACTGATGTCATGTCAAAAGGACTCAGGAGTCACTGAGAAGCTCCAACTGGCCAAAGATAGGGTCTCAGTTAGAATAATAACTGTAACAGAGTCCACGGTGATATGAATAAATAAATTTTACAAAACTGGTCACCACTGGAGGATATTTGTGAATCAACTCATTATTTTGAAAACTGTTAAACAAAAGAAGAGAATCATGCCTCTACAACTGGGCAACCAAATAGCTGATGAGGGGAATCTTCTCCCCATAGAAATATACCCAGCTAATAAGTGAAAAAAAGAACAACAGAATTCACCAACATTTGAAGCCTCAAGTGAATTAATGGATGTAGGTATGAATCATCAGTGACTGCTAATATCACAGAAAGAGACAATTATATGTCTCCATGGAAGAAAACATCATCACCTACGAAACTGTCTTGCCAAAACAAAACATGCAAGCTTCATTCTGATCAACTACCAATTTACAGGAAATAAAAGGATTGAAGAATATGTTAACAACACATGGAATATAATCATCAAAATCTAGATCGGACAAATTACCTGGTTTCTTTAAAAATAAAATTCAAGGAGGAAAAAAAAAGTGAGAGAGATATGGAGGGATAACCAAGAGATTAAACAAGACTTAAGAGACCTAACAATCAAGGCAATGTGTGGACCTTATTTGGATCTAATTCAAAATTCTTAAAGACAATTTTTTATGACATTGAGGAGACAACTGCAAATTTGAGCACTCGCTTGGTATTTAATATTAAAAAATGATATTAAGGAATAAAAGTCCGATATTTTAAATACACATACCCAAAATGTATAGCTGGGGCTTCCCTGGTGGCGCAGTGGCTGAGAATCTGCCTGCCAATGCAGGGAACACAGGTTCGAGACCTGGTCTGGGAAGATCCCACATGCCGCGGAGCAACTAGGCCCCTGAGCCACAACTACTGAGCCGGCGCGTCTGGAGCCTGTGCTCCACAACAAGAGAGGCCTCAATAGTGAGAGGCCCGCGCACCATGATGAAGACTGGCCCCCGCTTGCCGCAACCAGAGAAAGCCCTCTCACAGAAACGAAGATTCAACACAGCCAAAAAATAAATAAACTAAATAATTAATTTTAAAAAATGTATAGGTGTAATTACATGTTGTCTCGGAGCTGCTTCAAGATAATATGGAATGGGGTGAAACAGGTGGGGATATAGATAAAACATGACAGCCATCAGTTGGTAAATAATAAAGCTGTATGAGTTCGTGGGTATACAAGGAACACTCACAGTATTTTGTATACTTTTGTATATGTTTAAAATTTGTGATAATTGTTTAAAATCAAGACGACACTGTAGAAAACAGTTTCTCAAAGATTAAACGTAGAGCTACCGTATGATTCAACAACTCTGCTACTACCTACGCTGCCCATCTAAAAGAACTGAAAGCAGGGGTTTGAGCAAATATTTGTACACCAATGATCATAGCAGCAAGATTCACAATAGCTACAAGGTGGAAACAACCCAAGTGTCAATCAACCGATGAATAACAAAATATGGTATATACACACAGTGGGATTTATTAAGCCAAAATAGGAATGGTATTTTGTTACATGCTATAACATGGATGAACCTTGAAAACAATAGGTTTAGTGAAATAAGCCAGACATAGAAGGATAAATATTGTAGATTCCACTTATACGAGGTACCTAGAATAGGCAAATACATAGAGACAGAAAATAGAAGAGCGGTTACTAAGGGCTGGTGGGAGGGAAAATGGGGTTGTTACTTTTTGATGGTTACAGAGTTTTTGTTGAGGATGATGAAAACGTTTTGGTTATAGACAGTGGTGACAGTTACACAACACTGTGACTGCATTTAATGCCACTGAACTGCATATTTATAAATGGTTAAAATAAATATGATTTATGTATATTTTACCACAGTAAAAGAAAGAGGAAAACTCAGTTGAAATTTCAATTCTTCCTTGTCCGAGAGTCAGTTTCATCGTCTTTAAAATTAGTAATTGTAGTTGTCTATCCTCTGAGTTTAGTGCAGAGTAAGCACTCAGTAGGAGGTATCAGTACTACTTCCACTTCAACAGCAAAGGACTCTTGTGAAGAGTAACTAAGTCAATGGATATGAAAGAACCTTATAAATGGCAAACTGCTATACAAATGTTAACAAACATTAGGTGTTACTGTCTCCCAAGGCCATGGAACAGGTCAGGAGAAGGATAATTCTTTTGCATTGGTATGTCCTACATGGGTCAAGAGAACACATGGGTTTCTGTATTATATCAGAAGATATTAGGAAAAGAAAGCATAAAACGTAGAGAACAATTGTCTTTAACAGTGATGCTTAAACATGCTCAGGCAACAGCTTAAAATAAGTGCTAAAGACATAATGGACATACTTTTCTTTCCTTTTAGGCTACTACTATTCTTACTAAAAGTTTACTTCATTTTCAAAATATAGAACATGGAAGCTTATAGACTTTCTTAAGCATCTCTAGAGGCTACTGCTGAAGACTATAGTTCAATTCATATCTTTAATCTAATTTTGAAACAGCAATTACAAATGCGTATTTAAGGAAACGACTAGCTTCCCTTTTTGAACCCATGAAAGAAGGTCAGGATTCACCTTAGCATAAGATGATAACTACTGAATTACTACGAATTTTTACAGTATCAGAAAGAAGGTCATTTTCAATTACGGGTTCCATTTACCTCTGGCTTAAAATAGCGGCGAGTATATGTTAAGTCAATAATCAGCCCAAGTTCTTCATTGTGTTCTTGGAGTTTGTTAAGGGGGGAAAAACATTCTTCTGGAGCAAGATTCTTTTCAAAACTCTGTCAGAAAGAATAAAATAAGAAAGAACATGCGTTTAAAATCCTTTATTATATTATCCATTTATTCAAACCCTGTGATGCTAACATATGAGATTCAAAGTAAAGTTTTTTCCTCTGGAGTTTACAAGCGGTATTACGATCCTTTCTTCCAGAGAGATTAGATGGAAGAAAATAAGCTCACTTCTATATAGTTATTTCTATATCTGTTTATTTCATGTTGGTCTCCTAACCAGACTGTAAACTCCCAGAAGGCAGGGACTACATCAATTTTGCCTACCGCTGTACTGCCAGCTCCAAGCAGAGTGCCTGTAAATAGACACGTAAATAAATACTTCTTGAATATCTACCTATATCAAGGATGGTTTTCACTGCTAAATAATCTTTTATGTATTTGGCTTATTTATGTACTCTGCTCGATTGATCTGTTTGGTTATTCAAGTGCCAGCAACACACTTTTCTTTTTAAATTAGGAGACTATCTTTAGAGCAGTTTGAGATTCACAGAAAAACTGAGCAAAATGTACACAGTTCCCACTTATACCCTCTCTCCTTCATCCCACACAGCCTTCCCCATTATCAACATGCCATACCAGTGTGCTTCATTTGTGAGAATTCATGAACCAACACTGACACATCAGTATCAATCAAAATCCATAGTTTATTGCATTCATGGTACAAGTAACTGACTATTTCTTTATTTCTAGTATAGTCATCCCCAAACATTTACATACTGAGATACATATTACTCTCTTATTAATTACATTATTCTTTACTTATAGTTAGGGCATTCCACTGGTTTTGGTTTTTTTAAATTAAGTACAAAAGTAGGTTGTATTTATCTATGAATTCCATTTCTGGATAGTAAAGGCGGTATTAAAAAGTATTTGCTATAAAAAGGGAAAATGGAGTACGATGGGGTTGAGAGTCAGGGCTCTATATGGTGAATTCAGATTTCTGGAAGAATACGGTATTAACTTTTGCTTACCTTTTTTAAAGGAACTTTGAATGCAGTGTAACGAGTCCCAGGCATCCGCTGTCCAACTGGGAGATAGTCTTTCCACCTATTTATATATATTTTGTTAGGCAAATTTTATGTTTGGCTGTCTCCTTGCATAGGATGAATGCGCCTTGAAAATGGAAATCATATCCCTCTATAGTAGGTCCCTCTTCTTTCTGCTTTGCACTTTGCTGCTCCACTTATTCAACCCCACGTTGTAATAAGCTATACTTCCCTCGTTCCTGTTTTCCCATCTTGAAAACAGATAAAAGGCAACAAAACAATGCAAAGGTCTCAAAAAATTAGGGATATCTAAAACCAGAGATGCCCAGAACTTCTGTATCTCTAATAAAACCTAGCCCGGTGTTGACTACTATGGTATCATTAACACATACATGTTGACTGAAATAGTTTGAACTCAATTCTTCCCCTTCACAGTTTAGTTTTAGTCCTCACACAAAACATGATAATAAAATTCTTTAATGCTAGGAATCACAGTGAAAAATAATATCTGAACTGACTTCTGTAAGATGAGTTAGAACTAAGGTTAATTCAGTGTATCTGAAGCATAGAAAGTGAGGGCAATAGTGGCACAAGATAGGGCTAGAGAAGCAGAGAGGATTCTAGACCACGCAGAGTCTTAAAGGCCAACAGTTTGTTTTCTATTCTCAAAACAATGCTTTTGAGCGATGTCTATGAGCAATGTTCCAACTTGCTTTTAAGGTTTCTTGTGTGAATAATGGATTGGAAGGAAACAAGAAATATGGACACTACTTAGGACCTAATTGCAGCACACAGGCAAGTTCAGTATTAGGATGCTGAGGAAAAGGTGACAGATTCGGAAGAAATTCAGGAGATAAACCGAAGCGGGTTTAATGGGGTATGAGATGGAGGAAAGGAAGGTCTTAGGGAATTAAAGGGTTTACTGCACACATGAGCAAAGTCTCAAAATTAATCATTTGAACGTACAGAGGTAGATCTCTCAAATGACACTGGTTAGGAAGCAACAGTACGGCCTTTATAATTCCTAGAGACAACACAAATCAACTGTTTCGATGGAAAATTCGGCAGTACCCGTGCGTATTTTCACTCAACCTTAGTTCCAGGTCCTCTTACTCACATTTTCTGTGCCAAAACAACACAGCTTGAGGAATTGAAGGGGATTCCATCCTGGTAATTAAGGAGTGTCCCCAACACTGACAGTCCCATCTTAAAAAGCAGTCCCTCTGCATTTTACCCGAGGAGCTATGGCCAGAGCCTCCCTTTGAAAACGATGAGGGGAAATCAGAACATCACACACTGTCCCTTTCAGCTACTGTGAACTGAGCCGCGAGACGACCAATACCCCCTAGCACAGCGCGGACGGGGCAGCGCGCGGGGGCAACAGTCACAGGTGACGGCACAGGAGACGAAGCCCAGGCCCAGGGGCTCTGAGCTCCACCAGCAACGCCCAGTGGCCAAGGCGTATTACCTTTCCGGGATGTGCTTTCCGCCCTCCCTCCTGGCCGACGAACCTCCGGAAAAGCCACGACGCTGACACCAGCGCCCACGGGCATGATGCCACTGGCTCACGTGACCCCCAAGATGCCGCCCACTCAACGCCAAGAGTGCTGAAGTCGCCAACCCAGCGCACTCGGTGCCAGCACAAGGCCCCGAACCACAAGCGCCAAGGCACAAGCCCACACAGCTCGCGGACCTCCTTCTACTGCGCATGCGTCACCGCCCGTCCAGATGACGTCCTCACGCCGAGACACTTCATTAGTAAAGAGGAGTCTGACGCCTGCAATTCCCTCCTTAGCCGGAAGATGGTAGCAGAGGTCCATTAGTTCGTGTGTGCACCCCTCAGAACTCCAATCATATGGGACATGGAAAGTTGTCCCACTCTCCCAGTATCTTGTGTGGTTCTTTCAGATATTTCCGAAGTGCTTACGTTCACACTTGTATCTTGTATGTAAGTATTTCTACGTAATGGAGATCCTGTATTTTATACAAGAGCAGCATACTATACATAGTCTACAATCTGTCTTGGATAGTGATTTTGCCAGTCAATTTTTGCGTACACCCATTCGATTCTCTTTAATAGCTGCGTCACATTACATACTTTACATGGCCAGTCCAATATTGACGGACTTTTAGTTGTTATCAGTTTGGGGGTATTTTGTTTGTTTGTTTTGTTTGTTTGTTTTTGTCCTCTGTTATAGATAGGCTGCAATGTGAACCTCTTTATACATGTGTATAGCTATATACAAATTTCTAGACATAGAAATTCTGGAATGAAAGAGATGCAAACTTAAAATATTGAAAGATTTTCAATCCATCTAATCTGCCTAATCAACCTTCAAAAATACTCTATCAACTTATACTCCACTCACAGTGAAACATTTATTGGGTTTCTATTATGTGCCTGGTATCATGCTGGAGGTTGACAGTATGGATTTACATTTTAGACAATACCAAAATATGCCTGAGAGAGATAAGAGTGGAGCTCAAGTATAACATTTCCTCACAGTATCAGGCATAGGGATCTGTACCTGTTAGAAAAACTATGAATCCTGCCACAAGTGGAACAGCAAAGAACAGCATGTCCTACAGTAGGTCTGAAGGTATAATAGCATACTAAATTCCATTGTTATTTATAATAACCTATGTTTTTTGTTAGTTTTACTTTTCAGTTTCTAATTTCTGAAAGTATCTGACATACACTGTTAGTAATCTTCTTCACAACCATTTGAGCTGGGTAAACTGAGTCAGGAAGGTCAGAATTATTGAATGAATGAATGAATGAGTAAAAAGTTCAGTAGCTTTAATGTATCTGGGACAGTCCATAGTCTAACCAAGTTTCAATCCACAAGCATTTATTTACAATTCTGAAAACTTCCACATAATTACAAATGGGACAATAGTAGTCAATTACTACTTGGATAAAGAAAAGATACAAGGTAGCACAACATAGTTCACAAACTTACAATTAGGCACATTCAATTTGGTGCTAAGTCATAAAATATTCTTTTGCAATTTATGAAAAATATCCAATAGGCATGTAATGGCCAAAAAGTACAAATGATACAAATATCTATAGACATGACAATGTACAAATTGTGACATAAATCTTTCAGAAACTAGAAAATCTATGTTGGTCTTATAGTTCCAGCTTGCTAAAAGATACAGGCTTTGGGTGGGAACACAAAAAAATCCAGACCTGGCCATAACGGGGTTTCCAGAAAGTATGGGAACTAGCAAAGAGTAGGCCTCTGGATGGGAGTGGGTCCAACATGAGATGAAATAATGCCTTAATGGGTATGTAGTATGCTGGGATGGAAAATATAGGAACAAGGGATATTTGGAGAATCAGACAGCTAAGTATTTGACACTAACAAAATCTACCAGTATCCCATAGGGCCTCAGGTACCATGCAAGGGTTTGAGGGATTCCAGTATTTAATTAAATCAAAATGTGACAATGGGAAGAATTAAGGACAGCCTCAGGGGTAGACGAACTGGGGATGTTTACACCAAGACATGTCTCAGTTAACCTGATGGGTTCAAAATGCAGGAAGTGGGTATACGGGACAAGACAATACCCTAACTGTAAGAATAAAGGTTTCGGTCAGGGTAGGGCCTCATGTTCCTAAGTGTTGAAATAGAGCTCTTTAGTTTCTTCCTCCTACATGTAAGATTCTTTTAGAGGTTAAGATGATTCTGAGCCTGCAAGCTAAAGTTAAATGGCTGGAACCAGGGAGGGAAACTAAGTTACATAGGCTCGGAACCAGGAAAAGCCTAACTAATGGTTTGCCTAACTAAATAGAATTGAATGTTGGAACTGAATATTTTAATATGTAAACATTTTACTGACCCCAAAATGTGGCTTACCACACTCCCCCCAATCTCACACCGCCCACCCTAACCTGCAGTGGCTATGGGTCCCTTGATTTCCATGGAAATATAGAGAAAAGAGACACTGATCTGGCTTTCAGGTATTTAGTAAGTTGTTAGCCTCACATCACATACTAGTATCATGTAAGTAGGCTATCTGAAGTAGGAAGCTTAGGGGAAAAACCTTGAAAAATACTTAAAAGCTTAAGCCACATCTCTATACTACAACACCTTTCACAATTTCTTCTCAGATAAGCATCATCCCCATCAGTGAAAAAACTCGTATCTCATAATAATAAAAACAGGCCTAAATATTAAATGTGTGTCTTTGGAGGTCCCATCTATGGGATATCTTCCTGGTACTAGAAAAGTCGCCAGAAAGATCAATCTTTGCACCCCTCCCTGAAAGCTTACCACCAAGGAAAATGACTAGATCCATAGATTTCCTCCCTCAAACCAGCTTACCTCAAACATAAATCATTAGCAACTCAGCCTTTACTCACATTATCACAGTCATAAGAGTGGTTAGGGAGCAAAGCACTAACCACGGGAACTAAAACAGAGGTCACCCAGGCCAAGCTGGGCTGATGGCAGATATCTGCTCCTTACGCTTGGGTGCATAATGCGACTCGCCACAATGCCTTTTTCACAGACCCTTTTTAAAGTTTCTCCACAAAATCCAACAGGTCATGTTCGTTCATGATGCTTCGAGATAAACAATCGTCAAGAGAAAAACATGCAATATGTCTTACAATGTTGCAGTCCTTAAAAATATGACAAGGAGATAACCATGTAGACAAAACCAGAGCATTTAAAATAATCTGTATTCTACAAACATACCAGTGAATGCTATTAATAAGGTAATATGACAGAAAACAAAATGAGACATATATGTAAGACTGTTCCCTTTAGTGTACAGAATTCATGGCAGTTGCTGCACTATCGAGCTACTTACATCTATGACTGTCTGTTCTGGTAATACAAAATGAGGCCAAAGTGTGTCAACTTGTTTCCCACAGAAACCAAAAAATCTACATGAATCACTTTTCTCCTGTGCCCTTTCACCTTATCTGCTCCCAGTTCTCCACGAATGTCCTCTTCCTTCTCTAATTATTCTCCTCTTCATTTTGCTTGGCCTTGCACCCAAGCATGCAAGACAGAGAATCCTAGAGGTCCAAGATTCTAGAGTGGCTGTTTGCAAGGGGGAGGAGGAGATTACAGTAACTGCCACACTGTATATACTTCTGTGCAAAGAAAAAGGGACAGTATTCAGAATGTCGCTCACATATAAAAGAGCTGGATGGCAGGATACCTGTGTGGCCCAAGGAACTAGAGGTAGCAAATTATGGGGAAAACAACTGTAACCAAAGGCTGCAAGAGGAAATGTTTGCAACCAGCTCTGTCTCCTAGCTCTCTGGTATTTGCGTCCAACGGGCAGAGTCTATTTTGTGAAGCATCAAACACTGAAAAGAAGACTCCTGCTGCTTGAAGTTGACAGGAAGTAACATCCATGAGGGTAAGATCAAGGCTTGTCCTAGAAACAATGCCCATAATGGAAAAAAAAAAAAAAAGAAAGCAGAAGAGAAATGTAAGTCGCAAGTCCAACCTGGCCCAGCCTGGCCCAGCCCAAGGAAGGTAGGAGTCAAGGAGACGAAATTAAAAGAGAAGAGCCTAAGACCACAACACTCTCCACAAGGTACACTCAACGAACTTCACCCTACGCTTTAACCAAGTTACAAAAAGAGCTTCTTAATCCTTACTTTTGCTCGTTACAAGCTGCTATAAGTTCACTAATTAGACAGATATGATTTCAGAGCAACTGTAATAGTTCAAACTAGATGGCTCTTGCCTTCCTAAGGATATTAATTAAATAAGATATATATAGCTCTAAGTATATGATACATAAAATATAATACTGTGTAGGATATAGGTAACTGTTAGTAAATTATATTAATGAACGTCTGTAAGAAATGTTGCAATGATTTCCCTAATGTAAGAGCCTGGGGGAGGTAAATCTGTCTTCTAGGATTTCCTCCCCAGAGCTCAGAAAGTTAGGTGTTGTTTTAGCTCTCCTACACTCTGTCCACCCAACCCCACCTTCCTGTTTGGGATCGGACCTCCCTATTGGCTATCTCATACCTTGAAACTGCCTGCTTTGTGACATGATTCTCCTATATCATATAAGTGACCAGTGAGTAGTAACCAGTGACCTTTGTACTGGACAGATGCGCTGTTCAGCTGCAGCCACTCAAGACATCCTCTGGTGTTGCCTCCTCATCCCTTGTATCTGCAGTTAATGTTTTCTCTTCTTCTCTGACCATGTCAGGTAAGAAAAGAAACTTTTAAAAGTTTTTCATTAGATTTATTTTGCCCCTAAATTTACTAGTAGATTCAAAATAGCATGGAATAATGAGGGAACGTATTGCACTAGAAGTCTGGAGACCTAATTTCAGGTTTGATTTTACTATCTGTGTGACTTTGGACAAATCAGTGACTGTCTCACAAAGCCTGATATTTTCCTTATCTGTTACGTTAGGATACTACATTGGTTGATCACTCTGATCCCTTTCTTCTCTAATATTGAGCCTTAAAGGGTACCCATGTAGAAAATGAAAGCAGGGACTTCTCAAGAGTGTTTCAACAGAAACACAGAAAAGCCAGGTGACATAGAAAACTAGCAATATATACCAAGATGTTTCATCTCTACTGGTCTCCCTCCACTAATATTTCGACTAGTTGAAAAGAGAAAACAGGGAGAGAGGATGGAGAGTACTGGGCTATATAGGGAGGCACAGAGACAAACGTAAGGAAGTTTAGGATTGTTTTCATCAGCACAGGCCAACAGGAACCAAGAGATAGGAAACAATATAAGAATGAAGAGGGAAAGCATTGAGGAGCTCTCCAGAAAAACGTAGTTTGCAATGGAATGTTGATGGGAACCAAAGATTTTAAATTAAAGCAGAAACAGCATAGAGTGAATTCTGCTCAGAGCAGGGCAAAACAAAGTTGATTGTAGCAAATCCTTATTTTAACAGACTAAGAGGAAAGTAAGGACAGAAGAGGGTATCACCAGGAAAGGCAGCCTACCAGAAAAGTCATACTCAGTTTTTTTTTCTTTTATTGCCTCTCTGAATACAGCTGGCACTTGACAGCTTTCAATATAAACATTTTAGAAATATGTCCTAGAAATGATGCTTCCTATATACAAGAAACCAAAGTGGTTATCTAGGGGTCTGCTTTTCAATGTTTTATTCTTTCTAATGTTTAAACTATGTAGACGTTTTACCAATTAAACATTTTAAATGATATCTTCGAAATTGAATCAGAAGGACTATTTCCTTTGTGTGATATGTAGCTTCTAAGGCAAGGTTGCTTTTCATCTTTACAGTTCTTTCCTTCCTAACACAGAGAGCACATTGATCAACAGCCATCGTTCGTTTTTACATCTTAGCTACCTAAGAAGAAAAAGAAAAAGTCAAGCCCCACATTTCTAATTCCATATTGAGGGAAATCGCTGGGGGTCTAGTGGTTAGGACTCGGTGCTTTCACTGCCAGGGCCACGCGGCGTGGCAAAAAAAAAAAAATTCCACATTTATCTAGAACAATATTGCGGAGTCCTTTCGATGTTCTTAAATTTGAAAAATCTTTTTTAATTGGACTCTAGTGATGATGGTTTTTTTGGTTTTGGGATGTCATCTTCTTGGATGTTGAAGATGATTATAATCTAAGTTCTAGGATAAACACAAAAACCTTCTTGATACTTTTTAAGCTTCCTTTCTGCTTATTATATATTTCTATTCT
The DNA here is from genome assembly GCF_949987515.2 of Delphinus delphis. Classification (NCBI taxonomy): domain Eukaryota; kingdom Metazoa; phylum Chordata; class Mammalia; order Artiodactyla; family Delphinidae; genus Delphinus; species Delphinus delphis. The sequence goes on from NC_082695.1 coordinate 59,430,353, forward strand.
TTGAAACATATATTTCTACCAGGCTTAATACCTGTTACTTGCTGGGTAAAAATATGAATGAGCACAATAATGAAATTCTTTTACACTTATTATTTTGCTGTCTGCTTTGTACCAGTTTTCATTGAAATACTTGTCTGCATATATTGTGGCTACCTATACTTTCACATTGATTGAATTTTGTTGCTTTTTATGCATTTTTACTGATATATCTTCTCTGTCTGTATGTATTGGCTAGGAATTCATTCAAAATCACCTTCTATAGTGTTTTTTGGTTAATAGTATTCACTAAAATACAGTGGACAAAATTCACTTTCATAACATTGCACGTATGGTACAGAAGGTCATTTGTTAGTAAACTCATTATGCTTTGATACTTGCCACATACCCCAGTTTTCATAACTATGTATTTCGTCTTCATTATGTAATATGTTTTTCATGATTTTTCTTTGTCTTTCTAGAACTTATTGTATCTTCCTCCATATAAATCATATACAATATAACAGTTTATTCATGTATTAATTATTACTGCTATTATTATTGGTGGTGGTGTTATAACCACTTTATAGATGAGTAATCTGAAGTAATCAGATAACTTTTCTCTTAAGAAAAGAAATTCACTTTCTTAAGAAATTCACTTTCAGGTAATCATTTTGAGGTAGGATGAGAAACCAGGCTTGAAGAGGGTAAAAATGACTCTTTAAATTTACCAGGTGGACTGAGCTATATGTGAACTCTAGGTAATAGCGTTGGAACTGCACAAGCAAAGTGAGACACTGAAGATTACAATGGTAATAGCTGTACTGTTTTCTAATGGACAAAAAAACTGCCTATAGTATAAGTTCTATTTCTCCTGCTTTCTGGCAGTATCATGCTCAGAGTAGCGTCCTGCCAAGGAAGTCAGGATACTTAGGTTCTGAAACCTGGTAAGGATACTAACATAATGAGAGAATTTGAACAATTCAACCCGACCTCTCTGAGCCTCAGTTTCCTTCCTCATGAAATGAGACTGTGAAAATAGAAGTTCTCTAAGGACCTCCTAGTTCTAAAATGCTTCCAGTCTAGGAAACAGCATAGAAGTCAATACTAGCGCAGGCTGAAGGGAAAGATAGGGCAGGGAGAAGGTTGCTTCCAGCCTAGAGAACAATGTCTGAACCATACCACTTGGGTCTTCTGCCCATCTGTGCCCAACATGGGAGCACAGGCAGTTAATACAGAAGAGTGTAAAACTGCTCAGTCCTTACAACCATCATAACGGTCTGATTTTTGGTTTCTCAGTAAGTATTGACGTTAGAGGTGTCCTGACAGCAAGAATCTTAAGATAATGCTGTTCCTCAAACATAGTGAGAATTTATCAATCTCCCTGATTTTTTCATTACCCTCTTGTTCTTACAGAAAATTTCCAAAATCCACCTGTACTTGGAACTCTAAATTCTCTGCAGCACTCTCTTCCTGTGGTGAGGAATGCAACTTCCCTAACAGGAAGTGTCTGCAACTTCTCCAGAGTCTCTGCTCCTGCCGTCAGTTTGGCATCAGCTACTGGTACCTCCTTCCGGACACTCATGTGTAGTGCCTACCTTCACCAACAGTCTAGCACAACTATGTTATCTGGAGTCACTGACCAGAGCCAGATCTCCACTTCAGCTGCTTCCTATCCAGGTGTTCTTGACTGGGACATCACAGGAAGCACTGAAAAGAATTCTTCTTCACTCGGAGACTTTACTCTGGCAGTCACTGACCCACACACAGCTGCTTCCTCCATGTTTATGGCAGCCCAGTATGATAAAACTGCAGGCCCCAATAACATGGCCCCACTATATCCATCACTTTCTGCCAGACTTGCTCAGGGAACACCACCTCAAATTCCCAATCAGGGACACAGCCTGTCACTTCCCTACCAGGAAGGAAGGCAAATATATTACTATAACCAAGGAACATTGGGGTCTTTACTGTATGGAGAACTTGGCTCCTGCCTGCAATCCTATGGCTCTGTGTCATACACAGGAGGTAGGGCCTCTGTGCAACCAGAATTGGTAATGGTACTAAGGGAGATTCAGCCCACAAATATCCAACCACCAGCTTCCACCTCTGGAATCTACTACCCTGTGTATGCTCAACCCATCACAGAAACAAGTTTTCAAGAAATCCCTGATACTCACCAGCTCCTGGCCTGCACTGATCCCCTCAGCCAAGAGGAGAAGCCTGGTTCTGAAAATACTGATCTGGGAAAGAACAGCCTGGGTCTTGAGGACCAAGGGACAGTTGAAAATGGGATGGAATCTAGCAGTGGTTTTGCAGACATTACTACATTGGCAGAGGATATTCACCTTCCCCAGCTCTTTAATTCTTTGAAAGATTTTGATCAATCAAAAGGTCCCAACGTGATCAAAGCCAAAGGCAACAGAGCCATTAAGGTGAATCAGGTGCAGGAAAAGACAAGTGTCATAAAGGTTCCCTCTGATCAACCCAGGAAGAACAAACATAAAGCCTCTGAGCCTATCAGTGGTGCTCCCAAGGCCAAAATCCAGCCAAAGAATCGAATGCCTGTTAGGGGGAGAAGTGGTTCTATGCAATGCTGCAGTCAGTGACAGGGCTCCTGTGAACACGGCCAAGGATTCTAAAGGCAAACCTCAGAAAGCTGCATCCAGAAAGATCAGCAAAACGAGCGAGCCATGGGCAGGAAAAGACAAAAAGCACCAGAGGAAGAAAGAAGGCTGAAGAGAAAAAGCAGTCAGGGAACAAATTCAAGGCAGAAGAGAAGCCAACAATTCCCCAGACGAAGCGAAAGCAACACCAAACTGAGCTTATCCAAGAGAGCTTTAAAAAGCCTCGAACCTCCATAGGCATGCGCATGCTGGAGTCTGTGAAGGTTTTTCATGCACTGGAGAAGAAGAATGATAAGAGAACTGGGCTCTCCTCCTGTTGGGTCTTGGGAAATTCAAGCAAACCTAAAGACCCCCAGCCACCCCAGCTATCCAGCCATGGCGGAATACCCCACGTGAGGGTAAGGGTCCTGAGAAAACTCAAGTCGAAGCCCAGAAACCAGACAGCAGTGCTGAAAGAGAGTGTCCGTCTCCACCCCAGTATGAGTTGCTGCCTCCTGGGAAGGTCAAGTTGATACCTCTGCCTTTTTCTGCCTGGGACAAGCCCCAAGGTCAACCTGCTCCTCGGAGGCCACAGTCTCTGGCCTCACATCAGCCTGCTGTTGCTGACCGTGCCCACCCTGCTTCTACTAACTCAGCTCAACCTGCTGCAGTCAGTTCTTCCCAGCCAGCTCCTGCCTCTTTGTCAGGTCCTGCCAAACCATCTCAGCCAACTGTGACCAACCCAACGTAACCAGGTTGGACCGACCGTACCCAGCCTAGTGTCCCTCAGTCTGCTGCTCCTAGGCCTGCACCCTACAAAACTTTATCTTTCACCTCTCTCCAGCGAGAGCCTGTTCCCCCTGCTGTGACTAAGCGCCAGTCCCCAGCCAAGCTCCAAACCCCATTTCTACTCCAAGACTTCAGCAAGCAACCAGTTCCATGGAGGGAATGCAATGTTCCTGAGGCAGTAATGTCAAAGCCCATCGAAAAAGAGCAGAGGCCAGAGCGGGAGGCCATGAAGAGGCGGGCCCAACAACAAGGTGAGAATGCTGCCAAATACACCTCTTTGGGGAAACTGCAATTTTTCATTGAGAGGGAAAAAGAAATGGAAATTGCTGACTACTACGGATATTTAAAGTAAGAGCTGCTAGGATTGTTGGTGCCACCTTGGGGACCAGCTGTTCTTCCATATATAGACAAGATAGGCATAAATTTATTTATATTGGTATATTTTAAAACAATATAACTGAATAAAAAATGTAATAGAATTAATAGATGAGTAATAAACCTTTTGAATTTTGAGATGCTGCTAACTGTGGCATGTTTTTTTGTTTTGTTTTTGATGGAGTTGGAGTCAAAGTCTGCATGAGAAAGGAAGAACTGAATGTTGGATAGGAGAATGAAGGGGTAAAAACTGAGGAAAGAGGAAGGAACTTGGCCCAGGGCTAGGAAGGCCAAAAGAGATTTATGGATTTATGAAAGGAAGCAGGAGTGAGGATGAAATGGCAGAAGTGAAAAGCAGGGTCAGAGGTCAGGGTTGAAAGAACCAAATCTGAGTAGAGTTGAAGATGACAGAAGGTGACTCTAGGTTTACTAGGAGAAATAGAAAAGGTCTCTTGGGGAGGCTGGCCTTAAGTCTCACAACCACCAGATAGGTATTTAAGAAAACAAGAGGTTCAGGACACACCTCTGAAAGGTTTGAGTTGCCTTATTCAGGTGTGATTGTAGTGGGGGGATTGGGAAATCTACGAGAGAGGTGGCTAGGGCTCAGAGTTATCCTAGGGGCAGCTGACGACAGGGGAAGAGCCAAGGGAACTGCTGCATCAGGAGGCCCACGAATAGGGTCTGGTATGTAAATCACCATGTACTCAACACCTGAGCACCAGGGCAGCTAATGAACTATTCAGTTAATCCTGGCAATGACAGGCAAGGCCAGTATTCATGTGCCACTTCACTTAGAGAGGTGAATATAATCATCAAAATCTAGATGGGACAAATTACCTGGTTTGTTTAAAAATAAAAGTCAAGGAGGAAAAAAAAAAGTGACAGAGACATGGAGGGAGAGCCTAGAGATTAAAGAAGACTTCAGAGACCTAACAATCAATGGCAAAGTGTGGACCTTATTTGGATCTAACTCAAAATTCTTAAAAACAATTTTTTATGACATTTAGGAGACAACTGCAAATTTGAGCAGTCACTGGGTATTTACTATTAAAAAATGATATTAAGGAATAGAAGTCCTAGATTTTAAATATACATACCAAAAATATATAGCTGGGGCTTCCCTGGTGGTGCAGTGGTTGAGAATCTGCCTGCCAATGCAGGGGACACAGGTTCGAGACCTGGTCTGGGAAGATCCCACATGCCGCGGAGCAACTAGGCCCCTGAGCCACAACTACTGAGCCGGCGCGTCTGGAGCCTGCGCTCCACAACAAGAGAGGTCGCGATAGTGAGAGGCCCACGTACCGCGATGAAGACTGGCCCCTGCTTGCCGCAACTAGAGAAAGCCCTCTCACAGAAACGAAGATCCAACACAGCCAAAAAATAAATAAACTAAATAATTAATTTTAAAAAATGTATAGGTGTAATTACATGTTGTCTCGGAGCTGCTTCAAGATAATATGGAATGGGGTGAAACAGGTGGGGGTACAGATAAAACATGACAGCCATCAGTTGGTAAATATTAAAGCTGGATGAGTTCATGGGTATACAAGGAACACTTACAGTATTTTGTATACTTTTGTGTATGTTTAAAATTTGTGATAATTGTTTAAAATCAAGATGACACTGTAGAAAACAGTTTGGCAGTTTCTCAAAGATTAAAAGTAGAGCTACCGTATGATTCAACAACTCTGCTACTACCTACGCTGCCCATCTAAAAGAACTGAAAGCAGGGATTTGAGCAAATATTTGTACACCAATGATCATAGCAGCAAGATTCACAATAGCTACAAGGTGGAAACAACCCAAGTGTCAATCAACCGATGAATAACAAAATATGGTATATACACACAGTGGGATTTATTAAGCCAAAATAGGAATGGTATTTTGTTACATGCTATAACATGGATGAACCTTGAAAACAATAGGTTTAGTGAAATAAGCCGGACATAGAAGGATAAATATTGTAGATTCCACTTACACGAGGTACCTAGAATAGGCAAATTCATAGACACAGAAAATAGAATAGAGGTTTCTAAGGGCTGGTGGGAGGGATAATGGGGTTGTTACTTTTTGATGGTTACAGAGTTTTTGTTGAGGATGATGAAAATGTTTTGGTTATAGACAGTGGTGATAGTTACACAACACGGTGACTGTATTTAATGCCACTGAACTGCATATTTATAAATGGTTAAAATAAATATGATTTATGTATATTTAACCACAATAAAAAAGAGGAATAACTGAGTTGAAATTTCAATTCTTCCTTGTCCGAGACTCAGTTTCATCGTCCATAAAATTCGTAATTGTAGTTGTCTATCCTCTGAGTTTAGTGAAGAGTAAGCATTCAGTAGGAGGTATCAGTACTACTTCCACTTCAACAGCAAAGGACTCTTGTGAAGATTAACTAAGTCAATGGATATGAAAGAACCTTATAAATGGCAAACTGCTATACAAATATTAACAAACATTAGGTGTTACTGTCTCCCAAAGCTATGGAACAGGTCAGAAGAAGGATAATTCTTTTGCACTGGTATGTCCTACATGGGCCAAGAGAATATATGGGTTTCTGTACTATATCAGAAGGTATTAGGAAAAGAAAGCATAAAACTTAGAGAACAATTGTCTTTTACCCCGATGCTTAAACATGCTCAGGCAACTGCTTAAAATAAGTGCTAAAGACATAATGGACATACCTTTCTTTCCTTTTAGGCTACTACTATTCTTACTAAAAGTTTACTTCATTTTCAAAATATAGAACATGGAAGCTTATAGCACTTCTTAAGCGTATCTAGAGCCTACTGCCAAATACAATAGTGCAATTCATATCTTTAATCTCATTTTGACACAGCAATTACAAATGTGTATTTAAGGAAACGACTAGCTTCCCTTTTTGAACCCATGAAAGAAGGTCAGGATTCACCTTAGCATAAGATGATAATTACTGAACTACTATGAATTATTACAGTATCAGAAAGAAGGTCATTTTCAATTACGGGTTCCATTTACCTCTAGCTTATAATAGCGGCGAGTATATGTTAACTCAATAATCAGCCCAAGTTCTTCGTTGTGTTCTTGGAGTTTGTTAAAAAAAAATCCAAGGTGGAAATACATTCTTCTGGAGCAAGATTCTTTTCAAAACTCTGTCAGAAAGAATAAAGTAAGAAAGAACATGCGTTTAAAATCCTTTATTATATTATCCATTTATTGAAACTCTGTGATGCTAACATATGAGATTCAAAGTAAAGTTTCTTCCTCTGGAGTTTACAAGCAGTATTACGATCCTTTCTTCCAGAGAGATTAGACGGAAGAAAATAAGCTCACTTCTATATATTTATTTCTCTGTTTCTTTATTTCATGTTGGTCTCCTAACCAGACTGTAAACTCCCAGAAGGCAGGGACTACATCAATTTTGCCTACCGCTGTACTGCCAGCTCCAAGCAGAGTGCCTGTGAATAGACACATAAATAAATACTTCTTGAATATCTACCTATATCAAGGATGGTTTTCACTGCTAAATAATCTTTTATGTATTTGGCTTATTTATGTACTCTGTTCGATTGATCTGTTTGGTTATTCAAGTGCCAGCAACACACTTTTCTTTTTAAATTAGTAGACTAGTTTTAGAGCAGTTTGAGATTCACAGAAAAACTGAGCTAAAAGTACACAGTTCCCACTTATACCCTCTCTCCTTCAAACCACACAGCCTTCCCCATTATCAACATGCCATACCAGTGTGCTTCATTTGTGAGAATTCATGAACCAACACTGACACATTAGTATCAATCAAAGTCCATAGTTTATTGCATTCCTGATACAAGTAACTGACTATTTCTTTATTTCTAGTATAGTCATCCCCAAGCATTTACATACAGAGATACATATTACTTTCTTATAAATTACTATATTCTTTATTTATAGTTAGGGTATTCCATTGTTTTTGTTGTTTTTTTTAAATTAAGTACAAAAGTAGGTTGTATTTATCTATGAATTCCATTTCTGGATAGCAAAAGTGGTAGTAAAAATAACTTGCTATATAAAGGGAAAATGGAGTACGATGGGGTTGAGAGTCAGGGCTCTATATGGTGAATTCAGATTTCTGGAAGAATACGGTATTAACTTTTGCTTACCTTTTTTAAAGGAACTTTGAAAGCAATGAAACGAGTCCCAGGCATCCGCTGTTCAACTGGGAGATAGTCTTACCGCCTGTTAATATATTTTTTGTTAGGCAAATTTTACGTTAGGCTGTCTCCCTGCATAGGATGAATGCGCCTTGAAAATGGAAATCATATCCCTCTATAGTAGGTCCCTCTTCTTTCTGCTTTGCACTTTGCTGCTCCACTTATTCAACCCCACGTTGTAATAAGCTATACTTCCCTCGTTCCTGTTTTCCCATCTTGAAAACAGATAAAAGGCAACAAAACAATGCAAAGGTCTCAAAAAATTAGGGATATCTAAAACCAGAGATGCCCAGAACTTCTGTATCTCTAATAAAACCTAGCCCGGTGTTGACTACTATGGTATCATTAACACATACATGTTGACTGAAATAGTTTGAACTCAATTCTTCCCCTTCACAGTTTAGTTTTAGTCCTCACACAAAACATGATAATAAAATTCTTTAATGCTAGGAATCACAGTGAAAAATAATATCTGAACTGACTTCTGTAAGATGAGTTAGAACTAAGGTTAATTCAGTGTATCTGAAGCATAGAAAGTGAGGGCAATAGTGGCACAAGATAGGGCTAGAGAAGCAGAGAGGATTCTAGACCACGCAGAGTCTTAAAGGCCAACAGTTTGTTTTCTATTCTCAAAACAATGCTTTTGAGCGATGTCTATGAGCAATGTTCCAACTTGCTTTTAAGGTTTCTTGTGTGAATAATGGATTGGAAGGAAACAAGAAATATGGACACTACTTAGGACCTAATTGCAGCACACAGGCAAGTTCAGTATTAGGATGCTGAGGAAAAGGTGACAGATTCGGAAGAAATTCAGGAGATAAACCGAAGCGGGTTTAATGGGGTATGAGATGGAGGAAAGGAAGGTCTTAGGGAATTAAAGGGTTTACTGCACACATGAGCAAAGTCTCAAAATTAATCATTTGAACGTACAGAGGTAGATCTCTCAAATGACACTGGTTAGGAAGCAACAGTACGGCCTTTATAATTCCTAGAGACAACACAAATCAACTGTTTCGATGGAAAATTCGGCAGTACCCGTGCGTATTTTCACTCAACCTTAGTTCCAGGTCCTCTTACTCACATTTTCTGTGCCAAAACAACACAGCTTGAGGAATTGAAGGGGATTCCATCCTGGTAATTAAGGAGTGTCCCCAACACTGACAGTCCCATCTTAAAAAGCAGTCCCTCTGCATTTTACCCGAGGAGCTATGGCCAGAGCCTCCCTTTGAAAACGATGAGGGGAAATCAGAACATCACACACTGTCCCTTTCAGCTACTGTGAACTGAGCCGCGAGACGACCAATACCCCCTAGCACAGCGCGGACGGGGCAGCGCGCGGGGGCAACTGTGACAGGCGACAGCACAAGAGACGAAGCTCAGGCCCAGGGGCTCTGAACTCCACCAGCAACGCCCAGTGGCCAAGGCATATTACCTTTCCGGGATGTGCTTTCCACCCTTCCTCATGCTGACGAACGAACGTCCGGGAAAGCCGCAATGTTGACCCCAACGCCCGCGGGTATGATGCCACTGGCTCACGTCACCCCCAAGATACCGCCCACCCAATGCCAGGAGTAACAAAGTTGCCAACCCGGCGCCCCCGGTGCCAGCACAAGGCCAAGAACCACAGGCGCCTAGGCACAAGCCCACGCAGCTCGCGGACCACTTTTTTACTGCGAATGCGTCACCCCGCATCGAGATGACATCATCACGCAGGCGGAATAACGCACTTGATTAGTAAAGAGGATTCTGATGCCTGCAATTTCCCTCCTTAGCCGCAGGCTGGTAGCACACGTCCATTAGTTCGTGTGTGTACCCTTCAGAATTCCAATCATATGGGACATGGAAAGTTGTCCCACTCTCCCAGTTTCTTGTGTGGCTCTTTCAGATATTTCCCAAGTGCTTACATTCACAGTTGTATCTTGTATGTAAGTATTTGTATGTAACAGATATCCTGTATTTTATAGAAGAGCAGCATACTATGTACATACTATATACTTAGTCTACAATGTGTCTTGGATAGTGACGCTGTTACCTTTCTAAAATATAAACTTGGCTGGATTGCTCTGTTGCTTAAACATCTTCACTTAGCACAGAATAAAGCCCAAGTTTTTAGCATAGCATTGAGAACTCTTCATAAACAAATATCAGTTTGTTTCTCCAACTGAATTATAAGTTGAAACTATGACTTACAAGGACCTACATCATCCACCTCCCTCCTTTGCCCTGCCAGCCTCCCTGATCTCATCCTCTACTGCCCTGCCCTCACTCACTTTCCCCTGTCCAGCCACACTGGCTTCCTTACTATTCCTCAAATATGCCAAGCACAATCGTGCCCCAGGGACTTTGCACATACTATTCCTTCTGCTTCAGAACACACCCTCCCACCCCATCTCCACTCTCCCAGGACACACCCTCCCACCCCATCTCCACTCTCCCACATATCCAATGGCTTGTTTCTCACTTCAAGGCTCTGCTCAATCGACATTTTAATAGAGGGGACTTCCCTGATCACCTACCACATTCCCTCACCTCTTCATCTTCTTTTGTTATTCTCCACGGCATTTACCACTACTTGACACTCCATATATTGACTTATTTATTCACCTCTCTCCCCCACTAGAAAGTAAAGTACGTAAGGGCAAGAACTTTGTTCTCTTCCTACTTCCTAGAACAGTGCCTTCAACTTAGAAGGTGTTATACAAATATTTGCTGAAAATGCAGACTCATCCACCAGAACACAGGCACCTGTTCCCTCCAACATGAAGCCTACACAACCCACTGAAACAACGTTAGTCACTGTGGGCAGACAACAAAGCCTATGGGATCTATGAACCTGCAGCCTGTGAAAAGGAGACACAAAACACAGTAAGTTAAGCAAAATGAGAAGACAAAGAAATACACAGCAGATGAAGGAGCAAGGTAAAAACCCACCAGACCAAACAAATGAAGAAGAAATAGGCAGCCTACCTGAAAAAGAATTCAGAGTAATGATAGTAAAGATGATCCAGAATCTTGGAAATAGAATGGAAAAAATACAAGAAACGTTTAACAAAGACTTAGAAGAACTAAAGAGCAAATAAACAGTGATGAACAACACAGTAAATGAAATTAGAAATTCTCTAGAAGGGATCAGTAGCAGAATAACTGAGGCAGAAGAACAGATAAGTGACCTGGAAGATAAAGTAGTGGAAGTAACAACTGCAGAGTAGAATAAAGTGAAAAGAATTGAGAACAGTCTCAGAGAACTCTGGGACAACATTAAATGTACCAACATTCAAATTATAGAGGTCCCAGAAGAAGAAGAGAAATAGAAAGGGACTGAGAAAATATTTGAAGAGATCATGGTTGAAAACTTCCCTAATATGGGAAAGGAAATAATCAAGTCCAGGAAGCACAGAGAATCCCATACAGGATAAATCCAAGGAGAAACATGCCAAGACACATATTAATCAAGCTATCAAAAATTAAGTACAAAGAAAAAAATTAAAAGCAGCAAGGGAAAAGCAACAAATATCATACAAGGACATCCCCATAAGGTTAATATTTCAGCAGAAACTCTGCCAGCAAATAGGGTGTGGCACAGAATTCTCTTGCATTCCTATACACTAATGATGAAAACTCTGAAAGATAAATTAAGGAAAGACTCCAATTTACCATTGCAACAAAAAGAATAAAATACCTTGGAATAAACCTACCTAAGGAGAGAAAAGACCTGTATGCAGAAAACTATAAGAAACTGATGAAAGAAATTAAAGATGATGCAAACAGGTGGAGAGATATACCATATTTTGGACTGGAAAAATCAACATTGTGAAAATGACTATATGACCCATAGCAATCTACAGGTTCAATGCAATCTATCAAACTACCAAGAGCAGCTTTCACGGAAATAGAAGTAAAAATTTCACAATTCCTATGGAAACACAAAAGACCCCAAATAGCCAAAGCAATCTTGAGGAAAAAAAATGGAGCTGGAGGAATCAGGTTCCCTGACTTCAGACTATATTACAAAGATACATTAATCAAGATAGCATAGTACTGGCACAAAAACAGAAATATAGATCAATGAATTAAGATAGAAAGTCCAGAGATAAATCCATTCACATATGGTCACTTTATCTTTGATAAAGGAGGCAAGAATATACAATGGAGAAAAGAAGGTCTCTTCAATAAGTGGTGTTGGGAAAACTGGATAGCTGCATGTAAAAGAGTGAAATTAGAACACTCCCTAACACCAAACACAAAAATAAACTCAAAATGGATTAAAGACCTAAATGTAAGGCCAGACACTATCAAACTCTTAGAGGAAAACATAGGCAGAAAACTCAGTGACATAAATCACAGCAAGATCCTTTTTGACCCACCTCCTAGAGAAATAGAAATAAAAACAAAAATAAACAAATGGGACCTAATGAAACTTAAAACCATTTGCACAGCAAAGTAAACCATAAACAAGATGAAAAGATAATCCTCAGAATGGGAGAAAATATTTGCAAATGAAGCAACTGACAAAGGATTAATCTCCAAAATATACAAGCAGCTCATTTAGCCCAATATCAAAAAAACAAACCACCCAATTCAAAAATGGGCAAAAGATTTAAATAGACATTTCTCCAAAGAAGGTATAGATTGCCAACAAACCCACAAAAGGATGCTCAACATCACTAATCATTAGAGAAATGCAAATCAAAACTACAATGAGGTATCATCTCACACCAGTCAGAATGACCATCATCAAAAAAATCTAGAAACAATAAATGCTGGAGAGGGTTTGGAGAAAAGGGAACCCTCTTGCATTGTTGGTGAGAATGTAAATTTATAGAGCTACTATGGAGAACAGTATGGAGGTTCCTTAAAAAATTAAAAATAGAACTACCATATGACCCAGCAAACCCACTACTGGGCATATACCCTGAGAAAACCATAATTCAGAAAAAGTCATGTACCACAATGTTCATTGCGTCTCTATTTACAATAGCCAGGGCATGGAAACAACCTAAATGTCCCTCAACACATGAATGGATAAAGATGTGGCACATATATACAATGGAATATTACTCAGCCAGAAAAGGAAACGAAAGTTAGTTATTTGTAGTGAGGTAGATGGACCTAGAGACTGTCATACAGAGTGAAGTAAGTCAGAAAGAGAAAAACAAATACCGTATGCTAACACATATGTATGGAATCTAAATATAACCAAGAATGGTTCTGAAGAACCTAGGGGCAGGACAGGAATAAAGATGCAGACATAGAGAATGGACCTGAGGACGCAGGGTGGGGAAGGGTAAGCTGGGATGAAATGGAAGAGTGACATAGACATATATACACTACCAAATATAAAATAGATAGCTAGTGGGAAGCAGCCGCATAGCACAGGGAAATTAGCCTGATCCTTTGTGTCCACCTAGAAGATTGGTATAGGGAGTGTGGCAGGGAGATGCAAGAGGGAGGGAATATGGTGATATATGTGTACCTATAGTGATTAACTTTGTTATACACTAGAAACTAACACACCATTGTAAAGCAATTATACTCCAATAAAGATGTAAAAAAAAATACAGGGGAGACAGAAGAAAGAGGCCACAAACACACATATAGAATGATCTGGTGCATGATAATAAACAGCAACAGAAGAGTAAAACAACAAACAAACTTCCTAATATTGATGTAGTGAGGAAAGAATGACCTTTTCAATAAATGGTACTGCATCAATTCAGTATCCATAAGGAAAAAAAAACAAGTCTTGAATTTCTACTTTATATCACCACCTAATTCAATTTCAGATGGACGGTAAATATAAATATAAAAGGTAAAATGAAAAACAAAGACCTCTAAATATCCATCAAATGATGTATGGATGAACAAAATGTTTATATCTATACCATTAAATATTATTCAGTCACAGAAAACTAGAAAGTACTGATAAATATAACATAGGAAAGCCTTGAAAATATTGTTTAGTGAAAAGAAATCAGTAACAAATTACATATATTATTTGATTCTATTTTTATTAAATGTCCAAAATAGGTAAGTTAGTTGTGTCTAAAAGTAAATTTGTGGTTGCTTATGGCTTGGGGATATCGGGAATTACAAGAGTGATAGCTAAAGTGTATAGAGTTTCTTTTTGAAGTGACAAAAATGATCTAAATTGACTGTGATGATGGTAGCCCATATCTGTAAATATGTGTAAATATCTGTAGCCCATATCTGGTAGCCCATATGGTAGCCCATATCTGTAAATACGTGTAAATCTTTAAATATAAAAAGAAACCTTAATTGTTCTCTAAACAATTAAATGAGTAGATTGTATGGAATGTGAATTTCATCTTAGTAAAGCCACTATTAAACAAAAGTAAAAACTTCTAGAGTAGTAAACAAAGATGAAACCTTTCATGGCCTAGGTCTGTAGTCAAATGTTTTGAGGGAAGTTTATGAGGGAAGTTTATCATGATACAGTCCTACTTCAAGAAAAGAAAAATCTCAAATAAACAACCCAACTTTCTAGCTAAAGGAATTAGAAAAAGTAGAGGAAAAAAAGCCCAAAGTAAGCAGAAGGAAGGAAATAATAAAGGCCAGAGTGGAAATACATAGAGACCAAAGAGTAATAGAAAATATCAATAAATTTAGCAGCCAGTTATTTATAAAGATAAACAAAATCGATAAATATTTAGCCAGACTCCTCCAGGTAAAGAAAGAAGACCCCCCAAAATAAAATTAGAAATTAAAAAGGAGACATTACAACTGATACACAAAAGCACAACCATAAGAAAACACTATAGACAGTTACACACTAACAAACTGAACAACCTAGAAGAAATGGATAAATTCCTAGAATGTACAATCTCTCATGACTGAATTAGGAAGAAATAGAAAATATGAAATGACCAATTACTAGTAAAAAAATTAAATCAGTAATCAAAAACTCCCAACAAACAAAAGTCCAGCATCAGAAGTCTTCACAGAGGAATTCTAGCAAATATGTAAAGACAGTTTCTCAAACTATTTCAACAAATTGAAGAGAGAGGAGCACTACCAAACTCATTTTACAAGACCAGCATATGTGATACCAAAACAAGACAAAGACACTACCAAGAAAGAAAACTACAGACCAAATCTCTAATAAACACAGATGCAAAAATCACAAACAAAATAATACCAAACTAAATTCAACAATATATAAAAAGGATCATATATCATAATTGAGTGGCATTCATTCCAGGGATGCAAGGATGGTTCAATAACCAAAAAACAATTAATATGATACACCACATTAACAAAATGAAATATAAAAATCATACGATCATCTTAATACATGCATGGAAAGCATTTGACAATATTCAACATCCATTCATGTTTAAAACTCTCAACAAAGCTGTTATAGAGGGAACCTCCTTCCACATAATGAAGGTCATTTATGACAAGCTAACATCATACTCAAGGGTGAAAAGCTATAAGCTTTTCCTCTAATATCAGGAATAAGACACATGCCCACTCTCACCACTTCAATTTTACATAGTAATGGAAGTCTTAGTAACAGTAATCAGACAAGAAACGAAAAGAAAAGGCACCCAAGTTGGAAGGGAGGAAGTAAAACTTACTATTTCCAGATGACATAATATTATATATAGAAAACCCTAAAGACACCACCAGAAAACTATCAGAACTAGTCAGTGAATTCTGTTAACTTGCAGGATACAAAGTTAATATACAGAAATCTGCTGCATTTCTATACATTAACAATAAACGGAAAGAAAAATCAAGAAAACAACCCCTTATAAAATTATATGAAAAGGAATAAAATACCCAGGAATAAATTTAACCAAGGAGGTAAAAGAATGTACTCTAAAACTGATAAGAATTGATGAGGGAAATTGAAGAAAATAAAAATAAATTGAAAGATATTATGTGTTCATGCACTGGAAGAATTAATATTGTTAAAATGTTCATACTACTCAAAGCAATCTACAGATCCAATGTAATACCTATGAAAATAACAAGGGCATTTTTCACAGGACTAAAAAAAAATAATCCTAAATTTGTGTGAAACCACAAAATACCCTGAATAGTCAAAGTAATTTTGAGAAAAAAGAATAAACATGTAGGTATCACACTCCCTGATTTCAGAGTATAGTAAAAGCTATAGTAATCAAAATAGTGTGGTACTGGAACAAAAGTAGACACATAGATCAATGGAGCAGAATAGAGAATCCAGAAATAAACCCATGCACATATGGTCAATGTATATACAACAATGAGGTAAGAATATATAATGAAAAATAGACAGTCTCTTCAATAAGTAGTGCCACTAAAACTGTATAGTTACATGTAAAAAATGGTACTAAAACATTTTCTTTCACCATGTACCACAATAAACTCAAAATGGATGAAAGACTTATATGTATGACCTGAAGACCTGTAAGACATGAAACCCTAAAAGTCCTAGAAGAAAACATAGGCAGGATGCTCTTTGACATTGGTGTTAGCAATATATTTTATATCTGTGTCCTTAGGCAAGGGAAACAAAAACAAAAATAAATGGGACCTAATTAAACTTAAAAGATTTTGCACATCTAAGGAAACCATCAACAAATCAAAAAAGACAACCTACTGAATGGGAGAAGATATTTGCAAACATGACATCCAATAAAAGTTTACTATTCAAAATATATAAACAACTCAACATCCAAAAAACCAAATGACCAGATTAGAAAATGGGCAGAGGACCTGAATAGGCACGTTTTCCAAAGAAGACATAAAAATGGCCAACAGGCACATGAAAAGATGCTCAACATCAGGGAAATGCAAATCAAAACCACAATGAGCTGTGACCTCACACCTGTCAGAATGGTTATCATCAGAAAGACAAGAAATAACACATGCTGGCAAGAATGTGGAGAAAAGAGAATCCTCTTGCACTGTTGGTGATAAAGTAAATTGGTGCAGCCACTATGGAAACAGTATGGAGAGTCCTCAAAAAATTACATATAGAACTACCATGAGACTCAGCATTTTCTCTCCTCAGTGTTTATCCAAAGAAAATGAAAACACTAATTTGAAAAGATATATGCACCCTCAATTGATATAGCAGCATTATTTATAATAGCTGAGATATGGAACCTGAGTGCTGTAAATCAACAGATAAACAGATAAAGAAGATGTTATACACACACACACACACACACACACACACACACACACACACTGGAATATTACTCAGACATCTAAAAGAATGAAATTATGCTATTTGTGACAACATGTATGGACCTGGAGTGTGTTATACTTAGTGAAATAAGTCAGACAGATAAAAACAAATAATATATATTTTCACTTATGTATGGAATAAAAAATAAAACAAATGAACAAATATAACAAAACAGAAACAGATTCATGGATACAGAGAACAAACTAGTGTTTTACTAGAGGACAGTGAGGTGGGGGTCCAGGCAAAATAGGTGAAGGGGATTAAGAGGTACAAAGTACTAGGTACGGAATAAATGTTACAATCATTTGATATACAGCACAGTTAATATAGTAAATATTTTGTAATAACTTTTTGTGAAGTATAATCTATAAAAATATTTAATTACTATGTTTTACAGCTGATACTGATATAATATTGTATGTCAAGGATACTTAAATAAAAATAATTAAGTTCCATCACAAGAAAAATATTTTTGTAACTATATATGGCGATGGATGTTATCTAGACTTATTATGGTGATCATCTTTCAGTGTATACAAATATCAAATCATTATGTTGTACAGTTGAAACTAATGTAATGTTAAATGTCAATTATACCTCACTAAAAAGTTAATTAAAAAGAAAAGAAATAGCCTAGAGGAAACTCTGCTGAGGAGACTCTTAAACAATTTGCAATTTACTCTCTGAATATCAAGTACAGTATGGAAGTAGAAATATACTCGCAGTTCATATTTCTATACCCTTTATACACCATCTTCAGGTACTTTAGTTCTTCCTTTGGTAACTAAGGTGTAAATAGGTGGCGAGATTTCTATGTTCTATTACTAGAACCCTTCGTATAAAGCTAAAATATCCCATTGTGCTTAAACTAAAGCCATACATTTGTAATGATGAAATTGCAGGTTTCACCAAACTAAAATGACAGATATGAAGGATAGGGTTTTGGGGAGGTGCTAAAGAGACTTTTGTAGTAAATCAATGTGTCTAGATTTCAGCAAAAAGTTTAAACACAGAATTAGACTAAGGATGAGACCAGGTTACCTTTGGGGCAAAAGGCACTGTCTTTGACTTACAAATGTAAGGACTGTCGTACACATCCTAAGGATTCAAAGCCAGTTATTGAATCTCTGATTCAATTTTAATTTGCAAATGTTTCTAGGTGAATGGTATGTATGTATGTTTTTATGTATCTATGTATCCCTGAAAAACAGGAAATGTATAGGCAGGACAGTGTGATGATTTGCCTCTCTATTCTCCTCTCACATAAGTCAGGTCTGTGAGGCAATTTATAAAACCTCTTCATCATTCACAACTTTTTTTTCAAAATTATATGGAAGTATACATTTGAGAATTAGCTTTGACATAGAACCAAGAACATTCAGGAGAATTCTATTTGAAGATTCTTTTCAGGTATTCTTAAGAAAAACTATTCAAGGTAAGCATCTTATATAAAAACCTCTCTCCCTAAAGGAGCTCCCTCAGAACATAAACACTTAGTTTCTCTCCTCAAATCTAAATATTTACCTGCAATGATCCTCTTTGCGCCAATCACTCCTTTCTATTCCTGAGATTTAGGTACATTTTGCTTACCTCATAAATATGTTTCTGAAAAGTTCCTGCAAATTCAATGTCTTAAAATGAATTATATTTTAAGTGCACTAGGGGAGTTCATTATTTACAGAAACCTTGAGATAAATCCTTTTGTAATTTGAGCAAACATTTAATAAGTAAATAATCATCGTTTCATTATGCTTGGTTTATTTGTAGTGGTGTTAAAGTGAGGGTTGAACTAAATTGATGCCTTGACATATCTAGTTATAGCTCTCCAGATTTCTCCATGTTTCTCTTCAACAGAGTTGTGTGTATTACATACACCAAGTTCCTACCAAGAATATTCATTTTTCAGTGTGCCCAACCTACTATTAGGCCTCAATATTCATCCCATTAATGTACTCATGATGATAACAATGATAAGTCTCAGACCTATCCTAGTCTGCTAGGATATCTGAGTATGTTTTTTGACTCATTTCCTTCAGCTTCTCCATTTAATGCTGAAGTTCTCCAGGAATCTAACTGATATATTCAGTTAAGTTTTCTAAACTTTACCTTTTTTAGTGGATCCCTGAAGTAGAGGTTGTTATTTCTGTCTTAGTATCTATTTTCCAATTTCTATGTAGTAATTAAATCTGCAATTTTTACCTGAGCAATAGCTCCCCAGGAGGAAAAATTAAAACACAGCATTTTCCAGATTCCTTTGAAGGTAGAATGTCATGTGACTAAGTACTACCAGTAGAATGTAAGAAGAAGCATTGGGTCCAACTTCTAGAGAGAGTTCATACCAGAGTAACATACTTTAGTTTCTTCTTTTCTGCTGGTTGGAATACAGACACAATGGAATTTGAAAAGAACACCAGATGCTAAGTATTGCAGAGAAATAAATTAGAAGGAAATTGGGTCCCTTTAGATTTATTTGAGATGAAAAGGAAATGCATTAACATTATTTAACTCACTATTGTGTTGAGGGATCTGTCACTCACAAGAATTTAGTAGCAATTTGTTCATTCCTGTTCTCCACTTTTTAGCTATGTGAACTTTCGCAAGTTACCTAAGCTTTTAAAGACTCTTCCCTTTGACGTTTATAACATGTAGGATTATCCATGCAGAGAGATTAGTTTGTGTCCTAGCATATAATAAGTACTCAGTAAATTCTAGTTTTATTATCTAACTGTTTCTATGGCTTAACCATACTTAAGCTTGGGATTATTAATTCTATATTTCAAGATTCATATTGAATAAATATTCAACACCTGACATCAGGACATATAGCTGCCTACTGTGATAGCCCTAAATACTTCAAGCTCATCATGTATTAAAACCAACTCATCATACTATTTTCAACTTACATTTTTCCTGAATTTTCTATTTTAATGAATAGAAACTGTACATCTAGTTATGTAAACAAGAATGTCAATTATTTTAGGCTACTTATAATCCAAAATATAGTTCCCAAAAGCTATAGGTTGTCTTTATAATCTTTAATATACATTCTCACTCCTCCACTTCCCTTGTTTCTAGCTCAAGTATTTATCTTATTTGCATTATTGTAAGGAGCTCAAAATTGAGTTTCCTTCCTATATATCACCATCAAGGAACTTTTTATAGATGAGTACTTAATTAGGCAATCATTCTACTTAAAAGCACTTCTAAGGCATGATCTTGGATAGAAATAAAATCCAAACTTCATACTACAATCTTCAGTTATGCTCTATACCTTCCTAAGTTTTAATTTCATTCCCGTCTCTTTCCCAAATCAGACCCTTAATTTCATCTATAAAAATCAAGTCTTTTATTGTCACTTTTCCATCTCTACTTTGAATCACCATGTTTCAATAAAACATTTATGTAGTCATTCATTTTTGTAAGAACTTGACAGGAACTAACTGTTTTAGTCTGCTGAACAACCTTATGAGGTAGATATAATTATTATTGCCAGATGAGGAAAGTGAGACACAGGGAGGTCAGAGGCTTATTTAAGTTCCCACAACCAGCCAGGTAGACCAGGGATTAAGCCTGCTTGGTGCTTACCCTCTTTAACACGGGGCTTTGTTACTTGCCATACTAAACCCCAAGTGCACTGTGCGTTCTATTTTTCTATTTCTTTTTCTAAAATGTACATTTTTTAAAAATATAGCTTACAACCTGGAAAATCCCTTAATATTCGCTTCAGTTCCCACTCCTGCAAAGGTTTTCTGACACTTCCAGGAAAAGTAAGTCACCCTCTTATTTGTGTTCCTTTAGCACAAGGTCCATGTTTGCCTCTCAGCCCTTACCCTCTACTGTTACTATTCCTTTGTCTCTCTGATCAGGTTTTGAGCGTGTTATTCAATATCATATCCCAGTACTTAAAGAGAGCAAGGGACTTAGTAGGTACTCTACAATCATTTGCTGAACAAATTTTTTTAAAAAAGAATAGTAAATTAATGAGTGAAAGAAAAACATCATGATGATGACCTATGACCTACACAAAGACACACACACTTGTACATGCAACAAAACAAAAACTATACTGTGCAGTGGGAAAAGCAATTTACTGAAGGCAATCTGTTGTTTAGATTTACCTTTGGAGCTAAAAATCTGTATTGATTTTATGAAATGATCTTTTTTCTGGGTCTTATATTAGTTTTTAAAGCAGCTTATTTAGCAGATCACACTAAGAGATTAAAAAATAAAATTGACAAATTATGCCAAGACAGAAATATTCTACGTACTCTCTCAGTTGCATGGAGCAGTTACTCTTCTTGGTGGACACAGCCACTGAATGATGCTATGCACAAGGAAATTTGGACACTTTCTTCAAGCATCAGCTTTTAATAAAAGGACAACTTTTTTTGCAAGGACATGAGCATAGGGTCAATCTTCACCAAAACTAATACAGCAGAGAGCTAGCAATTATACTGCTGTTAAATTCCACCCACGCTCATGAACCCCAAGCCTACCTTATCTGCTAGAAAAGAATCCAGGCAGAAATGTGCCTTCGCTCCTGAACTGTATTAATTCTAGGCTCAGTTTATCACCTAGCGACAGCTCCAACTCTTTGATTGCCACTGCCCATCTCTACTTTGAATCACCATGCCTAAAAAGGTGCTTCTCAGGGATTTATAACCCCCTGGACCACTTCACAGTAGACTTTTCAAAGCAAAGTATACTCAAGTAGATAGTTGTTAATCTATTACATATCTAAATAATGTGATTTATTTAGCCACCTTGGCATTTGGTATCTAGGAACACTTTGAGTTCTATTAATAGATGAGTTCAGGAAAGGATCTATTATTGTACCTTTATTTCGATAAGAAAGAAAATCTTAGAATTATGATGTAATCTTCTCCAAAATAATATATAGAAATGGAAGTTTAAGAAGCTGGAGAAAAACTTGTGCTTTTTGTTAAGCTTACTGGTAACATTAATGTGTTTGTGCTACCAACTGAAGTGCCACTGACATTTAATCAAAGCAGGAAAAAATCAAATACATATAAATTGACTAAACTAGTGAAACTATCAGACCTGAAAGGGTAGAACCTGAGAGGGTAGAACACAGATAACAAGCTGCAAGCAGCCACATCAAAAGCATAGGAGAATAGGAAGAAGTATAATAACTTCATGGAGGTTCTAGAGGCCCAAGTTCAACAGCAAGTGGCCAGAGTATTTCAAAGATATCCTGTTTGAATTTTCATGACACACCTGCAGAAGATTTGAAAGGAATTTGGAAGATGAAGATGGAAATAGAGAAACTCACCAATAATTCACTGGTGCAGGAGGTATTATTTTGGTCAACGCTGTATTTATTTTTATCTTTTTCATGAAAAATGTTCATTGATATTTGAAGAATGAAAGATGGGAGTGGAATTATTGGCCTCTTTCTGAGTTTCAAGTGATCTTCTGTCCATTACTCCCCATCTCCTGATAGGTCTTTATTATTAGGTCTGGTGGGTTCAGGGGAGGAATTACTTCTCATAGGAACTACAGCAGGACCTAGAGATAAAACCTCCAGTGTAAATCTGCAGTACATTGATTCAGAAGAAAGAGGCCAAAAATCTCAAGAAGAAATTAAGTCTTTTCTGTGCTAAAGGAAGTGAGAATGGTGGTCTTCATTAGAATTAGGGCATAGGACCTCAATAAAGGGGAAGGTATGTCTAGTGTGGTTGTCATATGCTGGTGTATCAGTACCCTAGAATTTCTTCTGCTTAGTTCTTAGATATTAAGAATTCTTTAGGTAGTATTATGTTCTGCCCCCTTTGGTTGCAGTATTCTTTTGGTTATCTTATTTCTGTATAATAAGTCATCCTAAAACTTAGTAGTTTAAAACAGCAATTTATTATTATCTCTGTGGTTTTGTGGGTTGACTGAGCTTACCAGCCCAGTGTTTGCTCAAGGCCTTATACGTAGCTTCAGTCAGACAACAGCTGGAGCTGGAACCATTGATAGAATGGACTAGTTTAGATAACTAAGATCACTTATGTGGTTGTAGTTTATGCTGGCTGTTAGCTGGAAGCTGGGACTGTCTATGGGAACACCTATACATGATTACTCCATGCACCTTGGATGTCCCAGCATGTTTACTGGATTCTTAGTGTCACTACTACCAGATTATATTAGATAACAGTCACTGACCCCATGTCATACAGATTCAAAGAGGGAGTATGGAGATATAGATTTTACTCTTGATGGAAGAGCACCAAAGTCACATTGCAGAACAAAGGAATGGTAGATACTGTTGTGGTCATCATTGGAAAATATAATCTTCCACAATTATTGATATGCAATCTCTGGGTTGTTAAGCTTCAGATAGTATGTGCCAAATCCTCCATATATTACAGCCTTGTCTTTTAGATCTCTTTCTGCTTTATATGTTCTACTTCATGAAAAATTCTGAGCTTTCATGCTCTTTTGAGCATCATTCTTTCAGCCTCTTCCCCTATCAAAGTTATCTGATCTTGTTTCCATTCTGTCAGGATGGGTAATCATACATGATGTGGGACATTTTCCTTTCTTTTTCTATATACATCTTCCCAGGTCTTTGCTGATAAAATGAGACTCTGAGGAGATTTAGCATAATGTGACTGTTAAAAGGTAAACTGAGGTACATTAAAATTTTGAAGATTTTATTTGAGCAAAGATCTATTTGAATCAGGCAGCAACAAGCCAAAAAATGATTAGAAATATTCCATCAGCAGGAGCTAAGGGAAAGACTTTTATCGGGCAGACTGGAAGCAAAACAAGCAAACAGGGAAATGATTTGATTGACTATAACTTAAGCTGTTGCCCTATTTGGGAAAGTCTAATTGGCTATTTGTGATTAGTTTTTCTTAAATTTTGATTTATTAACCTTGAGGCATTTATAAGAATTGAGACTAGCTTAGGTTTTGGTTTGCTTACCTATGCTGCCAAGTCATAAGACCCACCTTGTTTAATAGCCTAATGGCCTCCTTGTTCAAGTACTTTAACAGAATGTATGCTTTTCATTGCTGGCTAGAATTTAGTCTATACAAGGCTGTGGAGACCTTGAATGTGTACTGTAAAAACTTTAATAAAATACCGTTTGCTTTTCAGTTTTAAAGTTTTGAAACAAGGCCAGGCATAAGAAGGCAACTACTTTAATTTCCCCTGATCAGGTAAAGATAAGCATTGATAGCCTTACAAAGCTTTGCAGGTGAAGCCGCCCTGAAATGGCAATTACAATCTCCAAAGGTGGAGGAGGAGGGAACACAGATGTACACAATTATTGACGAAGCCCTATAGACGCAAAAAAAATTCTGTCATCAGATCTACTTCTATTTCCCTCATGTCTCCCAAAAAGGTCCCATCATTGATCATGGAGGAGGAAATAAGCAACCATTTTATAGATCAAGATAGTTTCAAGCAATGGTTAAGCACTAGACTTAAAGCCAAAGGATCTGAGTTCAATCAAATTCCAGTCCTGTAACTTATTTTTTAAACTTAGTCATCTCTCTCTGCTTCAGTTATTTTGACTGTAAAATGAGGGTAGTATTAGTACTCATCTCCAAAAAATGTTATAAGAATTTTACATACCTGGCATATAGCAAGTACCATAGGTATTTTCTATAATTCTTATTTTGTCATTGACCACCTTTGAAGCACTTCCATGATGTTAGAGGAGAGTAACAGGGTGACCAATATGAGATGAAAGATATACTTTTGGTGTATTGGCTTGTAAATGTGTTACCTTTCCCAGAGAATATAATGCCCATGAAAGCCATAATCGTATCAATGTGCTCATGTTGGGTCCATGACGTTTTAAGGAGGAGAGCATATGGTGGAATTTCAGGCACCATGGGAGGTCAGTGAGGGAAATATTTCTGTTGAAGAAGAAAACTCTTTTAAAGTTGCTGATTTTACCTACTCATGAAGCAGCTTTTTTCTTTTAGTATAAAAATAAAAGTTATTTGCAGGTTACTTGTCATTTTTCATTATAAAGATTTATTCTATAACTTTTAATTTATGAAAATGACACAAGGTCAGATGATGACTGATGGTTGTAGCTCCCAAAATGTAAAGAAGTGCTGACTAGAGGGAAATTGAAATTCAAAGTTCATGATCCCATAATCAGGAAGAATATGTTGGCTCTGAAAACCATTAATGAGAATAGATAGAAAAAGATGTATTTTTAAAGTAGTATTCTAAGTCAGATAATTACTAAGAAGCTAAGAAGAAAAACAATCACATCAACATGACTGCTATTCCAAAACAAACAAAATATAAACCAATACTGGAAAGCAATAGCCCCCAAACAATTTTCAGCACCTACTCTATTATAGTACCTACTTTACTTTACATAGTACATAGACCTATGAGATTTTATTAATTTAATTTTACATTGAGGGAAATCAAGAATCAGAGAAATCATGCAAGTTACCCCAATCCTGCAGATGGTGGATTTATGTGTCACAAGTCAAAATTGAATGTCTCTGGCTCTGTGCTCAGGCTCTGAAAACCCATTCTGTGTTCACACATCAGTGCTAACAACAGAAGTCCTGGTTTCTCATCCTGGCAGGAATGGTGATCCACAGTCTATCCTAAAATGTTTTTCTGCCTCATTTTTCATCATCTCCCCATCCACAGTCTATCCTAAAATGTTTTTCTGCCTCATTTTTCATCATCTCCCCAGACCAACTTTACATTCCAGGCATAACAATCTTCTCCTCAAGCTTATTATTTGATTTGCCTAATCCTGCCCTTCGTTAATTCCAGTTTCCTACACATGGCGTTCTCCTCTCCTCCACTCTGCTGATTTAAACCTTGACATTTCTCAGAACATCTTCAACATGATCCATTCTGTGCATCAACCTCTGAGCTTCCATATTTAGTACAACTACCCTTCCAATGAACTCCATGTGTCATTGTTAGAGTTCAGTTTGCCCCACATCATAGCCTCTTTTGTTTCTGTGAAGTATATAGCTTGCCTCCTTGAATAGGGCAGGGTCTTTATGCGTCCTTTTTGATCTTTATCTAACACATAGTAAGCTCTCAATAAATCCTGGTTAATTGACTATTCATCAGTTCTTGGTCAGTTCTGTGACCAAAAAAAAAAAAAAGAAAAGAAAGGAAAACAAACAAGCCTTAGGTTTAGTCTGTCATTGATACAGAATTCCATGAGAGAATTCACTTTTGGGAATGCAAGTGATTGGGAGGAGTTTATAGGAAAAGGAACACCAGCAGAGGACAAATTTCTCCTTCTACTTTGCAGAAAATGTCACTGTATTACATAGATGGGAGAAAGCAAAACTGTATAAATGCAAAGTACAACATAAATTTTTCCTAGCCATTTTGGGGTGCTAGTTAGTGCTAACATTAGGCAAAGTAGTTGATTCAATACTGAAAACCAAAGAGGTAAATTGACAGGTCTTTTGCCAGATGGCTTTCAAAATTTCTATGATAAGAATAAAAACTATGGCTAAGATAATCAATAAGAAAAAATTGCCCAAGTTCAAGCCAATAATTTGGAAATCTTCACATGCTTTGGCCAAAGATATATGAATGTGACTATGTTTCATGTATCGAAACTTGGGCTTGCATTTAATCTTTTGGTGACTCAATCTCATTATTTAGAAAACAAAGACATTCAACTAAACAGTTGTTTCAGTCATTTTGAATTCTCTGTTTCTTTGAACAGGCTTAATCTCAAATAAAGAAGTAGGGAAACTTTATAATTGGCAATCACTTCCTGTTTTTCTAGAATCTATATCTCTCATTATACATCCCACCTTCCCAAAATAGAAAATGCTATCATGCTAACTTTTCATTTATCACTGACAAATCCATACCTGTATTTTGCACTTTGTAACTTTCTTAGGTATTGTCTTATGTGGCTTTCACTGATGTGTGTGAGACAGAAGCAAAACTTATTTCCAAATGTGAAAACTGAGTTTTAAGGTAAGAAACTTGCTCACAGGACTTTAAAGTATTAGAACAAGTATTTGAATCCCAAATCCTTATTTCTTCCTTGGGAACATGTTCTATCTCAGGGTCCAACACTGTGTGGTTGATGCTCCAAACTGATCTAATCATACAGGGCCTGTGCCCTCTGTCCCACAGCTTTGCTATTCTGTTCTTCCTCTCTATTCATAGAAAGACTCTATTCTCACATTCCTTATTTAAACAGGATACGTTGCTTTCCTAAAATCTCAAGCATAAGCTAAAAGGGTCTGTATTAATTGACTAATGAAACAAAATTTTCATAATAAATATCAAATAGGATAATATCAGAGTCAACCCAGTAAGCCTAGGAATGTAACGGTAAAAATTTAGAGTTTCAGGGTTTAATTAGGAAAGGAAATAGTGCACACAGAGGGCTTCTGAGGTTTTTTTCCTTTCAAATCTCCAACATATTGCTTTGAACAAACACACACAGTGGCAGGCATTGAGAGTGGTTAGAAGTAAAGTTTCAACAGATGTAATAAGAAAGTCCTAGCTTTAGGAATACATATACATATATATATTCTATATTTTAAGTTAGACAAGATTGTAAATTGAAAGTACAATGTACAATACAATGGCATGTGGTCAAGTTCTGAACTTTGAGTTGGCCAGCTGAAGTGCTCAGTGAGAAGCTGAAAGCACGGGTGAAGATGACTATCAAGATATAGTTTTAGGAGGTAGATTTGATCTAATCTCTGAAAGATGTGAAGGTTCTAGAAATGGGTGACAATGCTGGCACTGAGGCTGACAGTTAAAGTGTTGGAAAACAGTACATGCAGTTTTTGTCAAAAGACTACACATGTAATCTTCACCTAATCTTCCTCCTCTTATGTTAGGATGAAAGATTGAATCAAGGTCTGCCCTTAGTATCATGACACAAGGTATTCTGCAAGAAATAAGAAAGAAAACTTAGTAGACAGGGAAAGATTGACTGTAATATGTGTTAAACTACAGTGTCCCAAGTAATACTGCTTTTAATTTGGGGTTTATCTCTTACTTTGTGTTCCAAAACAGTGTCAGGTCCTGTGATTTTCCAGTATTTAAAAACTTCAGAACACTACTGCTCCCCAGGAAGACAACTAAATTCGAGGAAACCAGTGAATTTTATAGAAACAGAAGCATAGGTAAATTGTTTTTTCTCTTGGGGGAGGAAGGAGGGCTGTTCAATAATTTTTACCTTCATAATAATTTTAAATACAATTCACCTCAGAGCCCAGATGACTGGTTTACATGTGTAGACATAACAGTCTAAGCATTTTCAGAAATAAGTAGAGGAATAACTAAGGGTACTAAGAAGAGCCAAACACCCTCACCTTCAACCTCTGACATTCTTCAGTTTCCATTTCCCCTTGCCAGAAATATAGACTAACCTCTCTCTTTCTTAATTAATAGACTTTGCTTTTACAGCGGTTTTAGAATTACGGAAAATTTGATCAGAAAGTACAGTTCCATATGCTCCCCTCTTCTCCTCCCCACAGTTTACCCTATTATTAACATTTTGCATTAGTGTGAACATTTGTTACAACTGATGAAAAATATTAATATTATTAAGTAAAAAATATTTTTGTGTGTTATATAGTTCTATGAGTTTTGAAAAATGTATAATAACATGCCCACCATTATAGTATCATAAAGAATAGTTTCACTGCCTTAAAAATCCCCTATTTACCTCTAACACCTCCCATTTATTTCTTAAAATGTGAAAACCTCTTGAACTGTACAGTGGGAAGGAGCTTACAGTCAGCTATTCTTGACCTTGCATAGTCAGACTTTTATAATGCAGTCCTTCCTGTAAGAGAGATTGCTTTTTTCCCCCCTAAATTTATTTATTTATTTATTTTTGGTTGCATTGGGTCTTCATTGCTATGCACAGGCTTTCTCTAGTTACAGAGAGTGGGGGCTACTCTTCTTGAGGTATGCAGCTTCTCATTGTGGTGGCTTCTCTTGTTGCAGAGCACAGGCTCTAGGCATGTGGGCTTCAGTAGTTGTGGTTTGAGGGCTCTAGAGTGCAGGCTCAGTAGTTGTGGTACACAGGCTTAGTTGCTCCACAGTATGTGGGATCTCCCCGGACCAGGGATCAAACTCGTGTCCCCTGCATTGGCAGGCAGATTCTTAACACTGCACCACCAGGGGAGTCCCCAGACTTTTGTAGAAGAGGTTGGAAGTGAAATACTGTTGTTATTTTTTTAATTAATTAATTATTTTAACTGAAAGATAATTGACGTACAGAGTGTTAATTCCAGGTGCACAACATAGTGATTCAATATTTATATACATTACAAAATGATCACCACAATAAGACTAGTTTGAAAGTGAAACATTAATGAATTATTAGTTCCTGAGGCATGCTAGATCCACATTCTTCCCTTCTGCTCCATTATTATGCTGTATTTCTTAGGATAAGACTGAATGTAACTGCCAAGTGTTTACAATTCAAATGACGATCAAGCATCAGCCTTGAAATTATTTTAAAAAGTATCATAATTTCCATGGACAAATAAATTCTGACCTCTTCCCTCTATGGTTGGAATTTTGAGATGGGAAGACATATTTGAAGTTACATTTAATGGATGAGACTCTCTAAGCAGAGCTAGAGGCACATGGTAGGGGAAAGAAGAGAAGGATTGGGCACTAGTTGTTTTTGGCCAGATTTGGCTCCAGACTCTAAAATCGAGAGGTAAGTGAGTCTTTGAAGTTTTATTCTAGGATTCACAGATATTCTCAGCATGAAAAGTAGGGAAACAGGTTTTATGGGCAGAAGCTTTGCTCAGGAACAAAGTATTTTTGATAAAGGACATGGGCTCTGTAGTCAGATAGGCATGAGTTAAAACTGTGATTCTTAGATATGTGTGACCTTCCATACCCAATTTCTCCATCAGACACATGAGAAATAGTACATATATTTCAACTGGTTGTCATAAAAAAAAAGAGATAATGTTTGCCAATATTCTCATTAGATACTCACAAATATAATGTAATTTCCAAACAATGAGGAGTCATAGTGGTGAGTGGCTAAATGGGATGTTTTCACAAGAGTTAGAAAAGAAAGCAGGGCAAAAGTAGTGACCAAGATGGTGGAGTAGGAAATCCCTGAGCTCACCTCCTCCCACAGGCACACCAAAATTACAACAATTTACAGAGCAACTATCAATGATAATGGCCTGAAAACTATCAGAATATATAACCTACCACTAA
Source organism: Delphinus delphis (assembly GCF_949987515.2). NCBI lineage: Eukaryota > Metazoa > Chordata > Mammalia > Artiodactyla > Delphinidae > Delphinus > Delphinus delphis. Next base: position 59,460,667 of record NC_082695.1, read on the forward strand.
AGATATAGAGAAGGAACCACAAAAAGTCAGTAAGGCTAGAGACAATGTATAGTCACGATCCGACCCCTGGGTAGGTGACCCACAAATAAGAGGATAATCACAATTGCAAGGGTGGTCCCCAAGAAGTGATGGTGGGGTGGGTCCAAGCCCCACATTGGGATCCTGTGCCTGGGAATCCTGTACCAGGAAGATTCGCCTCCAGAAGTTTGGCTTTGAAGGTCAGAAGGGCTGGATTTCAGAAGAGCCAAAGGACTGTATGAAACAGAGATTCTGCTTTTAAATGGTGCATACAAAATCTCACATGCTCTGAGACCCAGGGCAGAAGTAGTAATTTAAGATGAGCCTGGATCAGACCCAACTTGTTAATCTTGGAGAGCCTTCTGGAGAGGCAAGAGGCAACTGGGACTCACTCTGGGAACATAGACACTGATGGCAATGCTTTTAGAGAACACTTCTACCAGGAGTACACTGGTGCTGGCAAGCAGAATTTTGGAGTTTCCCTCTAGCTTATTAGCACCAGGACCCAGCCCCACTCACCACCCAGCCAGCACCATTTCTGGGACTTCCCAGACCAAGCAGCTAGCTGCATGGGGACACAGCTCCACTTAACATCAGATTGGAAACAGCTGTAGAGACCCCTAAGGCCCCAGGCGTCCCAGTATCCTGACACCCACAAGAGGGCCCAGGACTAAGCCGCATCCACCAGTGGTCCAGCACTATCCCTGGGATCCCTTGAGTCCCATCAGGACACAACCTCACCGACCAAAAGGCTGGCATCAACTCCAGGGTTGTCAGGGTCCCACAGTCAGAGATCTTGGGGCCCAGTTTCTGCCACCAGTGGGCCAGCACCAACTCCAGGTCACTTTGGACCCCTCAGTCAGCCACGCAGGTATCTGGCCCCACCCACCAGTGGACTTGTTCTAGATGCAGAACCTAGCCTCACCAACCAAAGAACAAATGTCAGCTCTGAGAATCCTGAACCCAATAGCCAAAGACCTCAAGATAAAAATTCACCCACCAGTAAGCTAACACTAGTCCTGGGACCTTATCCACCAGTGAGTGGGTACCAGCTTCAGGTCTCACTGGGATATAGCCCCACCTACCAGTGAACAACATCAGCTATGGGACAACTTAGGACCTTCAGCCAACCATACCAGGATCCAGCCCCACCCACCAGTGTGGGATGGCACTAGCACAAGGCCCAGACCCTGTCCATCCACAAGTGACAAAAGATCTGGGAACACTGCATCCCTACAGATAGTCATGTCAGCACCCAGCTCACCTGCCAGTGGGCTGACACCAGATCCACGAACCAAGGGCCATGCATCCAGCCACTCCTTGACCTAACCCACCAAGCAACAGGCTGGCACCAGGACAAGGACTCCTTGACTCCTTAATAGATATATAAGTACATGGGCTGAACACAAGCCCAGTACATGGGCTGAACACAAGCAGATGGAAACCTCCACACTAGGCAGGCCTGGCAACAACCAGGCTAGGAGCCAGCCATGCCTATCACTGTGTCCATAGTAGTTAGCCCTATCACAGTAGAAGGGCCCAAACAGCCCACATAGAGAGCACCCCTAGAGCATATACCTCTGGTTATTGCACTGCTAGAACCTGTAGAATGTCTGTTATATAAGGTCACTTTTCCAAGATCAGGAAACATAATCAATCTATCTAAAACACAGAAATAAAAACAGAGAATTAGGCAAAAAATGCGGCAACAGAGGAATGAGTTCCAAAAGAAGGAAAAACATAAAACCTCAGAAGAAGAACTAAGTGAGATGGAAATAAGCAAATTACCCAATAAGGAGTTCAGGGTAGTGACATAAATATGTTCAGAGAACTCAGGAAAAGAATGAACAAACACAGTGAGAATTTTAACAGAGTTAGAAAATATAAGTAAGAATGAGACAGAGCTGAATAATATAATAACTGAAATAAAAATACACTAGGAGGAATCAACAGTAGATTAGTTGATACAAAGGAAAAGATCAGTGAACTCAAAGACAGAGTAGTGGAAATCAACCTAGCTAAACAGAAAAAGGGAAAACAAATAATTTAAAAAAGAGAGTTTAAGAGACTTCAGACAACATCTAGGGTACTAACATTTATATTGTAGGGATACCAGAAGGAGAAGAGATAAAGGGACAGAGAATGTATCTTAAGACATAATAACTGAAAACATCCCTAAAATTGAAAAGAAACACATCCAGACACAGGAAGCACAGAGTATCCTAAACAAAATCAACCAAATGAGGTCTACAACAAAACATATTGTTATTAAATTGGTAAATTGTAATTAAATTGTAACTAAAATGGTAAGAATTAAAACTAAAAAGAGAATATTATATACATCAAGGAAAAAGCAACTAGTTATGTTCAAGGAAACTCCCATAAGGCTATCAATGGACTTCTAAGCAGAAACTCTCCAGGCCAAAAGGAAGTAATGAAAAGACAAAAACAAAAACCTAGAACTTAGAGAACTTTAGTTGGCAAGACTATCATTCAGGTTTGAAGGAGAAATCAAGAGTTTTACAGACAAGCAAAAACTAAGACTTCAGCACCACAGAAGTGTTTCTATAAGAAATTTTAAAAGGAAAGCAAAGGCCACAGCTAGAAATATAAAAAGTATGAAAAGACAAATAGTATTGTTAAAGGAAAATATAAAGTTAAAGTAGATTATCGATGACCTATAAAGCTAAGAGCAAGGTTAAAAGACAAAAGTAGTAAAATCATCTATATCCATAATATGTGGTTAAGGGATAGATACAAAACCAAAAAGATGTAAAATATGATATCAAAGATATTAATCATTGGGTGGGAGGAGGAAAAAATACATTCAAACTTAGATCATCAAGTTAAATTAATCATGTATATATATAGAGAGAGATTGCTAAAAATAAACCTCATGTTAACCACCAACCAAAATTTGTGATACATAAAGAAAAAAGAGAAAGGGATCCAAACTAACACTAAAGACAGATATTGAATCACAAGGGAGAGCAAAAAAAGAAAAAAGGAACAACAACAACAAAAAACTACAAAAGCAACCCCAGCATAATTAATAAAATAGCAATAAGTACATATATTTTAATAATTACTTTAAAGGTAAATTGAACAAATGCTGCAATCAAAAGACGTGGAGTGGATGAATGGATATAAAAATAAGACCCATATGTATGCTGGCTACAAAAGACTCACTTCAGATCTAAAGAAACACACAAACTGAAAAAACAAGGATTGAAAAAGTTATTCCATGCAAATGGAAATAAAAGGAATGTGGAGGTAGCAATAAATGTACCATACAAAATAGACTTTAAAACAAAGACTGTAACAAGAGCCAAAAAAGAACATTGCATAATGATAAAGGGATCTGTTCAACCAGAAGATATAATAATTGTAAATATATATGCACTGAATATAGGATCACCTAAATGTATACAACAAATATTAACACATAAAATATGAAAAAATGATAGGAACACAATAATAGTAAGGGTCTTTTACACACCATTTACATCAATGGACATATCATTCCAGACAGAAAATCAATAAAGAAACACAGCCCTTAAATGATACAGTAGAACAATAGACTTAATAGATATATAAAGAACATTCTATCCAAAAGCAGTAGAATATATTTTTCTCAACTGCACATGGAACATTCTTCATGACAGATCACATGCTAAGACACAAAACAAATCTCAGTAAATTAAGAAGGTTGAAATCATTTCAAGCATTTTTTTTTAACTACAATATTATGAGACTAGAAAAGAACTGCAAAAACCACAAATACATGGAGTGGAGGCTAAACAATATGCAACTTAACAATGAATGGGTCACTAAAGAAAGAGAAAAAGGAATCAAAATTCCAGGAGACAAAATAAAACAAAAACACAGCTATCCAAAATCTATAGGACACAGCAAAATCAGTTATAAGAGGAAACTTTACAGCAATATAAGCCTACCTCAGGGAACAAGAAAAATCCAAATAAACGACCAAAGCTTATACCTAAAGGCTCTAGAAAAAGTAGAATAAACAAAATGCACAATTACTAGAAGGAATGAATGATAAAAATCCAGGCAAAAATAAATAGAAATAGAGACAAAAATCAATAGCAAAGTTCAATGAAACTAAGAGATCGTTCTTTGACAAGGTAAACAAAATTGATAAACCCTTAGCCAGATCCATCAAGAAAAAAGAAAATGAGAGAGAGCCCAAATGAATAAATCAGAAAAGAAAAAGAAGTTACAGCCAATACCGCAGAAATACACAGAATAATAAGAGAATACTATGAACAATTATACACTAATAAAATGTGCAACTTAGAATAAATGCACAAATTCCTAGAAATGTACAGTCTTCCAAGACTGAATCAGGAAGAAGTAGAAAATATGAACAGACCAATTACCAATAATCAAATTGATTCACTAATCAAAAAACTTCCGCAAAACAAAAGTCCTGGACAAGATGGCTTCACAGGTGAATTCTTTCAAACACTTAAAGAGGAGTTAACATCTATCCTTATCAAATTATTCCAAATATTGAAGAGGAATGTATACTTTCAAACTCATTCTAAAAGGCCAGCATCAGCTTAATACCAAACCAAAGACATTACAAAAAGGAAAAGCACAAGCTGACATCACTGATGAACATAGATGCAAAATTTCAACAAAATATTAGCAAACTTAATTCAACAATACAATAAAAGTATCATACACCAATATCAAGTGAGATTCATCCCAGTGATGCAAGAATGGTTCAATATCTGCATATCAATCAATGTGATACATCACATTAACAAAACAAAGATAAAAATCATATGATTATCTCAATAAACTCAGAAAAATACTTTTGATAAATTTCAACATCCTTTTAATATTAAAAACTCTAAAGGTTGATATAGAGGGAACATACCTCAATATAATGAAGGCCATATATGATAAGCCCACAGCTAATATCACTCAATGATGAAAAGTGAAAGCATTTCCTCTAATATCAAGAATAAAACAAGAATGCCCACTATTGTCAGTTTTCTTCAGTATAATTTTGGAAGTCCTAGCCAAGGCAATCAGACAAGAAAAAGAAATAAATGGAATCAAAATTGGAAAAAAAAAGGTAAAGCTGTCACAGTTTGCCTATGACATGATATCATACATAGAAAATCCTAAAGACACCAGTAAAAAATTATTAGAACTCATCATATGAATTTGGTAAAGTTGCAGAATACAAAATTAATCTACAGAAATCCACTGCTTTCTATAAACTTACAATAAACTATCAGAAAGAATAATTAAGAAAATCCCATTTACATTCATATTAAAAAGAACAAAATACCTAGGAATAAATCTAAGGAGGCAAAAGACATGTACTCTCAAAACTGTTAGATGTACAGTAGCAAAGATTTCAAACTATACTACAGAACTACAGTATGATTCTGACACAAAAACAAACACATAGATCAATGGAAGAGAATAGAGAGCCCAGAAATGAACCCACAGTTCTATGGTTAATTAATCTAGGACAAAGCAGGCAAAATTATACAATGGGGAAGAAATACTTCTTCAACAATGTTGTTCAGCAAACTGAACAGTGGCATGCAAAAGAATCAAACTGGACTACTTTCTGACACCATATACAAAAATAAACTCAAAATGAATTAAAGACTTAAATGTAAGTCCTGAAATCATAAATATTCTAGAAGAAAACATGCCTATTATGCTCTCTGATGTAGGTCTTCACAACGTTTTTTGGATATGTCTCCTCAGGCAAGGGAAACAAAAGCAAAAATATACAACTGTGACTATATCAAACTAAAAAACTTTTGCATAGTGAAGGGAAATATCAACAAAATGAAAAGCTGGCAACAGAATGGGATAAAAGATATTTGCAATATGGTTTAAAAATTAGCAGAATATCTTAATAGGCATTTTTTCCAAAAAAGACATACATATGGCCAAGAGGCACATAAAAATATGCTTAACATCACTAATCATTAGGGAAATGCAAATCAATACCACAGTGAGATATTGCCTCACATTTTTCAGTATGGTTATCATCAAAAATACAATAAATAACAAATGTTGGTGAGAATGTGTAGAAAAGGGAACACTAGTGCATAGTAGGTGGGAGTGTAAATTGTTACAGCATCTATGGAAAACAATTTGGAGAGTCCTCAAAAAATGAAAAATAGAACTGCCATATGATCCAGCAATTCCACTCCTGGATATTAATCTCAGAAAATGAAAACACTAATTCAAAAAGATATAGGCACCCCTGTTTTCAGTGAAGCATTTTTACAATAGCCAATTATGAAACAACCTAAATGTTCATCAATAGATGAATGGATAAAGAAGCTGTGGTAGAAATATAGTGGTATATATAATATGTATTATATATATATATATGTAGTGGTATATATAATATGTATTTTATATATATTACTATTACTAATTACTGTTAGTATATTACTATTAGCCATTAAAAAAGAATGACATCTTGCCATTTGTGACAGCACGGATAGAGAGGGTATTATACTAAGCAAAGTAAATCAGAGAGAGAAAGACAAATACCTCATGATTTCACTTATACATGGAAATCTAAAATGCAAAACAAATGGGCAAACACAAAAAATAGGAACAGTCATAGATACATAGAAAAAACAGGTGGTTGCCAGAGGTGGGGGTGGGGAGATGAAAGTCATAAATGAGGGAAACTAAAAGTTACAAACTTCAAGTTCCAAAATAAATGAGTCAGAGTTAAGTAATGTACAGTGTTTGGAACATAGTCAATAATTATGTAATACATTTGTATGATCAAAGATGGTAAGTGGACTTATTGTGGTGATCATTTTGTAATCTATAGAAATATCAAATCATTATGCTGTGCACCAGGAACTTACATAGTGTTGTAGATCAACTGCACTTCAAAACCAAACAAACTTTTAAAAAAGACATCAGACTTTTGCTTATCAGAAGCATGGGGAGGGGGTAGGAGAAATGGGATGAAGGGACTCAGAAGGTATAGACTTCCAGAGCTTCTGAGTTCCATGGGTCGGAGCTGAACCAGGCCACAGGCAGCATCTGGCATCCAGGTCAGGCCTGGCGTTGGTAGCTCGTGCAGTCCTCACTGAACGGCTCCCTGTGACGTGCCTAGTGTCTGCCTGTCAGAGGAAGCAAAAGGTGGGGCACACTGAGTAAACGAGGCCCCAAGGCCTAGAACCTGGGATTTCGCCCAGAGCAGGGAGTTAATAACAAAGTTGTTATGAGGAGGAGTGAATAAGATTGTTTTGGTGGAGGAGCTTCAAGATGGAAGAAGAATAAGAAGTGAAGATCACCTTCCTCCCCAGAAATACATCAGAAATACATCTACATGTGGAACAACTCCTACAGAACACCTACTGAATGCTGGCAGAAGCCTCAGACCTCCCAAAAGGCAAGAAACTCCAAACGTACCTGGGTAAGGCAAAAGAAAAAAGCAAAAACAGAGACAAAATAATAGGGATGGGACCTGCACCAGAGGGAGGAAGCTGTGAAGGAGGAAAGGTTTCCACATACTAGGAAGCCCCTTTGTGGGCGGAGACTGCAAGTGGTGGAGGGTGGAATCTTCAGAGCCACGGAGGAGAGCGCAGCAACAGGGATGCAGAGGGCAAAGCGGAGATATTCCCACACAAAGGATTGGTGCCCACCAGCACTCACCAGCCCAAGAGACTTGTGTGCTCACCCGCCGGGACGGGTGGGAGGTGGGAGCTGAGGCTTGGATTTCGGACATCAGATCCGAGAAGAGGACTGAGGTTGGCTGCATGAACACAGCCTGATGGGGGCTAGTGCGCCATGGCTGACAGGGAGGGAGTCCAGGAAAAGGTCTGGAACTGGCAAAGAAGCAAGAGACATTTTCTGGCCTCTTTGTTTCCGGGTGCACGAGGAGAGGGGATTAAGAGTGCTTGCTTGGGCTTCCCTGGTGGCGCAGTGGTTGAGAGCCTGCCTGCCGATGCAGGGGACACGGGTTCGTGCCCCAGTCCAGGAAGATCCCACATGCCGTGGAGTGGCTGGGTCCGTGAGCCATGGCCGCTAAGCCTGCACGTCCGGAGCCTGTGCTCTGCAACGGGAGAGGCCACAACAGTGAGAGGACCGCGGACAGCAAAAAAAAAAAAAAAAAAAGTGCTGCTTAAGGAGCTCCAGAGATGGGCGCAAGTTGTGGCTATCAGCATGGACCACAGAGACGGACATGAGACACTAAGGCTGCAGCTACAACCATCAAGAAGCCTGTGTGCAAGCACAGGTCACTATCCACACCTCCCCTCCCGGGAGCCTGTGCAGCCCGCCACTGTTAGGGTCCCGTGATCCAGGGACAACTTCCCCAGGAGAACACATGGTGTGCCTCAGGCTGGTACAACGTCACACCAGCCTCTGCCACCGCAGGCTCACCCCACACTCTGTACCCCTCCCTCTCCCTAACCTGAGTGAGCCAGAGGCTCCTAATCAGCTTCTCCTTTAACCCCTTCCTGTCCGAGTGAAGAACAGATGTCCTCAGGCGACATGCAGAGGCAGGGCCAAATTCAAAGCTGAATCCCAGGAACTGTGCAAACAAAGAAGAGAAAGGGAAATCTCTCCCAGCAGCCTCAGGATCAGTGGATGAAATCTCCACAATCAACTTGATGTGCCTTGCATCTGTGGAATACCTGAACAGACAAAGAATCATCCCAAACTGAGGAGATGGACTTTGGGAGCAACGATATATATATACATTTTTTTTTCACTTTTTATCTTTTTGTAAGTGTGTATTCGTATGCTTCTGTGTGTGATTTTGTCTGTATACCTTTGCTTTTATCATTTGTCCTAGTGTTTTTTCTGTCAGTTTTTAGTGGTTTTTTTTTTTTTTTTTGGTATAATTTTCAGTGCCTGCTATCATTGATGGATTTGTTTTTTGGTTTGGTTGTCCTCTTTTTTCTTTTTTTTTTATTACTTAAAAATTTATTTAATAATTACTTTTTGTTTTTTATCTTAATAACTTTTTAAATTTATTTAATTTTATTTTATTTTCCTTTCTTTCTTTCTTTTTTTCTCTCTATTATCCTGAGCCATGTGGATGACAGGCTGTTGGTGCTCCAGCCAGGTGTCAGGGCTGTGCCCCTGAGGTGGAGAGACAAGTTCAGGATGTTAGTCCACCAGAGAGCTCCTAGCTCCGTGTAACATCAAACAGTGAAAATCTCCCAGATATCTCCATCTCAACCCCAAGACCCAGCTGCAAACAACAACCAGCAAGCTACAGGGCAGGACATCCTATGCCAAACAACTAGGAACACAGGAACACAAGCACACTCATTAGCAGAGAGGCTGCCTAAAATCATAATAAGGTCACAGACACCCGAAAACACACCACCAGATGTGGACTTGCCCACAAGGAAGACAAGATCCAGCCTCATACACCAGAAACAGACACTAGTCCCCTCCAACAGGAAGCTTACACAACAAACTGAACCAACCTTAGCCAATGGGGGCAGACACCAAAAGCAATGGGAATTACGAACCTGTAGCCTATGAAAAGGAGATTCCAAACACAGTAAGTTAAGCAAAATGAGAAGACAGAGAAACACAAAGCAGGTGAAGGAGCAAGGTAAAAACACATCAGACCAAACAAATGAAGAGGAAATATGCAATCTACCTCAAAAAGTATTCAGAATAATGATAGAAAAGATGATCCAAAATGTTGGAAATAGAATGGAGGAAATACAAAAAACTTTTAACAAGAACCTAGAAGAACTAAAGAGCAAACAAACAATCATGAACAACACAATAAATGAAATTAAAAATTCTCTAGAAAGTATCAAGAGCAGAATAACTGAGGCAGAAAGATGGATAAGTGACCTGGAAGATAAAATAGTGGAAATAACTACTGCAGAGCACAATAAAGGAAAAAGAATGCAAAGAATTGAGGACAGTCTCAGAGACCTCTGGGACATGATTAAAGGCACCAACATTCGAAATATAAGGTTCCAGAAGAAGAAGACAAAAAGAAGGTACTGAGAAAATATTTGAAGAGATTATAGTTGAAAACTTCTCTAATATGGGAAAGGAAATAGTTAATCAAGTCTAGGAAGCACAGAGAGTCCCATACAGGATACTACACAGAGAAATACACCAAGAGGTATATTAATCAAAGTATCAAAAATTAAAAACAAAGAAAAAATATTAAAAGCAGCAAGGGAATAAAAACAAATAACATACAAGGGAAACCCCATAAAGTTAACAGCTGATCTTTCAGCAGAAATTCTGAAAGCCAGAAGGGAGTGACCAGACATATTTAAAGTGATGAAAGGGAAGAACCTATAACCAAGGTTACTCTATCAAATAAGGATGTCATTCAGATTTCACAGAGAAATTTAAACCTTTACAGTCAAGCAAAAGCTAAGAGAATTCAGCACAACCAAACCACCATTACAACAAATGCTAAAGGAACTTCTTTAGGCAGGAAACACAAGAAAAGGAAAAGACCTACAATAAGAAACCCAAAACAATTAAGAAAATGGGAATAGGAACATACATATCGATAATTACCTTAAATGTAAATGGATTAAATGCTCCAACCAAAAGACACAGACTGGCTGAATGGATACAAAAACAAGACCCGTATATATGCTGTCTACAAGAGACCTACTTCAGACCTAGGGACACATACACACTGAAAGTGACAGGATTGAAAAAGATATTCCATGCAAATGGAAATCAAAAGAAAATTGGAGTAGCAAATCTCATATCAGACGAAACAGACTTTGAAATAAAGATTATTGCAAGAGACAAGGAAGGACACTACATAATGATCAAGGGATCAATCCAAGAAGAAGATATAACAATTGTAAATATATATGCACCCAACATAGGAGCACCTCAATACATAAGGCAAATGCTAAGAGCCATAAAAGGGGAAATTGAAGGTAACACAATCACAGTAGGGGACTTCAACACCCCACTTTCACCAATGGTCTGATCATGCAAAGTGAAAATAAATAAGGAAACACGAGCTTTAAATTATACATTTAACAAGATAGACTTAATTGATATTTATAGGACATTCCATCCAAAAACAACAGAATACAGTGTCTTCTCAAGTGCTCATGGAACATTCTCCAGGATAGATCATATCTTGTGTCACAAATCAAGCCTCAGTAAATTTATGAAAATTGAAATCGTATCAAGTATCTTTTCTGACCACAATGCTATGAGACTAGATATCAAATACAGGGAAAAATCTGTAAAAAATGCAAACACATGGAGGCTAAACAATACACTACTTAATAACCAATAGATCACTGAAGAAATCAAAGAAGAAATCAAAACATACTTAGAAACAAATGACAATGAAAACACGACTACCCAAAATCTATGGGATGCAGCAAAAGCAGTTCTAAGAGGGAAGTTTTTACCAATACAACCCTACCTTAAGAAACAAGAAACATCTCAAATAAACAACCTAACTTTACACCTAAAGCAATTAGAGAAAGAAGAATGAAAACACCCCAAAGTTAGCAGAAGGAGAGAAATCATAAAGATCAGATGAGAAATAAATGAAAAAGAAAAGAAGGAAACGATAGGAAAGATCAAGAAAACTAAAAGCTGGTTCTTTGAGAAGATAAACAAACTAATAAACCATTAGCCAGACTCATCAAGAACAAAAGGGAGAAGACTCAAATCAATAGAATTAGAAATGAAAAAGGAGAATTAACAACTGAACTGCATAAATACAAAGGATAATGAAAGATTACTACCTGCAACTATACACTGATAAAATGGACAAACTGCAATAAATGCACAAATTCTTAGAAATGCACAACCTTCTGAGACTGAATCAGGAAGAAATAGAAAATATGAACAAACCAATCACAAGTACTGAAATTGAGACTGTGATTAAAAATCTTCCAACAAACAAAAGCCCAGGACCAGATGGCTTCACAGGTGAATTCTATCAAACATTTAGAGGAGAGCTAACACCTATCCTTCTCAATCTCTTCCAAAATATAGCAGAGGGAGGAACACTCTGAAACTCATTCTATGAGGCCACCATCACCCTGGTGCCAAAACCAGACAAAGATGTCACAAAGAAAGAAAAATACAGGCCAGTATCACTGTTGAACAAAGATGCGAAAATCCTCAACAAAGCACTACCAAACAGAATCCAACAGCACATTAAAAGGACCATACACCATGATCAAGTGTGGTTTATCCCAGGAATGCAAGGATTTTTCAGTATATGAAAATCAATCAATGTGCTACACCATATTAACAAATTGAAGGAGAAAAACCATATGATCAACTGAATAGATGCAGAGAAAACTTTCGACAAAAGTCAACACCCATTTGTGATAAAAACCCTCCAGGAAATAGGCAGAGAGGGAACTTACCTCAACATAATAAAGACCATATATGACAAACCTACAGCCAACAATGTCCTCAATGGTGAAAAACTGAAAGCATTCCCACTAAGATCAGGAACAAGACAAGGTTGCCCACTCTCACCATTATTATTCAACAGAATTTTGGAAGTTTTAGCCACAATCAAAGAAGAAAAAGAAATAAAATGAATTCAAATCGGAAAAGAAGAGGCAAAACTGTCACTGTTCGCAGATGACATGGTACTATACATAGAGAATCCTAAAGATGCTACCAGAAAACTACTAGAGCTAATCAATAAATTTGGAAAAATAGCCAGATACAAAATTAATGCACAGAAATCTCTTCCATTCCTATACACTAATGATGAAATATCTGAAAGTGAAATTAAGAAAACACTCCCATTTACCATTGCAACAAAAAATAAAATAAAATACGTAGGAATAAATCTACCTAAGGAGACAAAATTCCTGTGTGCAGAAAATTATGACACTGATGAGAGAAATTAAAGATGATACAAATAGATGGAGAGATATACGATGCTCTTGGATTGGAAGAATCGACATCATGAAAATTTATACACTACCCAAAGCAATCTACAGATTCAATGCAATCCTTATGAAACAACCACCAGCATTTTTCACAGAACTAGAACAAAAATTTCACAATATGCATGGAAACACAAAAGACCCCGAATAGCCAAACAATTTTGTGAAAGAAAAACAGAGATGCAGGCATCAGGCTCCCTGACTTCAGAATATACTACAAAGCTACAGTAATCAAGACAGTATGGTAGTGGCCCAAAATGAGAAATATAGATCAATTGAACATGATAGAAAGCCCAGAGACAAACCCACGCACATATGGTCACCTTATCTTTGATATAGGAGGCAAGAATATACAGTGGAGAAAAGTCAGCCTCTTCAATAAATGGTGCTGAGAAAACAGCTACATGTAAAATAATGATATTAGAGCACTCTCTAACACCATACACAGAAATCAACTCAAAATGTATTAAAGACCTAAATGTAAGGCCAGACACTATCAAACTCTTAGAGGAAAACATAGACATAACACTCTATGACATATATCACAGCAAGATCCTTTTTGACCCACCCCTGAGAGAATTGGAAATAAAACAAAAATAAACAAATGGGACCTAATGAAACGTAGAAGCTTTGCACAGCATAGGAAACCATAAACAAGACGAAAACACAACCCTCAGAATGGGAGAAAATATTTGCAAATAAAGCAACTGACAAAGGATTAATCTCCAGAATTTTGAGCAGCTCATGCAGCTCAATATCAAAAAACAAACAACCCAATACAAAAGTGTGCAGAAGATCTAAATAGACATATCTCCAAAGAAGATATACAGATTGCCAACAAACACATGAAAGAATAATCAACATTATTAATCATTAGAGAAATGCAAATCAACACTACACTGAGGTATCACCTCACACTGGTCAGAATGGCCATCATCAAAAAATCTACAAACAGTAAGTGCTGGAGAGGGTGTGGAGAAAATGGAACCCTCTTGCACTGTCGGTGGGAATGTTAATTGATACAACCACTATGGAGAACAGTATGGAGGTTCCTTAAAAAACTACAAATAGAACTACCATATGACCCAGCAATCCCACTACTGGATATATACCCTGAGAAAACCATAATTCAAAAAGTCTCATGTACCATAATGTTCATTGCAGCTCTATTTACAGTAACCAGGACATGGAAGAAACCTAAGTGTCCATCAACAGATGAATGGATTAAGAAGATGTGGCACATATATACAATGGAATATTACTGTGCCATAAAAAGAAATAAAATTGAGTTATTTGTAGTGAGGTGGATAGACCTAGAGTCTGTCATACAGAGTGAAGTAAGTCAGAAAGAGAAAAACAAATACTGTATGTTAACGCATATATATGGAGTCTAAAAAAAAAACCCAAAATGGTCATGAAGAACCTAGGGGCAGGATGGGAATAAAGACACACACCTACTAGAGAATGGACTTGAGGGCACGGGGAGGGGGAAGGGTAAGCTGGGACAGTGAGAGAGTGGTAGTGTATATATGGACATATATATACTACCATATATAAAATAGATAGCTAGTGGGAAGCAGGTGCATAGCACAGGGAGATCAGCTTGGTGCTTTGCGACCAGCTAGAAGGGTGGGATAGGCAGTGTGGAGGGCGGGAGATGCAAGAGGGAAGAGATATGGCTATATATGTATATGTAGAACTGATTCAATTTTTTATAAAGCAGAAACTAACACACCATTGTAAAGCAATTATACACCAATAAAAATGTTACCAAACACACACACACACACACACACACACACACACACACAAAGCCCAATATTCATGAAAGAAAAAAGAAAAAATAACTGATAGATTTTACTACCTTAAAAAAAAACTTTTGTACACAAATATAAATAGGAGACAAAAGTTTGGGGGATTATGTGAAATATAACAGAAAGTTAAAGATCCTTAATATAAAAGCACCTAGAGACCAAAAAAAGATATAAAAATATTTTTATAAAGAAGAAATATAAACAAACATGTATAAACTTTCAACTTCATAAGCAGTCAAAAATTAAAATGAATACCATTTTCCCATCCCTTGAAAAGGCAGATATGGAAGGATTGTTAATAACTAGTGCTGGAGATAGTGAGCACTCTGTCATTGTTGGAGAAAGTATAAATCCATGTAGCTTTTCAGGTGGACCACTTGGCAGTGTATATCAATACTTAAATGGTGGCTAGTCTCTGATTTAACAGCTCTGAGTGTAAGCATCCTACCTGAAGATATCTTCATGCAAGTCCTAGGAGTCAGGTATAAGTATGTGTATCAAAGCATTTTTTGAAATAATAAAAAATTTGAAACAACATGATTGTACATAAATGAAGAACTTTTTGAAGTAATACATACCAACTCCTACCATGCAATACTCTGCAGCAGATAAAAAGAGTTCTATCATGTGGACATGAAAATATTTCTAAGACATAGTGATATGAAAAACAAGTTGCACAATAATACTGAATCGCACACTCCTGTTTATGTTTATATGGTTATGGACCTGTTTACATATATATGACATGTGTGTGTCTGTTTGTGCCTAGAGAAAAGTCTGTAATAATGCATATCAAGATGTTGACGGTTTTCTCTGCCCAAGGCACTAGGATTGGGAGAGGAGGAATTAAAGGGGGTCTATGTAATTTACATCATTTACTTCTAGGTTATTTGTTTTTTTAATAAGCATGTTTTTATGGATGACAAGTAATTTTCAGTATCACAGAAAACTTGGAAAATGCAAATATGTAATCTCTGATACTATAAAAAAGAACTGGAAGGTATAGACTTCCAGTGATAAGATAAACATATACTAGGGCTTTAATGTACAACATAAAAAATACAATTTACTGTTCTGTATATATGAAAGTTGTTAAGAAGTGGATCCTGGGAGTTCTCATCAGAAGGAAAAATATATTTTTTCTTTTTCTTTTATTTTGTTTCTAAATGAGATAATGGATATTCACTAAACTTATTTTGGTAATCATTTCGTGATGTCTGTAAGTCCAATCATTATACTGTTCGTCGTAAGCTTACACTGCATGTCAATTATATCTCAATGAAACTGGAAGAAGAAAAATAAAATGATACCAAAGACACACACAGTGCTTCCCTGGTGGTGTAGTGGTTGAGAGTCCGCCTGCCAATGCAGGGGACGCGGGTTTGTGCCCTGGTCTGGGAAGATCCCACATGCCGCGGAGTGGCTGGGACTGTGAGCTATGTCCGCTGAGCCTGCACGTCCGGAGCCTGTGCTCCACAATGGGAGAGGCCACAACAGTGAGAGGCCCGTGTACTGCAAAAAAAAAAAGAAGGAAAAAAAAAGGCACACACAAATGATGCCAAACACACACACAGACACACACACACACACCTCAAAAAATAAATAAACAGGGCACATGTGAAGACTAGGGCAGTGTGTATGTGTGTGTAAATGGTATTTGAGCAACTACAGAGGAATAGAAGGACCCTAAAAACTAGCAGGTGAGAGGGTAAATATTATGGGTGAAGGTCCCAGAAAGTGAACTAGAATATCAGTGGATTCAAACTTATATGCTATGAGCATATATGCTATTAATATACTAAGACACTAAGGCTCCAATGAAGATGGTGGAATAGAAGGACATGGAACTCAAGTAATCCCACAAATACATCAAAAATATATCTACATGTGGATGTATGTCCAGGAGTGGGATTGCAGAGTCACATGGTAGGTCTACTTTTAGTTTGTAAAGGAACCTCCATATGGTTCCCCTTAGTGTCTGTACCAATTTACATTCCCACCACAGCGTATGAGAGTTCCCTTCTCTCCATACCCTCTCCAGCATTTATTGTTTGTAGATTTTTTGATGATAGCCATTTTGCCTGGTGTGAGGTGATATCTCATTGCAGCTTTGATTTAGATTTCTCTAATAATTAGCGATGTTGAACATATTTTCATTTGCCTCGGCCATCAGTATATCTTCTTCAGAGAAATCTCTATTTAGGTCTCCTTCACATTTTTTGATTGGGTTGTTTGTTTTGATGATATTAAACCTCATGAGATGTTTGTAAATTTTGGAGGCTAATCCATTGTCTGTCACATTATTTGTAAATATTCTCTCCCAATCTGTGGGTTGGCTTTTTGCTTTGTTTATGGTTTCCTTTGCTGTGCAAAAGCTTTTAAGTTTAATTAGTTTCCATTTGCTTATTTTTGTTTTTATTTCCATCATTCTGGGAGACAGATCAACAAAGATATCGATGCAATTTATGTCAGAGAGTGTTCTGCTTTTGTTTTCCTCTTGGAGTTTTATAGTGTCCGGTCTCACATTTAGGTCTTTAATCTAGAGAAAAAGATAGTCTGAAAGGATACATGCACCCCGATGTTTATTGCAACACTGTTTACAATAACCAAGACATGGAAGCAACAAAAATGCCCATCAACAGAGGAATTTATAAAGAAGATGGGCTACATATACACAGTGGAATACTACTCAGCCATTAAAAATAATGAAATAATGCCATTTGCAGCAACATGGATGGACATAGAGATTGTCATACTGAGTGAAGTAAGTCAGACAGAGAAAGAGAAATATCATATGACATCCCATATATGTAGAATATAAAAAGAAATGACACAAATGAATTCATTTACAAAACAGAAACAGACTCACAGACTTAGAGGTTGAACTTATTGTTATCAGGGTAGGGTGGAAAGGTGTGGGGAAGAGATAGTTAGGGAGTTTGGGATCTGCTATATTTAAGATGGATAACCAACAAGGGCCTACTGTATAGCACAGAGAACTCTGCTCAATGTTATGTGGCAGCCTGGATGGGAGGGGAGTTTGGAGGAGAATTAATACATGTATCTGTATTGCTGAGTTTCTTTGCTGTGTACCTGAATATATATATTCAGTATGTATGTATATATACATACTTACACACACACATGGAATAATTCTCACAGAATCCCTACTGAACACTGGCAGAAATCCTCAGACACCCAGAAATTAAGAAAGATCTCCACATAACCGAATAGGACAAAACAAAACAAAACAAAACAAAAAAAACCGAAATGGGATATAACCTGCATCCCTGGGAGGGAGCTGGAAAGAGAAAATGTTCCTGTGCCATGGGAAGCCACTTCATTGGTGGGGAGATCAGCTGGGACAGAAAGGGAGTTTCAGAGGATTGGAGGAGAGCACAACACTCGGTTTGCCACAGGCAAAACAGAGAGAGGCCAGCACAGAGGATATGTGCTATGTCACTGCAATCTCTAGCCCAAGGCGTGCAGCTTTGGTGGCTTGGTGCAAAAGTCAGCCTTTAGAGGACAGACGTGGGGAGAGGACTGGATTTAGCTGTTCAGAGACAGCCTGAAGGGGCTGGAGTGTGCTACAGGCCACAACAAGGGCCTGTACATGGAAGAAACCCAGTCCACCATAGAAGCAAAGTACCGTTGTTAATGGGTGCCCAAAGGGAGGTGCGAGGCCTGTCATAGCAGCCTCATTTTTGGCGTGCTCACTGCTGGTGTGCACCACCATTGAAACCCCTTTGTAATTGTGCACGTGAAGGGAGGGTTGGGGCCTGCCATAGCAGCCTCTTTCTTGGTCACAGCTCTATGAGCTCTGGAAGCATGCAAATGTCTATGGTTTGTCCACACATGGAGGTGGGACTGAAATCAGAGCCCTCTCCCCACAGCTGTGAAATCCATAGATTTATGCCCCTGCAACCAGCTTGATAAACTCAGTGACTGCAGGACATCCAAGTGGACAATGGGTGCTCCCTTGGTTGTGATTGGTCTGACTTTAACAGCTGTGGGCTTTTTGGGTGCATGCACACGGAGGCAGAGCTGGGGTATAAGCTGCTTCCATAGCCCCTATAGCAGGCCCAGGTACACCACTACTGCAGTCCTTGTACCTAACTTTAGTGAATTGGTGCCTATGGATCTGCACTTTTGGTTTGTGAACACAGTGCCTGAGGGGCACCAGGGCTGATTGCCTTCATTCCCAGAGTGGAGGCAGGGCTGAGGCAGTGTGAACAACAGTGTGCTTTGTAAGCCTGCACAATGGGTGACAGATGACACCACAAAGCTCACTTCCCACTGGACAGCTCTAGTGGAGGAATACTCAGTGGCTCTTCTCCCAGAATGAGTGCTCCAATCCTGCCTACTTCACACTACAGGTTAGAAATGAACCTGGGAGCTTCTACTCCAACAATAGGGAGCAGACCCTGCCCCCAGCAGGGCTGTGTCAACCATAGAGCAAAGAGGAGGCCCCATTCAACAGTGTGGGTTATGGCCACCACAACACCAGTCACATACCCTATCTAGGGAATAATGGCCAGCACACACCAAGGGAAGATTTGGCAGTCATATATACTAAAAAATGGTGCTCATACCAAAAATATTAAATCCACACAGCCTACGCAGGGATGCTCCCACATAAAAATATACCCCCAATACCACAGTGGATAATTGTTTTTCCTTACTTTTAGAGTGATAGAAATATGAGTAGAATGAAGAAGCAGAGGAACTTCTCCCAATTAAAAGATCAAGAGAATACCTCTGAATAAACAAACAATGAAACAGACCTCTTCAGTGTAAAAGACAGAGTTCACAAAGAAGATAATGAAAATACTGAAGGAATTAAGAAGGGCTAGGGATAGAAATGCAGATTACTTTTAAAAAGGAAATAGAAAATATAAAGAGGAACCAAGAAAAATTAAAAAACTCATTTGCCAAGATGAAAGCTGAGCTTAAAGCAATAAATATCAGATTGAGTAATGCAGAAGAATGAATAAGTGATAAATAATGATATGAAAGCTAGAATAATGAAAACCACCCAATCAGAACAGCAAACAGAAAGACAAATAAAAAAATGAAAGCAATATAAGAGACCTATGGGATAATATAAAGCATGCTAATCTATAGAAAATAGGGATCCCAGAAGGAGAAGAAAGAGAAAAGGAGACTGGAATTGTATTTGAAGAAATTATGACTGAAAAAATTCCCAAACCTAAAGTAGGAAACAGATTTCCAGATACAGGAAATCTGAGCCTGCACGTCCAGAGCC
The DNA here is from genome assembly GCF_949987515.2 of Delphinus delphis. Lineage (NCBI taxonomy): Eukaryota > Metazoa > Chordata > Mammalia > Artiodactyla > Delphinidae > Delphinus > Delphinus delphis. The sequence continues at coordinate 59,480,688 of NC_082695.1, forward strand.
TGTGCTCCACAACGGGAGAGGCCACAACAGTGAGAGGTCCGTGTACCACAAAAAAAAAAAAACAAAACAAAACAAAAAAACCCCGCATATCAATCAGTGTGATACACCAAATCAACGAAAGACAAAAACCACATAATAATCTCAATAGATGTAGAAAAAGCATTTGATAAAATTCAACATCCATTTATGATAAAAAACTCTTACCAAAGTAGGTAAAGAGGGAACATATCTCAACATAATAAAAGCTGTTTATGACAAACCCACAGCCAATATAATATTCAATGGTGAAAAATGGAAAGACTTCCCACTAAAATGTGGAACAAGTGAAGGATACCCACTCTCACCACTTCCCTTCAACATAGTATTGGAAGTCCTAGCCACAGCAATCACACCAAAAAAAATTGTATTCAAATTGGTAGGGAAGAGGTAAAATTGTCATTATATGCAGATGATGTAATACTCTATGTATTGTAGGAAATCCTAAAGGCTCCACACAAAAACTACTAGAATTGATAAATGAATTCAGCAAGGTAACAGGAGACAGTATTAACATACAGAAGTTGGTTGCATTTCTTTACACTAATGATGAAATATCAGAAATGGAATACAAAAAATAAATCCCTTTTAAAATCGCATTAAAAATACTTAGTAATAAACCTGACCAAGGAGGTGAAAGACTTATATGGTGAGAAGTATAAAACATGAATAAAGAAAATTGAAGATGATTCAGTATTGTCAAAGTGGTCATACTACCCAAATCAATCTACAGGTTTAATATGATTCCTATCAAATTAACCCTGACATTTTTTGCAGAACTAGAATAAATAATCCTAAAATTTATAGTGAACCATAAAAGACTCAGAATTTCAAAAGCAATCCTGAACAAAGAAAAGGAACAAAGCAAGAAGCATAACCCTCCCAGGCTTCAGACAATACTACAAGGCTACTGTAATCAAAACAGTGTGGCATTGACAAAAATATAAACATATGGATTAGCTGGACAGAATAGAGAGCCCAGAAATTAACCCACACACATATGGTCAATTAAACTTCATTGAAGGAGGCAAGAGGGCTTCCCTGGTGCAGTGGTTGAGAGTCCGCCTGCCGATGTGGGGGATGCAGGTTCGTCCCCCTGTCTGGGAGGATCCCACGTGCCACAGAGTGGCTGGGCCCGTGGGCCATGACTGCTGAGCCTGCGGGTCTGGAGCCTGTGCTCTGCAACAGGAGAGGCCACAGCAGTGAGAGGTATGCGTACCACCAAAAAAAAAAAAAAAAAAGAGGAGGCAAGAATATACAATGCAGAAAACACAGTCTCTTCAGCAAGTGGTGTTGGGAAAGGTGCACAGCCACATGTAAATCAATGAAGTTAGAACACACCTTCACACAGTAGACAAAAATAAACTCAAAATGGCATGACATTGTAAAACTCCTAGAACAGAACATAGGCAAAGCATTCTCTGACATAAATTGTACAAATGTTTTCTTAGGTCAGTCTCCCAAGACAATAGAAATAAAAGCAAAAATAAACAAATTTACAAGGTTTGCACAGCAAAAGAAACCATAAACAAAACAAAAAGATAACCTATGAACTGGGAGAAAATATTTGCAAATGATAAGACTGACAAGGACTTACAATTTCCAAAATATACAAACAACTCATATGACTCAATAACAAAAAAACACCCCAAAACCCTATCAAGAAATGGGAAGAAGACCTAAACAGACGTTTCTCCAAAGAAGACATACAGATGGCCATTAAGCATATGATAAAATGCTCATCATCACTAATTATTAGAGAAATGTAAATCAAAACTACAGTTAGTTACCACCTCACACCAATCGGAATGGCCATCATTAAAAAGTCTACACATAACAAATGCTGGAGAGAGTGTGGAGATAAGGGAAACTTCCCACACTGTTGGAGTTTCCTCAAAAAACTAAAAATAGAGTTGCCATATTATTCAGCAATCCCACTCCTGGGCATATATATGGAGAAAAGTATAATTTGAAAAGATACATGCACTTCTATTTTCATAGCAGCAGTGTTTACAATAGCCAAGACATGAAAACTACCTAAATGTCCACCAACAGATGAATGGATAAAGAAGATGTGGTATATACATGCAATGGAATACTACTCATCCATAAAGAGAATAAAATAATTCCATTTGCAGCAACATGTATAGACCTTAGATTATCATACCAAGTGAAGTAAGTCAGAAGAGTAAGACATATACCATATTATATCACTTATTGTGGAAGCTAAAATATGACACAAATGAACTTATATATGAAACAGAAACAGACTCACAGATATAGAGAACAGATTTGTGGTTGCCAAGAGGGAGGGGGCTGGGGAAGGCATGAATTGGGAGTTTGGGATTAGCAGATGCAAACATTATATATAGAATAGGTAAACAACAAGGTCCTACTGTATAGCACAGTGAAATATATTCAATATCCTGTAATAAACCATAATGGAAAAGTATATGAAAAATAATATATATATACATATGTGTGTATATATATATATATATATATATGTATGTATATAAACAAAATATTTTCCTGTACAGCAGAAATTAACACAACATTGTGGATCAACTATATTTCAATGAAATAAATTTTAAGAAGATCCCACCTAAAATTAAAAATCAATCAATGAATCAATCAAAAATTTTAAATAAGACACTAAGGAACTAAAAATACACCAAGTCTGAGAGTGGGAAGCTGCATCACCAAGTCCATTTGAGTCATCTTTCTTATTCAGCTTCATGCCTTCGACACATTTTTTTTTTTTTTTTTTGCAGTATGCCGGCCTCTCACTGTTGTGGCCTCTCCCGTTGCAGAGCACAGGCTCCGGACGCGCAGGCTCAGCAGCCGTGGCTCACAGGCCTAGCTGCTCCACGGCATGTGGGATCTTCCCGGACCGGGGCACAAACCCGTGTCCCCTGCATCGGCAGGTGGACTCTCAACCACTACACCACCAGGGAAGCCCTTCAACACATTTTGATTGTATGAAACAGAAAATTTTCTTTTAAATTGTAAAACTATTCTCTTTTATTTATTATTGTTATCACTTTTATAATTTCAGAGTTCTTTATCAAGAAATACTTGTTTTTTGTTTTCACTACCTTATACATGTAAATTATTTTAAAAAATCCCACACCATCCAGTAGTATGTTGATTAATGTTCTTAGGAGAGAAATCACTTTAACATTGGCCTGTACTGCTCACCCCACTCCTACCCTCAGAATCTTAATTGGAGGACATGAATTAATGAGCTACATCAAACCCCATGGCACTCTAATCTCAGTATGGGCCTATGAAACAAACATATGAATAGAAGGTTAAAACATGAAAATATTTAGCAGGAACTTTAATTGTAGTTGAGAGATTGAAAATCGTCTCCTTATATTGTTATGTTAAAACCCAACCTTTTAGTAGAGCTAGTTACTGGAGGACCATGGAACCTGAAAGCTAGGTGTCAGCAAGCTCTTTTATTAAAAAGAGGCAAAAAATCCAAGCAAGCACATCAGGATTCTACTAGTCCTCAGAAACTATTACTAAGTATAAAAAAGTGGTTCTTGGTATTTCAGGCCAGTGGTCCTTCTGCTCTCTATTGAAAGATTTACATATGCAATTGGGTAATCTACTTTCTGTCTCTATTGTTTCGTACTTGGAAAAGATCTCTAATTCATGCACACTACTGGGCACAAATAACGGATAATATCTTAAGGTTTTTCAAATTTCCATTATTAGTTGAGCCATCAAAGTCTTCCTTGAAAGGAGAAGAGTGGGGAGAAAAGTTTTGGTGTTTTAACTGTAGACATCAGTTTTTGAGTTGGAGAGCAAACGCTTGAGGAGGTAGGTTGAAGGTACAGGGACTGACAGATGGGGAGTGTCTTAGGTCATTGAAACCAGACAAACCACAAACATAATAGCTCTAATTCACATGAGAGCTATTCTCCTTCAAATGGTGGTTCACTTTCATAGAATCCAAAAATTTAAGAAGTGGGGTTAAGTGTGACGGACTTAAATGTTTATGAGTGTATTTTCTGGAAGGAATTCTCTCTCCAACATTTAAACAGTCAGGCAGCTGTAGCAGAGAGGATTTAGGAAGAAAAAGAGAGAAACAATTTTTGTAATTATGATAATGGGTTGCCCCAGCTTTGCTATTTATGCCAACAGTCCCCTGAGGTGTGAGGCATTCTCTCACTCTCAGGTCCATTTCTCTGAAACTGTCCCACAGGGAACACCCTCCAGCAGAAGAGACCCTGTCTTATGAACATTAACATACACATCAGTATATTCTCACACACAGAGAAAATTATAATCTCAGGACTGGTTCTCATTTTTCCATTTCAAATCCAGGCTGTGGGTTTTTTTAGTTGGGGTTCTTTAATTTTATGCAAGGAAAGCAGTATAAGAGAAGCAGGAAAACTGTTCCACCAGGCTTCAAGCATATGCCTGAATTTGTTTACCACAAACAAACTCTTCTCAGCTACGGTTACTGTCACCATAGCAACAAGACTGAGGTTACTTCTATCAACATATCACCACATAAAGCAAATATGGGCAGTTAATAAAGAATAGCAATGATAATTACATAGTAGTCAGTTGCCAGCTCAAAACAGAGTGCTTTTATCTGAACCGTAGTTCCATTTTCTATGTAGAAATGGAAATTATAACTTAATAGACATTGGAAGCCCATTCCTATATTTGACTGGGAGATGGACAAAAAAAAAAAAACAGTTGGAAACGCTCCAGAGATTTCTTTTTAGCATCTTTATTGCAGTATAATTGCTTTACAATGGTGTGTTAGTTTCTGCTTTATAACAAAGTGAATCAGTTATACAAATACATATGTTCCCATACTTCTTCCCTCTTGCATCTACCTCCCTCCAACCCTCCCTATCCCACCCCTCTAGGTGGTCACAAATCACCCAGCTGATCTCCCTGTGCTATGCAGCTGCTTCCCACTAGCTACCTATTTTATGTTTGGTAGTGTATATATGTCCATGCCACTCTCTCACTTTGTCACAGCTTACCCTTCCCCCTCCCCATATCCTCAAGTCCATTCTCTAGTAGGTCTGTGTCTTTATTCCCGTCCTACCCTTAGGTTCTTCATGACCTTTTCTTTTTTTCTTAGATTCCATATATATGTGTTAGCATACGGTATTGTTTTTCTCTTACTGACTTACTTCACTCTGTATGACAGACCCTAGGTCCATCCACCTCACTACAAATAGTTAAATTTCGTTTCTTTTTATGGCTGAGTAATATTTCATTGTATATATGTGCCACATCTACTTTATCCATTCATCTGTTGATGGACACTTAGGTTGCTTCCATGTCCTTGCTATTGTAAATAGAGCTGCAATGAACATTTTGGTACATGATTCTTTTTGAATTATGTTTTTCTCAGGGTATATGCCCAGTAGTGGGATTGCTGGGTCGTATGGTAGTTCTATTTGTAGTTTTTAAGGAACCTCCATACTGTTCTCCATAGTGACTGTACCAATTCACATTCCCACCAACAGTGCAAGAGTGTTCCCTTTTCTCCAAACCCTCTCCAGCATTTATTGTTTCTAAATTTTTTGATGATGGCCAATCTAACTGGTGTGAGATAATATCTCATTGTAGTTTTGATTTGCATTTCTCTAATGATTAATGATGTTGAGCATTCTTTCATATGTTTGTTGGCAATCTGTATATCTTCTTTGGAGAAATGTCTATTTAGATCTTCTGCTCATTTGTGGATTGGGTTGTTTGTTTTTCTGTTATTGAGCTACATGAGCTGCTTGTAAATCTTGGAGATTAATCCTTTGTCAGTTGCTTCATTTGCAAATATTTTCTCCCATTTTGAGGGTTGTCTTTTGGTCTTGTTTATGGCTTCCTTTGCTGTGCAAAAGCTTTTAGATTTCATTAGGTCCCATTTGTTTATTTTTGTTTTTATTTCCATTTCTCTAGGAGGTGGATCAAAAAGGATCTTGCAATGATTTATGTCATAGAGTGTTCTGCCATGTTTTTCTCTAAGAGTTTGATAGTGTCTGGCCTTACATTTAGGTCTTTAATCCATTTTGAGTTTATTTTTGTATATGGTGTTAGGGAGTGTTCTAATTTTATACTTTTGCATGTACCTGTCCAGTTTTCCCAGCACCATTTATTGAAAAGGCTGTCTTTTCTCCACTGTATATTCTTGCTGCCTTTATCAAAGATAAGGTGACCATATGTGTGTGGGTTCATCTCTGGGCTTTCTGTCCTGTTCCCTTGATCTATATTTCTGTTTTTGTGTGAGTACCATACTGTCTTGATTACTGTAGTTTTGTAGTATAGTCTGAAATCAGGAAGCCTTATTCCTCCAGCTCCATTTTTCGTTCTCAAGATTGCTTTGGCTATTTGGGGTCTTTTGTGTTTCCATACAAATTGTGAAGTTTTTTGTTCTAGTTCTGTGAAATATGCCAGTGGTACTTTGATAGGGATTGCATTGAATCTGTAGACACTCCAGTGAATTTAACTCAGCTCTAATGCATTACCCTATTAGTAAATTTATTTGTCTCAATAGCATAAAATTACCTCATTAATGAATAACATTAAAAAACAGGAATGGCTGTGGAAGAACTGATTCCTCATTTTAAATACAAAATGTTGAAACAAGGACCCAGAGAACAAGGGAGGACTTAGGAAAGTGAGAATAAGTATGCATAATTTCCTGACTTTTTCATTGACACAAGTAAGTTTAGGTGGACTGAACTCATAGCTGATGTTTAACCTATATGCTATAAATCAACTCTTATGCCCTATCAATTTCACAGTTCCATATTTTATTATTATTATTTTTTATTGAGTATAATTTCTTTACAGATTCGTGTTAGGTTCTGCTGTACAATAAAGTGAGCCAGCTATATGTGCACCTATATCCTCTCCCACTTGGAACTCCCTCCTCTCTCATCCAACCTGTCCAGGTCATCACAGAACACCAAACTGAGCTCCCTGTGCTATACAGCAGGTTCCCACTAGCTGTCTATTTTACACATGGTAGTGTAAATATGTCAATCCTAATTTCCCAATTCATCCCATGTCCCCACTGTGTCCACACAACAATTCTCTACATCAGTGTCTCTATTCCTGCCCTGAAAATATGTTCATCTCTACCATTTTTCTAGATTTCATGTATATGCGTTAGCACACAATATTTGTTTTTTTTTTTCTGACTTACTTCACTATGTATGACAAATCCTAGCTCCATCCACATCTTTACAATGATCCCATTTCATTCTTTTTATGGCTGAGTAATATTCCATTATATATATGTACCACATCTTATTTATCCATTCATCTGTTGATAGACATTTAGGTTGTTTCCATGTGTGGCTATTGTAAATAGTGCTGCAATGAACATTGGGGTACACGTAACTTTTTGAGTTATGGTTTTCTCTGGCTGTGTGCCCAGTAGTGGGATTGCTGGGTCATATGGTAGTTCCATTTTTAGTTTTTTAAAGAACCTCCATAATGTTCCCCCATAGTGACTGTATCAATTTACATTTCCACCAACAGTACAAGAGGGTTCCTTTCCTCCACACCCTCTCCAGCCTTTATTGTTGGTAGACCGGTGTGAAGTGATACCTCATTGTAGTTTTGATGTGCATTTCTGTAATAATTAGTGATGTTGAGCATCTTTTCCTGTGCCTCTTGGCTATCAGAATGTCTTTTCTGGAGAAATCTCTGTTTAGGTCTTCTGCCCTCTTCTTGATTGGGTTGTTTGTTTTTTTGATATTGAGCTACATGTGCTGCTTGTATATTTTGGAGACTAATCCATTGTTGGTTGTTTCATTTGCAAAAATTTTCTCCCATTCTAAGGGTTGTCTTTTCGTCTTGTTTATGGTTTGTTTGCAGTGCAAAACTTCTAAGTTTCATTAGGTCCCATTTGCTTGTTTTGTTTTTTATTTTCATTACTTTAGGACATGGGTCCAAAAATATTTTGTGGGCTTCCCTGGTGGCACAGTGGTTGAGAATCCACCTGCCAATGCAGAGGACATGGGTTCATGCCCCGGTCCGGGAGGATCCCACATGCCACGGAGCGGCTGGGCCCATGAGCCATGGCTGCTGAGCCTGTGTGTCCGGAGCCTGTGCTCTGCAATGGGAGAGGCCACAACAGTGAGAGGCCTGCGTACCGCAAAAAAAAAAAAAAAAAAAAAATTTGCTGTGATTTACATCAAAGAGTGCTTTTACTGTTTTCCTCAAAGAGTTTTACAGTATCTGGCATTACATTTAGGTCTTTAATCCATTTTGAGTTTATTTTAGTGTATGGTGTTAGGTAGTGTTCATTCTTATACATGTAGGTGTGCAGTTTTCCCACCACAATTTATCGAAGAAGTTGTCTTTTCTCCATTTTATATTCTTGCCTTCTTTGTCATAGATTAGGTGACCATAGGCATGTGGGTTTATCTCTGGGCTTTCTGTCATGTGCCATTGATCTATATATCTGTTTTTGTGCCAGTACAATACTGTCTTGATTACTGTAGATTTGTAGTACAGCCTGAAGTCAGGGTGCCTGATCCTCCACTTTTTCTTTCTCAAGATTGCTTTGGCTATTTAGGGCCTTTTGTGTTTCCATACAAAGTGTAAATTATTTTGTTCTAATCCTGTGAAAAATGTCATTGAACACTTGACAGGGATTACATTGGATCTATGGTTGCACATTGGATCTGTGGTAGTATAGTCATTTTTCACAACATTGATTTTTCCAATCCAAGAATATGGTGTATCTCTCCATCTGTTTCTATCATTTTTGATCTCGTTCATCAGCCTCTTATAGTCTTCTGCATATAGGCCTCTTGCCTCCTTAGTTAAGTTTATTCCTAGATACTTTATTCTTTTTGTTGTGATGGTAAATGGGATTGTTTCCTTAATTTCTCTTTCTGATATTTCATTGTTACTGTATAGGAATTCAAGAGATTTCTGTGCATTAATTTTGTATCATGCAACTTTACCAGATTCGTTGATTAGCTCTATTAGTTTTATGGTGACATCTTTAGGATTCTCTATGTATAGTATCATGTCATCTGCAAACAGTGACAGTTTTACTTCTTCCTTTCAAATTTGTATTCATTTTCTTTCTTTTTCTTCTGTAATTGCCATGGTTAGGACTTCCAAAACTATGTTGAATAAGAGTGGTGAGAATGGACATCCTTGACTTGTCCTGATCTTGGAGGAAATGCTTTCAGTCTTTCACCATTGAGAATGATATTTGTTGTATATGGCTTTTATTAAGTTGAGGTAGGTTCCCTCTGTGCCCACTTTCTAGAGAGTTTTTATCATAAATCGGTGTTGAATTTTTTCAAAAGCTTTTTCTGCATATATTGAGATGATCATATGTTTTTTATCCTACAATTTGTTAATATTGTGAATCACATTTATTGATTTTCATATATTGAAGAATCCTTGCAACTCTGGGATTAATCCCACTAGATCATGGAGTATGATCCTTTTAATGTATTGTTAGATTCTGTTTGCTAGTATTTTGTCGAGGATTTTTGTGTGATACTGGCCTGTAATTTTCTTTTATTTTAGGATCTTTGTCTGGTTTTGGTATTGGGTGATGGTGGTCTCATAGAAAGAGTTTGGGAGTATTACTCCCTCTGCAATTTTTTGGAAGACTTTGAGAAGACTAGGTTTTAGCTCTTCTCTAAATGTTTGATAGAATTCACCTCTGAAGCTATCTGATTCTGGACCTTTGATTGTTGGAAAAATTTTAATTACAGTTTCAATTTCAGTACTTGTGATTGGTCTGTTTATATTTTCAATTCTTCTTGGTTCATTTGTGGAAAGTTGTACCTTTCCAAGAATTTGTCCATTTCTTCCAGGTTGTCCATGTTATCTGATATAAGTATTGCAACTCAAGCTTTCTTTTGATTTCCATTTGCATAGAATGTCATTTTCCCTTCACTTTCAGTCTGTATGTGTCCCTAGGACAGAAGTTGGTCTCTTGTAGACAGCATATATATGGGTGTTGTTTTTGTGTCCATTCAGCCTGTCTGTGTCTTTTGTTTGGAGCATTTAATCCACTTACATTCAAGGTAATTATCAATATGTATGTTTCTGTTACAATTGTCTTAATTTTGGGGGGTTTGTTCTTGTGTGTCTTTTCTTGTCTTGTGTTTCCTGCCTAGAAAGGTTCCTTTAGCGTTTGCTGTGATGCTGGTTTTGTGGTGCTGAATTCTCTTAGTTTTGCTTGTCTGAAAAGCTTGGAGTTCTCTGTCTAATCTGAATGAGATCCTTGCTGGGTAGAGTAATATTTGTTGTAGTATTTTCCTTTCATCACTTTAAATATATCCTGCCACTCCCTTCTGGCATGCAGAGTTTCTGCTGAAACATGAGCTGATAACCTTATGAGGATTCCCTTGTATGTTATTTGTTGCTTTTCCCTTGCTGCTTTTAATATTTTTTCTTTAAATTTAATTTCTGTTAGTTTGCTTAATATGTGTCTTGGTGTGTTTATCCTTGGTTTATCCTGTATGGGACTCTCTGTGCTTCCTGGACTTGGGTTGCTATTTCCTTTCCCATGTTAGGGCAGTTTTCAAGTATAAGCTCTTCAAATATTTTCTCAGTGCCTTTCTTTTTCTCTTCTTCTTCTGGGACCCATATAATTTGAATGTGGATGTGTTTAATGTTTCCCAGCAGTCTCTGAGACTGTCCTGAATTCTTTTCATTCTGTTTTCTTCATTCTGCTTTTCAGCAGTTATTGCCACCATCTTATCTTCCAGCTCACTTATTCTTTCTTCTGCTTCAGTTATTCTGCTATTGATTCCTTCTAGTGTATTTTTCATTCAGTTATTGTGTTGTTCATCATAGTTCATTCTTTAGTTCTAGGATTTTGTTAAACATTTCTTGTATTTCCTCAAGCCATGCTTCCTTTCTATTTCTAAGATTTTGGATCATTGTTATTATCATTACTCTGAATTCTTTTTAGGTAGATTGCCTATTTCCTCTTCTTGTAGATTTTTATCTTGCTCCTTCACTTGTGACATATTTTTTGTTGTGTCATTTTTTTGTTGGGTGGGACTGTGTTCCTGTCTTACTGTCTGTTTGGCCTGAAGTGTCCAGCACTGGAGTTTGCAGGCGGTTGGATAGAGCTGGGTCTTGGTACTGAGATGAGGACATCTGGGAGACCTCACTCTGGTTAACATTCCCTGGAGTCTGAGGTTCTCTGCTAATCCAGTGGCTTGGATTCAGTGGCCCCACCACAGGTGCTCAGGTCCCACCCCTGGTCTGTGAACCAAGATCCCAGAAGATGTGTGGCATGGCAAAACAAACAAACAAACAAAAAACAGTACAGTAACAAAGAATAAAAATTCAAATAAAATTAGATAAATAAAACATATATTAGAAAAAGTAAAAATATAGAGGAAACAAGAAGGTAAAATAGAAGCAAAAAGAAAGGGCAGGGTACAAAACAAGAAGAATAACAAAGAATAAAAGATAAGGGGCTTCCCCGGTGGTGCAGTGGTTGAGAGTCTGCCTGTCGATGCAGGGGACACGGGTTCGAGCCCTGTTCTGGGAAAATCCCACATGCTGTGGAGCAACTAGGCCCATGAGCCACAACTACTGAGCCTGCACATCTGGAGCCTGTGCTCCGCAACAAGAGAGGCAGCGACAGTGAGAGGCCCATGCACCACGATGAAGAGTGACCCCCACTCACCACAAGTAGAGAAAGTCCTTGCACAGAAACGAAGATCCAACACAGCCAAAAATAAATAAATTAATTAAATTTAAAAAAAAGAATAAAAGATAAAATAAAATTAGAAAAATAAAAATTTATTAGAGAAAATAAAAATATAAATGAAACAACAACAAGGTTAACAGAACCACAACCTAAAAAAAAAAGGCAGGAAAATGCCTTGGCTGTGGGGTAACAGAGCCTCGGTGGGGGTGGGGATTAGAAAAGGTGGGGTTTAAGCAGGGGGCGGGGCTTAGGCTCAGGACGCATGAGGCAGGAAAATACAATGTGGCCAGAATAGGCAGCATGGCCGCAGAGGGTGTTAGATTGCCGAGTTTGAAGGTAAGGCCCTTGGAGTGGATACAGGGGTGGAGTGTAGCCTCATCATGGCCAGAGGGGACCTCAGAGTGTGGAAGATCAGGTTTGGGACCTCAGCAGGCTCCTGGGGGCCGAGTGGGCAGGGAAAATGCTGGCTGAGTTCTTTTTTGATCCCCCGATCTCCTGAGGGTCTCTTCCCATCTCTGCTGATCACTTCATTGCAGATGTGCCTTTCCCAAGCATAGGAACCCCTCCCCTCCTCCAGGAGTGCTGGTCCCATCTGACATCTCCTTTTTCTCCCCCTATCTCTCCCTACAACATCCTCAGGACCCATGTGACCAGATGAGACCTCAGAGGGTAGAAGAACAGGCCCAGGACCTCAGCAACCTCCCGGGGACACAGTGAGCAGGGTAAATGCTGACCTCATTCCCTTCTGATCCTGCAATCTCTCAAGGGTCTCTTCCCATTCCCATGGTTCTCCTCACCAAAGGTGGACCACTCCATGTGTGGGAACCCCTTCTCTCCCGCAGCTTCCCCTGAGCAGTGCTGGTTCTATACTGCCTCCACTTCTCCTCCCCCTCCCTCCTTCCTATGTTCTACCTAGTTGATCAGAGGTTCCCCCACCAGTGCCTGGTATGTGCTCTAGTTGTGAGCAGACATGAACTCTGCATCCTCCTACTCTGCTCTCTTGACTATGACTGTCAGTTCCATACTTTAATTGCAATTAAGTATAACCATATGAGAGATAAAATGAAGAATAAACAGGTGTAAAGCATTGATCCATTCACTAAACTTTAATTGGCAACTTAGAATGCATAAAATAAGCCAGGCATCGTATTTATTCCAGAAGACACTAAAATGAATAAAATGGAGATCCCATTCAACCTTGATAATATTCAACCTATATATGCAAAAACAAGTAATTAGTGCAAGATGATATGGATAAACAAAGTTCTGAAAGGGTTATTGAAGGAATTTAGAGAAGGGGATACTAAATTTTACTAAGATATTTTGACATTACTTGAAGTAAATTATTTTTAGCTTGGCCTTGAAAGATCAGAGTAATACCTACAGGTAGAGAGTGTGATTTCAAAGATAAAATGGAAAAAATATACTCATAAATCTAAGTTGAAACTTCATTTTTTCCTCACCATAAATATCATAGCTAATATCTTGAATTTTTCACTTGAACTGAGGCATTTATCCAGGTACAGCAAGATGTATTAGCAAATGTCCAGACACTACCTTGGTCCATGTATTATTTTCCTAGGGCTTCTATAAAAATTACTACAAACTGGGTGGCTTAAAACAACAGAAACTTATTCTCTCAGATTTCTAGAGGCTAGAAGTCCAAAATCAACGTGTCCATGGAGACATGATCCTCTGAAAGCCCTGGGGAAGAATCTTTCCTTTTTTCTTCCAGCTTCTTATGATTGCCAGCAATTCTTGGCATTCTTTGGTTTTTATATGCATCACTCCAATCCCCATTTCCATCATCATATAGTCTTCTTTACTATGCTTTGCTCTGTGGCTCTGTATATCTCACCTTACAAGGACACTAATCATTAGGTTTAGGACCCCCCCTTTTTTTTGTGGCACGTGGGCCTCTCACTGCTGTGGCCTCTCACATTGCAGAGCACAGCCTCCGGACGTGCAGGCTCAGCGGCCATGGCTCATGGGCCCAGCTGCTCCACAGCATGTGGGATCTTCCCAGACTGGGGCATGAACCCATGTCTCCTGCATCGGCAGGTGGACTCTCAACAACTGTGCCAACAGGGAAGCCCCTAGGATCCACTCTTATCCAGTATAACTTCATCTTAATTTGATTACACATGCGAAGACCCTGTTTCCAAACAAGGTCACATTCATAGGTACTGCTTTTTAGGATTTAACATATCTTTTTGGAGACACAATTCAACCTAAAACAGCCATGAGACAAAGAGACCTGCAAGGTGGCAGAGGAATAAGACATGGAGATCACCTTCTTCCACACAAATACATCAAGAATACATCTACCTGTGGAACAGCACCCACAGAACAACTACTGAATGGTAGGAGGGGATCTCAGACTTCCAAAAAGGGTCTTAGTGCTCTCACTGGGTGTTGGGCCTGAGCCTCCAAAGTAGGACAGCTGAGTCCAGGACTTTGGACCACCAGGGAACCCCTGACCCCATGTAATATTAATTGGTGAGACCTCTCCCTGAGGTCTCCATCTCAGCACTAAGACCTGGCTCTGCCCATTGGCCAGCAAGCTCCAGTGCTGGATACCTCATACCAAACAATTAGCAAGAGAGGAACACAATCCCACCTGTTAGCAGACAGGCTGGCTAAAGTCATACTAAGCTCACAGACTGCACAAAACACACCAAAGGATATGGCCCTGTCTATCAGTGGGACAAGATTGAGCTCCACCCAACAGAATGAAGGTACCAGTCCACACACCAGGAGACCTACACAAGTCTCTGGACCAACCTCACCCACTGGGTACAGACAACAGACGTAACAGGAACTATGACCCTACAGTCTGCAGAAAGGAAACCTCAAATACAGTAAGTTAAATAAAATGAGAAGACAGGGAAATATGCAGCAGATAAAAGAGCAATGTAAAAACCCACAAAACCAAACAAATGAGGAAAAGATAAGCAGTCTACCAGAAAAGAAAATTCAGAGTAATGTTAGTAAAGATGATCCAAAAGCTCAGAAATAGAATGGAGAAAATACAAGAAACATTTAAAAAGGACCTAGAAGAACTAAAGAACAAACAAATAGTGATGAACAGCACAATAACTGAAATTCAAAATACTCTAGAAGGAATCAATAGCAGAATAACTGAGTCAGAAGAACAGATAAGTGAGCTGGAAGATAGAATGGTGGAAATAACTGTCATGGAGCAGAAAATAGCAAAAAGAATGAAAAGAATGGAGAATAGTTTCAGAGACTTCTTGGGCAACATTAAATGCACCAACATTTGAACTATAGGGGTCCTAGAAGAAGAAAAAAAGAAAGGGCCTGAGAAAATATTTGAAGGGATTAGAGTTGAAAACTTCCATAACATGGGAAAGGAAATATCCAATCAAGTCCAGGAAGAATAGAGAGGCCCATACAGGATAAACCCAAAGAGAAACACGGTGAGACACATATTAATCAAACTATAAAAATTATACACCAAGAAAAAATATTAAAAGCAGCAAGGGAAAAACAACAAATAACATACAAGGAAATCCTTATAAGGTTATCAGCTCATTTATCAGCAGAAACTCTGCAGGCCAGAAGGGAGTGGCAGGATATATATAAAATGATGAAAGGGAAAAACCTACAATAAATATTACTCTACCCAGTAAGGATCTCATTCAGATTTGATGGAGAAATCAAAAGCTTGACAGATAAGCAAAAGCTAAGAGAATTCAGCACCTCCAAACCTGCTCTACAACAAATGCTAAAGGAACTTCTCTAAGCGGGAAACACAAGAGAAGAAAATGACCTACAAAAACAAACCCAAATCAATTAAGAAAATGGTAACAGGAAACATGTCGATAATTACTTTAAATGTGAATGGATTAAATGACCTTTATTATGTTGAGGAAAGTTCCCTCTATGCCTACTTTCTGCTGGGTTTTTATCATAAATGGGTGTTGAATTTTGTCAAAAGCTTTCTCTGCATCTATTGAGATGATCATATGGTTTTTCTCCTTCAATTTGTTAATATGGTTTATCACATTGATAGATTTGCGTATATTGAAGAATCCTTGCATTCCTGGAATAAACCCCACTTGATCATGGTGTATGATCCTTTTAATGTGCTGTTGGATTCTGTTTGCTAGTATTTTGTTGAGGATTTTTGCATCTATGTTCATCAGTGATATTGGTCTGTAGTTTTCTTTCTTTGTGACATCCTTGTCTGGTTTTGGTATCAAGGTGATGGTGGCCTCATAGAAGGAGTTTGGGAGTGTTCCTCCCTCTGCTATATTTTGGAAGTGTTTGAGAAGGATAGGTGTTAGCTCTTCTCTAAATGTTTGATAGAATTCGCCTGTGAAGCCATCTGGTCCTGGGCTTTTCTTTGTTGGGAAATTTTTAATCACAGTTTCAATTTCAGTGCTTGTGATTGGTCTGTTCATATTTTCTATTTCTTCCTGATTCAGTCTTGGCAGGTTGTGCATTTCTAAGAATTTGTCCATTTCTTCCAGATTGTCCATTTTATTGGCATAGAGTTGCTTGCAGTAATCTCTCATGATCTCTTTTATTTCTGCAGTGTCAGTTGTTACCTCTCCTTTTTCATTTCTAATTCTATTGATTTGAGTCTTCTCCCTTTTTTTCTTGATGAGTCTGGCTAGTGGTTTATCTATTTTGTTTATCTTCTCAAAGAACCAGCTTTTAGTTTTATTGATCTTTGCTATTGTTTCCTTCATTTCTTTTTCATTTATTTCTGATCTGATTTTTATGATTTCTTTCCTTCTGCTAGCTTTGGGTTTTTTTTTGTTCTTCTTTCTCTAATTGCTTGAGGTGCAAGGTTAGGTTGTTTATTCGAGATGTTTCCTGCTTCTTAAGGTGGGCTTGTATTGCTATAAACTTCCCCCTTAGAACTGCTTTTGCTGCATCCCACAGGTTTTGGGTCGTTGTGTCTCCATTGTCATTTGTTTCTAGGTATTTTTTTATTTCCTCTTTGATTTCTTCAGTGATCACTTCATTATTAAGTAGTGTATTGTTTAGCCTCCATGTGTTTGTATTTTTTACAGATCTTTTCCTGTAATTGATATCTAGTCTCATGGCGTTGTGGTCAGAAAAGATACTTGATACGATTTCAATTTTCTTAAATTTACCAAGGCTTGATTTGTGACCTAAGATATGATCTATCCTGGAGAATGTTCCATGAGCACTTGAGAAAAATGTGTATTCTGTGGTTTTTGGATGGAGTGTCCTATAAATATCAATTAAGTCCATCTTGTTTAATGTATCATTTAAAGCTTGTGTTTCCTTATTTATTTTCATTTTGGATGATCTGTCCATGGGTGAAAGTGGGGTGTTTAAGTCCCCTACTATGAATGTGTTTCTGTCGATTTCCCCTTTTATGGCTGTTAGTATTTGCCTTATGTATTGAGGTGCTCCTATGTTGGGTGCATAAATATTTACAATTGTTATATCTTCTTCTTGGATCGATCCCTTGATCATTATGTAGTGTCCTTCTTTGTCTCTTCTAATAGTCCTTATTTTAAAGTCTATTTTTTCTGATATGAGAATTGCTACTCCAGCTTTCTTTTTGTTTCCATTTGCATGGAATATCTTTTTCCATCCCCTTACTTTCAGTCTGTATGTGTCTCTAGGTCTGAAGTGGGTCTCTTGTAGACAGCATATATAAGGGTCTTGTTTTTGTATCCATTCAGCCAATCTGGGTCTTTTGGTGGGAGCATTTAGTCCATTTACATTTAAGGTAATTATCGATATGTATGTTCTTTTTCCCATTTTCCAAGTTGTTTTGGTTTCATTATTATAGGTCTTTTCCTTCTCTTGTGTTTCTTGTCTAGAAAAGTCCCTTTAGCATTTGTTGTAAAGCTGATTTGGTGGTGCTGAACTCTCTCAGCTTTTGCTTGTCTGTAAAGATTTTAATTTATCCATCAAATCTGAAAGAGATCCTTGCTGGGTAGAGTAATCTTGGTTGCAGGTTTTTCTCCTTCATCAATTTAAGTATGTCCTGCTACTCCGTTCTGGCTTGTAGGGTTTCTGCTGAGAGATCAGCTGTTAACCTTATGGGGATTCCCTTGTGTGTTATTTGTTGTTTTTCCCTTGCTGCTTTTAATATGCTTTCTTTGTATTTAATTTTTGACAGTTTGATTAATATGTGTCTTGGCGTATTTCTCCTTGGATTTATTCTGTATGTGACTCTCTGTGCTTCCTGGACTTGATTAACTATTTCCTTTCCCATATTAGGGAAGTTTTCAACTATAATCTCTTCAAATATTTTCTCAGTTCCTTTCTTTTTCTCTTCTCCTTCTGGATCCCCTATAATTCAAATGTTGGTGCATTTAATGTTGTCCCAGAGGTCTCTGAGACTGTCCTCAGTTCTTTTCATTCTTTTTTCTTTATTCTGCTCTGCAGTATTTATTTCCACTATTTTATCTTCCAGATCAGTTATCCGTTCTTCTGCCTCAGTTATTCTGCTATTGATCCCATCTAGAGTACTTTTAATTTCATTTATTGTGTTGTTCATCGTTGCTTGTTTCATCTTTATTTCTTCTGGGTCCTTGTTAACTGTTTCTTGCATTTTGTCCTTTCTATTTCCAAGATTTTGGATCATCCTTACTATCATTATTCTGAATTCTTTTTCAGGTAGACTGCTTATAGAGCAATTCTTAATTAGAAACTTTTGCCAAATTTAGTAATGATATGAAGGGTGTAGGGGAAGAAAAATAGTTTTCCCTTTACCCTTCTCTGGTCTTGCTGTGTCCCCTCAGTAATAAAAGTCAGATTAAGAAGAGAGAAACAAACAGAAGTTTATTTACATGTATACCTCATACATACGTGAGAGATGCCCAGAAAACATGAGTAAACTCCCTGAGATGGCCCAAGCCACTACCTTATATAACATTTTCAACTGAGACAAAAGAAATATTTGGGGATGTGGGGGCAGTTATGGGACGTTACTAGAAAAAGCAACATGAAAAATGGTAAGGATTGTTTTGCAGATTTAAGTCTGTGCCTTCTCCATTGATAAAATTCTCCTGTGATTTACAGTCATTATTTTTAGCCTGGTACTTAAAGGAAGACACCCTTACAAATGGAGATTTCCTTTATAAATATAAATTTATCTTACAGAAGGGTAACTTCGACTCTGTTTTCAGAGCTTCTCCTATGTCTGCCGTTTCTCAGAATAACCAGCTCAAAATAATCGTAAATCAAAAAGCCATATTTTAGGGTGGCATATTCTGCTACTCTTCAAGGTCAAATATATTCTTCAATAAGAGAACTATTGTTCTATTTTTTGTCAGTGAAGTAATTTGTAATATTTGCAACTTCTTTCTCAAGTCAATCCTTACAACTCCAGTGGACAAAAGTCAACCATATTCACATGCATGCACAAATGTGCAACACACACACAGATGTTCTGATCATAAACTGTAGACTGATGCAGTTGGAGGAAATCTCAGAGGATTCCAACCCTACTGCATAAAAGAATAAGGCAGGACAGTGAAGGCACAGGCTACAGAATTGGACTTCATCATGGTTTTCTGGATGTTGATTGAACAAGGTTATTCAGAAGGCATAGAGACATTGGGAAAAAAAATTTTAAGACTGGGATGGGGAAAGATTAGAGAAAAGAAATCAGTGAATCACTATTGGAATAACAGTAACCTTAGGCAAGATTAGGTCACAGGTGACTGTCTATTTGCTATCTAACCACTCCCCTCTTCAGCGAGGTTGCCATTTAAGTACTTAGTTCATCAATTTCTACTAAAAGACAGAGATGTACAGCCTATCTGCCTTATTGGGCTTTCAGAGTGTTTGAAATGTCCAATACAAAACAGGTATTTTTGCACACATAATAAACATGTGTGCAGACACCTCTCTCTTTTCTCCTGTGCATACTTCCAGAGCAGCCTGAGGAAAATGCAGATGAGATGAGATGGTGCAAGCTCATTAACAAAGATCTAATAACAAAATCATACAAAAAAATCTAATTAGTAAGGTTACCTCTGGAGCAGCAGTCCCATGGAAATAATCACAAGCTTGCATTTATTTTGTGCCTAGAATCATATTTTTTCATTTCCTTTAAAATTTTAAAAATGTAATCTTCCTTCCAAATTGTGTCATTGCCTACATCATTGTTTCTCTTGTTGCCTAGACTCTGGGTTTCTTCTAGGTGCTTGGAGGAAGTAACCAGAGACATTTCCACCGATAGGAAGACTTTGATCTAAAGGCCACTGGCATTAATGCAACCTTCAGGAATTCCCTTGCTGGAATGCACACAGAAGCCACCTCAGGGCTGACCTGATGGCTGCTTCATGACACAGAGCAATATATCCCCACTGCTGTGGAAGGCAGGGTGGACTGGGGTGAGGGAAACCGCAGAGGAGGAGAGAGCTGTGAAATGCAATTACATGGATTGGAATTTGGCCAGCACATGGAGTGAAATGACACAGCAGTGCCTGGATTCTTCTGTTTGCCAAGATGAAGAAGTTTACACATCATTTACAATATACACGGGAATCTTCCAGAAGCAGCTGTGGTTGACCCTGAAGAGTGCTCAATAAAGAAAACTGGTCTTTGCTTATGAAACTAGAGCTGCAGTGAACATGGAGGATTTTCATGCTAACCACTCATTTAAAAAATGAAGAAAATGAGCCCTGAGACAGAGAAGTAACTTACACAAGGTCACCCAGCACAGAAGTAGAGGATTTGGGTTTAGATTTCAGGAATTTCAATTTTAAGTCCTATCTTGTTTTCAATTTTAAGACCTATTTTCCCCCAACTGTAATTCATTAGGAAGTCAGACCTGGCATTAATGTATGTGTGTCTTTACCACATTTGCTTCAATGTCTTTTTCCATAATTTTGAAGTCATGTTAACAAAAATCTACCTTACTAGGCGATTGATTAAACTATTGCACTTCTGAGAGAAAACACAAGGGAAAATCTTTACAATTTTGAGGTAAGCAAATATTTCTTATGTAACAAAAAACACAAACCATAAAGTGAATGTCTTCAAAATTAAAAATCTCTACTCTTTCAAAGACACCATTACAAAAATAAGGATATTCACAGTTCAGGAGAAAATATTCACAATGTATATATCTGGCAAAGGACTTACATTCAGAATTTATAAATAATTCTTATAATTCAATTATAAGAAAAGAAAGAGCCTGCTAAAAATAAGTGGACAAAGGACTTTAATAGACGCTTTAGAAAAGAAATGTAATTCTGGCCAATAAGTAAATGAAAAGATGGTTAACATGGCAGTCATAGGCAAATAAAAATGAAACCCACAATGAGATACCTATTTTATACCAATTAAAATGTCTACAATTGAAGTTTTACATACATTTTGTTGGCAAGATACATTTCTGGTGGAAGTGAAATGTTAAAAAACAGAACAAAACAAAAACTTTGGAAAATTCCTTAGCAGTTTCTTACAAAGTTAAATATTTATCTACTCTATTACCTGAAAATTTCACCCATAGGTATTTAACTGAAGTAAAAGTATACCTACAAAAAATCTTGTACCTGAATGATCATAACAGCTTTATTCATAATAGCCAAAACTAGAAGCAACCCAAGTGTCATCATTTGTGGTATAGTCTACATGGCACAGCCTTCTCAGCAATAAAAATGAACAAACTGTGGATACACATAATATGGATGAATCTAAATGTTGGGTTAGTGAAGAAGCCAGGTACAACAAGTGATTCCATTTATATGAGTTCTCAAGCAGGCAAAATTATTGTATGGAAATAAGTGGTTGGGATTGACTGTAAAGGGGTAAAAGGGGACTACTATGGGTGATGGAATTATTTCATTGTTAGGGTGATGGTTACATATTTGTTACATTTGGTATTGAGGTGGTAAATATATTTATTTATTTATTTATATATTTATATATATAATATATATATAGTTATATATATATGTCAAAATTCATAGACCTATACACTTAAGATGGCTGTATTTTATTGTATGTAAATTATGACTCAAAAGTTTACTTAAAAAATCAATCTAATGGTTACCTCTAAGATGATGTAGGAGCACAGGGATCTTCAGTTACATTGGTTCTGCTTTAGTTTTGAAGATGGATATGGATAGTCAGTTCACAAGTGCTTGGTTTATTATCATGCTTCATAAAATATACAGTGCACATATAATCTGTCATTTATCAAATATTACATAATAAAATATTTGAAGGAACTAAAACATTTTGCCAAGTTACCATATGTAAAGTGCTGATCAAAGTTGCCAGATTTATGAAGTTATTACTATGTAATAATCCTTTATAAGCCTGAGTTGATTTTATCTTTGTATAAATTTATGGGGTAGTTTTAGGGTTCTAGTTATAGATTTTAGGACATTGATGATCAAAAGGTTAAACCAACTCCTCAACACTACACAGTTAGTAAAGAATAAAGCCAAATCTATCATGATTTTGTTCTTACTCTACCATGTTCTAGCTGCTTCTCCTAGTGCTTGACCCAAAACATGTTAATTTAACTCTCTCCATTCATTCCCTGCTTTTTTAGGGTCAAGAGTATACAACATTTCTCTCATTCTTTGTGCAGTGCCCATAATTGTGTAGTTACATTTATTTACATTCATCTCTTTCTTACAGCCGCCCCTCTGCTTCAGACACTTTTATTTTACACCTAGATTATTTCCATTGTCAATTCTTCCTGTGTTCAGCTTTTCCTTCCTCACAATTTTTCTGCAAACTAGGGACGTTTTATTCATATACAATTCTTGTGGGCAGCAAGATGATAGCATCTACAAACTGGCTATTAAATCTCTGAAAGATAAAACACTCTCCTTAGTCAAGCTTTTATAGACCCTGCAGTCTAGTCTAAGCCAATAGTTGCCTCATAAGATATGCAAATTATGTTCCAAGTCAAATGTCTAAAAGACTATTGCAGAAAGACCTCATGCTGTCCATTTTTTTTTTTTTTTTTTTTTTTTTTTTTTTTTTTTTTTTTTGCTGTACGTGGGCCTCTCACTGCTGTGGCCTCTCCCGCTGCGGAGCACAGGCTCCGGACGCGCAGGCCCCGCGGCCATGGCTCACGGGTCCAGCCGCTCCGCGGCACGTGGGATCCTCCCGGTCCGGGGCACGAACCCGCGTCCCCCGCATCGGCAGGCGGACTCCCAACCACTGCGCCACCAGGGAAGCCCATGCTGTCCATTTCTTATGCCTTTCCTCTTGTTGCCTTTCTGAAGAACTATGCCTTTCCTTTCTTCTATCTAAATGCATCTGCCTTTCAATTCCCAAAATAAGTCACCTCCTCCGTGAGGCTTCTCTGATTATCAAAAACAAATCCAAACCACTTCATCCTCTTCAGTTGTTTGTGTTTTACTACATTTAAGTTACTCTTTTATTCATTCATCTATTCAATTGCACCTCTTGAGTTCCTACTCTGAGTCATTCGCAATGTGCAGTGCAGAGCTGTAGTAGTGAATGAGTTCTTGGTATCGTGAATATTATGTTCTTGCATCTGTGTTGGTCTTATTCTTCAAAGTTGATTATAAGGTTCTTAATGTCTAAGATCTTGTTTCATGCTTGCATCCCTTAATAGGTATAATTAATGTTTAGAATAGTCAAAGAAAAAGGCAATCTAATAATAATAATTTGTCCTATTTTTATTATTTTATTTAATTTTTGATATTTATTTATTTTCCTTATTTTTTTTGGTTGTGTCAGATCCTAGTTGCAGCCCATGGGATCTTTGTTGAGGCATGTGGGATTTTTTTTTATTACAATGCATGGTCTGCTTGGGTTTCTCTCTAGTTGTGGTGCGCGGGTTTCTCTCTAGTGGTGACATGCAGGTTTTCTCTCTCTAGTTGTGGCACATGGGCTCCAGGGCACAGGGCTTCTGTAGTTATGGAGCACAGGCTCTCTTGTTGAGGTGCACAAGCTCAATGGTTGTGGCATGCAGGCTTAGTTGCCCCACGTCATGTGGGATCTTAGTTCCCC
This sequence comes from Delphinus delphis, assembly GCF_949987515.2. Lineage (NCBI taxonomy): Eukaryota > Metazoa > Chordata > Mammalia > Artiodactyla > Delphinidae > Delphinus > Delphinus delphis. The sequence goes on from NC_082695.1 coordinate 59,504,386, forward strand.
AACCAGGGATTGAACATGTGTCCCCTGCATTGGAAGGTGGATTCTTTACCACTGGACCACCAGGGAAATCCAATTTGTCTTGTTTTCAATACCCTAAATTGGCATCTATTTATCTGGTCTTCTATAAATGAGGAATAGCTATTTGAAGGCTATGTGTGAAAATGTAAATAGTGGTTTTCACTGGATGTTGGGGTCATAAGTGACCATAAGTAATTGAAAAGAATGAAGTAAAAAGAAATATTCTATTATTTGAAATCTTTATGTGATGCTTTTTGTGTTCTCCTGAACTTAGGAAAAATGTCTCTCCTCTAAAAGAAAAATTAATCTACTTAATAAAATAGGAGTTGTCATTTGCCCTATTATTCAGTTTTCCTTACTGTGCAGTCATGGGGCTTTACTCTCCCTACTTCATGAAGTTATAGTTAGTGATTAATAAAATACCATGACTTAATATACAGTAAAATGACACTGGGCAGGGGATATGGTTAAAAATTAATCTTATAGTCATTCATGAACAAATGAATTTTATATAAATCATCTGACATATAAAATTATACATCTTATAAAAGTTGTTTCTATATGGCTCAGTTTTCCTTTTTTTGACAAAGGATAAAATAATTTTTATGCTTTATTCTACATGTAACATAACTAATAGTTATGACTTTTGACAGAGAATCTTCATTACTATCACCAATAATGAAGTCCATGGTGAAATAATATTGTTGCAGAAATGACAATGCTCTGTTATAATGAGATGTTGTCATATTCATTTGAAGTATAAAATAAATTATGATTATCATAGCTATTAATATTGTAGACAATATTGATTAGTAATATATTATTATTAAACAGAATGACATACAGAAAACTTATGGGGATTCTTTAACTCACGAGGGTGCTTTACAACCTTGGCCTTCTTAAGAGATTTTCATCTTTCAGTTTACTACTTATGTGAGAAGAATTAATTGGAAAGAGCAGCAGACCAAAGGGTACAACTGCCTTGGGGGAGGGGGAAGGAGGGAGAGGGAGAGGCAAGAGGGAAGGAGAAGACAAATTCTGGAATCTAGGAAGTCTCCAAAATGAGAATTTAGGAACAAGATCAAGATTCAAATCCACTTCTTTAATTTTTTTTTCTGTACTACCAAGTTTTCAGTTTTTCCTTTGCTTAAACTAACTCAATGCTTCCCAGTGAAATAGTTCCATATTTTAGGTTCATTCCTTTAGACTGGAATATCTACTCTATATCAGGTTACATTAAAGCAACTGTATTTATGCAAAGACAAAACTTCTTCCATAAGGCCTTATCTGAATAACTGAATTAAATAATGTTGCTCACACTTGAGACCAAGCAAGGGCAGCTTAAACAGTCAACAGTTAAATCAGATGATTATAGCCAGTGGAATACTTGATAGTGAGATACTTGGAGTATAGTTCAAAACCACTGATTTCTAGATAATGACGGAGTATACTCTTGAAAGTAAAGCTGTGCTTTTCCACTTTAAATATAACTAAATACCCTAGAGATTATCAATAGACAGTGATAAAATGACTGAAAGCTAGAAAGAAGAGGGAAGACTGGCCAAAGACCTGACGACTTGAGAAAAAACAACGTGATAAATTCCCTGAATTTTCTTTTATTTCCTATCTACTCCCTGACTAGGTACTGAGGAGGCTTGCAACCCAGGACTGACAACAGGTTTAAACAAAACAAAACAAAGCAAAACAAAAAGTCCAAGGAAGGTCTGCTCTCTCTAGCAAAAGAACTGGAAAAGGGGAAGTTCAATGGAGACCTAGAGTAGAGGCTAATTTCTTGTTCTACAACTGAAGCCCCAGCAAGCATTTTAACCACTGGCAACATCATATCAGTCCTTGCTCCACACCTGGCCTAGTGAGCAGTCTGATCTGGCAGCAGTGGCAGTGGCATCAACAACAGCAAAGTTCCAGGCTTTCCAAGCCACTGGTCCTCAAACAAGACACTGCTAAATAGTCCCATTTGCCTGTAGTAATGATAGCAGCAAAGATGAAAAGGATAATATATTTTATTTACCTATATTTTTATTTTTTCTGTTATACTTTTTTCTACCTAATGTTTCAAGATTTCTTCTGACACCTTTTTCCCCTCCCTTTCTAGTTAGAGAATTACCTTTAGTCATTTATTTATGATAGATCTGCTAATGACAAATTCTCTTTTCCTTTATGGAGAATGTCTTTATTTCAGCTTTGTTTCCAAGGGATATTTTCACTGGATTTGGAGTTCAGATTTGGCAGGTTTGGGGTTTGTTTTAAAATTGTGCCACTTTTTTCTGTCCTCTACAGTTTCTGATGAGAAATCCATTATCATTCAAATTGTTTTTTCCTTGTAAGTAAGGCATCATTTCTCTTTGCTTTCTAGATTTTTCTTTGTCTTTAGTGAAAGTTTCAGTCTTTCAGAAGCTTGTCTATGATGTGTCTTGGCATGAGTTTCTTTAAGCTTATCTTGTTGGAGATCACTCAGGAAATTTAATTTATGGGTATATATCTTTTGCTAAATTTAGGAAGTTTTCTATTGTTATTCCTTCATGTAATTATTTTTTAAATTAATTAATTTATTTATTTTTGGCTGTGTTGGGTCTTCGTTTCTGTGTAAGGGCTTTCTCTAGTTGTGGCGAGTGGGGGCCACTCTTCATTGTGGTGTGCGGGCCTCTCACTATCTCGGCCTCTCTTATTGTGGAGCACAGGCTCCAGAAGCACAGGCTCAGTAGTTGTGGCTCACGGGCCCAGTTGCTCCACAGCATGTGGGATCTTCCTGGACCAGGGCTCGAACCCATGTCCCCTGCATTGGCAGGCAGATTCTCAACCACTGCACCACCAGGGAAGACCCCCTTCATGTAATTTTTAAGCCCTGCTCCCTTTCCCTCCCCTTCTGAGACTCTGAGCACATGAATGGTAGAATTCTACTATGGTCTTACAAGTCTCTATTCATTAGTAAATTTTTCTCTTTGTTGTTCAGATTGCGTGATTTCTGTTGTTCTGTCTTCAAGTACATTGACTCTTTCCTCTATCACATCCACTCTGCTATTGAGCCTATATAGTGAGTTTTCTATATTTTAGTTATTGTACTTTCATGTTCTAAAATTTCCATTGGGTTCTTCTTTATATCTTCTATTTGTTTGATGAGACAATTATTTTAATTTGTTACAAGTGCATAGGTTTCCTAAAGTCTTTGTCAGGTAATTCTAATATTAGTGTCATCTAAGTGTTTAATGTTTTTTTTAAATCATGTTGAGATTTTCCTGATTCTCAGTATAAAGAGTCATTTTTAATTGAAACCTGTATATATGAGTATTATATTATGAGATTCTGAATCTTATTTAAAGTTTGGTTTTAGCCAGCTAGCTCTGAAACTGCAAAAGTGTGAAGAGATAGAGAAGTGTTGCTTCACTACTACCAGATGAGTGTAAGCAGGGAGGGCCTCTTAGTTACAGCAGGACAGGTGCAACAGTAAACCTCTACTGATTCTTCCCTGGAATGGAGGAGAGTACTGCCTGTTACTTTTCTCTCCCTGGTCTTCACTGGCACCACAGGGGAAGGACAGGGGGCTCATCACCTCTAAATGGGTAACAAAGTCCTGGCTTCCCTATCCAGCCATTGACCTACTCTGCCACAATCCAGTAAGACATGGATTAGGGTACCTTCTTACAGCCTTGTGAGTGTCCCCCCAGTTGGCTTTTTCCAGAGTGGGTGGGGTAAGGACCACAGTTTTTTCTGTGGTGTTTGACTGGAATAGAATAATTGTTGTCTAAATTGTTGCCTCTTTCCTGGATCTTAGTCTAGAGTGAGAAGCCGTTTGTTGGAGTTTTAAGTTTTTTAAATCTTTATACTTTGGTGTTTCCAACTTGCTGCCTTATTCAGTTTCAATTCTGGAATATTTAAACAAAAGGGAAAATCCATAAAAAAACACAGCCCTTAAACAACATATTTTAATAGTTGGATTTAACAGATATGTACAGAACATTCCATCCCAAAGCAATAGAATACACATACTTTTCAAGTACACGTGAAATATTCTTCAGCTTTGATCATATGCTAGGTCAAAACACAAATTTCAATATATTTGAAATTAAGCATATTTTCCAAACAAAACACTATGAGACTAGAAATCAAGTAAAAGGAAAAGAAAAATGCAAAATACACAAATATGGGAGGCTAAACAATGTGCAACTTAACAACCAATGTGTCACTGAAGAAATCAAAGAGGAAATTTAAAAATACCTGAATACAAATGAAAATGGAAACAAAATGATCCAAAATCTGTGGGACACACCAAAAGCAGTTCTAAGAGGGAAGTTTATAGTAATACATGCTTACCTCAGGAAACAAGAAAAATCTCAAATAAACAATCTAACCTTAGGTGTAAAGGAACTAGAAAAATAAAAAAAATCTGAACCCAAAATTAGTAGAAGGAAAGAAATAATAAATATCAGTGCAGACATAAATGAAATAGAGTCTAAAAAATATAAACAATCAATAAAACTAAGAGCTGGTTCTTTGAAAGATAAACAAAATTGATAAATATTTAGACAGACTCATCAAGAAAAAAGAGGACCCAGATAAAATCAGAAATTAAACATAAGTTGTTGCAATGAACACCACAAAAATGCAAAGGATCATAAGAAATTACTATGAATAATTTTAATACAAGAAAATGGACAACCTAGATAATGGACAAATTTCTAAGAATGTACAATCTCTCAAGACTGAATCAGGAAGAAATAGAAGATATAAACAGACCAATTACAAGTAAAGAAATTGAATCAGTAATAAAACAAAAAACAGAATACTCCCAACAAACAAAAGTCCAGTACTAGATGGCTGCGAAGGTGAATTTTACCAAATATTTAAACAGTTATCATTTATCTTTCTCAAACTATTCCAAATACTGAACAGTAAGGAACACTTTCAAACTCATTCTACAAGGCCAGCATCACCCTGATATCAAAACCAGACAAAGACACTACACACACACACACACACACACACACACACACACAAATCACAGCCTAGTATCACTGAAAAACATAGGTTCAAAACTCTTCAACAAATTTTTTGCGAATCAAATTCAACCATACATTAAAAGGATTATATCATATTAATATATACAACAAAAGCTTTTGATAAAATTCTACATCCATTTATAATAAAAACTCTCAAAAAATGGGTATACCCCAGCAACAAATAAAAGGCCAGATATGACAAATCTACAGCCAATATTATGTTCAACACTGAAAAGCTGAAAGCATTTCCTCTAAGATCAGAAACAACACAAGGATGCCCATTCTCACCAATTTTATTCAGCATAGAATTGGAAGTCTGAGCCACAGTAATCAGAAAAGGAAAAGAAATAAAAGGAATCCAAATTAGAAAAGAAGAAGCAAAACTGTCGCTATTTGCAGATGACATGATAAAGTATATAAAAAATCCTTTATATACATGAAAATCTTCTATGACATGAAAAACTACCAGAGCTCACTGATGAATTTAGTAGAGTTGCAGGTAAAATTAATATACAGAAACCTGCTGTGTTTCTATATGCTAACAATGAACTATCAGAAAGAGAAATTAAGAAAGCAATCTCATTTACAATTGCATCAAAAATAAAATGTCTAGGAATGAACCTACTTAAGGAAGTTAAAGACCTGTACTTGGAAAACTCTAAGACACTGATGAACGAAATTGAAGACAACACAAACAAATGGAAAAGTATACTGTGCTCATGGATTGAAAGAATAAATATTGTTAAAATGTCTGTACTACCCAAGGTCATCTACAGATTCAGTGTAATCCCTATCCAATTACTAATGGCATTTTTTTCACAGAACTAGAACAAATAATTCTAAAATTCTTATGGAAACACTAAAGACCCCAAATAGACCAAACAATCTTGAGGAAGAAGAACAAAGGTGGAGGCATCATGCTCCCTGATTTCAAACTGTACTACAAAACTGCAGTAATCAAAACAGTATGCACTGGCACAAATGCAGACACATAGACCAATATAATAGAAGAGAGAGTCCAGAAGGAGTCCTAAAAGAAAACATAGGCATTACACTTTTTGATCTCAGCCTTAGCAATATTTTTTAACATCTCCATGGGAAAGGGAAACAAAAGCAAAAATAAGAAAATGAGACCAAATCAAACCAAAAAACTTTTGCACAGCAAAGGAAACTATCAACAAAAGGAAAAGGCTGCCTACAGAATGAGAAAGATATTTACAAATGATATATCAACTAAGGGGTTAATATGCAAAATACACAAAGAATTCATCAACTCAACATTAAAAAATACCACAACCCAATTAAAAATGAGTAGAAGACTTTAATAAACATTTTTTCAGAGAAGACATATAGATGGCCAACAGGCACATGAAAAGATGCTCAACATCTCTAGTCATCAGAGAAATGTAAATTAAAACCACAATGAGATATTACCTCACACCTGTCCGAATGGCTATTGTCAAAAAGGCAACAAATAACAAATGTTGGCAAGGATGTGGAGAAAAGAGAACCATTGTGCACTTGTTGGTGGACATGTAAATTGTTGCCGCCATTATGAAAAACGAGATGGAGTTTTCTCAAATAATTAAAAATAGAACTACCATATGATCTAGTAAATCTACTTTTGGATATTTTTCTGAAGAAAATGGCAACACTAATTGAACCTAGGGGTAAGGCGGGAATAAAGACACAGACCTACTAGAGAATGGACTTGAGGATATGGGGCGGGAGAAGGGTATGCTGTGACAAAGTGAGAGAGCAGCATGGACATATATACACTACCAAACGTAAAATAGATAACTAGTGGGAAGCAGCCACATAGCACAGGGAGATCAGCTCGGTGCTTTGTGACCACCTGGATGGGTGGGATAGGGAGGGTGGGAGGGAGGGAGACACAAGAGGGAGGAGATATGGGAACATACGTATATGTATAACTGATTCACTCTGTTATAAAGCAGAAACTAACACATCATTGTAAAACAATTATACTCCAATAAAGATGTAAAAAAACAAAAACAAAAAAACATTAATTGTAAAAGATATAAGCACCCCTGTGTTCGCTGCTGCATTATGTACAATAGCCAAGATATGGAAGCAACCTAAGTTGTGCCCATCAGTTGATGAATGGATAATGAAGTGAAGATGTAGTGTGTGTGTGTGTGTGTGTGTGTGTGTGTGTATACTATTCCATATATATAATGGAATATTACTCGGCCATTCAAAAAATAAAATCTTGCCTTTTGTGACAACATGGATGAACTTAGAAGGTATTATGCTAAGTGAAATAAATCAGAGAAAGACCAATAACTTATCATTTCACTTACATATGGAATCTTAAAAAACAAACAAATAAACAAGCATAACAATACAGAAACAGAGTCATAAACATAGAGAAGAAGCAGATGGTGACCAGAAGGGATGAGGGTGGGAAAATGAGAGAGATAAGTGAAGGCAAGTAAGTGGCAAAAACTTCCAGTTCCAAAATAAATGAGTCAGAGGTATGAAAGGTACAATGTGGAAAATATTGTTAACAATTATGTAATATCTTTACATGGTAACAGATGGTAACTAGACTTATCATGGTGATCATTTTGGAATCTATGAAATATTGAATCAATATGTTGTGTACCAGAAACTCACATAAAGTTGTAGACCAATTATACTTTAAAATTAACTAACTAACTAACTAACTAACTAACTAACTAACTAATAGTAAAATCAGATTTGTGGTTACCAGAGCAGGGGTTGGGGGAAGGGGGAATTGGATGAAGGTAGTCTAAAGGTAAAAAGTTCCAGTGATAAAATAAACAGATTCTAGGGATGTAATGTACAACATGATAAATATAATTAACTCTGCTTATTATTATACGTGAAAGTTGTTAAGCATGGATCCTTGGAATTCTCATCACAAGGAAAACTTTTTTTCTTTTTCTTTTATTTTGTATCTATATGAGATTATGAAAGTTCACTAAACTTATTGTAGCAATCATTTCATGATGTATATGAGACAAATCATTGTGCTGTACAACTTGAACGTACACAATGCTGTATGTCAATTATATGTCAATACAACTGGAAAGAAAAAAAAAAAGACAACATGCCCCCTAAAATGTAGGCCAACAACAAAAATGAACAATTTCTAAAGGAATAAGTACATATAAATGACCAGTAGGGACATTAAAATTTGTTATGGTAGTCATTAAGCAGATGCAAATAAAAATAATGATGAGCTAATACTATATATATCTCCTCATTGGTGAGGATATGAATCAACTGGAATGCTCCTACACTGCTGGTAGGTACCATGTATTAACATGGTAGTTTTTCCATGGATTGTAACAAGAAATTGAAAACAGAGAGTCATATATACCCCAGTACATAAAGATCTATTTTTCTGTGGAAGTACTGTATTTCAAAAACACCATACATATCCAGAAAGTTTGTGTATATAATTAATTATTTAATTTTAATTTGATGTGTTCTTCACCCGTGTTTTCCTATCTTTTGGATAATGTTTTTTGGAGATTGAACAAAATAGCTAGAAATTATGTTTTAAAAATTTAGAATTGAATATTACTTCATTTTAAATAAATTCTGATACAATGTTTGCATTTATTTTGTAATTTAAAATTTATTATAATTACATGAATAAATTCTACTGAATTCAGATTTTTATCTATGTGTGTAAACACACATATACATATGTGCCTATATTTATGATTTTTTCCATAAACCCTTCTTTTAAATTTATTTTTATTTATTATTATTATTTTTAACATATTTGTTGGAGTAATTGCTTTACAATCTTGTGTTAGTTTCTGCTGTATAACAAACTGAATCAGCTATATGTATACATATATCCCCATATCACCTCCCTCCCACCTTCCCTATAACACCCCTCTAGGTGGTCACAAAGCACCGAGCTGATCTCCCTGTACTATGCAGCTGCTTCCCACTAGCTATCTATTTTACATTTGGCAACGTATATATGTCAATGCTACTTTCTCACTTCGTCCCAGACTTACCGTTCCCCACCCCGTGTCCTCAAAAGTCCATTCTCTATGTCTGTGTCTTTATTCCTGCCCTGCCCCTAGGTTCATCAAAACCATTTTTTTTTAGAGTCCATGTATATGTGTTAGCATAGTGTATTTGTTTTTCTCTTTCTGATTTATTTCACTCTGTATGACAGACTCTAAGTCCATACAATTAACAAAAAATAACTCAATTTTGTTTTTTATATGGCTGAGTAATATACCACTGTATAGATGTGCCACATCTTCTTTATCCATTCATCTGTCAATGGACACTTAGATCGCTTACATGTCCTGTCTATTGTAAATAGTGCTGCAATGAACATTGTGGAACATGTACCTTTTTAAATTATGGTTTTCTCAGGGAACATGCCCAGTAATGGGATTGCTGCATCATATGATATTCTATTTTTAGTTTTTTGAGGAAGCTCCATACTGTTCTCCATAGTGGCTGTATCAATTTACATTACCACCAACAGTGCAGGAAGATTCCCTTTTCTCCACACCCTCTGCAGCATTTATTGTGTGTAGATTTTTTGATGGTGGCCATTCTGACCAGTGTGATGTGATACCTCATTTAGTTTTGGTTTGCATTTCTCTAATGATAAGTGATGTTGAGGATCCTTTCATGTGTTTGTTGGCAATCTGTATATCTTCTTTGCAGAAATGTCCATTTAGGTCATTTTTGGATTAGGTTATTTGTTTTTTTGTTATTGAGCTGCATGAGCTGCTGCTTGTAAATTTTGGAGATTAATCCTTTGCCAGTTGCAAATAGTTTCTCCCATTCTGAGGGTTGTCTTTTTGTCTTGTTTATGGTTTCCTTTGCTGTGCAAAAGCTTTTAAGTTTCATTAGGTCCCATTTGTTTATTTTTGTTTTTATTTCCATTTTGCTAGGGGGTGGGTCAAAAAGGATCTTGCTGTGATTTATATTGTAGAGTGTTCTGCCTATGGTTTCCTCTAAGAGTTTGATAGTGTCTGGACTTACATTTAGGTCCTTATTCCATTTTGAGTTTATTTTTGTGTATGATGTTAGGAAGGTTTCTAATTTCATTCTTTTACGTGTAGTTGTCCAGTTTTCCCAGCACCACTTAATCAGAGGCTGTCTTTTCTCCATTCTATATTCCTACCTCCTTTATCAAAAAATAAGGTGACCATATGTGAGTGGGTTTATCTCTGGGCTTTCTCTCCTGTTCCATTGATCTATATTTCTGTTTTTGTGCCAGAACTATACTGTCTTGATTACTGTAGCTTTGTAGCATAGTCTGAAGTCAGGGAGCCTGATTCCTCCAGCTCCATTTTTCTTCTCAAAATTGCTCAGGCTATTCCCAATCTTTTGTGTTTCTATGCAAGTTGTAAAATATTTTGTTCTAGTTCTGTGAAAAATGCCATTGGTAATTTGATAGGGATTGCCTTGAATATGTAGACTGCTTTGGGTAGTATAGACATTTTCACAATGTTGATTCCTCTAATCCAAGAACATAGTATGTCCCTAATCCAAGAACATAGTATGTCCTCTAATTAGTTGATTCCTCTAATCCAAGAACATAATATGTCCTCTAATCCAAGAACATAGTATCTGTTTGTATCATCTTTTTGATTTCTTTCATCCATGTTATATAGTTGACTGCATACAGGTCTTTTGCCTCCTTAGTTAGGTTTATTCCTTGGTATTTTATTCTTTTTTGCAATGGTAAATGGGAGTGTTTCCTTAATTCCTCTTTCAGATATTTCATCGTAGGGGTATAGGAATGCAAGAGATTTCTGTTCATCAATTTTGTATCCTGCCACTTTACCAAATTGACTGATGAGCTCCAGTAGTTTTCAGGCAGAATCTTTAGGATTCTCTATGTATACTATCATGTCATCTGAAAACAGTGACAGTTTTACTTCTTTTCCAATTTGGATTCCTTTTATTACTTTTCCTTCTCTGATTGCCATGGCTAAAACTTCCAAAACTATGTTGAATAATAGCATTGAGAGTGGGCAACCTTGTCTTGTGCCTGATCTTAGAGGAAATGGTTTCACTTTTTCACCTTTGAAGAACGATGTTGGCTGTGGGTTTGTCATATATGGCCTTTATTATGTTGAGGTAGGTTCCCTCTATGCCCACTTTCTGCAGGGTTTTTATCATAAGTGGGTGTTGAATGCTGTCAAAAACTTTTTCTGCATGTATTGAGTTGGTCATATGGTTTTTATCCTCAATTTGTTAATATGCTGTATCACATTGATTGATTTGTTTATATTGAGTAATCCTTGCATTCCTGGGATAAACCCAACTTGATCATGTTGTATGATCCTTTTAATATGCTCTTGGATTCTCTTTGCTAGTTGAGAATTTTTGCATCTAGCTTCAGGAGTGATATTGGCCTGCATTTTTTTGTTGTTGTTGTTGTTCTTTTTGACATCTTTGTCTGGTCTTGGTATCAGGGGGATTATGGGCTCATAGAATGAGTTTGGGAGTGTTCCTACCTCTGCTATATTTTGGAAAAAATTTGAGAAGGGTAGGTGTTAACTCTTTTTGAAATGTTTGATAGAATTCACCTGTCAAGGCATCTGGTCCTGGGTTTTTGTTTGTTGGAAGATTTTTAATCACAGGTTCAATATCAGGGCTTGTGACTGGTCTGTTCATATATTCTATTTCTGCCTAGTTCAGTCTTGGTAGGTTGTACTTTTGTAAGAATTAGTCCATTTCTTCTCAGTTGTCCATTTTATTGGCATATAGTTGCTTGTAGTAGTCTCATGACCCTTTGTATTTCTATAGTGTCAGTTTTTACTTCTCCTTTTTCATTTCTAATTCTGTTGAATTGAGTCTTCTCCCGTTTTTCTTGATGAATCTGGCTAATGGTTTATCAATTTTCTTTATCTCCTCAAAGAGCCAGATTTTAGTTTTATTGATCTTTGCTATTATTTCCTTCATTTCTTTTTCATTTATTTCTGATCTGAACTTTATGATTTCTTTTCTGCTGCTCATTTGGGGTGTTTTTTCTTCTTCTTTCTCTAATTGTTTTAAGCATAAGGTTAAGTTGCTTATTTGAGATGGTTCTTGTTTCTTGAGGTAGAGTTGTATTATTATAAACTTACCTCTTAGAATTGTTTTTGCTGCATCACGTTGGTTTTTGGTTGTCATGTTTTCATTGCCATTTGTTTCTAGGCATTTTTTGATTTCCTCTTTTATTTCTTCAGTGATCTCTTGGTTATTTAGTAGTGTATTGTTTAGGCTCCATGTGTTTGTATTTTTTACACTTTTTTTTCCTGTAGTTTATATCTAGTGTCATATCATTGTGGTCAGAAAAGATACATGATACAATTTCATTTTTCTTAAATTAACCAAGGCTTATTTTGTGACCCAAGATATGATCTATCCTGGTGAATGTTCCATGAGCACTTGAGAAGAAAGTGTATTCTGTTGTTTTGGGATGGAAGGTCCTATAAATATCAGTTAAGTCCAACTGGTCCAATGTGTCATTTAAAGCTTGTGTTTTCTTATTTATTTTATTTTGGATGATCTGTCCACTGGTGAAAGTGGGGTGTTCAAGTCCCCTACTATTATTGTGTTACTGTTGATTTCCCCTTTTATGGCTGTTAGCATTTGCCTTATGTATTCAAGTGTTACTATATAGGGTGCATATATATTTACAACTGTTACATTTTCTTCTTGAATTGATCCCTTGATCATTATGTAGTGTCCTTCTTTGTCTCTTGTAATAGTCTTTATTTTAAAGTCTATTTTGTCTGATATAACTATTTCTACTCCAGCTTTCCTTTGATTTCCATAAACTATCTTTTTCCATCACTCGACTTTCAGTCTGTGTGTGTTCGTAGGTCTGAAGTAGGTCTCTTGTAGGCAGCATATATATAGGTCTTGTTTTTGTATCCATTCAGCCAGTCTATGTCTTTTGGTTGGAGCATTTAATCCATTTACATTTAAGGTAATTATCGATATGTATGTTCCTATTACCATTTTATTAATTGTTTTGGTTTTGTTTTTGTAAGTTTTTTCCATCTCCTGTGTTTTCTGCCTAAAGAAGTTCCTTCAGCATTTGTTGTAAAGCTGGTTTTGTGGTGCTGAGTTCTCTTACCTTTTGCTTGTTGGTAAATGTTTTAATTTCTCCAACAAATCTGAATGAGATCCTTGCTGGGTAGAGTAATCTTGGCTGTAGGTTTTTCCCTTCCATCACTTTAAATATGTCCTGCCTCTCCATTCTGGGTTACAGTGTTTCTGCTGAAAGATCAGTTGTTAACCTTATGGGGATTCCCTTGTATGTTGTTTGTTGATTTTCCTTTGCTGCTTTTAATAATTTTTTGTATTTAATTTTTGAAAGTTTCATTAATATGTGTCTTGGCATGCTTCTCTTTGGATTTATCCTGTGTGGGATTCTCTGAACTTCCTGGACTTGATTGATTATTTCCTTTCCCATGTTAGTTAAATTTTCAATTATAATCACTTCATATATTTCCTCAAGCCCTTTCTCTTTCTCTTCTTCTCTGGGACCCTTATAATTTGAAAGTTGGTGTATTTAATTTTGTCCCAGAGGTCTCTGAGACTGTCCTCATTTCTTTTTGTTATTTATTCTTTATTCTGCTCTGTGGTATTTATTTCCGCTACTTTATCTTCCAGGTCACTTATCCATTCTTCTGCCTCAGTTAGTCTGCTATCAATTTCTTCTATAGAATTTTAAATTTTATTTATTGTGTTTTTCATCATTGTTTGTTTGCTCTTTAGTTCTTCTAGTTCCTTGTTGAACATTTCTTGTATTTTCTTCATTCTATTTGCAAGATTTTGAGTCATCTTTACTATCATTATTCTGAATTCTTTTTCAGGTAGACTGCCTATTTCCTCTTCATTTGTTTGGTCTGGTGGGTTTTTACCTTGCTCCTTCATTTGCTGTATATTTCTCTGTCTTTTCATTTTGTTTAACTTACTTTGTTTGGGGTCTCCTTTTCACAGGCTGAAGGTTCATAGTTCCCATTTTATTTGGTGTCTGTCCCCAGTGGATGAGGTTAGTTCAGTGGCTTGTATAGGCTTCCTGGTGGATGGGATTTGTGTCTGTGTTCTGGTGTGTGGAACTGGATCTTGTCTCTCTGGTGGGCAAGGCCACATCCAGTGGTGTGTTTTGGGGTGTCTGTGAACTTATTATATTTTTAGTTAGCCTCTCTGCTAATGGGTGGGTTTGAGATCCTGTCTTTCTAGTTGTTTGGCATGTGACGTCCAGCACTGGAGCTTGCTGGCTGTTGAGTGGAGCTCAGTATTAGTGTTAACAAAGACCTCTGGGAGAGCTCTTGCTGGTTGTTATTACATGTTGCTGGGAGATCTCTGGTTGTCCAGTGTCCTGCACTTGGCTCTCCTACCTCGGAGGTTCAGGCTTGACACCTGGCTGGGTCACCAAAACCCTCTCAGCCACACCACTCTGTAGAAAAGGAAGAAAAAAAAGGAAGAAAAAATCAATAAGTATAGTAAAATAATAAAAAATAACAATAAAATAAATAAATAATAGAAAAATAAGAGAGCAACCAAAACAATAAACAAATCCACCAGTGATAACAAGCACTAAAAAGTAAACTAAGATAAACATAAAAATCAGAAAAAAATCAGTGCAGACAGCAAATCCCACGTCTACAATTGCTCCCAATGTCCACTGCCTTAATTTTTGGAATATTTTTGTCTATTCAGGTACTTCACAGATTCAGCGTTCATCAAGTTGATTGTGGGGATTTAAATCCGCTGCTCCTGAGGCTGCATGGAGAAATTTCCCTTCTTCTTCTTTGTTTGCACAGCTACTGGGGTTCAGCTTTGGATTTGATGATGCCTCTACATATAGATCACCCTCAGGTCTCTGTTCCCCACCCAGACAGAGGGGGTTAAAGCAACAGCTGATTATGGCTCTCTTGCTCTCTCAGGTTGAGTAGAGGGAGGGGTATGTTTGTCATAATTGGGATGTGGGATGAGCCTGTGGTGGCAGAGGTCAGTGTGAATTTGCAACAGCCTGAGGAGTGCCATGTGTTCTCCTGGGGAAATTGTCCCTGCATCTAGGGACCCTGGCAGTGGCGTGCTGCCCAGGCCTCCAGGGAGAGTGTGGGTAGTGACCTGTGCTTGCACACAGGATTGTTCATGGCAGCGGCAGCAGCCTTAATGTTTCATGCCTGTCTCTGGGGTCTGAGCTGATAGCCATGACTCATGCCACACTGGAGCTCACTTTGGTGGTACTCTGCTTTCTGTGGCACATGGAGAAGGAATCCCTTCTCCTTGCACACCCTAAAAAAATGGTCTGTTACCTCTTCAGCAGGTCCAGAATTTCCCCCTGACTCCTAGCTAGCTGTGGCACACTAGCCCCCTTCAGGCTGTCTTCAAGCAACCAATCCCAGTCCTCTCCCTGGGGTCTGAACTCCAAAGCCCAAGCCTCAGTTCCATGCCCCCACCCATTACGGTGGGTGAGCAGACAAGTGTCTCAGGCTGGTGAATGCTGGTTGGCACCAATCCCCTGTGTGGCAATCTGTCTGCTTTACCATCTGCACCCCTGTTGCTGTGCTCTCCTCCATGGCTCTGAAGCTTCCTCCCCACGCCCCTCTCATCTCCACCAGTGTAGGGACTTCCTAGTGTGTGGTAACTGTGGTAACTTTTCCTCCTTCACAGCTCCCTCCCAGAGATGCAGGTCCCATCCCTATTATTTTGTCTCTATTTTTCCTTTTTTCTTTTGCCAGTCAGGTACGTGGGGATTTTCTTGGCTTTAGGGCAGTCTGAGGTCTTCTGCCAGCATTCAGCAGGTGTTCTGTAGGAGTTTTTCCACCTGTAGATGTATTTTTGATGTATTTGTGGGGAGGAAGGTTATCTCCACATCTTACTCCTCCCCCACCTTGAATGTCTCCCCCTTTGGTGCTTTCCAAGTCACCTCAATTCTGCCTCCAAAAAGTCCTCTCTCTTTTCCTTCCCTTCTTTTTTGTTAAACTAATTCAACAAGGAGGTCCTGAGACTAATGTGGTTCTAATACATTAACAGCCACCAGAAGAAAACCCTTTTTTAAAATTTTATAATTTTTATTGTTTTTACAATAACCACCGTTACATAGTCTGCATATTTTAGTGTGATAACCCATTTATTCAACTTTATTGTCTAAATGCTTATTTTAACCATATGTCCTTTTATCCCTTATTTTTTTGTTTTCATTTGATTAAATTATATACTGATTTACTTACAGGTCAAAGATTTAAATATGCTTAATAAAATTATAGTATATTGCTAATTATTCATTAGTTTTTTCATGACATTTTTAGAATATTAAGTATTCATCTAAGCAGAATATAGTTATATGATTTTTGCAGATTACGATTATAATTTCCACATTAAAGATTAGTATTTTTAAATGAGTTTAGTTGCTACACTAAAAATTACATGGAAAGACTTGTAATAATTTGCCACGTTATTTTATTAAAAAAGGAATGTTACTGCAAAAAAAAAAATGAAAGAAAAAGTAAACCCAGGTAATTCGCCTCCATGTTGATCCTTGTGTGTCCTAGGGTCACTCTCTGTTCTTCCTTCTTCTTTCCACCTTTCAAAGTTATCTTATGTTTGTTTTATATATAATGTCCAAGGTTTTTATTTGTACTTAGTGGCAGATATATGAAAAAAATACATCCACCCCACCTTCCCTGAAATCTTTGTTCACCCACATGTACAGTCTTAAATGTACCATTCATTCAATTATCAGAATGTAATTAAAGAAAACAAAATTAATCTAAAAATATTTTAAATGACCATTTTAAAATATATGTGACCATTGTATTAGATTGAAGCATGTGCAATTGATGATATTCAACAGTTTTTGATCTATAAAAATGTCACTTTCATAGGAAAATCATTTGCTACATCACATTAAAAATGTGATGAACTAAGATTTCACTAATAATGTCATAGCAACCCAAATCAGAGAAATAAGGAGTGGGGTAGACAATTATAGATAACTTCATTTCTGTCATAATAATCTCGGAAACAACTCACAAATTAAGATCCTTGGCTCTTTTTATGTTTTAATGGATTAAAACTAAAGACGGTTGAGTTGCAAATGTTGGGCATTTCTGCCAAGAATAGTTATGCAGACCATGGTTTGCAAACATCTAAGGGTTGGGCTTCCTTTGTGGTGCAGTGGTTGAGAGTCCGTCTGCCGATGCAGGGGATATGGGTTTGTGCCCCGGTCCAGGAATGTCCCACATGCCACGGAACGGCTAGGCCCGTGAGCCATGGCCGCTGAGCCTGTGCGTCCGGAGCCTGTGCTCCGCAACGGGAGAGACCACAACAGTGAGAGGCCTGCGTACTGCAAAAAACAGCAACAACAACAACAAAACATCTAGGGGTCATTCTGGTAAAGTATTGTTTATTATTAAGAAAATTTTCTGGTAAATGACAGTAAAATATCCTGCCCTAATAAAATTAATTTATTACTATAGCTTTTCAAAACATGGAAGCACAGTGTTTTAAATGGAGGACACTTTTTCTCATGTGAACAAATGTATCTATGGGCTAGTAATAACACATATGTTTTCTTAATCAGCTGGGCTCTTGAAGTGCTAAGATAACTAAACATTGAAGATATTTTTATTTGGCATAAGTGAGGTTTTAGGTAATGTTAAAAAGCAGCAGCTATATAGAGGTAGAGAAGAGCACTCCTTCAGTTTTCCAGTCTGCACAGATTGTGTCCCTAAGGCAGAAGATAGTCTGAGAGCCAGGCATAAACCAGAATGTAAGTTTCTTCCTCCTGAATTTGGTGGCAATTATTTTCATAAGGAGAAGCATTAATTGTTTCTAATAATCTGTATCTATCAGGCTTATAATAAAAGTTAATATTTCCCAGATTCTGGAAATAATTTTTCAGGGTTTAGAGAGCATTTTTACTCATTTTTGTGTTTTTAACCTTTCTGTATATTCATAGATATTTTAAATAAACTACTGGGGGCTGCATCAGTGGCCAGATGTCATTTTAAACAAAGAGTTGCATACTCATAACATTTTATTTTTTAAATAATTAAATTTTCTGACCAATATTTCAAAGGTCAACAAGTGCTTTCTGGATTTTTGGTTCAAACAAAGCTCACTTAAGAAAACTGCCAGGGTCAAGAGCTGAATGGTATTAAAGGCAGGGAGGAGGGAGTGGATGGATTCTGGATATATATGTACTTTAGATTGGCATTTTTCCTAGAATGGAACAAATTGTTCCTAACTCTTGTCTGGTTGTTACTGTTAGTAATACAAAGCCATTAAATTCAATAATGATCTCAGCACCAAACCTCACCCAAATAGCTTCCAGTTTCACAGTTTGAATCTCAAATTGCATTAATTCACCTCCATCCCCTGTCTAGATAGTCTTTATGATGAGAGGTTATTCCCTATGGACTATACTTGATTTTGACAAGCCCACTCTTGGTAATCACAGTGCTTTGTACTCATCCAAAGCTTGAGTTTTCACTAACTATTGTCAGTCAAACTGTTCACTTCCAGCTGTTAAAGTTCAGAATCACTGGACACAGTTAAGAGGTAGAGAAAGAATCTTCTTCCATCATATAAATGGTGATGATGTAATTGGAAAAAAATCACTCATCTGATTACACAGAGTTCTCCAGTTTCATTTGTAAAAGTCTGTCTCTCCAACTACTTTTTTAAAGCTATAAGGGGAGCAGTGATGTGTTTTTCTTCTATAAAATTCATAGAGACTATTCACGTAGCTGAGGATAGTGTTAAGAGTTAATTGATGCATATTGGCTTGAATGAATAACCTTAAGTCATTCATGGTTTTTTAAAATTAACTATTTAAAGGGGAATTTTTGACTAACCACATGTGGATCATTAGCCTTACTGTGTGCCTACTATAAAAAAAACAGGGTCAGGAACAAGGGATACCAAAGAAAAGAAAGAAAGGGAGACTTATTCTTAAGCATCATATAGACAAGTAGAAATAATCAGATGAAAGATATAAAGAGCTGCATCATGGAAGACACATAGCTAAAATAATTCAGAGAAAAAATTTAAAAAAGATATTTTGCAATTGCACATTCTTGGAAAGAGCCATGGAAGGAATAATCTTTGACTGGATTTTTAAAAGCTAGGTACGAATTAGATAAGCAGACATGGAAGACAGAAAAATATTTATTAATTTAATAATGTATTCATGTCATGCACTTATTTGGTGTCTACCTTGATATTTAGATAATGACATCTAAATCAGTGCTTATCTCAATCAAATGACTTCTGACATGGCAGAAATTGTGTGGGGAAGAGTTCAGAGATCATAATGATATGTCCTAGAGGCCTTGATTAGCTATGGATACCACCTAGAAATAAATAAGGATCACATGCCAATTCTAAAATTGTTATTTTTAAAATGTAACTTTGGAGAAGTTACACATTTATTCAAGAAATTATTACTGAGGCCATACTATGTGCAAGACATATTGATTTTTATCCTATGTAAAAAGGCAAACATAAATTACAGACAAGGTTAGGGTTAGAGATATGGATCTTAGAATGGGGAATATAAATACAATACGTAGCATCATTGATATGGAAAAACTATCTGTGAAAACCTTTTGAACAGGCTGGAGAATCAGCATGCTTATACACTATATTATCTCTGCCATTTATTAGCTCTGTGGGCAAGTTATCTACCTAAATTTCAGGATTTACTTTAACAAATAACCATGAGAGAATTAACCACTTCTTTAGTTTATTGTGCTGGCTACCTTTATAGATAAACTTTAAGCCATACAAATGGTACTGGCATAAAGTAGAACTCAAAAATCTCAATTAGTGTTATTATTGAAGAACGCTAAGATGAAACCCTAGAAAACATTAGCATTAATGCAAAAATTGATAAAAGAGAGAAAGTCAAAAAGATAGCAAGAGCCAGGGGGTTGAGCTATTTCATAAAGCCTCATGGAAAGAAGAGATTCAAAATGTGGAAGGACTAGAGAATCACATTCCCAATCAATTTTCCCACAGGTAAAAAAAGAAGAGTGCTGAAAAGAAAGCCATGAGATTTGAAAGGTAGCAGGTTTTGGGTGACCTTTGTTTGGAACAGTTCCAGCTGGACTGTCAGAGTAGAAGTTTGATGTACAAGCTTGGAAGTAAGAAAGAGAATGAAGTGAAATGACAATATTCAGTTTGTTTGATATTGAAGGTAAGCAAACTATAGGTTAAGTGGAGTGTGGGATGGAGAAGATGGTTTTGTTAGAATGTGGGTCAGGCAAAAGGAATAACATCCATGAAAGAGGAAAAATTAGAGAAAGATGAAGTATTTAATAGAAAATGTCACAAAGAAGATTTAAAAAATAAGCTCTGGGGCTTCCCTGGTGGCACAGTGGTTGAGAGTCCACCTGCCGATGCAGCGGACACGGGTTCGTGCCCAGTCTGGGAAGATCCCACATGTCATGGAGCGGCTGGGCCCGTGAGCCATGGCCACTGAGCCTGTGCATCTGGAGCCTGTGCTCCGCAACGGGAGAGGCCACAACAGTGAGAGGCCCACGTACCACACACACACACACACAAATCAAAGGCACATGTAGAGAGATTCTCTGTGGAAAAAAAATAGTAAGGAAGCCTCCTTGATTCAGACAGGAAAAATGGATAAAATATAGATTGGCAATACATAGTGAAGGAGATGTAAAGACCTTACATCTATTTCCTAGGAAGTTGAAGTCCAATGACTGAAAGTGAGAAGCTTATTGACAGAGGAATCTGGAAGAGAAAGGCTTGGAACTACTTAGGAAGGCAAGGTTGTGAGGTAGGGATAAGTCAACATTTTGCATAACATTTTTGAGGACCACATAATATTGGAACATATTAATTAAAAAAGCAAGTCCATCAGAATGGTTACGCATTTTCTCTGGAAGTGCTAGAGTTCCACCCATAAGAAGAGAGGAAAATAATTAACTAGACCCAGGTGGGAGAGAACTAAAACCCCCCCTTGAGTTTTTTCAAAGTGTTTGAGTTTCAACCTAGGGAAAGGAGGCACCAATAGCTTGAGAGAATGACAAAGTACAAGATAGAGCCCATGCCCTCAAGAAGGTTTTACTGTAGAAGAAAAGATTGAGGTATACATAAAGGCAATATAAAAACGTATAACAAGTACTACTGAGTGATAAAACAAGTGTTACAAGGGCATGGAAAAAAGAAAATAATTCAACAAGGTTAATTAGAGAAGTTTATTTAATGTAAGGAACATTAATGAAGGTTTAAAGAGAACAGTCATTATCTGGCTCTTAACTCAAAGTGTTTCTTGTTGTTTTAAATTTATACTGTTTTTCTATTCTTGACCTGTACTGTTAGGATTTGAGAAAATAGGGTTCCATAAAGTCAGGAACCCAAATTGGTCTCTAGAGAGAACCTGAATATTAGGCAGCATGATGAGTCTTCCAGAGTATGGTCAATCATAGGGCTAGAGCAGGGTGGATACCTCTGTTGTAATGACAGCTGAAAGCCAGGATGAAACTTGAGACTGGAAGCAAGCATTTGAATGTTAGTAATTCAATAGCATAAGAGATTTGGAATAGAAAGAGAAGATGGTCTACTCTTGAGCACCAGAGAAGAATAATAGGATATGGGCAAGATGCCGGGAAAATATCACCTTCTCACAAAGCCACATGGCCTTCGGCAAAACTGAGATTTTTGAAGCTAACTTTACATGAGTAAGCCTTCATAATGGGACATGCATTGCAGGTAAAAGTCAAATCAAATGGAAAGAAATATGTAAGGCAAAGAAGACAATTTTCAGGAGTCATGGACACAGTGTCATCTATCATGGGAAGAAACCAGAGGTCAGTGCAGCATAGTAAGAAACCAAGGGGAAGAAGAAAGTGCCTTTTGTTCATGAATTAAGGGATCAAAGTAAGACTGACATATATTAGGGTGATCATAGAAAAGAAGTAACAAACAATCCAGGGATAGAAGAATTGACCTGAGATGTCAAAACCAGAAATAGTCATAAAGACGCTCTGTAAGGAAATTAGAATCCTATCAGTCTTAATGTTGATGCCAAGTATCTGCCAGCTATCTGGAGTTACAATCTGGTTACCATAACCTAGTATCCTATATAGATAAGTTAAATATATACTAAACTTGAGAAACTTGTATAGGAATATCTAAAACGGGAACATAGAAAGGGACTAGAGAAAAAAAGACTTAGCACTACTATTATTTCAATAAATACTAATTATTTAATATCTGTAGCAACTTCCAACAGGTATTTTATCTTTATGTATGAGAAATGGTTTCAGGAAAATCTCTCACAAAAACAAAGCAAAGCAAAACAAAACCTTTGTTTAAAATCATGGGGATTTATCCTTCTTCAAGATAAGCACACAAGTGGACACACTGAGGTTTCTGTGGTTGATTGAGAAGCTGTGGCATAAATTAGGGAGAAACTAAACCCGTCAGATTAAAGCTAGGAGTGGGAGAGAGAAAGTGAAGAAAGATCATACAAGTTTTCAGACTCAGAAAAAATATTGACTTCTTGTGCCACTTATTAAGGGAATCAGAGATGACACATGAAACACCAATCCACCTAGGTAGAATTAGTAGAATTCAATGAGAAGAGAAGGATACTTCAGACACTCCATGTAGCATTCAAGAATTCAATTATAAAATGTTAACTAATTCTAAACGATTAGAAGTGAAAGAGCCATAGAAATAAATCCTTCCCAATTCTCTTTGGTCTCCTGCAAATGCCAAGAAAGCTCAGCTCAAACGTGTGGAGGGTTTTCTGAATCACATCACATTCTCTCCACCTCCCCAAATCCAGGCTGTTTTGTCTCTGAGGGTCATTCGGAATACCTTTTCATCATAGTGTCACTACAGAGGAAACAACATTAAAGTCAATTTTTTTATGTTTTTCAGGTTTCTGCTGGGCTTGCCCTATACAAGAAAGGCAAAGAAAATCTTTTGAGAGGTGAGATATAAAGACAAATTGTCTATTAATAATTTTTTATAAACTGCCTACTCAGACTGCCTCCTATGGATATTAATAACACTCAGGTCTTCTTAAGTCCAAATGCTATTGATGTAATAATGTCCTGAGGGACTTTCTTTGTGACACAGTGGTTGAAAATCTGCCTGCTAATGCAGGGCACATGCGTTCGATCCCTGGTCCGGGAAGATCCCACATGCCATGGAGCAATTAAGCCCACGCACCACAACTACAGAGCCTGTGCTCTAGAGCCCGTGAGCCGCAACTACTGTGCCTGTGTGCCACAGCTACTGAAGCCCACAGGCCTACAGGCTGTGCTCTGCAACAAGAGAAGCCACTGCAATGAAAAGCCTGCACACTGCAAGGAATAGTAGGCTCTGCTGACCGCAATTAGAGAAAGCCTACACGCAGCAACGAAGACTCAACACAGCCCAAAATAAATAAATAATGTTCTGAAAGATCCTCCCATGGATATTTACGATTTTCATCTTTACACTGAATCTCCCCCCCCACACACACACACTCTATTCATTATCAACTCTTTTGTCCTGTGGAGTAAGGCTTAGCAGTTAAATATCTTATTTATTAGAAACTAGCCAGTCTGAGTTCAAACCCATACTAAGCCTCAGTTTCTTCACTGTGATTTGGGGCTACTGTTAGCTCAAAGGACGTTTGAGAAGATTAAATGAAATAATGCCAGTAAAGTGCTTGAGAAATAGAAAGTTGTAGTAGTTGTTGTTATATTAATCATTATTATAATTACACTTCTCACCAAGTGGTATTTTTCTTCTATTCTAACCTATATGTATCTTTTTATAACATCTTTATTGGAGTATAATTGCTTTACAATGGTGTGTTAATTTCTGCTTTTTAACAAAGTGAATCAGTTATACATATACATAGGTTCCCATATCTCTTTCCTCTTGCGTCTCCCTCCCTCCCACCCTCCCTATCCCACACCTCTAGTGGTCACAAAGCACCGAGCTGATCTCCCTGTTCTATACAGCTGCTTCCCACTAGCTATCTATTTTATGTTTGGCAGTGTATATATGTCCATGCCACCCTCTCACTTTGTCACAGCTTACCCTTCCCCCTTCCCATATCCTCAAGTCCATTCTCTAGTAGGTCTGTGTCTTTATTCCTGTCTTACCCCTAGGTTCTTACTAGTCCTTCAAAGTGCAGTTAAAATTCCACTTGTCTCAATTATTTCACTACTATTAAAGAGTAGTATACTTAGGACATAATTAGGTTATTAAAGAAACAAAATTCAATTGAGCATATTTTAAAGTTTTAATTGGCTTTACTGAATGATTCATAGATCAGGCAACATCCCATTTAGCAAGTAAAGAGTAGCTCCAAAGGGCTACACAGAAAGGTTTCTAAAGGCAAAACAAGAAGTCATACATTCTGGAAAAGGCAAACCTATGGAGAGAGTAAAAAGATTAATTGTTCCCTGGGGTTGGGGCAGGGAGAATGAATAAGTGGAGCACAGAGGATTTGTCATTATCTATTTGTCCAAACCCATAGAATACACAATACCAAAAGTGAATCCCAATGTAAAATATGGATTTTTTATGGTTATGCTGTGTCAGTGTAGGCTCATCACTTATAACAAATATGCCTCTCATGGGAGATATGGATAGTGGGGGACACTGCATTTGAGGAGACAGATTGTATATGGAAAATCTCTGTACCTTCTCCTTTTTGTGGAAAAAAATGGATCTTATTAGGTGGATTACCTCATCTTCCTTTGGGGAATGGAAAGGGCCTGTGTGACAGGTTACCTCATTGGTGTTCACCAGAAAATTACTGATTGACCTGTTAAGACTACATTTCTGGGGGAATTTGAATGTTCGGTTAGGTTAGGAATTAAGTCCCTTTTTGGTTACATGGCATAACGTAAGTGACTCAATCTGGAGCTTGTGGTTTTCTTTTTAAGAAGACGAAGTTATATAAAAACCTCATTGACACCCCTAAATTGGAAAGGAGAAAGAAGACAATAGGGTTATCCCAATCAACTAGTAGTAAACTAGCTAGGAAACTATACTTCCTTTGAAATGGTGCTTGCAGTGAACAGACAGTTATGTCGTTGTAGAAGAGCTTCTTTCCAGAGGTAATAATCATCCAAGGGATGACAGAAAGAAAATTAAATCAACAGAGCAAGGCCTCTTCTGCCATGAGAATTAGCTAAGAAAGTAGGAGTGGAATGCATATTTCTCAGGAATCTGCTCCATTGAGCAGACAACTTCTGTTTGGATCCTGTGGTCACAGTAAGCTTAGAGTGAGTGCTTTAGAATGAGCCCTTGGACCATATGGGTACAGCAAACAGTTAGTTGGCATAATGGTGTGACTTTGCTGAAACAATCACTCCTTTCAGAAAATTAGAGAAAAATAAAGATGCCTATGAAAAGACACAATCTAAGGGAAAACTCCTATGAAGATTTGGAAAATGGTCATTCTGACAATTTCCTATAGAAAGCAGAACAAAATTTTAGAATATTTTATATGCTTAGAAAATTATTCAAGAGGGTAGATTAACTGAGAAGAGTAAGCCACCATAAAGGAGGAATAATCTGAGATCATGAAAGATTACATAGGAAGAAAATCTTATTTGCAAAATTAAGAAAAAATGAAGAGCAGCTAGATAATGTTAAACAACTTACAGTTCTGTCAAATGATAACCATATAATTAGAGGATAGATAAGATATATGAAAGAATGAGGCAGGATCTCTTGTAACTTACAGTAATCTCAGAAAGGCACACCTAAACTGAGTTGAAACAATGGTTAAAGAATTGTACAAATAAGAATTTTTAGGAAGAGGATATGCTTGTGTCAGAGTATGCAAATCACCATGCACCAAGAAATATTAAAGAACAGAAAGATATTAGAACACAAAATTTACTTGTTTTGAATTTCCAAATAAAAAGAAAATCATATAAAGTCAAAAGTGAAATACTTAAAGCAAATAATAATAATAATAGCTATTAATAAAGAGTAGATTCAGATATTTTCTTATACCACTAAATACCAAAAGATAAGCAATGTATACTCACAGGTTTTGAAGGGAGGTGATTGTGACCAAAAACATCCATAGTCAGGGGTGTTGCTCATGTCTGAGAAAAACAAGATATTTTAAAACATTCTAGGAGAAATTTGAGAAGATGGCAGAAGAGTAAGACGCAGAGATCACCTTCCTCCCCACAGATACATCAGAAATATATCTACACGTGGAACTGCTCCTATAGAACACCCACTGAACGCTGGCAGAAGACCTCAGACCTCCCAAAAGCAAGAAACTCCCCACATACCTGGGTAAGGCAAAAGAAAAAAGAGAAAACAGAAACAAAAGAATAGGGACGGGACCTGCACCAGTGGGAGGGAACTGTGAAGGAGGAAAGGTTTCCACACACTAGAAGCCCCTTTATGGGCAGAGACTGTGGGTGCTGGGGGAGAAGCTTTGGAGCCACAGAGGACAGCACAGCAACAGGGGTGTGGAGGGCAAAATGGAGAGAATCCTGCACAGAGGATCAGTGCTGACCAGCACTCACCAGCCCAAGAGGCTTGTCTGCTCACCCGCCGGAATGGGCGGGGGCTGGCAGCTGAGACTTGGGCTTCGGTCAGATCACAGGGAGAGGAATGGAGTGGGCGGCATGAACACAGCCTGAAGGGGGCTAGTGCGCCACAGCTAGCCGGGAGGGAGTCCGGAAAAGGTCTGGAGCTGCCGAAGAGGCAAGAAACTTTGTCTTCCCTCTTTGTTTCCTGGTGCACGAGGAGAGGGGATTAAGAGTGCTGCTTAAAGGAGCTCCAGAGACGGGGAGAGCCACGGCTATCAGCGTGGACCCCAGAGACGGGCATGAGATGGTAAGGCTTCTGCTGCAGCCACCAAGAAGCCTGTGTGTGAGCACAGGTCACTATCCACACCTCCCCTCCCGGGAGCCTGTGGAGCCCGCCATTGCCAGGGTACTGTGATCTAGGGACAACTTTCCCAGGAGAACACAAGGCACACATCAGGTTGCTGCAACATCACACCGACCTCTGCCGCCGTAGGCTCGCCCCACATCCATAGCCCTCCCTAGCCACCCCCCCCCCGCCTGATTGAGCCACAGCCCCCGAATCAGCTGCTCCTTGAACTGTGTCCTGTCTGAGCGAAGAACAGATGCCCTCAGGTGACCTAAAGGCAGAGGCTGTTCCAAATCCAAAGCTGAGCCCAGGGAGCTGTGCGAACAAAGAAGAGAAAGGGAAATAACTCCCAGCAGCCTCAGGAGCAGTGGATTTAATCTCCACAATCAACTTGATGTACCCTGCATCTGTGGAATACCTGAATAGACAACGAATCATCCCAATTTGAGGAGGTGGACTTTGGGAGCAAGATATATTATTTGTTCCCCTTTTCCTTTTTTTGTGAGTGTGTATGTGTAGGCTTCTGTGTGAGATTTTGTCTGTATAGCTTTGCTTTCACCATTTGTCCCAGAGTTCTGTGCATCCATTTTTTTTCTTAAAAATTTTTTTTCTTAATAATTATTTTTTATTTTAATAACTTTATTTTATTGTACTTTATTTTAATTTATCCACTTTCTTTCTTTCTTTCTTTCAATTTTCTCTCCCTTTTATTCTGAACCATGTGGATGAAAGGCTCTTGGTGCTCTAGCCAGGAGTCAGTGCTGTACCTCTGAGGTAGGAGAGCCAACTTCAGGACACCGTTCCACAAGAGACTTCCCAGCTCCATATAATATCAAATGGCAAAAATCTCCCAGAGATCTCCATCTCAATGCCAAACCCAGCTTTACTCAACGGCCAGCAAGCTACAGTGCTGGACAACCTATGCCAAACAACTAGCAAGACAGGAACACAGCCCCATCCAATACCAGAGAGACTGCCTAAAATCATAATAAGGCCACAGATACCCCAAAACACACCACCAGACAAGGACCCGCCCACCAGAAAGACAAGATCAAGCTTCATCCACCAGACACAAGCACTAGTCCCCTGCACCAGGAAGCCTATACAACCCACTGAACCAACCTTAGCCCCTGGGGACAGACACCAAAAACAACGGGAACTATGAATCTGCAGACTGTGAAAAGGAGACCAAAACACAGTAAGTTAAGCAAAATGAGAAGACAGAAAAACACACAGCAGATGAAGGAACAAGATAGAAACCCACCAGACCTAATAAATGAAGAGGAAATAGGCAGTCTACCTGAAAAAGAATTCAGAATAATGATAGTAAAGATGGTCCAAAATCTTACAAGTAGAATAGACAAAATACAAGAAACGTTTAACAAGGACCTAGAAGAACTAAAGAGCAAACAAACAATGATGAACAACACAATAATTGAAAATAAAAATTCTCTAGAAGGGATCAGGAGCAGAATAACTGAGACAAAAGAATGGATAAGTGATCTGGAAGATCAAATAGTGGATTAACTACTGAAAAGCAGAATAAAGAAAAAAGAATGAAAAGAACTGAGGAAAGTCTCAGAGACCACTGAGAAAACATTAAATGCACCAGCATTCGAATTATAGGCATCCCAGAAGAAGAAGAGAAATATAAAGGGACAGAGAAAATATTTGAAGAGATTATAGTTGCAAACTTCCCTAATATGGGAAATGAAATAGTTAATCAAGTCCAGGAAGCACAGACAGTCCCATACAGGATAAATCCAAGGAGACACACACAAAGATACCTATTAATCAAACTATCAAAAATTAAACACAAAGAAATCATATTAAAAGCAGCAAGGGGAAAGCAACACATAACACACAAGGGAATCCACATAAGGTTAACAGCTGATCTTTCAGCAGAAACTCTGAAAGCCAGAAGGGAGTGGCAGAACATATTTAAAGTGATGAAAGAGAAAAACCTACAAACAAGATGACTCTACCCAGCAAGGATCTCATTCAGATTTGATGGAGAAATGAAAACCTTTACAGACAAGCAAAAGCTGAGAGAGTTCAGCACCACCAAAGCAGCTTTACAACAAATGGTAAAGGAACGTCTCTAGGCAAGAAACACAAGAGAAGGAAAAGACAATAACAATACAATAACAAACCTAAAACAATTAAGAAAATGGAAATAGGAACATACATATCGATAATTATCTTAAATGTAAATGGATTAAATGCTCCAACCAAAAGACACAGACTGGCTGAATGGATAAAAAACAAGACCCGTATGTATGCTGTCTACAAGAGACCCACTTCAGACCTAGGGACACATACAGACTGAAAGTGAGGGGATGGAAAACGATATTCCATGCAAATGGAAACCAAAAGAAAGCTGGAGTAGCAATTCTCATATCAGACAAAATAGACTTTAAAATAAAGACTATTACAAGAGACAAAGAAGGGCCCTACATAATGATCAAAGAATGATCCAAGAAGAAGATATAACAATTGTAAATATTTATACACCCAACGTAGGAACACCTAATACATAAGGGAAATACTAACAGCCAAGAAAGCAGAAATCAACAGTAACACAATCATAGTGGGGACGTTAACACCCCATGTTCACCAATAGACAGATCATCCAAAATGAAAATAAATAAGGAAACACAAGCTTTAAATGATAATTAAACAAGATGGACTTAATTGATATTTATAGGACACTCCATCCAAAAACAACAGAATACACATGTTTCTCAAGTGCTCATGGAGCATTCTCCAGGATAGATCATATCTTGGGTCACAAATTAAGCCTTAGTAAATTAAAAAAATTGAAATTGTGTCAAGTATCTTTTCCGACCACAACACTATGAGACTAGATATCAATTATAGGAAAAGATCTGTAAAAAATACAAACACATGGAGGTTAAACAATACACTACTTAATAACAAAGTGATCATTGAAGAAATCAAAGAGGAAATTAAAAAACTACCTAGAAACAAATGACAGTGGAGACACATTGACCCAAAACTGATGGGATGCAGCAAAAGCAGTTCTAAGAGGGAAGTATATAGCAATACAATCCTACATTAAGAAACAGGAAACATCTCAAATAAACAACCGAACTTTGCACCTAAAGCAACAAGAGAAAGAAAAACAAAAAAAAAACCCAAAGTTAGCATAAGGAAAGAAATCATAAAGATCAGATCTGAAATAAATGAAAAATAAATGAAGGAAATGATAGGAAAGATCAAGAAAACTAAAAGCTGGTTCTTTGAGAAGATAAACAAATTGATAAACCATTAGCCAGACTCATCAAGAACAAAAGGGAGAAGACTCAAATCAATAGAATTAGAAATGAAAAAGGAGAAGTAACAACTGACACTACAGAAATACAAAGGATCATGAAAGATTACTACAAGCAATTCTATGCCAAAAAATGGACAACCCGGAAAAAATGGACAAATTCCTAGAAATGCACAACCTGCCAAGACTGAACCAGGAAGAAATAGAAAATATAAACAAACCAAACACAAGCACTGAAATTGAAACTGTGATTAAAAATCTTCCAACAAACAAAAGCCCAGGACCAGATGGCTTCACAGGAGAATTCTATCATACATTTAGATAAAAGCTAAAACCCATCCTTCTCAAACTCTTCCAAAATATAGCAGAGGGAGGAACACTCTGAAACTCATTCTACGAAGCCACCATCACCCTGTTGCCAAAACCAGACAAAGATGTCACAAAGAAAGAAAAATACAGGCCAGTATCACTGTTGAACAAAGATGCGAAAATCCTCAACAAAGCACTACCAAACAGAATCCTACAGCACATTAAAAAGATCATACACTATGATCAAGTGGGGTTTATCCCAGGAATGCAAGGATTCTTCAATATACGCAAATCAATCAATGTGATAAACCATATTAACACATTGAAAGAGAAAAACCATATGATCATCTCAATAGATGCAGAGAAAGTTTTTGACAGAATTCGACACCCATTTATGGTAAAAACCCTGCAGAAAGTAGTCATAGAGAGAACTTCCCTCAACATAATAAAGGTCATATATGACAAACCCACAGCCAACATCATCCTCAATGGGGAAAAGCTGAAACCATTTCCATTAAGATCAGGAACAAGACAAGGTTGCCCACTCTCTCCACTATTATTCAACATAGTTTTGGAAGTTTTAGCCACAGCAATTAGAGAAGAAAAAGAAATAAACAGAAGCCATATCAGAAAAGAATTAATAAAGCTCTCACTGTTTGCAGATGACATGATAGTATACATTAAGAATCCTAAAGCTGCTAACAGAAAACTACTAGAGCTAATCAGCGAATTTGGTAAAGTAGCAGGGTACAAAATTAATGCACAGAAATCTCTGGAATTCCTATATACTAATGATGAAAAATCTGAATGTGAAATTTCAAAAAGCACTCCCATTTACCATTGCAACAAAAAAGATAAAATATCTAGAAATAAACCTACCTAAGGGGACAAAAGACCTGTATGCAGAAAATTATAAGACACTGATGCAAGAAATTAAAGATGGAGAGATAAACCATGTTCTTGGACTGGAAGAATCAACATTGTGAAAATGACTCTACTACCCACAGCAATCTACAGATTCAATTCAATCCCTATCAAACTACCACTGGCATTTTTCACAGAACTAGAACAAAAAATTTCGCAATTTGTATGGAAACACAAAAGACCCTGAATATCCAAAGCAATCTTGAGAACGAAAAAAGGAGCTGGAGGAATCAGGCTCCCTGACTTCTGACTATAGTGCAAAGCTACAGTAATCAAGACAGTATGGTACTGGCACAAAAAACAGAAAGATAGATCAATGGAACAGGATAGAAAGCCCAGAGACAAACCCACGCACATATGGTCACCTTATCTTTGTAAAGGAGGCAAGAATATACAGTGGAGACAGCCTCTTCAATAAGTGGTGCTGGGAAAACTGGACAGGTACATGTAAAAGTATGAAATTGGAACACTCCCTAACACCATGCATAAAAATAAACTCAAAATGGATTAAAGACCTAAATGTAAGGGCAGACACTATCAAACTCTTAGAGGAAAATATAGGCAGAACACTCTATGACATAAATCACAGCAAGATTCTTTCTGACCCACCCCCTAGAGTAATGGAAATAAAAACAAAAATAAACAAATGGGACCTAATGAAACTTCAAAGCTTTTGCACAGCAAAGGAAACCATAAACAAGACCAAAAGACAACCCTCAGAATGGGAGAAAATATTTACAAATGAAGCAACTGACAAAGGATTAATCTCCAAAATTTACAAGCAGCTCATGCAGCTCAATAACAAAAAAAAAAAACAAACAACCCAAACCAAAAATGGGCAGAAGACCTAAATAGACATTTCTCCAAAGAAGATATACAGATTGCCAACAAAAACATGAAAGAATGTTCAACATCATTAATCATTAGAGAAATGCAAACCAAATCTACAATGAGATATCATCTCACACAGGTCAGGATGGCCATCATCAGAAAATCTGGAAACAATAAATGCTGGAGAGGGTGTGGAGAAAAGGGAACACTCTTGCACTGTTGGTGGGAATGTAAATTAATACAGCCACTATGGAA
The DNA here is from genome assembly GCF_949987515.2 of Delphinus delphis. NCBI lineage: Eukaryota > Metazoa > Chordata > Mammalia > Artiodactyla > Delphinidae > Delphinus > Delphinus delphis. Next base: position 59,536,912 of record NC_082695.1, read on the forward strand.
AACAGTATGGAGCTTCCTCAAAAAACTACACATAGAACTACCATACCACCCAGCAATCCCACTACTGGGCATATACCCTGAGAAAACCGTAATTCAAAAATAGTCATGTACCAAAATGTTCATTACAGCTCTATTTACAATAGCCTGGACATGGAAGCATCCTAAGTGTCCATCAACAGATGAATGGATAAAGAAGATGTGGCACATATATACAATGGAATATTACTCAGCCATAAAAAGAAACGAAATTGAGTTATTTGTAGTGAAGTGGATGGACCTAGAGTCTGTCATATAGAGTGAAGTAGGTCAGAAAAGAAAAATAAATACCATATGCTAACACATTTATACGGTATCTAAGAAAACAAATGGTCATGAAGAACCTAGGGGTAAGACGGTAATAAAGATACAGACCTACTAGACAATAGGCTTGAGGATATGGGGAGGGGGAAGGGTAAGCTCTGACAAAGTGAGAGAGTGGCATGGACATATATACACTACCAAACGTAAAATAGATAGCTAGTGGGAAGCAGCCGCATAGCACAGGGAGATCAGCTCAGTGGCTTGTGACCACCTAAGGGTGGGGATAGGGAGGGTGGGAGGGAGAGAGATGCAAGAGATATGGGAACATATGTATATGTATAGCTGATTCACTTTGTTATAAAGCAGAAACTAACACACCATTGTAAAGTAATTATACTCCAATAAAGATGTTAAAAAAAATTCTGGATTACAAAAGGTGATATGCATGTTCCGTACTGGAAAGTATTATGGGAAGATATACTTTAGCACTTTGTGAAATGAAGAAAATTAAAGAACTTACAAAGGGAATCATTGTATATCAAATGCAGAGTTGATGATAAATATCTGTAGTACCCTTTAAGTGAATATGTCAAAACTAATTATAGAAACCAAATATCTGCTATATAATAATTTAATGTTTTTATCTTAGCTCTGAAGCTCTAGATAAAATGAACAAGAAGTGGAAGTTGTATGATAGGATGGAAAAGAGTTAGGAGTAGAGCGATTAATCCTGAGGTGACTAAAGAGTTATACATCGGAATGAATATAATCTATGGTGGCACATATTTGGAATATATCAGTTCTTCTCCAGTTGATATAGAATGTTAAGGCAGTTGAAATCAAAATACCTACAGTGAGAATAAAAAGGCAGTTTTTGAAACATAAATGTGTGTTGGAGGATCTTGTCTTATGAATTATAAAACTATATAATTAAAACTGATTGTCGTGGACACATGTAAAACAAAATTAAATTTTTAAAGGGCAGAAAGCACAGTAATAATTTAGTATAGCATACATTTCCCTTACTCATTGAGAAAAAAATGGATAATTAAAAATTAAATATTGGGTCAATTGCCAGCATTTAGGGTTAAAAAAGAACCTTTAAAACAAACAACCAACAAAAAACTCCAAAGAATTTTAATGTTATCTCAAAGTATATTTTAAAATATATTCCATATTAAAGACTTAAATATAAAAAAACCATAAACATATTTGGAGAAAATGTTGGTAAGGATTTCTATTGATATTATATTGTTGTAGAGAAGAGCAGTAACAAAATTTAGGGTAATTAATTGCTAAATTTAGCAAGAGAAAAATTAAAAACAAAATTAAAGGACAAATAATAGCAAATTAGCAGTGTTTTCTATGTATATCCCAGAGGAATTCATAATATTCTTAATAGATGAATGGTACTTACAAATCAAAAGTAACAATGAAACAAAAAAATAAACTGGCCACTCTTCATGAGTGAGCCCTTTCGTATCTCTCTAGATAAATTCCTTGAAGCATTCTAGCCTTTCAAATCCTCCAACACCCTTGTGATTGCATGTCTTTCCCCACTAAACTGTAAGCTTCTTGTAGGCATGGTCTTTGCTTATCATGTTCACCTCTATATACTAAATCCTTAGCAGAGGGTTGGATGCATATATAAATTAATACATGTTGGTGTTACTGTTGAAGAATATGAATAAGAATTCACCAATTAGTACATGAAGATGATAATTAAATAAATGAAAATATTATATTCCAGTAGAAATAAAAATGCATATTAAAAATAATATAATAAGTAGTTAGCAAAGGGGAATGGTTGAGGGAGGGATAAAACAGGATTTGGGGATTAACATATACACACCACTATATATAAAATAAATAACCAACAAGGACCTAGTGCATAGCACAGGGAACTCTACTCAGTATTCTGTAATAACCCATATGGGAAAAGAATCTAAAAAAGAATGGATATATGTATATGTATAACTGAATCAGTTTGCTGTACACCTGAAAATAACATAATATTGTAAATCAACTATAGTCCAATATAAAATAAAAATTAAATTAAAATAAATAATAAGTAACAATGCTCACAGTTGGAAAAGATACAATAAATAAGTAAGCACTTTCCTACCATTAATGGGAATAAAAATTGGTGCAAATATTTTAGATTTGCTATAAATGGGTATTGAAAAAGTTTTCTGAATACTCTTTGACCCAGTGATTGTACTTGTAGGAACATTTCTGAAGAAACTAAATATGATAATATTTTGAGATTTTCTTTTTAGGATGTTTATGTTATCACAGCATTGTTTTAATGAAGAAAAAATAAAAATGATTTAAAATGTTCAACATTAAGTTATTGGTTAAATAAAATGATATATATTATTGCAACATAATATTCAGCTTTCAAAATGAATTTGTACAATATGAATTTGTATTCATATTTCAATATGAATATTTAATGATGTGTAATGTCTTTCATTTTTTTTAAAATGTGGATGATACCATATAATGGGTCAAACTTCATTGTCCAACAGAAATGCATAAGGAAAAACTTTAATGTATTGATGTCTGTAAATTGCCTAGTGTGATGATAAAAGTAAGGTACAAAAGAGACTCTGAGGCCCTGAATTGAAATTAATGGTGCTGAACTGGCAAGTCATCTGTTATTTGTTTTTTTAAAACCATGTTTTATATCCTTTTGGACAGTTTTTCTTAGGTAAGTTAAGCACTTCTTCTTGAATTTTTAATTTGAACAATTGACTTAGATGGAAAAAAAGATTCATGTTTAAATAATGAATACTGGGTAAATCTTTCCCATGAGGAAGCACTTCACTAGGCCCGACTGGAAAGTGGTTTCTTTGTCAGTTAATGAGCAAGGGGTGTTCCAGAGTGTTTGGCTTGGAGATCCAGCATTTACAAGACTTAAGTCCCCTACACGAGAAAAGCTAATGGAAGGCCCAGGAAGAGGGAATATTTATTTACTTTCTTTCTTACTTACATACAGCCATCAGTATTTTTGTCTGTGGTCTCTAGGCTCTGATCCAGTTTTTGTTTTTCAACTAACAGAGTCTTTTTCTTTAGCAAGAATATGAGGAAGTAACTTACATCATTATTTATTAAAATATACAGATTTTCCAAATGTATGCCCTTTCTCCTCTTGGTAATTCCCACCCACCACTCAATAAAATCATTTTTCAAAGCTCATTGTTTGTTATTTTCTTCTTTTAAACACACTATTCAGAGAAAAAAAATCACTGGAGATTCACATTATTCTAAACAATTTATGAGAAAACCTGTCTGGTTGTATTTCCCAGTAGAAAGGGCTGGGGCATTATTAAATGATTTGTTATCATTTTCTTCTGTAGACACCAAAAGATGAGACAGAAAAATCAAAGTTAATTAAGTAAAATCAATCCAGTTTTTTAAAGCATATATGTGTATATATTTTATATATGATTGCATTTTATAAATGTGTTTTTAAGTTTTGCTTTCTATATACATATGTATGAATATGGATGGGTGACATTCATTTTAAAAACTTTATTTTCACTCATTTCATATTTGAAGATGTAACTATAAAATGTACTAAATGGAAAACAGGAAAGCATGCCAACCACCAAGCTGATGGGAGACATCTGAAAAAAATTAGATACATTTTCAGAAGTACTTTTCCATTTCATCTCTGTGCCCCTGGCTAGTATGTTCTTTGTACACTGGATTCCAGTTTCAGAGATGTTGCCAAACATGCAGGGTGAGTGTATGGGCCTTGTGTCTCCTTCACTGATCAGATACAGCCAGGGAAATACTTGGGCCAAGCCCCCTGCCATGAATGTATGTGCCACTGATTCTGGTGAGTGTGTATGCATACACACACACACACACACACACACACACACACACACACACACACACACACACTTCATTTACTTGCTTTTTGTAAGGGGGTACTGGTGTAAGGAGAGAGGTTATTAAGATATTCAAGAAATAAATACAATTAAATCAATTACAGGACATGAGTAGAGGGCTTGCTCAATAAAAGCAACAGTAAATGCTTATCTACTCAATGTGTCTTGGGAAAGGCAATACATGCTGTTTCAGTAACTCTTCCTCACTCCAATCCCCACCTCCAACAGTCACTCCTCTCACTTTGTCAGGCTACTTAATCTGAGTCTCACTAAAACGAGACATTTCTCACTTAATAAATATCTTTAAAACTTGCTTCTCTGAGGCATTTGCAGTCTAGAAGGGGTCTTTACCTGTTGTTTGCCTACATGCTCTCAGATCTTGGATTCATAATTTTACCCTGCTCTGTTCTGCACAACAGAGCACAGACTCTAGCAAATTCTGTTTCTTAGACACTCTTGCCAACTTGCTTCAGGTTAGATTTGGCCCTGGTGAGAGAACGTAGAACAGAAAAAGGAGGGAAAAAAAGGTGCTTGTTCCCTCCTTTTGACTGCTGGTGGCCTCTCAGAGAGTTGTGTCGCCGTTGTGACCCCAGTTCTCTTAGCAAACCACCTCCTTTCTAGATTCTGCCTCTTGCAGATGGTTCCAGCTTCTAGAATCTGGTAAACTTCCTCCTTCCATTGTACCATCAGACCTCTTGCTAATCTGTGGGTCACTTTATCATCCCCTATCTGCCCTTTCAGCTATTAAAATGTCCTTATAGCTAATTTTGCATATTTTTTTCCTCTATCTAATTACCTGGGATAGATTCTGTTTTCCTTACTTGATCCTGAGTGGCACAAAGAAAAAAAGGCCAAGTGGAAGGAGTGCAAAGGAGTCAGATCACACTGGAGGAATTCAGACTGCCTTCTTTACTTAATCATAATGCTCCCTAACAGCACAAAGATTTGTCACTTCTTGTTCCATCCCATATTCTTTATCTCACATGGCTTTCTTTTTTAATATCTCAACTTCATGAGATATTTGGGAAAGTACATGAGATTTGAAGCAGGCCATTTCTTAGCTGTATGACCTAAGGAAATTTCTCCAAGTCTCAGATTTCTGTCCCCAAAATGGTACCACATTCTCTGTCTTGATGAACTCAACTAAAATAATATATGTGGAGTCACTTTGTAAATTGTACAACTCTATTTAATAATGAGGCACAGAAGGTGCTTTACAAATCTGTCTATATGTGCACATTAGAATGCTTTATACATTTATCAGGGATGTTTTAATGAGCACTATTTCGATCTAAGGGAACTGACTCTTCAAATATCCTAAAGGTGGGGGATTATTATTAAGTTACCAAAATAGGGAAAAACACATTCAAGGTATTTGAACAAAAATTTGAGGGAAGTTTTGTACCTTACTTAGATCTCAAGTAACTGGAAGCAGATAGTAATCTGCTCAACCTATTGACAAGCTGATCTTGACTAAATAGATTTAAAAAATTCATTTTTTCATTCAACATAGGATACTGGATTATTTTGTACCAGTGTACCTCGTACTTGGAAAGTTTTGTTCACTTGGATAGTATATCAAGAACCCTAAAATAAAGTAAACAAGATCACATTTTTCTGAGAGACTTGATACATCTTTAGAAAACATTATATACAGTTAAGCCAAATTCAAAAAAATAAACATATGTGCAATCAAAAGAACCTTGGATTGAAAGGCAGGAAAGTGATGGCCTAGTGTGTAAGTCAGCTAATGTTACAATAATGCCTTGGAAGAAAGCATCCCAAAATTTAGTGACTTATTGCAGCAAGTATTTTCCTTTTCAAGTTTGCAGGTTGCCTGGAACCCTGCTTGGCTTGGTTCACAGATCTCATTAGTTTTCTTGGGCCAGTGCCTATGCCTGGTGTGTACTCTTGGCAAATGACAGGAGTGCAAGAGGGTGAGCAGAAACATGTGATAACATATTGACATTTTGGTCCAGAAGAGTCAGACTGACACTTCAGCTTGACATGGTCAAATTTAGCATGAACGGAGCAGGGAAATACATTTTGCTCACTCCACTGAATTGTATGGAATCATGAAATCTCATGGCAGAGAACATAGAAGTATAATTCTAACAAAGGGGGAAACATGAAAACTTATGAAAAAAGATTCAAACAACCATGTCTTGTTTTAAATCTGTCACCAACTGGACAGACAATAAGATTTCAGTAAGGTTGGGCCTTCATTTTTATGTAAAACTAAGAAGAAATTTGATTTGGATCTAATTTCCTATCCAGTTCTTCATTTAGAATGAATGACAAACTCATTGCTATAATTTTTACACCTTAATATTATATAACAATAAAGGTTTTACCCATGAAATGAATAAAATTAATAGGATTACACTGGAAGAACTTACCTATTTCAGAGAACAAGCATTTTAAAGGAGTTTTATCATGAGTTTATATGCCTAGATGACATTAATTACACATAAACAATTTCACGTGAATAGTAATAGAGTCTTTAAAAAAACATTTACTTAGAATATTTGTTATCTAGTTAATTTTATTTATTACATATAGACCATATTTTGATTAATTAGATATACCACGATTTTAGATGACACCATGCTCCAATTTGCTCCCGTTTTAAGGGTTGATAGTTCAAAAATTCCTGTTTGCTCTTCTCCTCAGGAGACAGCCAGTCCTGGCACAATTCCCAAATCACTGAATGAGATCAGGGCATCTGGTTTCCAGTTCTGGCTCTGTCACCTCATTACCACGTGACTCTGGACAAATTGATGGTTTTGTGCCTTTATTCCTCTGAAGAATGAGGAGTCACTGCTAAACTTCTTCACTCAGAGGACTAGAGAAGTGATCAAGGGAGATTCCATATGTAAAAACACTTTGAGAAACTAAGTCTTGAGCATATTGAACAGTTTCATTAAGAGAGTATGTTTTAATAGGTTTTATTATTATTTAAGTATGGTAAGGCCGTAGATCAGGATACAATTGCTGTTGAAAAGGTATTCTATTATATTCACAGTTCCCAAGAAAGGGAGTATATGTCATACAACAAGGGAGCCACAGACATGGGAAATCACTGGGGGTCAGTCATGAGGCAGAGGGAGAGAGACGAACAGTGCACAATCTTCTTTATTGTGTTTTCCATGGGAAGGAATGAGCTAAATAGAGTATGAGGATTTAGAATTGGCTAGTTTGAATAATTTAACAGGCTCTGGGTCGTGGTGACAGTCCCTTGTTGTCTGGTACATTGACCTAGGGTTATTAGGATGTGTATATAGTGCTTCAGAGTGTGAGAACCCTATAAGAAGGGTGGTTGAGGGTGCAGACTCTGGATTTGTATTGTTTGTATTTACAAGTGCACACCCAAGAGAAGGTCTCCTCCTGAGAAGTGATGACAATGAGGAAGGCAGGAGGCCAAAGAAAGGTAACTCAGGCATATTATTATGTTGTACAGAACAAGGTGTGTCCAGTATAGGCATGCAGGGCAGATATTAAAGCATCAAATTTACAAAAGCTAGAAATAGTTAACACTGGATCCTGAGGGATCCAGCAAGAAAAACTTGCTGGATCCTGATGCTGGACTAAATACTTGTGTGTTCCTAAATTTCCTAGATATCTCTCTTTCATTAAATATATTTTAATATTACTGTTTATGCAGGTGTCTCCTTCATTACTCTTCACGTTTTTTAAGGACTGAAACTGTACATCATTAATTTTTGTGTCTCTAATTTCAAACACAGTAGTACAATTGAAGTATTCATAAATTGTAGCTGTAATAATTTTTATTATCACTATTACGATGTTTTTGAATAAATGGATAAATAAATGAATAAACAAATGCAAAAGAGGACATAATAGGATCTGAGGCAGAAGTAATAATGGGGGACAAACAGTAAAATAAATACCATGCCTTTCTCATAGGGTTTTTTCCGGTGTCAAGATAAAATGATATTGTTCAGAAAAATCATCAAAAGAGAGTAAGTCAGAAAAAGAACAACAAATACCATATGCTAACACATATATATGGAATCTAAAAAAAAAAAAAAGGTCATGAAGAACCCAGGGGCAAGACGGGAATAAAAACACAGACCTACTATAAAATGGCCTTGAGGATATGGGGAGGGGGAAGGTTAAGCTGGAACAAAGTGAGAGAGTGGCATGGACATATATACACTACCAAATGTAAAATAGATAGCTAGTGGGAAGCAGCCGCATAGCACAGGGAGATCAGCTCAGTGCTTTTTGACCACCTAGAGGTGTGGCATAGGGAGGGTGGGAGGGAGGAAGACACAAGAGGGAAGAGATATGGGGATATATGTATAACTGATTCACTTTGTTATAAAGCAGAGAATAACACACCGTTGTAAAGCAATTATACTCCAATAAAGATGTTAATAAAAAAGAGAATAAGATAAACAAGGCATTATATTACTAGGGTAAAGTGAAAGTGAGAGAATATGATTTATTTAAAAATTCATTGGATCTCACAGTTTAGAATGTGTCTTGACAAAGTTATGGAAACTTAATCACCATCACTTTTTTGAAAGACACTTACATTTATTGTCTACTTTCTGCAAAAACCAGAAAACAAGGGTGTTGATGTCAAGGAATGATATCTACAGCTATCGTGAGGACAAGATGGTTGACGTTCAGAAGGGATCAAGTATATCACAGGATGGCTGGAGGCTGGTTTCCAGGATGAAATAAAAAGCACATACAGTAGACCTTTGAATAACAAGGGGTTTAGGAGTGTGACTCTCCACTGAGTTGAAAATGCACATGTAAATTATATTTGGACCTCTGTATCTATGGTTCCTCTGTAACCACAGTTCCACAACTGAGGATTCAACCAACGATGTATTGTGTAGAACTGTAGTATTTACTATTAAAAAAAATGTGTGTATATTTGGATCTGCACAGTTCAAACCTATGTTTTTCAAGAGTAACTGTATTTGGAAAGAACTGTATTACAATAGTGTCCAACTTTATCCAATAGCCTCATGCAAAAAAACTGATGGGATTCCAGGAGGAATGTTTTCTACTACTTCTTCAAAGGGTTAGTTGTTGCCAACTGAGCTGATGTCTGATATTCTTTTCCAAAAGGAATTGTTGTATGTCAAATATCCAGTTAGAAGTAGAAATATGTGCAAAAATAACTCACAAAGAATTTATTATTATGGAATTATAGGAGTAAATGGCTAATTTTAAAACACTTCTCAAAGCAAATTTTGATAAGGGAAGGAGAGAGCTCAGAACAGTTGCCAGGTGCCCTCTCAGGGCTTCACTCTTTAATGTTTAACTTTGCTGTTGAATGAGAACATACCCAATGGGAAGACCTTGCCATCAACGCTTCCTCTTCTCACTGCTAACTTCTGTCACCTCCCTGTTGTCCTCTGCAGTGCCCATCTGGTAGCACTTTACTCTCCTCCAATCTCTACTCAGGACAGAGCTACACCATGTGCAGTTCACTGGGTGAGGCTTTCAAGATAGGATGGGTGGCAGGGTGAATGCATGGCAGATTAAGAAAGAATAAAGAAAAAGCAAATTACCAAATATAAATGTAGCAAAATTCACAGTGTTTTTAAAGACTGTTCTTTTGACCCCTTTATATTTCAAGGCAGAAAAAAGAGAAGACACATTTCTGGTTTTCCTCTCCTAATTACTTCAGAGCATTAACCAGCTTTGAATTCAGTCTACCAAATGAGCTGTTTCCACACCCAAGAAGCATTATTATCAACCAGTTCAAAAGTGTTCAACATAGGGACACCATCAAAACCCAAACTGACATTCTGTTTCTCATTTCTAGTAAACAATTAAAGAAAGCTAATCAACACATAGGCCTCTGTCAGGGACTAGGCATTAATTGTGCCATGGAGTTGTGTGCAGACTCCACAAACTCATTTTAATTTTACACAAATGAACATTTTAATTTTGCACCTAATGAAGGGTGCAGCTCCCATTTAAAAATAACAGCAACAACCTGTGAAGTCATGATAGAAAACAGAAGCTACATTTTCAAATCATATCTATATTGGAATTTCACAACTGTAGCATGATTTGAAAATGTTAATTAATTCCTGAAATGAACAGTAAGCCAAAGGGACAATTTTAGAAGAGTATCAAAACTTGTCATTTAATTAGTAAATTAAGTATTTTTATCTCAAATGTTTCTCTATTTAATTAGTATGCACTGTAGATAAAATTTCACACCAGCTCAATATTTTCAAGATAAATGGCTTTGCTTATTTTTTTTCATTTATCAATCCAGTAATTTTTCAGAAAAAGGTTGAGCTTGGGTGGTAGGAAGGTGAGGGAATAGGAGGTGAGGGAATAGAGTACTTGTTCTGGAGAATCATATATTTCAGAGAGGAATGAGGAGGAAATTTCTATTTTAAGATACTACTCTCATATCTATAGCATAGGATAACAGAGCTTGAGGAGTTTTAGGGCTCATCTAGTCCAATACCTCTTTCCTTAGAGTAAAGTTTTGAGTCTTAGAGAAGTTGAGTGACACATTGGAAGCCATACATCAAGTAGAATGACCTGAACTACTATCTAGGACCCCTGACTCCAAATATAAGTTTTTTCAGATGTCCATGTGTTCATGAAAAAGTATGAAAAGTGTAATTGTAAGGGTGCATAGTAAAACAAGTAGAGTACACGTGAAGAGGACTTTATGATATCAACTACCATTTTAAAGTCTTGGAATACTGAGATTTAACTGGATTAAGTTTGCTTTTAAAGTATTACCAACTAATAATTCATATCTCTAAATGAAGAATTAGTCAGCTTGTTTCATCTCACATTCTGAGAGCAGGTTTTTTTCATTTTGGAGCAAGGTTCCATTAATGTTTCTTAATATAGTATCAAGATATGTCATCTCAGGCTTAACTCATTAGTGCAGTGTCTCTATTTTCTTCTTAATTAAAGAGAAACTGCTGATTCAAGGACAAAAATAGAACCTGATGAAATCTGAATTTATTCCAAGAAAATATTTTGTCTTTTCCTCCAGATGTCAAAAGTGACATATGAGTACATCTTATATGGGAGAGGGGACATACAGCTGCCCTTCCAAGAAGGCAACCTTGGGCTGGAGAATATCACTGATTACTCACCTGTCGTCTCCAGATACAGGAGCTATAATCCAGGATCACTTGTGATAGAATGTCTTCAGCCTAGAAGTTGCCTTAACTATCCTGAGCCCTCCACAAGAATGAGTAAGGAGCACTAAGGGAGTTGAATATAAATTAATCAGTTAAACAAATTTTAATGACTACAAACTACTCAAAGAGCTTGGTGGGCTAAATATGATACTTTTCTCGAAGTTATTGCAATTAATTTGAGGTAAAGAATTCATGTATGCATAAAACATTTAAAAATAATTTAAAAATATGTGCTAAATGTCTAATGAGAGGTATAAAATATAAAGTCTCAGGAATGGAAAGTTTCATTAGTTTATGTAAATAGGTCTTGTGGATATAGGCAAGAGCCAGGATTTGTAAGTTGCTTCACTCTCACCACCAGCAGAAATGGGAATCTTGTTATTTCTGTCTTTGCTACCTGCTCATCTGAATTTTGACCTACTGCCTCCGTATGATATATTCAAGATTGTCATCTAAGTCTTTATTTGCAGAAGTCTCCAAGCTAGCTGGAGTCATTTATGTCCTAGGGCTATATCTTTCCCAGCCTTAAGGCTCTATCTGGTGTCCAGGTCATTTTCAGTCTGACTTACCCCTCTGTGAAGCCACATAAACACTTGAACTGACTGAGTGAGTTGCAAAGATACTAATTTTGTGCTTTCAAGTTCCAGCAGAAACTATATCTAGGCTTACAATGAATTTTCCAATATAGTTTCTTTTTTTATCTATTAATTGCCTCTGTTGTTTTGTTTTTTTTTTGTTTTTTTTTTGTTTTGTTTTGGTTTTTTTTGTGGTACGCGGGTCTCTCACTGTTGTGACCTCTCCCGTTGTGGAGCACAGGCTCCAGACGCGCAGGCTCAGTGGCCATGGCTCACGGGCCCAGCCACTCCGTGGCATGTGGGATCTTCCCAGACCGGGGCACGAACTCGTGTCCCCTGCATCGGCAGGCGGACTCTCAACCACTGTGCCACCAGGGAAGCCCAAGTATCATTAGGTCACATTTGTTTATTTTTGTTTTTACTTCCACTTTGCTGGGAGGTGGGTCAAACAGGATCTTCCTGTGATTTATGTCATAGAGTGTTCTGTTTATGTTTTCCTCTAAGAGTTTGATAGTGTCTGGTTTTACATTTGGGTCTTTAATCCATTTTGATTTTATTTTTGTACACAGTGTTAGGGAGTATTCTAATTTAATTTTTTTACATGTAGCTGTCCAGTTTTCCCAGCACCACTTATTAAAGAGGCTGCCTTTTCTCCACTGTATATTCTTGACTCCTTTATCAAAGATAAGGTGACCATATGTGCATGGGTTTATCTCTGTGCTTTCTATCCTGTTCCATTGATCTATATTTCTCTTTTGGGCCAGAACCATACTGTCTTGATTACTAGAGTTACTGAAGTCAGGGAGCCTGATGCCTCCTGTTTTTCTTTCTCAAGTTTGCATTGGCTATTCAGGGTCTTTTGTGTTTCCATACAAGTAGCAAAATTTATTGTTCTAGTTCTATAAAAAATGCCACTGGTAGTTTGATAGGGATTCCATTGAATCTGTAGATTGCTTTGGGTAGTATAGTCATTTTCACAATGTTGACTCTTCCAATCCAAGAACCTGGCATACCTCTCCATCTGTTTGTATCATCTTTAATTTCTTTCATCAACATCTTATATTTTTCTGCATACATGTCTTTTGTCTCCTTAGGTAAGTTTATTCCTAAGTATGTATTCTTTTGCAATGGTAAAGTGGAGTGTTTCCTTAATTTCTCTTTCAGATTTTTCATTGTTAGTGTATAGGAATGCAAAAGATTTCCGTGCATTAATTTTGTATCCTGCTAGTTCACCAAATTCGTTGATTACCTCTAGCAGTTTTCTAGTAGCATCCTTAGGATTCTCTATGTATATTATCATGTCATCTGCAAACAGTGACAGTTTTACTTCTTTTCCAATTTGGATTCCTTTTATTTCTTTTTCTTCACTGATTGCTGTGGCGAAAACTTTCAAAGAAAGCTATGTTGAATAATAGTGGTGAGAGTGGGCAACCTTGTCTTGTTCCTGATCGTAGGGGAAATGGTTTCAGTTTTTCACCATTGAGAACGATGTTGGCTATGGGTTTGTAATATTTGGCCTTTATTATGTTACATTCCCTATATAAGACTTTCAGGAGGGTTTTTTTCATAAATTGGTGTTAAATTTCGTTGAAAGTTTTTTCTGCATGTATTTAGATGATCATATGGTTTTTTTCCTTCAATTTGTTAATATGCTTTATCTCATTGATTGATTTCCATATACTGAAGAATCATTGCATTCCTGGGATAACCCCAGTTGATCATGGTGTATGATCTTTTTGATGTGCTGTTGGGTTCTGTTTGCTAGCATCTTTTTGAGGATTTTTGCATTTATGTTCATCAGTGATATTGGCCTGTAGTTCTTTTTTCTTGTGACATCTTTGTCTGGTTTTGGTATGAGGGTGATGGTGGCCTTGTAGAATGAGTTTGGGAGTGTTCCTCTCTCTGCAATATTTTAGAAGCATTTGAGAAGGATGGGTGTTAGCTCTTCACTAAATGTTTGAGAAAATTCACCTGTGAAGCCATCTGGTCTTGGGTTTTTGTTTCTTGGAAGATTTTTTTTTTAACATCTTTATTGGAGTATAATTCCTTTACAATGGTGTGTTAGTTTCTGCTTTATAACAAAGTGAATCAATTATACATAAACATATATCCCCATATATCTTCCCTCTTGTGTCTCCCTCCCTCCCACCCTCCCTATTCCACCCCTCTAGGTGGTCACAAAGCACGAGCTGATCTCCCTGTGCTATGGGGTTGCTTTCAACTAGCTATCTATTTTACATTTGGTAGTGTATATATGTCCATGCCACTCTCTCACTTTGCCCCAGCTTACCCTTCCCCCTCCCAATGTCCTCAAGCCCATTCTCTAGTAGGTCTTTATTCCCATCTTGACCCTGGTTCTACATGACCTTTTTTGTTTCTTTTTTTTAGACTCCATATATATGTGTTAGCATACGGTATTTTTTTTCTCTTTCTGACTTACTCCACTCTATATGACAGACTCAAAATCCATCCATCTCATTACAAAAAAATCAAATTCATTACTTTTTATGGCTAAGTAATATTCCATTATATTTATGTGCCACATCTTCTTTATCCATTCATCTTTCAATGGACATTTAGGTTGCTTTCATGTCCTGGTTATCGTAAATAGAGCTGCAATGAACATTGTGGTACATGACTCTTTTTGAATTATGGTTTTCTCAGGATATATGCCCAGTAGTGGGATTGCTGGGTCATATGGTAGTTCTATTTGTAGTTTTTTAAGGAAACTCCATACTGTTCTCCATAGTGGCTGTATCAATTTACATTCCCACCCACACTGCAAGAGGGTTCCCTTTTCTCCACACCCTCTCCAACATTTATTGTTTCTAGATACTTTGGTGATGGCCATTCTGGCCCATGTGAGATGATATCACATTGTAGTTTTGATTTGCATTTCTCTAATTATTAATGATATTGAGCATTCTTTAATTTGCTTGTTGGATTTCTGCATATCTTCTTTGGAGAAATGTCTGTTTAAGTCTTCTGCCTGTTTTTGGATTGGGTTGTTTGTTTTTTGAATATTGTGCTGCATGGGCTGCTTGTAAATTTTGGAGATTAATCCTTTGCCAGTTGCTTCATTTGCAAATATTTTCTCTCATTCTGATGGTTGTCTTTTTGTCTTGCTTATGGTTTGCTTTTCTGTGCAAAAGCTTTTAAGTTGCATTAGGTCTCATTTTTTAATTTTTGTTTTTATTTCCATTTCTCTAAGAGGTGGGTCAAAAAGGTTCTTCCTGTGATTTATGTCATAGAGTGTTCTGCCTATGTTTTCCTCTAAGAGTTTGATAGTGTCTTGTCTTATATTTATGTATTTAATCCATGTTGAGTTGTTTTTTCTTTATGATGTTAAGGAGTTTTCTAATTTCATTCTTTTACAGGTAGCTGTCAGTTTTCCCAGCACCACTTATTGACAAGGCTCTCTTTTCTCCACTGTATATTCTTGCCTCCTTTTTCAAAAATAAGGTGACCATATGTGCATGGGTTTAACTCTGGGCTTTCTATCCTGTTCCACTGATTGATAGTTCTGTTTCCATGCCAGTACTATCCTGACTTAATTACTGTAACTTTGTAGAATAGTCTGAAGTCAGGGAGCCTGATTCTTCCAGCTGCATTTTTCTTTCTCAAGATTGCTTTGGCTATTCGGGGTCTTTTGTGTTTCCATACTAATTATGAAATTTTTGTTCTAGTTCTGGAAAAATGCAATTGGTAGTTTGATAGAGATTGCATTGAATTTGTAAATTGCTTTGCATAGTATAGACATTTTCACATGTTGATTCTTCCAGTCCAAGAAAATATTATATCTCTCCATCTGTTGTATCATCTTTAATTTCTTTCATCAGTATCTTATAGTTTTCTTCATACAGGTGTTTTTTCTCCTTAGGCAGGTTTATTCATAGGTGTTTTGTTTTTCTGTTTGTTGCAATGGTAAATGGGAGGGCTTCCTTAATTTCTCTTTCAGATTTTTCATCATTAGTACATAGGAATGCATGACATTTCTGTGCATTAATTTTATATCCTGCTACTTTACCAAATTCCTCGATTAGAGTAGAAGTTTTCTGGTAACATCCTTAGGATTGTCTATGTATACTATCATGTCATCTGCAAATGACAGCTTTACTTTTTCTTTTAGGATTTGGATTTCTTTTATTTCTTTTTCATCTCTGATTGTTGTGGCTTAAACTTCCAAAACTATGTTGAATAATAGTGGTGAGAGTGGGAGACCTTGTCTTGTTCCTGATCGTAGTGGAAATGCTTTCAGTTTTTCACCATTGAGGATGATGTTGGCTGTGGGTTTGTCATATATGGCCTTTATTATGTTGTGGAAAGTTCTCCCTATGCCTACTTCTGGAGTGTTTTTATCATAAATGGGTGCCGAATTTTGTTGAAAGCTTTCTCTGCATCTACTGAGATGATCATATGGTTTTTCTCTTTCAATGTGTTAATATGGTTTATCACATTGATTGATTTGCATATGTTGAAGAATTCTTGCATTCCGGGGATTAATCCCACTTGATCATGGTGTATGATCCTGTTAATGTGCTGTAGGATTCTGTTTGGTAGTGTTTTGTTGAGGATTTTTACATCTATGTTCATCAGTGATTTTGGCCTGTAGTTTTCTTTGTGACATCTTTGTCTGGTTTTGGTAGCAGGGTGATGGTGGCCTTGTAGACTGTGTTTGGGAGTGCTCCTCCCTCTGCTGTATTTTGGAAGAATTTGAGAAGGATAGGTGTTAGCTCTTCTCTAAATGTTTGATAGAATTCACCTCTGAAGCCATCTGGTCCTGGGCTTTGGTTTGTTGGAATATTTACATCATAGTTTCAATTTCAGTGCTTGTGATTGGTCTGTTCATAATTTCTATTTCTTCCTGGTTCAGTCTCAGAAGTTTGTGCATTTCTACGAATTTGTCCATTTCTCCCAGGTTGTCCATTTTATTTGCATATAGTTGCTTGTAGTAATATCTCATGATCCTCTTATTTCTGCAGCGTCTGTTGTTACTTCTCCTTCTTCATTTCTACTTCTATTGAGTTGAGTCTTCTCCCAATTTTTCTTGATGAACCTGGCTAATAGTTTAAAATTTTTGTTTATCTTCTCAAAGAAAAGCTTTTACCTTTATTGATCTTTGCTATCATTTCTTTCATTTCTTTTTCATTTATTTCTGGTCTGATCTTTATGATTTCTTTCCTTCTGCTAACTTTGGAGATTTTTCGTTCTTCTTTCTCTAATTGCTTTAGGTGTAAGGTTAGGTGGTTTATTTGAGATAAATAAACCTTGTTTATTTCTTGTTTATTAAGGTAGGATTGTATTGCTATAAACTTCCCTCTTAGAAGTGCTTTTAGTGTATCACATAGGTTTTGGGTCATCGTGTTTCCATTGTTATTTGTTTCTAAGTATTTTTTGATTTCCCCTTTGATTTCTTCAGTGATCTCTTGGGTATTAAGTAGTGTATTGTTTAGCCACCATGTATTTGTAATTCTTACAGATATTTTCCTGTAATTGATATCTAATCTCATAGCATTGTTGTCGGAAAGATGCTTGATATGATTTCAATTTTCTTAAATTTATCAAGGTTTGTCTTGTGACCCAAGATATGATCTATCCTGGAGCATGTTCCATGAGCCCTTGAGAAGAATGTGTATTCTGTTGTTTTTGGATGGAATGTCCTGTAAATATCAGTTAAGTCCCTCTTGTTTAATGTATCATTTAAAGCTTGTGTTTCCTTTTTTGTTTTCATTTTGGATGATCTTTCTATTGGTGAAACTGGGATGTAAAAGTCCCCTTCTATGATTGTGTTACTGTTGATTTCCTTTTTTATGGCTGTTATTATTTGCCTTATGTATTGAGGTGCTCCTATGTTGGGTGCATAAATATTTAAAATTATTATATCTTCTTCTTGGATTGATCCTTTGATCATTATGTAGTGTCCTTCTTTGTCTCTTGGAATAGTCTTTGTTTTAAAGTCTATTTTGTCTGATATGAGAATTGTTATGCCAGCTTTCTTTCGATTTCCATTTGCATGGAATATCTTTTTCCATTCCCTTTCTTCAGTTTGTATGTGTCCCTAGGTCTGAAGTGGGTCGCTTGTAGACAGCATATATACAGATCATGTTTTTGTATACATTCAGCCAATATATGTCTTTTGGTTGGAGCATTTAATCCATTTACATTTAAGGTAATTATCGATATGTATGTTCCTATTACTATTTTCTTAATTGTTTCAGTTTTGTCATTGTAAGTCTTTTCTTCCATTGTGTTTGCTGCCTAGAGAAGTTTCTTTAGCATTTGTTGTAAAGCTGGTTTGGTGGTGTTGAATTCTCTTAGCTTTTATTCATCTGTAATGGCTTTATTTTCTCCATCAAATCTGAATGAGATCTTTGTTGGGTACCGTAATCTTGTTTTTAAATTTTTCTCCTTCATCACTTTAAATATGTCCTGCCACTCCCTTCTGGCTTGCAGAGTTTCTGCTGAAAAATCAGCTGTTAACCTTATTGGTATTCCCTTTTGTGTTATTTGTTGTTTTTCCCTTGCTGATTTTAATATTTTTCCTTTGTATTTAATTTTTGATAGTTTGATTAATATGTGTCTTGGTATGTTTCTCCTTGGATTTACCCTGTATGGGATTCTCTTGGTTCCTGGACTTGATTAACTATTTCCCATCCCATATTAGGGAAGTTTTCAACTGTAATCTCTTCAAATATTTTGCCAGTCCCTTGCTTTTTTGCTTCTTTTTCTGTGACCCCTATAATTTGAATGTTGGTGCATTTACTGTTGTTGCAGAGGTCTCTGAGACTGTCCTGAAATTTTTTCATTCTTTTTTCTTTATTCCACTCTCCAGTAATTATTTCCACTATTTTATCTTCCAGGTCACTTATCTGTTCTTCTGCCTCAGTTATTCTGCTACTGAACCCTTCTAGAAAATTTTTAATTTCACTTATTTTGTTGTTCTTCACAGTTTGTTTGTTCTTTAGTTCTTCTAGGTCCTTGTTAAATGTTTCTTTTATTTTCTCCATTCTATTTCCAAGATTTTGGATCATCTTTACTATCATTATTCTGAATGCTTTTTCAGGTAGACTGCCTATTTCCTCTTCATTTGTTATGTCTGGTGGGGTTTTGCCTTGTTCATTCATCTTCTGTGAGGTTCTCTGCCTTCTCATTTTGCTTAACTTACTGTATTTGGGGTCTCCTTTTCTCAGGCTGCAGGTTTGTAGTTCCCATTGCTTTTGGTGTCTGTCCCCAGTGGCCAAGGTTTGTTCAGTGGGTTGTGTAGGCTTCCTGGTGGAGGGTACTAGTGCCTGTGTTCTGCTTAATGAGGCTCTATCTTGTCTTTCTGTTGGGCAGGTCCATGTATGGTGGTGTGTTTTGGGGTGCTTGTGGCCTTATGATTTTAGGCAGCCTCTCTGCTAATGGATGTGGTGGTGTTCCTGTCTTGCTAGTTGTTTGGCATAGAATGTGTAGCAGTGTAGCTTGTTGGTCGTTGAGTGAAGCTGTGTCTTGGCATTGAGATGGAGATCTCTGGGACATTTTTGTCATTTTATATTACGTGGTGCTGAGATGTCTTTTGCAGACCAGTGTCCTGAACTTAGATCTCCTACCTCAGAGGCACAGTCCTGATGCCTGGCTGGAGCACAAAGAGTCTGTCATCCACACAGCTAGGAATATAAGACAGAAAAATAAAGAAAGAAAGAAGATAAAATAAAGTTATTAAAATAAAAAATTAAAAAGTAGTTATTTAAACTGTTTTTAAGTAATGAAAAAAAGAAAGAAAGAAAGAAGAGAGCAACCAAACCAAAAACAAATCCACCAATGATAACAAGTGCTAAAACCTATACTAAAAATAAAAAAAGAAAAAGAAAAAAATGGACAAATGGAACCCTAGGACAAAATGTAAAAGCAAAGTTATAGAGACAAAATCACACACAGAAGTATACACATACAGACTCACAAAAGAGAAAAAAACATATATATCATTGCTCCCAAAGTCCACCTCATCAATTTGGGATGATATTTTGTCTGTCCAAGTATTCCACAGATGCAGGGTACATCAAGTTGATTGTGGAGCTTTAATCCACTGCTCCTGAGGCTGCTGGGAGAGATTTCCCTTTCTCTTCTTTGTTGTCACAGTTCCCATATTTGGCCCCACCTCTGTGTGTAGGTCACCGAAGGGCATCTCTTTTTCACTCAGACAGGATGGGGTTAAAGGAGCAGCTGATTCAGGGTCTCTGGGTCACTCAGGCCAGGGAGAGGGAGGTGTACAGAGTGCAGGGTGAGCCGGCAGCAGCAGAGGCCAGCATGACATTGCACCAGCCTGAGGCATGCCATGTGTTCTCCCATGGAATTTGTCCATGGATCACAGGACCCTGGCAGTGGTGGGCTGCACAGGTTCATGGGAGGGGAGGTATGGATAGTGATCTGTGCTTCCACACAGGCTTCTTGGTGGCTGAAGCAGCAGCATTAGCATCTCATGCCCATCTCTGGGATCTTCCCTGATAGCTATGGATCATGCCCATCTCTGGAGCTCCTTTAATCGGTGCTCTTAATCCCCTCTCCTTTCACACCAGGAAACAAAGAGGCAAGAAAAAGTCTCTTGCCTCTTTGGCAGCTCCAGAATTTTTCCCGGACTCCCTCCTGGCTAGTTGTGGTGCACTAGCCCCTTCAGGCTGTGTTCACGCAGCCAACCCCAGTCCTCTCCTGGAGATCCAAAGTCTAAAGCCTGAGCCTCAGCTCCCAGCCCCCGCCTGCCCCAGCAAGTGAGCAGACAAGCCTCTTGGGCTGGTGAGTGTTGGTCGTCACCAATTCTATGTGCAGGAATCTCTCCACTTTGCCCTCTGCACCCCTGTTGCTGCACTCTCCTCTGTGGCTCCAAAACTTCCCACCTCCACCACCTGCAGTGTCCACCCACGAAAGGGCTTCCTACTGTGTGGAAATCTTTCCTGCTTCACAGCTGCCTCCCACTGGTTCAGGTCCCATCCCTATTCTTTTGTCTCTTATTTTGCTTTTTTCTTTTGCCCTACCCAGGTACGTTTGGAGTTTCTTGCCTTTTGGGAGGTCTGAGTTCTTCTGCCAACGTTCTGTAAGTGTTCTGTGGGAGTTGTTCCACACGTAGATGTATTTCTGATGTAGTTTTTGGGAGGAAGGTGATCTCCACGTCTGACTCTTCCGACATCTTGAAGCTTCTCCTCTCAGAGTCTCTTAAAAAGCCCTTTTTATCCATCTACCACCATCCTAGTTCCAGTTCTTATTACCTCATATCAGGACTATTTTAGGAACTTTTAAATGGATCCCTCTGACATACCACCATTTCCTCTCTTGGAAGATTTTTAATCAGTTTCAATTTCAGTGCTTGTGATTGGTCTGTTTATATTTTCTGTTTCTTCCTGGTCAGTCTCAGAACATTGTGCTTTACTAAGAATTTGTTCATTTCTTCCAGGTTGTCCATTTTATTGGTTTATAGTTGCTTGTAGTAATCTCTCATAATCCTTTATATTTCTGCAGTCAGTTGTTACTTCTCCTTTTTCATTTCTATTTTTCTTGATTTGAGTCTTTTCTCTTTTTATCTTGATGATTCTGGCTAAAGGCTTATCAATTTTTATTTATCTTTTCAAAGAACCAGCTTTTAGTTTTATTGATCTTTGTTATCATTTCCTTCATTTCTTTTTCATTTATTTCTGATCTGACCTTTATGATTTCTTTCCTTCTGCCTTTTTTGTTTTTTTTTGTTGTTGTTGTTCTCTCTAATTGCTTTAGTTGTAAAATTAGGTTGTTTATTTGAGATGTTTCTTTTTCCTTAAGGTAGGATTGTATTGCTGTATACTACCCTCTTAGAAGTGCTTTTGCTGCATCCCATAGGTTTTGGGTCATTGTGTTTTCATTTTCATTTGTTTTAGGTATTTTTTGATTTCCTCTTTGATTTCTTCAATGATCTCTTGGATATTTAGTAGTGTATTGTTTAACATTCATGTGTTTGTATTTTTTACAGATTTTTTTCCTCTAATTGATATCTAACCTCATAGCACTGTGGTTGGAAAAGATACTTGATATGATTTAAATTTTCTTTAATTTACCAAGGCTTGATTTGTGACCCAAGACATGATCTATCCTGGAGAATGTTCCATGAGCACTTTAGAAGAAAGTGTATTCTATTGTTTTTGGATGGAATGTCCTATAAATATCAGTTAAGTCCATTTGGTCTAATATATTATTTAAAACTTGTGTTTCCTTATTTATTTTCATTTTGGATGATCTGTCCTTTGGTGAAAGTGGAATGTTAATGTCCTCTACTATTTTTTTGTTACTTTCAGTTTCCCATTTTATGGCTATTAGCAGTTTTCTTATGTAAAGAGGTGCTCCTATGTCAGGTGCATAAATATTTACAATTGTTATATCTTCTCCTTGGATTGATCCCTTGATCATTATGTAGTGTTCTTATTTGTCTCTTTTTATAGTCTTTATTTTAAAGTCTATTTTGTCTGATACGAGAATTGCAACTCCTGCTTTCCTTTGATTTCTATTTGCATGGAATATCTTTTTTCCATCTCCTCATTTTCAGTATGTATGTGTCCCTAGGCCTGAAGTGGGTCTTTTGTAGACAGCATATATGCAGGTCTTGTTTTTGTATCCATTTAGTCAGTCTATATCTTTTGATTGGAGGATTTAATCCATTTATATTAAAGGTAGTTATTGATATGTATGTTCTTATTAACATTTTCTTAATTGTTTTGGGTTTGTTATTGTATGTTTTTTCCTTTTCTTGTGTTTCCTTCTAGAGAAGTTCCTTTAGCATTTGTTGTAAAGCTGGTTTGGTGGTGCTGACTTCTCTTACCTTTTGCTTGCTTGTAAACGTTTTAATTTCCTGTTGAATCTGAGTGAGATCCTTGCAGTGTAGAATAACCTTGGTTGTAGTTTTTATCCTTCATTGCTTTAAATATATCCTGCCACTCCCTTCTGACTTGCAGGGTTTCTGCTGAAAGATCAGCTGTTAACCTTATAGGTATTTACTTGCATGCTATTTGTTGCTTTCCCCTTGCTGCTTTTAATATTTTTTATTTGTATTTCATTTTTGATAGTTTGATTATTATGTGTCTTGGCGTGTTTCTCCTTGGATTTATCCTGTATAGGTCTCTCTGTGCTTCCTGGTCTTGACTGACTATTTCCTTTCCCATATTAGGGAAATTTTCCACTATAATCTCTTCAAATATTTTGTCAGTCCCTTTCTTTTTTGCTTCTTCTTCTGGAACCTCTATATTTTGAATGTTGGTGCATTTAATTTGTCCCAGAGGTTTCTGAGACTGTCCTCAATCCTTTCCATTCTTTTTTTCTTTATTTTGCTCTGCAGTAGTTATTTCCAGTATTTTATATTCCAGGTCACTTTTCCATTCTTTGCTTCAGTTACTCCACTATTGATTCCTTCTAGAGAATTTTTAATTTCATTTATTTTGTTGTTCATCATTGTCTGTTTGCTCTTTAGTTCTTCTAGTTCTTTGTTAAACGTTTCTTGTATTTTCTCAATTATCTTTTGAAGATTTTGACATCTTTACTATCATTACTCTGAATTCTTTTTCATGTAGACTGCCTCTTTTCTCTTCATTTGTTTGTTCTGTTGGGTTTTTATATTTCTCCTTCATCTGCTGTTTATTTCTCTGTCTTCTCATTTTGTTTAACATACTGTGTTTGTGGTCTCCTCTTGGTTGGCTTCAAGTTTGTAGTTCTTGTTGTTTTTCATGTCTGCCCCCAGTGGGTAGTGTTGGGTCAATGGTTTGTGTTGGTGCCCTGGTGGAGGAGACTGGTGCCTGTGTTCTGCTGGATGAGGATGGATCTTTTCTTTCTGGTGGGCAGAACCACACCTGGTGGTGTGTTTTGGGGTGTCTGTGAACTTATTATGATTTTAGGCAGCCTCTCTGCTAATGGGTGGGGTTGTGTTCCCATCTTATAGTTGTTTGGTATGGTGTGTCCAGCACTTAAGCTTGCTGGTCGTTGAGTGGAGCTGGGTTTTAACATTGGGACAGAGATCTCTGGTAGATCTCTCACCACTTGATATTATGTGGGGTCAAGAAGTCTTTGGTCATCCAATGTCCTGTCTTCACTCTCCTACCTGGAGGCTCAGGGCTGACACCTGGCTGAAGCACCAAGACCTTTTCAGCCACACAGCTTTTGGAAAGTCTGAGATCTCTGCCACTTTTCAATAGGTGTTCTGTAGGACTCATTTCACATGTAGATGCATTTTTGTATTTGTGGGGAGGAAGGTGATCTTCACATCTTAGTCCTCTGCCATCTTGAAGGTCCTTCTCCTTCTAGCTTCCTCCACACTCTAAAGTTGAAAATCACCTTCTTTCTTGATTCTTGCCTCTGTTGACCCTTACTCAGTAAATTTCCCACTGGGCCTTCATGGGCCCTCCTCTCCCTGTCTCATAATGTATTCTTGAGAAAGTTCCATGTGTACTTGAAGAGAATGTGTATTCTGCTGTTTTGGATGGAATGTTCTACATATATCTCTAAAGTTCACCTGGTGTAATGTGTCATTTAAGGGCAGTGTTTCCTTATTGATTTTCTGTCAGTATGTTCAGTTCATTGATATAAGTGAGGGTTTAAAGTCCCATACTATTATTTTGTTTCTTTAAATTTCTCTCTTTATGTTTGTTAATATTTGCTATGTACTTTGGTGCTCCTATGTTGGGTGCATATACATTTGCAGTTTTTATATCTTCTTTGATTAATCACTTTATCATTTATAATGTCCTTTTTTTCTTGTTATGGTCTTGAATGTCTCTTTTTTTCCTGAGTGTTGCTACACCCAGCTTTCTTTTTATTTTGTTCCATTTACATGGTATACCTTTTTCCATATCCTCACTTTCAGTCTGTGTGAGTCATTAGATTTGAAGTGAGTCTCTTGTAGGCAGTGTTATATGGATCTTGTGTTTTTATCTATTCAGTCAGTCTGTGTCTTTTGCTTGTAGCATTTGGTCCATTTACATTTAAAGTAATTATTTATAGTTATGTATTTATTACCTTTCTGTTAAATATTTTCTACTTATTTTTGTAATTCTTTTTTTTTTTTTTTTTTTTTTTTTTTGCGGTATGTGAGCCTCTCATTGTTGTGGCCTCTCGCATTGTGGAGCACAGGTTCTGGATGCGCAGGCCCAGGGGCCATGGCTCACGGGCCTAGCCACTCCGCAGCATGTGGGATCTTCCCATACCGGGACACAAACCTATGTCCCCTGCATCAGCAGGCAGACTCTCAACCACTGCTCCACCAGGGAAGCCCTGTAATTCTTTTTCATTGATGAATATTTTCATCATTATGTTTGGATTATTTTCTCTGTGTGTGTGTGTGTGTGTGTGTGTGTGTGTGTGTGTGTTTCTAATACAGGTTTTTGGTTTGTGATTATACTGAGGTTAATATATAACAACTTATATCTCTATGTGATTAATTTAACTTGATGTCTCTTAATTTCAAACACATTTAACCACCTTGAATTTTTATCCCTCTCAACCCTTCCCATTTAATGATTTTCACATTGCATTTTACTTATTTTTCAATAATTATTGTGAGTATAGATGTTTTTACTATTTTTCTCGTTTAACCTTCCTATTAGCTTTAAAGTATATTTGTCTTTACCAATGAGTTTTCTTTTTTTTTAATAATTTTTATATTTCTAGTTGGGGTCTTTTCCAATTAATGAAATTCCTTTAAAATACAAAGCCAGTTTAGTGGTGCTAAACTCTTAATTTTTGTTTGTCTGTAAAACTCTTAATCTCTTCAAATCTTAATGATAGCCTTGCCAGGTAGAGTCTTCCTGATTGTAGGATTTTTCCTCTCATCACTTTGATTATATTGTGCCACTCCTGGCTTACAAAATTTCTACTGAAAAGTCAGGTGATAGTCATGGAATTTTCCTTGTATGTAACTATTTGCTTTTATCTTGGTGCTTAAGAATCTATCTTTATTTAATTTTCCCTTTTAATTGTGTATTAGTGTAGACCTCTTTGTTTTTATCTTATTTGGAACTCTCTATAATTCCTGGATCTGGATATCTCTTTCCATTCCCAGGTTCAGGAAGTTTTCATCCATTATGTCTTCAAATAAGTTCTCTGCCCCTTTTCCTCCTTCTTCTCCTTCTGGGACCTCTATAATATGAATGTTAGTATACTTGATATTGTTCCAAAGGTCTATTAAAGTATTCTCTATTTTAATTGTTTTTTCTTTTCTTTTATTCAGTTTGGGTGATTGCCACTACTTTGTCTTCCAGTTCACAGTTCTGTTCCTCTGTATCATCTAATCTACTGTTGATTCCTTCTAGTGTTTCCATTATTGTATTCTTCTGCTTTTGAGGGGGTCTCTTTTTATATTTTATAAGGCTTTTCTGAAATTCTCACCACATTCATCTATTCTTCTCCTGAGTCCTTTGAGCATTTTCATGATTAATACCTTGGACTCTGTATCATGTAGATTGCTTATTTCCACTTCATTTATTTCCTTTATAATATTTTATCATGTTTATTTGTTTAAAATATATTCTTCTGTCTCATTTTGCCTAATTCTCTATGTCTATATTTATGTGTTAGGTAATTTGGTTATATTTCTCAATCTTGGAGAACTAGCCTTACATAGGAGACATCCTGTGGGGCCCAATGGCACACTCCCTTCTGGTCATCAGAACTATATGTTCTAGGGGTGCCCCCTGTGTAGGCTTCATGGTCCCTTCTGTTGTGGCAGGGCCAAATACTATTGGTATATTGGTAGGTGGTTCTGGACTTTGATCTTGTTGACTGTCAGATGCTGCCTTATGTGGTGGCTGCTTTCCTGCTGGTGTGCTGGGCAGAGTCCTGGGGCAGCTGGCTGTCAGATCTGGGGTGAGGGAGCTGGTATCATCTTGCTGAGCAGTGGCTAAACCCTTAGCACTAATAGGCTAGAGGGAGAACTCCAAACTATTATTTGCCAGTACCAATGCCCTCTGGTAGAAAAAGCTCCCCAAGTTAGCTGGCTCCAGCATCTATGTCCCAAGTGATATGTCCCAATTGCTTCCTGCCTCTCTGGGAGGCTCTCCAGTTCAGCAAGTGGGTCTGACCCACCACTCCATTCCAGTTACTACTTCTGCACTAGGACTTAGATTGTGAGAGATTTTGCATGCACCCTTTAAAAGGGAAGTCTCTGTATACTATAGCTCTCCAGATCTATTGTATGCAAGCCCTGCTGGCCTGTAAAGCTAGATGTTCTTGGAACTTCTCTTCCTGGTGCAGGACCTCCAGGCTGGGGAACCCAGTGTGGGACTTGAACCATCATTGATTATCCTTTTATTTGTGTGTTGCCTATCTGGGAGTATGGGTCTTGACTATACCATGTCTCTGTCCCTGCTACCTGACCCATTATGGTTCCTTGTTTATTTAGTTGTGGAAAATCTTTTCTGTTATTTTTCAGGTTATTCTCATTGGTAGTTGCTCTGTAATATAGTTAAATTTTGGTGTGGCCATGGAATGAGTTGAGCTCAGGGTTTTCCTTCTTCACCATATTGGGCACGATTCTACTCACCTCATTTTGGATTATTTTTTGATGGTCCATGACACACTGACCATATGCTTAATAATACCTAGTACATTGCATTATTAATAATAAATGCATGCTATTTCTTTAGTCTTATGAGAGGCAGAAAAAATGAACTATTTATCCATGTAGCCATATCAGAGCTGTCATAGTTGTTGGTAAATGTCAGATAATAAATGCTTATTGAATATTTTCAATAACAAATAATATTTGAGTTGGGTATTGAAATTCAAGTAGTGAAATCCAAGTATAATAGGTATGCATAATAGTCAGGAGAGGCTAAGATATGCTGCAACAACAGGCAACCTTAATATCTGGTATTTTACCATGAATTAGAAAAACAATAGGTTTTTCTCTCCCTCAACACAAAGTTTGATGCAGGTCCATGTAAATTTCAAGGACAGCCTGTCCTATATATGTTGACTCAGCTTGCATGTCTGTTTCAGGCTCATGTTACTTCCTTATAGCTTGCTTTATAAGCTTCACTAGCTTCCTTTAATTCCTTGAGCATTCCAAGATCATTGTTACCCTGAGGCTTTGCACGTTCTGTTCTATGTGGCACACTTTAATATATACTCTGCTAATTCTTCATGTATCTTAAGTCCTATTTCATGAAATAACTCCTCAGTAAGGCCATTCATGACAACCCAAAGGATTACTCACACACACCAGCTTCACTCCAAACCATCACCTGATCTTACTGGCTTTATGGCATTTAATAATAATTAATAATAACTTAATAATATCATACACTTATACATTTGCTTATAATGCTCATTGTCTCTTCTCTCCTTTCCTCTACATTCTAAGATATAAGATCTACAAAGCAGGAGCTTATCTGTTTTGTTCACTGATTTTGCCGCAGCAGCTAGAATAATACCTGATACCTAATAAATAACCAACATTTTAAAAGTGAATAAATTGTTTGCAATATCAAGAAGATATACTAGAAAATTCTTAAACTTCAGAATACCAGGAGGCTTCAAGGGGGTGCAAACTTTTTCTGTCAAAGTCTAGATAGTAAATATTTTACGCATTGCAAGCCAAATGATCTCTGTGCAACTATTTAACTCTGCACTGATTCTGCCATTGTAAGTCACAAGCACCCATAGACAGAATGTCAACATATGAGTAAAAATATTTTACAAAAAAGTTTACCAACAAAAATAGGCAGCAGCAGCAGCTGGACTTGGTCTGACGGCATAGTAAACTAACCCTTGCCTCAGATAATGATGGCAATGGAAATAAGAATAGAGGAGAACAGGTGTAATTAAGAAACTTGAGAAGTGATGTTGGAAGTTTCTGGTGAGTAAAGCATGAGTTAGTGATAACCTTATATCATCTGTTTCTTCAGCCTGCACTTCTTAACCTGTAGAAATCTTCTTCATTTCTAAGAACCAGCTCTAATTCTACACCTTTGAACAGGCTTTCAAAGTCCTCAACAGAGTTCGTCATTTAACTAAACAAAATATTAAGCTTATGTTTTTTAAATTTCTTCTCTGTCTAATACAGTTAGCAATTCACACATTTCCTCAATTCATTATGAAACCCTCAGGAGTAGAGATCATTTGTTTTGTCACCTGCTTTTGTTTTGGCATTGCATTTTCCATTACACTTGGCCTATTGGCTTGTACATATTTCATAATTTCTAATGGAACTATTGAATGAGTTAATGATTGAATCATTTTTTGAAGTGCAGAAGTTCAACTTCCACTTGTTAGTCCCCATCAAGAAAATATCCACAGACCACATATTGTGGATCATAGACAATGGTTTGATAACTTTTGTTTTATCCCCAATTTCTGCTTGCAGTGATGTAGTATTTTCTAGGCTGCTCACATGCCTTTCCATTGGGATATCTCTGTCTTAAGTCCCCATACCCCACCCCACAAAACTTCACTGCCTGCCTCATGTGAGACATAAAATTAACACAAAGACCAGTCATGTATGATAATTAATAGGAACAAAATGTCTAGGATGAAATAAGGTATAAACTAGATGATGTAAATGCACATCCCAACATAAAGTGATAAAAAACTCTACTTTGAGAGAAACTTGTCTCCTTGAGAATTTTTTATACTGAAAGATCAGATGGAAAAAAATATCTTAAAGACTCTGAATTTCATGAAAGCAGTAAATTTTCTTCCCCAATGGCTTGAAAAGTTTAGACTATTTCAGCCCAAACATTGTATTTTTTTTTCCATTGGAGAGAGAAATTTTAAAGAGGAGTCGTAAAGTAATAATCATTATTTTAGCATTGCAGTTGACCCTTGAACAATACAGGTTTGAACCCTGTGAATCCATTTAAATGTGGATTTTTTTCAACAAATATAGAGTCAGCCCTCCATATTAACAGGATTCTCATCATGGATACAGAGGGCTGACTGTAGTATGTGATTTTATATAAGGAAATTGAGCATTTGTGGATTTGGGTGTACACAAGTGTTCCTGGAACGAATCCTCCATGGATATCAAAGGGTAACTGTATTTTTATTATAAGAATTACACATATTCGTTTTCAGGTTTTTTGAAAACTGCAAAGCTATAAAGGTAAAAATAAAATTTTCTACTAATCTTAATAATCAGACTCAGTTTGTGTGCTTATATTTCTTTTTTTTTTTTTTTTTTTTTTTTTTAATTAACATCTTTATTGGGGTATAATTACTTTACAATGGTGTGTTAGTTTCTGCTTTATAACAAAGTGAATCAGTTATACATATACATATGTTCCCATATCTCTTCCCTCTTGTGTGCTTATATTTCTAATCAAGTAGTTTTTTAAGGTATTAGAATCATGGGCTTTTTAAGTTAAAGTTAAGGAAATTATATTTTCTAGTAGCCTTCCACCTCAAAAACTGAGTCGTAATCTTACTGTCATAGGTAAAGAGAGATTGGATTCTGCTATGGAAAAGAAAAAACCCGTGTATATATTTCTAATCTAGATTTCTGGAGTCCATTTAAAAAATCATCATAGAAACCTGGTTTTTGGTTTTGACTTGCCATGGACTCTATAAAGTAGCAGTCCATAAAGAAATGAACAGATTTCCAAAACTTCTGTAACTACTAATTAACTTATCACAGCCTAGGTCTTGTGGGCTAGATCAAAGAGTTCTAATGTCCCATAAGAACTCAAGATAAGAATTAGAGTCATGGAAATTTTACCTTTTCTGGATCCACTTGCTGGGAAAACAAGGGAGAAGGAGGTAGAACTAACAGGTTAAAAATGAGTATTCTAGTCATTTTATAGCCCCACCTTAGGACCAACCTCAAGGGGTTGAGGATTTTAAAAATATCTAAAGAGGTATGAGAAACCAAGAATATTAATGCAAGTAGTACACTTACTAGGGATTATATGGAAAAGCTAAGGAAGACCTGAAATTTTCACTTGTAGCTACATCTAACATAGCATAGAGCATGAAGTGGTGGAAGGAGGCATTTAGGTAAGGAGGCTACAGCAGTTCTCATAATTTTGTCTTTGCCTGCTACTCAAGGGATCAATAAATGTTATCATTCTCTTTCAGGATATATAGAGAAGAAAAAAGGGGAAGCGATACAGGAATTTTCTTATCCATCTGGGCAAGAATTAAAGAGGTTGCCATGGCTCATGTATTTATAAATGAAACAATGGATGGTTCCACAGACATCAGTGATATGACCAGCAATTTCCCCCAAATAGCAAAATAAAGAGCACACTACGCCACATGGGGAGCCCTCCTAGGAGACCAATTATTACAGACAATGAACCAGAGAAGGCCAGAACATTCTACAAGGATATGAAACCCCTTATCCTCTTATACACACTGTACCATCTTGGACGAGAATATGTGTGAGAATGGAACACAAAGCATTCATGCCCAGCAGACAAATGAGATACTAGTATCTGTATTTTTTTTTCCTTTCTACATTTGCTCATGTTTATTTACTGAATATTCATATATTGCAGACAAAACATACATGTAATAATCATATTGAATTCAGACAAAGTTGGGTAAACTTCAGTGTTAATCATAGTTCACAACAGATTTAGTGTATGACTTAACTTGGGTGACAATTTCATCTCCTGAAACAGCCAAAATATTTTCAAGAGTTACTCTGGAAGCAGATTGTTCATAACGACTTACCACACAGTTTATTTTGCAGACAAAGTAGTCATTTTTGCTGAGATGATCATCTTTTCTGGCACTGTTGACTTGGCCAGTAGCCTGTCCTGCTTTTTTTTTTTTTTTTAGAGTATAGTTTCTTTACAATGCTCTGTTAGTTTCTGCTGTACAGCAAAGTGAATCAGCTATATGTATACATATAGTCCCCTCTTTTTTGGATTTCCTCCCCATTTAGGTCACTACAGAGCATTGATTAGAGTTCCCTGTGCTATATAGTAGGATCTAATTAGTTATCTGTTTCATACACAGTAGAGTATATATGTCAATCGCAATCTCCCAAAAAATCCCACCCCTCCTTCCTCCCTTGGTATCCATAAGTTTGTTCTCTATGTCTGTGTCTCTATTTCTGCTTTGCAAATAGTTCATCTATACCAGTTTTCTAGATTCCACATATATGTGTTAATTTATTTTTCTTTTTCTGACATACTGCACTCTGTATGACAGTCTCTAGGTCCATCCATGTCTCTTCAAATGGCACTATTCATTCATTTTTATGGCTGAGTAACATTCCACTGTATATATGTATGTACAACATCTTCTTTATCCATTTCTCTGTTGATGGACATTTAGGCTGCTTCCATGTCCTGGCTATTGTAAATAGTGCTGCAATGAACATTGGGGTACATGAATATTTTTGAATTATGGTTTTCTCAGGGTATATGGCCAATAGTGGGATTGCTGGGTCATATGGTAGTTCTATTTTTAGTTTTTTAAGTAACTTCCATACTGCTCTCTACAGTGGCTCTACCAATTTACACCTCACCAACAGTGTAGGAGGGTTCCCTGTTCTCCACACCTTTCCCAGCATTTATTGTTTGTAGATTTTTTTTTTTTGATGATGGCCATTCTGACTGGTATGAGGTAATACCCCACTGTAGTTTTGATTTGCATATCTCTAATAAATCGTGATGTTGAACATCTTCTCCTGTGCCTCTTGGCCATCTGTATGACTTCTCTGGAGAAACATCTATTTAGGTCTTCTGTGCATTTTTTGATTGGGTTGTTCAGTTTTTTTGATATTGAGCTGCATAAGCTGTTTGTATATTTTGAAGATAAATCCCTTGTTAGTTGCTTTGTTTGCAAATATTTTCTCCCATTCTGAAGGTTGTCTTTTTGTCTCATTTATACTTTCTTTGCTGTGCAAAAGATTTTAAGTTTAATTAGGTCCCATTTGTTTACTTTTATTTTTGTTACTCTAGGAGGTGGGTCAAAAAATTATTTCTGTGATTCATGTCAAAGAGTGTTTTTCCTATGTTTTCCTCTAATATTTTTATAGTATCCAGCCTTACATTTAGGTCTTAACCCATTTTGAGTTTAGTTTTGTGTTAGGAAGTGTTCTAATTTCATTCTTTTACATATAGCTGTCCAGTTTACCCATCACCACTTATTGAAGTAATTCTACTAATAATATTTTCCTGAGGCCTCAGCTATCAGTGTCCTTGCCCCACAGTGAGCCACAGCCAACTTCTGCCTCCCCAGGAGGCCCTCCAGTACCTCTAGGTAGGTCTGTGGACCCACTGTGGGTACTGTGGGGGTAGTTCAGACTCTGACCTGGCCCAACTCCCATATGTACTTGCCCCTGAAGTCCATAGCTTCTAAAACTAGACCAGTCTCAGTTGTAGAAACACTTGTCCATTCAGATATTCTACAGACAGTGTTTATCAAGCTGATTGTGGGGATTTAACCTGTGCTTGTGCAGCTGCAGGGAGAAATTTTTGTTCCTCTTCCTTAGTCGTACAAGCCCTCGGGCTCAGCTTTGATTTCGGCCCCATTTCTGCATATGGGCTATCCTCAGGCGTCAGTTCCCTGCCCACAGGACAGGGGGTAAAAGCAGTGGCTGAATGGGACACACTTACTCAGGCCAGGGAGGGGTAAGGCAGCCACAAGTGGAATGTGGGCGAAGTGCCTGTGGTGGCAGAGACTGGCAGAAATTTGAAACAGACTGGGGTGTGCTGTGGGGTCTCCTGGGGAAGTTAGACCCAGATCACAAGACCCTTGGCCGTTGCGGGCTGTACAGATTCCCAGGAACCAGGAAGGTGTGGGCAGTAACCAGACTTTACTAACAAGACCCTTGTTGGCAGTAGTGGCAGCAGTAGCAGTCCAAACTTGCCTCTAGGTTTTGACATAGCAGCTATGACTTGCACCAGTCCCTGGAGCTCATATAAGGTAGGCAGTGCCTGCCACCTGGGAGTGATTGGAGAAAGAAGTTCCTATGGTGGACCTGCCCCTTCCTCTTGCACTCCCCAACAATGGCCCCTGCCTCTCTGGAAGATCCAGGCTTCTTTGTAGACTCCCTCAGCTGTGGCACACTACACCCTAGCCCCCTCAGGTTGTCTTCACGTAGCCAACCCCAGTCCTCTCCCTGGGGTCTGACCTCCAAAACCCAAGCCTCAGCACTCAGCCCTCACCTGACCAACTTGGGGAGTGGAGAAATATCTCAGGCTGGGGAGTGTCAGTTGGCACTGAATCTCTGTGCAAGTCTCTCTCAGCTTTATTCTCAACACAGCTGTCACTGTGTTTTCCTCCAAGGCTCCAAAGTTCACACACTCTCCCGTCCCCACCAGTGAGGGGACTTCCCAGTGTGAGGAAACATTTCCTCCTTCACAGTTCCTTCCCAGAGGCACAGGTCTCATTCCAACTCCTTTCTCTCTTTTTCTTTCACCCTACCTAGTTATGTGATGTTCTTGCCCTTTTGGAAATCTGAGGTCTTCTGCCAGCATTCAGTAGATGCTCTGTGAGAGTCATTCCACATGTAGATGTATTTTTGTTGTTTCTGTGGGGAGAAGGTGAGCTCCACATTTACTCCTCCACCATCTCGATCCCTCTGTCCCCACCCCCCCAGTATCTGTAATGATGAAAGGAAACTCTTTTCTTTGCAGTGTAGTGGGACTTGTGAAGTATATTATATCATTTATAGTAAATAAAGAAACTGCTTTCTGTTTACAAATTTTAGTGGAGTCTAGATCAAGATGGCAGAGTAAAAGGACCTAGTGTTCACCTCTCCCCACAAGTACAACAAGAATACAGCTACAGGAATTCTGGAAGGGCTCATGCCTAGGAGTACTTCCCAGAACTTCTGCTGCCATGTCCATGTCCCCATGGTAAACCACAGCCATACCACCTCTGCAGGAGACCCTCAAATATAGGAGCTGAGGGATTGACAGGGTCTTGGTGCTCTCGTCGGGAGTCAGTCCTGTGCCTTTAATGTGGGAGACCTGAGTTCAGGACATAAGTCCACCAGAGACCTCCCAGCTCCATGTTACATGGAGCTACATTTCATATTATATGAAATAGCAAAAGATCTCCCAGAGATCTCCATCTCAAGGCTAAGACCCAGATACACTCAATGATCAGCAAGCCACACTACTGGACACCTTATGCCAAACAACTAGCAAGACAGAAACATAACCACACCCATTAGCAGAGAGGTTACCTTATATCATAATAGGGTCACAGACACCCCCAAAACACACCAATGGATGTGGTCCAGCCCACCAGAAAGACAAGATCCAACCTCAACCACCAAAAAATAGACATCAGTCTCCTCCACCAGAAAGCCTACACAACCCACTGAACCAACCATAGCCACTGAGGGCAGACTACAAAAACAATGGGAACTACAAACCTGCAGCCTGAAAAGAGGAGACCCCAAACAGAGTAAGTTAAGCAAAATGAGAAGACAGAAGAACACACAGCAGATGAAGGAGCAAGGTAAAAACCCACCAGAACAAACAAATGAAGAGGAAATAGGCAATTTACCTGAAAGAGAATTCAGAGTAATGATAGTAAAGATGATCCAAAATCTTGGATAGAATGGAGAAAATACAAGAAACGTTAAACAAGGGACTAGAAAAACTAAAAAGCAAACAAACAAACATAAACAACACAATAAATGAAATTAAAAATTCTATAGAAGAAACCAAAGGCAGAATAACTCAGGCAGAAGAACGGAAAGTGACCTAGAAGATAAAATACTGGAAATCAATACCACAGAAGAGAAAAAGAAAAAAGAATGAAAAGAATTGAGGACACTCTCAGAGACCTCTGGGACAACATTAAATGCAACAATATTTGAAATATAGGGGTCCCAGAAGAAGAAGAGAAAAAAAAAAGGGACTGAAAAAATATTAGAAGAGATTATCATAGAAAATTTCCCCAACCTGGGAAAAGAAATAGTCGATCAAGTCCAGGAAGAACAGAGAGTCCCATAGAGGATAAATCCAAGGAGAAACACACTAAGACACATATTAATCAAACTATCAAAAATTAAGTAGAAAAAAACTATATTAAAAGCAGAAAAGGAAAAACAACAAATAACATACAAGGCAATCCAAATAAGATTAACAGCTGATCATTCAGCAGAAACTCTGCAAACCAGAAATGAGTGGCAGGAGATATTTAAAGTGATGAAAGGGAAAACCTACAACCAAGATTACTCTACACAGCAAGGATCTCATTCAGATTTGATGGAAAAATTAAAACCTTTACAGACGAGCAAAAGCAAAGAGAATTAAGCACCACTAAACCAGCTTTACAAGAAAGGCTAAAGTAACTTCTCAAGGCAGGAAACACTAGAAAAGGGAAAGACCTACAAAAACAAATCCAAAACAATTAAGAATATGGTAATAGGAGAATACATATTGATAACTACCTTAAATGTAAATGGATTAAATGCTCCAACCCAAAGATATAGATTGGCTGAAAGGACAGGGAAAAAAAAGACCTGTACATATGCTGTCTACAAAAGACGAACTTCAGACCTAGGGACACATACAGACTGAAAGTGAGGAGATGGAAAACGATATTCCATGCAAATGGAAATCAAAAGAAAGCGAGAGTCGCAATTCTCATATCAGATGAAATAGACTTTAAAATAAAGACTATTACAAAGGACAAAGAAGGACACTACATAATGATCAAGGGATCAATCCAAGAAGAAGGTATAACAACTGTAAATATTTATGCACCCAACATAGGAGCACATAAATACATAAGGCAAATGCTAGCAGCAATAAAAGGGGAAATTGACAGTAACACAATCATAGTAGGGGAATTTAACACCCCAGTTTCACCAATGGAAAGATCATCCAAAATGAAAATAAATAAGGAAAAACAAACTTTAAATGATACATTAAACAAGATGGACTT
Organism: Delphinus delphis; assembly: GCF_949987515.2. Taxonomy (NCBI): domain Eukaryota; kingdom Metazoa; phylum Chordata; class Mammalia; order Artiodactyla; family Delphinidae; genus Delphinus; species Delphinus delphis. The sequence continues at coordinate 59,573,698 of NC_082695.1, forward strand.
AATTGATATTTATGGGACATTCCATCCCAAAACAACAGAATACACTTTCTTCTCAAGTGCTCATGGAACATTCTCCAGAGTAGATCATGTCTTGGGTCACAAGTCAAGCCTAGGTAACTTTAAGAAAATTGAAATCTTAACAAGTATCTTTCCTAACCAAAACGCTATGAGACTAGATATCAATTACAGGAAAAAACATCTGTAAAAATACAAACAAATGGAGGTAAACAATACACTACCAAATAACCAAGAGATCACTGAAGAAATCAAAGAGGAAATCAAAAAAATATCTAGAAACAAATGACAGTGAAAACACAATGACCCCAAACCTATGGGATGCAGCAAAAGCAGTTCTAAGAGGGAAGTCTATAGCAATACAATCTTACCTAAGGAAAAAAGAAACATCTCATATAAACAACCTAACCTTACACTTAAAGCAATTAGAGAAAGAAGAACAAAAATCAGCAAAGTTAGCAGAAGGAAAGAAATCATAAAGATCAGATCAGAAATAAATGAAAAAGGAATGGAAGAAACAGTAGCAAAGATCAATAAAACTAAAAGATGGTTCCTTGAGAAGATTAAAAAAAATTGATAAACTATTAGCCATACTCATCAAGAAAAGAAAGGAGAAGACTCAAATCAATAGAATTAGAAATGAAAAAGGAGAAGTAACAACTGACCCTGCAGAAATACAAAGGATCATGGTAGATTACTACAAGCAACTATATGCCAATAAAATAGACAACCTGGAAGAAATGGACAAATTCTTAGAAAAACAAAACCTTCTGAGTCTGAACCAGGAAGAAATAGAAAATATAAACAGACCAATCACAAGCACTAAAATCAAGATTGTGATTAAAAATCCTCCAGCAAACAAAGGCCCAGGACCAGATAGCTTCACAGGCGAATTCTATGAAACATTTAGAGAAGAGCTAACACCTATCCTTCTCAAACTCTTCCAAAATATACCAGAAGGAGGGACACTCCCAAACACATTCAGTGAGGCCACCATCACCCTGATACCTGATAGCAAAAGCAGACAAAGTTGTCACAAAGAAAGAAAACTACAGGCCAATATCCCTGATGAACATAGATGCAAAAATTCTCAACAAAATACTAGCAAACAGAATCCAACAGAACATTAAAAGGATCATATACGGTGATCAAGTGGGATTTATCCCAGGAATGCAAGGATTCTTCAATATACGCAAGTCAATCTAATGTGATAAACCATATTAACAAATTGAAGGAGATAAACCATATGACCATCTCAATAGATGCAGAAAAGTTTTTGACAAAATTCAACACCCATTTATGATAAAAACCCTCTAGAATGTAGGTATCGAGAGAACTTACCTCACATTAATAAAGGTCATATATGACAAACCCACAGACATCATCATTCTCAATGGTGAGAAACTGAAAACATTTCCTCTAAGATCAGGAACAAGACAGGGTTGTCCACTCTTTCCACCATTATTCAACATAGTTTTGGAAGTTTTAGCCACAACAATCAGAGAAGAAAAAGAAATAAAAGGAATCCAAATTGGAAAAGAAGAAATAGAGCTGTCATTGTTTGCAGATGACATGATATTATACATAGAGAATCCTAAGGATGCTACCTGAAAACTACTAGATCTAATCAATGAATTTGGTAAAGTAGCAGGATACAAAATTAATGCACAAAAATCTTATGCATTCCTATACATTAATGATGAAAAATCTGAAAGAGAAATTAAGGAAACACTCTCATTTACCATTGCAACAAAAAAGAAACAAAATACATAGGAATAAACCTACCTGAGGAACCAAAACACCTGTTTGAAGAAAACTATAAGACACTGATGAAAGAAATTAAAGATGATACAACAGATGGAGAGATATACCATTTTCTTGGATTGGAAAAATCAACATTGTGAAAATGTCTATACTACACAAAGCAATCTACAGATTCAATGCAATCCCTATCAAACTACCAATGGCATTTTTCACAGAACTAGAACCAAATGTGTCACAATTTGTATGGAAACAGAAAAGACTCCGAATAATGAAAGTAATCTTGAGAAAGAAATACGGAGCTGGAGGAATCAGGCTCCTGGACTTAAGACTACACTACAAAGCTACAATAATTAAGACAGTATGGTAATGGCACAAAAACAGAAATATAGATAAATGGAACAGGACAGAAAGCCCAGAGATAAACCCATGTACATGCGGTCATCTTTTCTTTGATAAAGGATGCAAAAATGTACAATAAAGAATAGATAGCCTCTTCAATAAGTGGTGCTGGGAAAACAGGAGAGGTACATGTAAAAGAATAAAATGAGAAAACTCCCTAACACTGTGTACAAATTTAGTATCTAAATGGTCTTTGGTCTTTAGACCTAAATTTAAGGCCAAACACTCTAAAACTCTTAGAGGAAAACATAGGCAGAACACTCTATGACATAAATCACAGGAAGATTCTTTTTGACCCACCTCTTAGAGAAATGGAAATAAAAACAAAAGTAAACAAATGGGTCTTAATGAAACTTAAAAACTTTTGCACAGCAAAGAAAACATAGAGAAGACAGAAAGACAACCCTCAGAATGGGAGAAAATATTTGCAAATGAAGCAACTGACAAAGGATTAATCTCCAAAATTTACAAGCAGCTCAATATCAAAAAACAAACAACCCAATCCAAAAATGGGTAGGAAAACTAAATAGACATTTCTCCAAAGAAGATATACAGATTGCTTACAAACACATGAAAGGATGTTCAACATCACTAATCATTAGAGAAATTCAAATCAAATCTACAATGAGGTATCACTTCACACCCCTCAGAATGGGCATCATCAGAAAATCTACAAACAGCAAATGCTGAAGAAGGTGTGGAGAGAAGGGAACCCTCTTGCACTGTTGGTTGGAATGTAAATTGATACAACCACTATGGAGAACAGTATGGAGGTTCATTAAAATATAAAAATAAAACTACCATATGACCCAGCAATCCCACTACTGGGCATATACCCTGAGAAAACCATAATTCAAAAATAGTCATGTACCACAATGTTCATTGCAGTTCTATTTACAACAGCCAGTACATGGAAGCAACCTAAGTGTCCACTGAGAGAAGAATGGATAAAGAAGATGTGGCACATATATACATCTATATATGAGAGTGGCATTGACATATATACACTACCAAATGTAAAATAGATAACTAGTGGGAAGAAGCTGCATAGCACAGGGAGATAGCTTGGTGCTTTGTGACCACCAGAGGGGTGGGATAGGGAAGGAGGGAGGAAGACTATATGGGGATATTTGTATACATATAGCTGATTCACTTTTTTATACAGCAGAAACTAACACAACATTGTAAAGCAATTACACTCCAATAAAAATGTTAAAAAAAGAATAGATCTATAAGTGGAACAATTTGTTCAGCACAGTTGATGAACACTATCAGAGGACCTCAGACACTTAAAAGGACAAGAAACGATCTTAGTGTAACAGGGTAGGATGAAGGAGAGAAAGGGAATAAAAAGAAAGGAAGAAATGGGATGGGACCCAAATCCCTGTGGGGTGAGCTGAAGGAGAAAAGAAGTTACCACACCAAGAGAGGCCTTCTCACTGGTGGTGAGATATGCTGAAAAAGAGGGGGCAGCTTCGGGATCTAGCAGAAGAAAGTACAGAGGCTGGCAGGACAGTATGAAACTTTCATGAACAGTCTGTATCACAGCCCTGACAACCCAGACAGAGATGGGTGTCCACCAGTGCTTGTGGGGGCTGACTGCTGAAGCATTGGGACATGGAGAGAGGCCTGCTGTTGGCTGTGAGGATAGAGCCTGAAGGGATGGGAGTGTGGAACTCAGCTGTGCAGAGACAGCCTGAGAGGATGGGAGTGAGGAGCTCCAAAGGTGGGAATGCTCCTAGAAGAAGCTGGATCTGCCTTGGAAGTGAGGAGCCAGTGTTGAGTGGAGCACAAGGGGGTAGGGCTGACATTGTGGACTCTCTCCCCAGATGCCAGCCTCTGCCTTTACAGACTCTAAGAGGTTCTCCCACCAGAGAGAGCTCACTCCAATCTGTCACAGCTTCCTGACAGCCCCTGCCTCATGGGCACTAGAGGGGATTCCGAGTAGAGCAAGCACACACGTCCCAGTTGTGGTCGCCTTATCCCTACCCCAACTGAGCAAGTGCTCGTGACTCAGTCTGTAGAGGCCTCTTGCCCCTCCCACCTAAGCAAACAAGTATGCTTCAGCCAATGCCTTTGCTGCCTCTCTCCTGGGCAGGGAACAAACACCTGAGGGTGGCCCACAAGCAGAGGTGGAACCAAACCCAAAGCAGAGCCCCAGGGCCTGTGCAACTAAGGAAGAGGAACTGAAATTTCTCTGTGCATCTGTGCAAGCCACAGATTAAACCCACGTGATCAGCATGGATAACCCAGCTTCTGCAGAATATATGAATGGACAAGTGCTCCCACAATCAAGACTGGTCTAGATTTACCAGCTATGGACTTTGGGGCAAGTACATGTAGGAGTTGGACGAGGTCAGAGGTTGAGCTGCCCTCAAAGTGCCCAGGGTTGGTCCAGAGACCTAACTAGGGGTCTTGGGGAGTCGCCTGGGGAGGGGGGGTTGGCTGTGGCTCACTGTGGGAGCAAGGACACTAATAGCAGGGGCTCCAGAGAATTTTTTTCTTTTCTCTTTTTTATTTTTTTGTTTTGTTGTTTTATTTTTTCCATTTCTTTTATATTTTAAAGAATTTTAAATATATTTTTCTATTTTTATTTTATTTTTATTTTTGCTTTTTGTTTGGTTTTGATTGTTTTGTTTAATTTTTTAGTTTTTATCTTATTGTTTTGTGTTTTTTTATGTTTACTTTGATTTTTAAAAATTTGCTTTAGTTTGCTTTTTTTTGAGTTTTTTTTTTGGCAGTTTTGATTTAATGGTTTATTTTTGTTGTGGGATTTTTTTTGTGTCATTGTTTTCTTGTTTTCTTTTGCTGTTGTATCACTTTTTTGTTTGTTCTTATTTATTTGGTTTTGTTTTTATTATTTGTCTTCAGTTTGTTTGTCTGATTGATTTCTTTTCTTATTTATTTTTTGGTTTTGTATTTACTATTTGGCTCCAGTTTTGTCTGTTTATTTTCTTTTTCTTTATTTTTTTCCTGCTGCACTGCTTGGCTTGCAGGGTCTTGGTTTCCTGGCCAGAGTTCAAACCCGAGCCACCATTTTGGGAGCATTGAGTCCAGGATGCTGGAATACCAGAGAATTCCTTGCCTCAGGGAATGTAAATTGATGTGAGCTCTCCTGGAGGTCTCTATCTCAGCACCAAGACCGAGCTCCATGTAAAAGCCTGCAAGCTCCAGTGCTGGACGCCTCAGGACAAACAACCAGCAAGACAGGAACACAACCCCACCCATTAGCAAACAGGCTGCCTAAAGTTGTACTAAGCTCATGGACACCCCAAAACACACATCTTGATGAGGCCATAACAACCAGAGGCACAAGACCCAGCTCCAGAGTGCAGGCGGCAGTCCCTCACACCAGGAAATCTACAGAAAACCCTGGACCAACTTCCCTCACCAATGGGCAGACACAAGAAGCAAGAGGAACTATGACCATGTAGCCTGTGGAAAGGAGACCACAAATCAGTAAGTTAGAAAAAATGAGATGACAGAGAAATATTGCAGATGAAGGAGCAAGAAAAAAAAAACGTAGAAGGCCAAATAAATGAAGAGGAAAGAGTGAATCTACCTGAAAAAGAATTCAGAGTAATGATAGTAAATATGATCCAAAATCTCAGAAATAGAACAGAGGCATGCATCAAGAAAATACAAGATATGTTTAACAAAGACATAAAAGAATTAAAGAACAAACAGTGGTGAACAATATAATAACTGAAATGAAAAATACACCAGAAGGAACCAGTAGCAGAATAAATGAGGCAGAAGAACAGATAAGTGATCTGGAAGATAGAATGGTGGAAATAACTGCTGCAGGACAGAATATAGAAAAAGAATGAAAGAATTGAGGACAGTCTCAGAGACATCTGGGACAACAGTAAATGCACCAACATTCGAAATATAGGGGTTTCAGAAGAAGAAGAGGAAGAGAAAGAGTCTGAGAAAATATTTGAAGAGATTATAGTTGAAAACTTCCCTAACATGGGAAAGGAAATGGTCACCCAAATCCAGGAAGCACAGAGAGTCTCATACAGGATAAACCCAAGGAGAAATATGCTGAGACACATATTAATCAAACTAACAAAAATTCAATACAAAGAAAAAATATTAAAAGCAGCAAGGGAAAATCAACAAATAATACACAAGTTCCTGTTAAGGTTATCAGCTGATTTTTTCATCAGAAACTATGCAGATCAGAAGGAAGTTGCAGGATATATTTAAAGTGATGAAAGGGGAAAACCTACAATCAAAATTACTCTACACAGCAAGGATCCCATTCAGAGTAGACAGAGAAATCAAAAGCTTTAAAGACCAACAAAACTGAGAGAATTCAACACCACCAAACCAGCTCTACAACAAAGGCTAAAGGAACTTCTCTAAGTGGGAAACACAAGAGAAGGAAAGGAATACAAAAAACAAACCCAAAACAATTAAGAATATGGCAATAGCAACATACATATCAATATTTACCTAAACGTTAAGTGCATTAAATGCTCCAAGCAAAAGACATAGACTGGCTGAATGGATACAAAAACAAGACCCATATATATGCTGTCTACAAGAGACCCACATCAGATCTAGGGACACATACAGACCGAAAGTGAGGGTATGTAATAAGATATTCCATGTAAATGAAAATAAAAAGAAAGCAGGAGTAGCAATAGTCATATCAGGCAAAATAGACTTTAAAATAAAGACTGTAAGGGGAGACAGGGAAGGAAACTACATAACAGTCAAGGGATCAATCCAAGAAGAAGACATAACCATTGTAAATACATATGCACCCAACATAGGTTCACCCCAATGCATAGGGAAATGCTAACAGCCATAAATAGGGAAATGACAGTAGCACAATAATTGTGGGGAAGTTTAACACCCTACTTACACCAATGGATAAATCATCCAGACAGAATATTATTAAGAAAATACAAGTCTTAAATGACACAGTATGCCAGATATACTTAATTGATATTTACAGGACATCCCATTCAAAAGCAGCACAATACACTTTCTTCTCAAGGGCACACGAAATATTCTCCATGATAGATCATATCTTGGGACACAAATCAAGCCTTGGTAAATTTAAGAAAATTGAAATCATATCAAGCATGTTTTCTGACCACAACACTATAAGATTAGAAATCAATTATAGAAAAACAAAACTGTAAAAAACACAAACACATGGAGGCTAAATGATATGATACTAAATAATCAATGGGTCTCTGATGAAATCAAGAGGAGATTAGAAAAAAAAAACCTAAGGACAAAAGACAATGAAAACATTACAATCCAAAACCTGTGGGATGCAGCAAAAAGCATTCCCTCTAAGAGGAAGTTTATAACAATACAATCCTATGTCAAGAAACAAGAAAAATCTCAACTAAACAACATATCTTCCATATAAAGCCACTAGAGAAAGAAGAATTAACAAAACCCAAAGTTAGTAGAAGGAAAGAAATCACAAAGGTCAGAGCAGAAGTAAGTCAAATAGAGATGAAGAAAACAATAGTAAAAAAATCAATGAAACTAAAAACTGGTTATTTGAGAAGGTAAACAAAATTGATAAACCTTTAGCCAGAATCATCAAGAAAAAAAGGGAGATTACTCAAATCAACAAAATTAGAAATGAAAAAGGAGAAGTTACAATGGACACCTCAGAAATACAAAGGATCATAGAAGACTACTACAAGCAACTGTATGTCAATAAAATGGATAACTTGGAAGAAATGGACAGATTCTTAGAAATGTACAGTCTCCCAAGACTGAACAAGGAAGAAATAGAAAATATGAACAGACTAATCACAAGTACTGACATTGAAACTGTTATTAAAAACCTTCCAACAAACAAAAGCCCAGGGTAGATGAATTCTATCAAACATTTAGAGAAGAGTTAACACCTACCCCTTTTAAACTTATTCAAAACATTGTAGAGGAAGAAACGCTCCCAAGCTCATTCTATGAGGCCATCATCATCCTGATACCAAAACCAGACAAAGATATCACAAAAAAACAAAATTACAGACCAATATCACTAATGAACATAGGCACAAAAATCGTCAACAAAATACTACCAAAGAGAATCCAATAACACATTAAAGGTCATATATCCTGATCAAGTGGGATTTATCCCAGAGATGAAAGGATTCTTCAATGTATACAAATCAATCAATGTGATACACCACATTAACAAATTGAAGAGTAAAAACCATATGATTATCTCAATAGATACAGCAAAAGCTTTTGACAATGTTCAACACCAAGTTATGACTAAAAACTCTCCAGAAATTGGGCCTGGAGTGAACATACCTCAACATGATAAAGGCCGTATACAACAAACCTACAGGTAGCATCACATAATGATGAAAAGCTGAAACCATTTCATTAAGATCAAAGATGTCCACTCTCATCAATTTTATTCAACATAGTTTTGGAAGTCCTACCCATGGCAATCAGAGAAAAAATGAAATAAAAGGATCCTAACTGGAAAAGAAGAAGTAAAACTGTCACTGTTTGCATGTGACATGAAAATCCTAAAGATGTTACCAGAATACTACTAGGGCTCATCAATGAATCAGTAAAGTTGCAGATAAAAAATTAATACACAGAAATCCCCTGCATTCCTATACACTAATAATGAAAGATCAGAAAGAGAGACTAAGGAAACAATCTCATTTACATCACATCAAAAAATATAAAATACCTAGGAATAAACCTGCCTAAGGAGGCAAAAGACCTGTACACAGAAAACTAAAAGATATTGATGAAAGAAATTAGATATGACACAAACAGATGGAGATATATACCATGGTCTTGGATTAGAAGAATAAATATTGTGAAAAAGACTATACTACCTAAAGCAATTTACAGATTCAATGCAATCCCTATCAAATTATCAAGGGCATTTTTCATGGACATGGAATTAGAACAAAAAATTTTACATTTTGTATTGAAACACAAAAGCCCCTGAATAGAAAAGCAATCTTGAGAAAAAAGAATGGTGCTGGAGGAATCAGGCTCTCTGACTTCAGACTATACTACAAAGCTACAGTAATCAAGACAGAATGGTACTGGCACAAAAACAGAAATATAGATCAATGGAACAGGATAGAAAGTTGAGAGATAAACCCATGCACCTATGGCCACCTAATCTATTACAAAGCAGGCAAGGATATACAATGGAGAAAAGACAGTCTCTTCAATAAGTCATACTATGAAAACTGGACAGCTACATGTAAAAGAATGAAATTAGAACACTCCTTAACACCATACACAAAAAATCAACTCAAATTGGATTAAAGACCTAAATGTAAGGTTGGGTGCTGTAAAACTCAGAGGAAAAAATAGGCAGAACACTCCTTGACATAAACCAAAGCACGATCTTTTTTTGATCTACCACCTAGAGTAATGAAAATAAAAACAAAAATAAACAAATGAGACCATATTAAATTTAATAGCTTTTGAACAGGAAAGAAAACCATAAACAAAATGAAGAGACAACCCTCAGAATGGGAGAAAATACTTGCAAATGAAACAAACTGACAAGGGATTAATCTCCAAAATATAAAAGCAGCTCATGCAGCTCAATATCAAAATCAAACAAACAACCCAATCAAAAATGGGCATAAGACCTAAATAGACATTTCACCAATAAGTACATACAGGTGACCAACAAACACATGAAAATATGCTCAACAACACTAATTACTAGAGAAATGCATATCAAAAGTACAATGAGGGCTTCCCTGGTGGTGCAGTGGTTGAGAGTCTGCCTGCTGATGCAGGGGACGTGGGTTTGTGCCCCGGTCTGGGAAGATCCCATGTGCCGCGGAGTGGCTGGGCCCCTGAGCCATGGCAGCTGAGCCTGTGCATCCAGAGCCTGTGCTCCACAACAGGAGAGGCCACAGCAGTGAGAGGCTCGAATACCACACACACACAAAAAATAAGTACAATGAGATATCACCTCACACTGGTCAGAATAGTCATCATCAAAAATTTCACAAACAATAAATGATGAAAGTGTGTGGAGAAAAGGGAACCCTCCTACACTGTTAGTGGGGATGTAAATTGGTACAGCCACTATGGAGAACAGTATGGAGGTTCCTTAAAAAAATAAAAATAGAGTTACCATATGACCCAGGAATCCCATTCCTGGGCATATATCCAGAGAAAACCATAATTTGAAAGGATGCGTGCACCCCAATATTCATTGCAGCACTATTTTCAATAGCCATGACATGGAAGCAACCTAAACGTCCATCAACAGAGAAATGGATAAAGAAGATGTTGTACATATATACAATGGAATATTAGTCATAAAAATAAATGAATAGTGCCATTTGCAGAGACATGGATGGGCCTAGAGGTTGTCATACAGAGTGAAGTAAGTCAGAAAGAGAAAAACAAATATGGTATAATATCACTTATATGTGGAATCTAGAAAATGGTACAGATGATCTTATTTGCAAAGCAGAAACAGAGTCACAGATGTAGAAAAGAAACATGGTTATGAAGGTGGGAAGGGGGGAGTGGGATGAATTGGAAGATTGGAGTTGACATAGATACACTACTGTGTGTAAAGTAAATAGTTAATGAGAACCTACTGTACAGCACAGTGAACTGTACTCAAAGATCTGTGGTGCCCTGAATAGGAAGGAAATCTAAAAAAGAGTGGATATATGTATATGTTTACTGATTCATTTTTCTTTACAGCAGAAACTAACACAACATTTTAAAGCAACTATCCTACAATAAAAAGTTTTTTAAAAAAACCCCAAATTGTAGTGTTCATAAATTAACTCTGCTATATGCCTATGAAATATTCATATAGATGTAATTTTTAAAATTGAAGACCTATTATTTATTCAGTGTTATACATTAATTTTTCACTTATTAATGTATCATGAGCATTTCCTATCTTGTAATATCAAAATAGCATTTTAAAGTACTGCAATATACAATCATAGAACTCTATTTTAATCATTTTATTATTCAATTGAAATATAGTTGATTTACAATATTGTGTTCATTTCAGGAGTACATCAAAATGATTCAGTTCTATGTATATATATTTTTTCAGATTATTTTTCAATATACATTATTACAAATTATTGAATATATTTCCCTGTGCTATAAATTCTTGTTTCTTATTGATTTTATATACATAAAATACACCACTTATTTATCCATTCATCTGTTAATGGAATCTTAGACTGATTCCATGTCTTGACTATTGTAAATAGTGTTACTATGAACATTGGGATGCATGTATCTTTTGAAATTAGAGTTCTGATCTCTTCTGGATATATGCCCAGGAGTGAAATTGTTGGATTGTATGGTAGCTCTATTTTTAGATTTTTAAGGAGACTCCATATTGTTTTCCATAGTGGCTGCACCAATTTACATTCCTACCAACAGTTTAGGAGGGTTACCTTTTCCCCACACTCTCTCCAGCATTTATTATTTGTAGACATTTTGATGATAGCCATTCTGATCCCTGTGAGTTGATACCTCTTTATGGTTTTGATTTGCATTTCTCGGATAATTTGTAATGTTGAACATTTTTTGTGTGCTTCTTGGACATTTATATGTCTTCTTTGTAGAAATGAAAATGTCTACTTAGGTCTTCTGCACATTTTACATTGGGTTGTTTTTATTTTTGATATTGAGTTTATATTATTGGATATTAAACTCTTGTCAGTGGTATCATTTGCAAATGTTTTCTCCCATTACATAGGCTGTCTTTTTGTTTTGTTGGTGGTTTCCTTTAATATGCAAACGTTTTATGTTTGAATAGGTCCTGTTCATTTATTTTTGCTTTTATTTATTTTGCCTTGGGAGAATGATCTAAGAAGATAGTACTATCATTTACGTCTGAGATTATTTTGCCAATGTTGTCTACTAGGATTTCTATGGTGTTATGTCTTACATTAAGTCCTTTGAACCATTTTGAATTTATTTTTGTATGTTGTGTAAGAAGTATTCTAGTTTCCTTGATTTACGTAAGTCTGTCTAGCCTTTCCAACACAACTTGCTGAAGAGACTGTCTTTTCTTGTTATATATTCTTACCTCCTTTGTCATAGATTAATTGATCTTAGGAGTGTGGGTTTATTTCTAGACTCTCTATTCTGTTTCATTAATCTATATATCTGCTTTTGTGCCAATAACACACTGTTTTGATTACTTTGGCTTTTTAGTATTGTCTGAAGTCTGGAAGACTTATGCCTCAAGCTTTGTTTTTTTTTCCTCAGGATTGCCTTGAAGATTCTGGATATTTTCTGTTCCATATAAATTTTATGATTATCTGTTCTATTTCTGTGAAAAATGTCATAGGTATTTTGATAGGGATCTCATTAATATGTAGATTGCTTTGGATAATATGGCCATTTTAACAACATTAAATTTTCCAATACAAGAGCATGGGACACCTTTCCATTTCTTTCAATCATTTTTAATTTTCTTTATCAATGTTTTATAGTTTTCAGCATATGTCTTTTACTCCTTAGTCAGATTTAATCTGAAGTATTTTATTTTATTTTTTGATGTGGCTTTAAATGGATTTTTTCTTTTATGTTCTTTTTCCAATATTTCATTGTTAGTGTAAAAATATGCAACAGATTTTTGTATATTAATCTTTTACTCTGCTACCTTGTTGAATTCATTTATTAGTTTTAATAGTTTTTGTGTGGAGTCTTTAGGGTTCTCTATATAAAGTATCATGTCAGCTGCAAATAGTGACAGTTTTACCTTTTCTCTTCCAATTTGGATGCATTTTATCTATTTTTCTTCCCGAATTACTGTGGCTAAGACTTTCAATATCATGTTGAATAGAAGTGGTGAGAGTGGGCATCCTTATCTTTGTCCAGAATTCAATGGGAAGGTTTCAGCTTTTCCCCATTGAGTATTAGTTGGCTGTGTCACTATTGAGTATGATGTTAGCTGCGGACTTGTCATAAACTGCCTTTATTATGTTGAGATATGTTTCCTTTGTACCAACTTTGGTGAGAGTTTTTGTCATGAATGGATATTGAATTTTATCAAATGTTATTTCTGTGTCTATTGAGATGATCATGTGTTGTCTTTTCTTTTGTTACTGTGGTGTATCACATTCATTGATTTGAGTATGCTGAACCATCCTAGCAACCCTGGCATGAATCCACCCTGATTATGGTTTATGATAATTTTTATATATTGTTGGATTAGGTTTACTAATATTTTGTTGAGAATTTCTGCATTTATATTCATCAAAGATACTGACCTGTAATTTTCCTTCTTTCTTTCTTTCTTTCTTTTTTTTTTTGTAGTGTCTTTGTCTGGTTTTGGTATCATGGTGATGGTGGCTTCATAGAATGATTTTGGGCGTGTTCCCTCCTCTTCAATCTTTTGGAATAGTTTTGAGAAGGATAGGTATAAGTTCTTCTTTTTATGTTTCATAGAATTCTCCAGTGAAGCCATTCAGTACTGGACTTTTCCTTGCAGGAAGGTTTTTTTTTAAATATATAAATTTATTTATTATTTATTTTTATTTTTGTTGCATTGGGTCTTCATTGCTGTGTGTGGGCTTTCTCTAGTTGCAGCGAGTGGGGACTACTCTTGGTTGTGGTGTGCAGGCTTCTCATTGCAGTGGCTTCTCTTGTTGTGGAGCACAGGCTCTAGGCATGCAGGCTTCAGTAGTTGTGGCACATGAGCTCTAGAGTGCAGTCACCATAGTTGTGGCACATGGGCTTAGTTTCTCCATGGTATGTGGAATCTTCCCAGGCCAGGGTTCGAACCTGTGTCCCCTGCATTGGCACACAGATTCCTAACCACTGCGTCACCAGGGAAGCCCTAAGGAGTTGTTTTTTATTACAGATTCTATTTCATTTCCAGTGATCAGTCTGTTCAGATCACCTAATTCTTCTTGACTCAGTTTTGGCAGGCTCTATGTTTCTAGCATTTGTCCATTTCTTCTAGGTTGTCCAATTTGTTGACACATAACTGCTTATAGCATTTTCTTTTGGTTCTTTTTATATCTGTAATAATGATTGTTATCTCTCTTCTTTAATTTCTTACTTTGTTTATTTGTGTCCTCTCTCATTTCTTCTTAATGAGTCTGGCTAAAGGTGTCTCAATTTTGTTTTTTCTTTTCAGAAAAATATCTCTTGGTGTTATTGATATTTTTCTATTGTGTTTTTGACCTTTATTTTATTTATTTCCTCTCTGACCTTTATTATTCCCTTCTTTCTGCTGACTTCGGGTTTGTTTGTTCTTTTTCTAATTTTTTAGGTGGTAGGTTAGGTTGTCTATTTGAGACTTTTCTTGTCTGTTGGGGAAGGCCTGCATTGCTATGAACTTCCCTCTTAGAATTGCTTTTGCTGCATTCTACAGACTTTTGTAAGGTTGTGTTTTCATTGACATTTTTCTCAAGATATTTTCTAATTTCCTCTTAGATTTCATTGCTGACCCATTGATTTTTTAGTAACATGTTTTGTGGTTTCCATGTGTTCATTTTGTTCCCATTTTTCTTTCTGTGGTTAATTTCTAGGTTAATATTGTAGTCAGAAAAGATGTTTGAGATAATTTCTATCCTCTTAAATTTGTTGCGGCTTGTTTTGTGACCTAGTATGTGGTCTATCTTAGAGAATGTTCCATGTATGCCTGAGAAGAATGTGTATTCTGTTTTTTAAATTTATTTATTTGTTTATTATTTATTTAATGTAATATCCTGTAGATATGAATTAAGTTCAACTGGTCTGTTATGTCATTTAGGGTCTCTGTTGCCTTAATGATTTTCTGTCTGGAAGATCTGTCCATTCATGTCAGTGGGGTATTAAAGTCTCCTATTATTGTTTTTCTGTCAATTTCTTCCTTTATGTCTATTGTATTTGTTTTATATATTTAGGTCCTCCTATATTTTTTGTGTATGTGTTAATGAGTCTAATATCCTCTTCTTGTATTGATCCCTTTATCATTATATAATCCCCTTCTTTGTCTTTAGTTGTAGCCTTTGTTTTAAAGTCTACTTTGTCTGCTCAGTGTATTGCTACCCCAGCTTTCCTGTTGTTTCCTTTCCTCCCCCTCACCTTCAATCTGTGTGTATCTTTCACCTGGAAAGGCGTCTCTTGTAGGTAGCATATTGTAGGTTCTTGTTTTTTATCCAATCAGCCACTCTATGTCTTTCAATTGGAGCCTTTTTTTCATTGATATTTAAAGTAATAATTGATAGGTATGGACTTATTGACATTTTAAACCTTGTTTTCCAGCAGATTTTATTGTTCTTCTTTGTTCCATTTTCTTTTTTTGTTTTTCTTTTCATGGTTTGATGGTTTCCTTTTGTATTGTGCTTGAGTTTCTTTCATTTTGGTTTTTGTGAATCTATTGTATGTTTTTGATTTGTGGTTCCCCTGGTTTTTGAATGTGTTGACTCTTTATTCACTTTAGACTGATAGTCATACAAGTTCAAACACATTCTAAAAGACCTACATTTCTTTCTACCTACCCCCACATTTGGTGATTTTGATGTCCTATTTTACATCTTCATGTTTATCCTTTTGCTATTAGTTGTACTTTTATAATCACTTTTACAAATTGTTTTGAATGTTTTTTAATCTATGTGCTGGTGTATGTAAGTGGTCTTCAATCTGTTTATATATTTACCTTTCCTTTTGTAATTTTCTCTTTCCTACGGATTATTGCCTCTTTTCTATTTAGAGAAGATATTTCAATATATATTTTCATAAGTTGGTTTAGTATTGCTGTCATTGTTTTTGCTTCTCTGAAAAATTATCTCTCATTCTATTCTAAATAATAATGTTGATGGCTATTGTTCTCTAGGTTGCAGGTTTTTCCCTTTCAGAACTTTGAATATATCTCACCATTCTCTTCTAGTCTGCAAAATTCCTGCAGAAAATCAGTATATGGTGGTTCTATTTGGTGTAGGTCTCTTTGTGTTCATCTTTTTTGGGACCCTCTCTGTTTTTGTACCTGCATATCTATTTCCTTCTTTAAGTTTAGGATGTTTTCAGGCATAATGTCTTCAAGTACATTTTTGATCCCCTTCTCTCTCTGTTCTCCTTCTGGTACTCCTATTAAGATAAGTGGGCATGCTTTATATTAACCTATAGATCTTGTATGTTGCTTTTTTTTTTTTTTTTTACTTTTCATTTGTCTTTTTGTCTGCTGTTCTGATTGGGTGATTTCCATTATTCTGTCTTCCAGATCACTTATTTGCTCTTTTGTGTTATTTAATCTGCTATTTGTTGCTTTTATCTTGGCATTTGAGTTGCTTAATTTTCATTGGTTCCTCTTTAGAGTTTCTATTTCTTAATTTTCAGTGCTCTACATTTCTATTGATAATCTTTTTAAATTCCTTTAGCACTATTATTACCTCCTTTTTGAACCTGAGATTTAGTAGACTGGTGAGGTCTGTTTCATTTGTATTTTATGGGATTTCTCTTTTTTTTTAAATAATAGGATATATTTACTCTGCTTTTACATTTTACTTGACTTTCTCTGTCTATGGATTTAGGATAAACCGTTATCTACTGTGGTCTTTAAGGAGTGTTTTTATTTGGGAGCATCCCTTTGTAGACTGTGGGGGTCCATTATTTTTGTTGTGAGGGCTGATTTTGTTATGGATGCCTCCCATGTCTTTCCTCAGATTGTGCTGGCTGTTATTCTCTTGATAGGGGGTGTTATTGGTGGTGTGGTGACCAAAGTCTGCACTGGATATTGAGCAGGGCCTCTCCTTTGTCCCTTGTCTGTCACAGTTCTGTATGGGGTGAGGTGTCCTCCCCAGTTGTTGGAGTAGAAGATCTGAGGATTGGGCTCAATAAGGCTCCATTGCCACTGAGTGAGTGCTCTGTCACAAAGGAGGCAAGAACTGAAACAAGTGAGGATCTTTTGCTCACAGTGAACTATGCACTGCCCATGCAGCCCTCCACAGTTCTGTCCATAAGCAGCCCAAGGTTGCATCCCTTTCTCTGTTGTGTTTGTTCCATACCTAGTGCTAGGCTGTGGTGTGAAGTGGGTTAGTGCTGGGGGTTGGTGTGCTGTGGCTGAAGGAATCAAGGTAGTTTTTTTGCCACTTGAAACTTGGGCTGCCTCTGTGGCAGGTCTCTCCCAGGACCTGTCCACCACAGATCTGGCTCCAAGATTTGGTGTAAGATAGGCAGTCCTGGAGCACTCCTGTAGGGAAACAAACCACTGTGCACTTCTTCCCTGGGGCTGTATTCCTGAGATATATGTTTCTGTGGCACCACCTAGTGTGCACACTGACAAAGTCTGCCACCCACACTCACTGTGCACATTTTAACAATGGAGTCAGAGCCCAGTTCTGCCTGTGCTGAGCAGGTGCCCACAAAATCCGCCACTCCTGGATCTGCACCTGCTGTGTGTGTAGTGGCAGTGGGCTCCAAGTTTCAGCCTAGACCACACCCCAGGCCCTCCTGGCTGTCTCCACATGGCTAGACTGAGTCCTCTCCCAGGGTCTGTCCACTTGAAATTTGGCACCTAACTACTGCACCTATTAGCATCCTCCTTCCCCTGAAATCACTTTGGACTGGAAATTGTGGTGAGGTGGCAAGAGTAAGTGCTGGTCTCTCTCCACCATGATTGCTAGCAAGCCAGCACGTGAACACTCCTTGTAAGCAGAGTCCAGACCTCTCCAGCTCCTTTATCTGCCCCAGTGGACCTCCCAGCAGGCAAGGGGGCTCTCCAGGGTAAGGGTCTGCCCAAGTGGACTTTCTCCCCTTCAGAGACTCCTCCTAGGGTGTCAGTCCCATCCTGATGAATTTTTACCTCCACAACTTACCCAGTTACATGATACATGATCTTTTTGCAGCTTTGGTTGTATAAGAGATCTTCTGCCATTTTCCAGATGGTTTTCTGTGATATTTGTTCTACCTGTTGATGTATTTTTGATGTGTTTGTTGGGGAAGGTGAGCTCCACATCCTCATGCTCTGACATCTTGGTCCTTCACCTATTTTGATTTATTAATTGACTGCTCTATACCCCTAGGTTATATTATGTTTTGCCAGAATAATGTTTCTATAAACACCATCGTGTATAAATATTGGCTCAGTTGATTCTTTTATTAAGGGTAGAGTCTTATAAATAGGATAGGGAGGATGCCTCTATGAAAGAGTATGAATAATTTAAATGGCTATTGAAATACATCATCAACTTAATGCCTTTGAAGTGTTTAACATTTTATACCCCTAGTAATAGAATATTACGATGATCATTACACCATGCTCCTATCAAACTTGAGAATATATACTTTCTTATTTTATATATTCTTAAATATATATATATATACATACATATATATTTTTTCTATAGTTGACACTCAGTAGGCTGTTATGAATATTGGTTAAATAAAATAAGCAAGCAAGCTCATTGTTACCATAATTGGCATGCTTTTATTACCAGCAAAATTCTATATTTTAGTCCTTTAATGACCATTTTCTTTTTAACTCATTCCAATTAACTCTAAACTTTTATTGTTCTCCTTCATGCATTCAGCTGAATCTCCTCTTTCTCATACTCATTCCCATTGCTGAGTCTTTGTTCACATAAAAGTTCTTGGAATCTTTCTTCTTCAAATTGAAAATCTTCTTAGAGTAAATTTGAACACACATTCTATTATTTTTATTATTATTACTTTGTGCTTTCACTAGACCATGATGCAATGTGGTGTACTGGCTTTGGATTCAGAAAATATGGGCTGAATCTTGGTTCTGGGACATTCCAGACTTTGTGTGACTTTAGGCAAAACTCTCCTCCTTTCTGTGTCTTTTAACTCACGTGTCAGTAACTCATCTACAACATAGATACTGATAACTACCTCAATGTGTTCATTTATATATTCCATAAATATCACTTGAGTGTGTACTAAGATTTATTCCTGGTAACAGGGATAGATGGTCACTTGATTAAAAAAGAGTGTGGGTGTTATAAATCTTGCGTATTTTAGACACACAGATGATGCTTAGGGATTGGTAGATGGGGAAAGCAAAATAGAAATATTAATATAATCTCTGAGAAACCACATATTGTATACATCATATACATTTATACACCATGGTAGTATTTCTGACCACCATTAAAAAGAAGTGTCATTTTTCTTGCTTTCTCACTGGCAAAAATATACCTTGCTGAAGCATCCATACACTCCCTCATTGTAAGATTTCCCTGTTTGTGGGACAGTTGGTTTATGATTTCGTTGTCAGAGAAGAAGCAGAATTAAGTGACCCAAAGAGAGACCCAACCTCTGATCTTGACTTCATTAAGATTGTGTGCTAAGAACTCAGGCTGACCAATAACAGAAATTTTGTCCATTCAGTGGATGTGTCCCTAACATGTTTATTTCCATGCATATATGAATCCTGGTAACTATTTCCCAGAATACCCCCAACCCTGGAGAGAATTATTTGGATGTCATGGTCAAGCTTAATGCATTTCTATTTAGGAATCTAATGTCTGGCAACATAATACATTTATCACTTATTTAATACATAAACGGTTTTTACTCTTGTCTGATACCCCAATGGTTGGCAAATTAAAGACTATACATTAATCAGTTTGCCTTTCAGTTAAGTGCACCTATCTCATCTGTGTGGACTGTAGCTTCATCTGCCAGATATGTAGTCTGACTCAGTAAAAAAATGGAACTGAATTCCTGTTGAGGACATTATATTTGGCATTTGTTGCAGGTACAGATGATGGGTAGGAAACAAAAAGGGGACATTTTTCCCTTAGGTTTACAGTGTAAGTGGCAGGTCCTAGTGTGAGAACTCCTTGAGGCTCTTCACTTAGTGGTGACATATCTAAGGTTCTAATAAGAGGATTCTGTATTACTTTAATCTTAGTATATATAAAATAGAACTTATCTTTCCCAAACCCAAATTTTCTTATGTCTAGTTTCAATCAACTATGTCATTCTCCAGACTTCAAGCTGTGAGGGCTATGTGCTTTTGGACCTGCATTTCTCTTCATTGCTGATATTTACTGGTCAGCACATGACTCAAACCTGCCAATTTCTCTGTATCACCTTGCCATTTTCATGACTAGCACCTATTCAACTTATGTTGAGATTACTTCTAGAAGCCTTGTTAACTGGCCTTTCAGGCCACAATCTTTCCACATATATTCCTTTTTATAAATAAATATCCTCAAATGCCTTTCCTCCACACTTTCACTTGAGAGATAAGACACGTTTTCTCACACTTATGACATTATTTTTCTTTGGCTCTCAAAAGCAAACACAATGTGGCACCAACTCTCCTGTCTTATCGCCAACTATTTCCCCAAATCTTCATTTTCCTAGAGTTAGCTGTGTCCCCTCTCTACCAGCCCATCCCTAATGAGGCTTCACACATGATCTTCCCACTAGAAGTTCAAATTTGCTTCATTCAAATTCCTGGTCCCATATTTATTCAAAAGACAAATATTAACTGAGTGACTCCTCTGGCTAAGCTATTTTAGGCATGTGAGATATATAATTTATGCCTGGCCTCATGGAGTTTTCATTTTGAAGGGTAAAGATACTGTAGGTACATATACACAGCCCAGATCCCAACCTTCCATACTGCTATGCTCTAGATGCTAGGGACAATGAGAGCTGGTCATTCTCAGCTTGGTCTCTCTTCATAACTGCCCTCAGTTGAGGAGATTGACTTTATCCCAGATCATGGGGGAAGCTCACATACAATGACTGGTTAATGGAGGGGAAAGGCCCTGGTTATTTAAAGAGCAAAAGAATAGTTTAAATTTAAGGAAGTCCAGCTCATCTTTATTTTCAAGTCGTTCTGACCAGTACTTGTAATCAATCTAGGGCATGGGCATGTTACTTCTTTCATGTCATGTTCATCCATCCTGCACTTGGGTCTAGGAATATCTGTATGGAGTACTAGCATCAAGACTTCTTCCATAATGCTCCATGTTGCCATTACCTTCTGAGTTCTGCCATATCAAAGTGATACATTTTCCACTATTTGCAGAACCTCAAAGTGTCATTCCTTTTTAAATCACGGAGAACTTTTCCCTCTTACACACAATCACAAGACAAGAGGGAAGCTTATGTAAAGAGAAGTCTTGATATATATTCTGGACTTCTTTCTCATTATAGTACTTGAAAATTTGGGGATAAAGTGAAAATAAATATACTTTAAAGCAATAAAATAAAAGGCAATTCAATGTAGTATTTTAATCATTATTAAACATATTATATACAACTTCCCAACTTGGAGATATATATAGAAATCATTAATACTGACTGACCATAAATTATTCCACACAGACAGGAAGAGCAATGAATAAAATTTAATACTTTTAAAATAAAATTACCAAGAAATTTCATACACACAGAACCAAATTTTAGAGTTTGGGATGACTACCTTCTAAATAGGGGGACAATACGTCCTTTGCTGCCAGGAATAGTCCTGGTTTATACCTGTTGTTCCAGAGTAATTATTAATTTCATCCTCATTAAAAAAACTTGAGTTGAAATTCATATAACATAAAATTAACCATTTTAAAATGTACAATTCAGTGTCATGTAGTACATTCATGATGTTGTGCAACAATCATTTGTATATGATTCAATCATCTGTACATGTAAAAGTGTTCCAAACATTTTTACCCTCCTTTTACCCTCAAAGGAAATCCTATACCCATTAAATAGTCAGTCCCTATTCCTCCCTCCCCAACCCCTGACTACCATTACTATGCTTTCTGTCTCTAAAAATGTAGCTTTTTTTTTTTAACATCTTTATTGGGGTATAATTACTTTACAATGGTGTGTTAGTTTCTGCTTTATAACAAAGTGAATCAGTTATACATATACATATGTTCCCATATCTCTTCCCTCTTGCGTCTCCCTCCCTCCCACCCTCCCTATCCCACCCCTCCAGGCTGTCACAGAGCACCGAGCCAATATCCCTGTGCCATGCGGCTGCTTCCCACTAGCTATCTACCTTACTACGTTTGTTAGTGTGTATATGTCCATGACTCTCTCTCGCCCCGTCACAGCTCACCCTTCCCCCTCCCCATAACCTCAAGTCCGTTCTCTGGGAGGTCTGCGTCTTTATTCCTGCCTTACCCCTAGGTTCTTCATGACATTTTTTTTTCTTAAATTCCATATATATGTGTTAGCATACTGTATTTGTCTTTTTCTTTCTGACTTACTTCACTGTGTATGACAGACTCTAGGTCTATCCACCTCATTACAAATAGCTCAATTTCGTTTCTTTTTATGGCTGAGTAATATTCCATTGTATATATGTGCCACATCTTCTTTATCCATTCATCCGATGATGGGCACTTAGGTTGTTTCCATCTCCGGGCTATTGTAAATAGAGCTGCGATGAACATTTTGGTACATGACTCTTTTTGAATTTCAGTTTTCTCAGGGTATATGCCCAGTAGTGGGATTGCTGGGTCATATGGTAGTTCTATTTGTAGTTTTTTAAGGAACCTCCATACTGTTCTCCATAGTGGCTGAACCAATTCACATTCCCACCAGCAGTGTAAGAGGGTTCCCTTTTCTCCACACCCTCTCCAGCATTTATTGTTTCTAGATTTTTTGATGATGGCCATTCTGACTGGTGTGAGATGATATCTCATTGTAGTTTTGATTTGCATTTCTCTAATGATTAATGATGTTGAGCATTCTTTCATGTGTTTGTTGGCAGTCTGTATATCTTCTTTGGAGAAATGTCTATTTAGGTCTTCTGCCCGTTTTTGGATTGGGTTGTTTGTTTTTTTGTTGTTGAGCTGCATGAGCTGCTTGTAAATTTTGGAGATTAATCCTTTGTCAGTTGCTTCATTTGCAAATATTTTCTCCCATTCTGAGGGTTGTCTTTTGGTCTTGTTTATGGTTTCCTTTGCTGTGCAAAAGCTTTGAAGTTTCATTAGGTCCCATTTGTTTATTTTTGTTTTTATTTCCATTACTCTAGGGGGTGGGTCAGAAAGAATCTTGCTGTGATTTATGTCATAGAGTGTTCTGCCTATGTTTTCCTCTAATAGTTTGATAGTTTCTGGCCTTATATTTAGGTCTTTAATCCATTTTGAGCTTATTTTTGTGTATGGTGTTAGGGAGTGTTCTAATTTCATTCTTTTACATGTACCTGTCCAGTTTTCCCAGCACCATTTATTGAAGAGGCTGTCCTTTTTCCACTGTACATTCCTGCCACCTTTATCAAAGATAAGGTGTCCATATGTGCATGGGTTTATCTCTGGGCTTTCTATCCTGTTCCATTGATCTATCTTTCTGTTTTTGTGCCAGTACCATACTGTCTTGATAACTGTAGCTTTGTAGTATAGTCTGAAGTCAGGGAGCCTGATTCCTCCAGTTCCTTTTTTTGTTCTCAAGATTGCTTTGGCTATTCGGGGTCTTTTGTGTTTCCATACAAATTGCGAAATTTTTTGTTCTAGTTCTGTGAAAAATGCCAGTGGTAGTTTGATAGGGATTGCATTGAATCTATAGATTGCTTTGGGTAGTAGAGTCATTTTCACAATGTTGATTCTTCCAATCCAAGAACATGGTATATGTCTCCATCTATTTGTATCATCTTTAATTTCTTTCATCAGTGTCTTATAGTTTTCTGCATACAGGTCTTTTGTCTCCTTAGGTAGGTTTATTCCTAGATATTTTATTCTTTTTGTTGCAATGGTAAATGGGAGTGTTTTCTTGATTTCACTTTCAGATTTTTCATCATTAGTATATAGGAATGCCAGAGATTTCTGTGCATTAATTTTGTATCCTGCTACTTTACCAAATTCATTGATTAGCTCTAGTAGTTTTCTGGTAGCATCTTTAGGATTCTCTATGTATAGGATCATGTCATCTGCAAACAGTGACAGCTTTACTTCTTCTTTTCCGATTTGGATTCCTTTTATTTCCTTCTCTTCTCTGATTGCTGTGGCTAAAACTTCCAAAACTATGTTGAATAAGAGTGGTGAGAGTGGGCAACCTTGTCTTGTTCCTGATCTTAGTGGAAATGCTTTCAGTTTTTCACCATTGAGGATGATGTTTGCTGTGGGCTTGTCGTATATGGCCTTTATTATGTTGAGGAAAGTTCCCTCTATGCCTACTTTCTGCAGGGTTTTTATCATAAATGGGTGTTGAATTTTGTCAAAAGCTTTCTCTGCATCTATTGAGATGATCATATGGTTTTTCTCCTTCAGTTTGTTAATATGGTTTATCACATTGATAGATTTGCGTATATTGAAGAATCCTTGCATTCCTGGAACAAACCCCACCTGATCATGGTGTATGATCCTTTTAATGTGCTGTTGGATTCTGTTTGCTAATATTTTGTTGAGGATTTTTGCATCTATGTTCATCAGTGATATTGGTCTGTAGTTTTCTTTCTTTGTGACATCCTTGCCTGGTTTTGGTATCAAGGTGATGGTGGCCTCGTAGAATGAGTTTGGGAGTGTTCCTCCCTCTGCTATATTTTGGAAGAGTTTGAGAAGGATAGGTGTTAGCTCTTCTCTAAATGTTTGATAGAATTCGCCTGTGAAGCCATCTGGTCCTGGGCTTTTCTTTGTTGGAAGATTTTTAATCACAGTTTCAATTTCAGTGCTTGTGATTGGTCTGTTCATATTTTCTATTTCTTCCTGATTCAGTCTTGGCAGGTTGTGCATTTCTAAGAATTTGTCCATTTCTTCCAGATTGTCCATTTTATTGGCATAGAGTTGCTTGTAGTAATCTCTCATGATCTCTTTTATTTCTGCAGTGTCAGTTGTTACCTCTCCTTTTTCATTTCTAATTCTATTGATTTGAGTCTTCTCCCTTTTTTTCTTGATAAGTCTGGCTAGTGGTTTATCTATTTTGTTTATCTTCTCAAAGAACCAGCTTTTAGTTTCATTGATCTTTGCTATTGTTTCCTTCATTTCTTTTTCATTTATTTCTGATCTGATTTTTATGATTTCTTTCCTTCTGCTAGCTTTGGGGTTTTTTGTTCTTCTTTCTCTAATTGCTTGAGGTGCAAGGTTAGGTTGTTTATTCTAGATGTTTCCTGCTTCTTAAGGTGGGCTTGTATTGCTATAAACTTCCCCCTTAGAACTGCTTTTGCTGCATCCCACAGGTTTTGGGTCGTTGTGTCTCCATTGTCATTTGTTTCTAGGTATTTTTTGATTTCCTCTTTGATTTCTTCAGTGATCACTTCATTATTAAGTAGTGTATTGTTTAGCCTCCATGTGTTTGTATTTTTTACAGATCTTTTCCTGTAATTGATATCTAGTCTCATGGCGTTGTGGTCAGAAAAGATACTTGATACAATTTCAATTTTCTTAAATTTGCCAAGGCTTGATTTGTGACCCAAGATATGATCTATCCTGGAGAATGTTCCGTGAGCACTTGAGAAAAATGTGTATTCTGTTGTTTTTGGATGGAGTGTCCTATAAATATCAATTAAGTCCATCTTGTTTAATGTATCATTTAAAGCTTGTGTTTCCTTATTTATTTTCATTTTGGATGATCTGTCCATGGGTGAAAGTGGGGTGTTTAAGTCCCCTACTATGAATGTGTTACTGTCAATTTCCCCTTTTATGGCTGTTAGTATTTGCCTTATGTATTGAGGTGCTCCTATGTTGGGTGCATAAATATTTACAATTGTTATATCTTCTTCTTGGATCGATCCCTTGATCATTATGTAGTGTCCTTCTTTGTCTCTTTTAATAGTCCTTATTTTAAAGTCTATTTTGTCTGATATGAGAATTGCTACTCCAGCTTTCTTTTGGTTTCCATTTGCATGGAATATCTTTTTCCATCCCCTTACTTTTAGTCTGTATGTGTCTCTAGGTCTGAAGTGGGTCTCTTGTAGACAGCATATGTAAGGGTCTTGTTTTTGTATCCATTCAGCTAATCTGTGTCTTTTGGTGGGAGCATTTAGTCCATTTACATTTAAGGTAATTATCGATATGTATGTTCCTATTCCCATTTTCTATATTGTTTTGGGTTCGTTATTATAGGTCTTTTCCTTCTCTTGTGTTTCTTGCCTAGAGAAGATCCTTTAGCATTTGTTGTAAAGCTGGTTTGGTGGTGCTGAACTCTCTCAGCTTTTGCTTGTCTGTAAAGGTTTTAATTTCTCCATCAAATCTGAATGAGATCCTTGCTGGGTAGAGTAGTCTTGGTTGCAGGTTTTTCTCCTTCATCACTTTCAGTATGTCCTGCCACTCCCTTCTGGCTTGCAGGGTTTCTGCTGAGAGATCAGCTGTTAACCTTATGGGGATTCCCTTATGTGTTATTTGTTGTTTTTCCCTTGCTGCTTTTAATATGCTTTCTTTGTATTTAATTTTTGACAGTTTGATTAATATGTGTCTTGGCGTATTTCTCCTTGTATTTATCCTGTATGGGACTCTCTGTGCTTCCTGGACTTGATTAACTATTTCCTTTCCCATATTAGGGAAGTTTTCAACTATAATCTCTTCAAATATTTTCTCAGTCCCTTTCTTTTTCTCTTCTTCTTCTGGAACCCCTATAATTCGAATGTTGGTGCATTTAATGTTGTCCCAGAGGTCTCTGAGACTGTCCTCAGTTCTTTTCATTCTTTTTTCTTTATTCTGCTCTGCAGTAGTTATTTCCACTATTTTATCTTCCAGGTCACTTATCCGTTCTTCTGCCTCAGTTATTCTGCTATTGATCCCATCTAGAGTATTTTTAATTTCATTTATTGTGTTGTTCATTGTTGCTTGTTTCATCTTTAGTTCTTCTAGGTCCTTGTTAACTGATTCTTGTATTTTGTCCATTCTATTGTCCATTCTATCTCCAAGATTTCGGATCAACCTTACTATCATTATTCTGAATTCTTTTTCAGGTAGACTGCCTATTTCCTCTTCATTTGTTAGGTCTGGTGCATTTTTATCTTGCTCCTTTATCTGCTGTGTGTTTTTCTGTTTTCTCATTTTGCTTATCTTACTGTGTTTGGGGTCTCCTTTTTGCAGGCTGCAGGTTCGTAGTTCCTCCTGTTTTTGATGTCTGTCTCCAGTGGCTAAGGTTGGTTCAGTGGGTTGTGTAGGCTTCCTGGTGGAGGGGACTAGTGCCTGTGTTGTGGTGGAAGAGGCTGGATCTTGTCTCTCTAGTGGGCAGGTTCACGTCTGGTGGTGTGTTTTGGGGTGTCTGTGGTCTTATTATGATTTTAGGCAGCCTCTCTGCTAATGGGTGGGGTTGTGTTCCTGTTTTGCTAGTTGTTTGGCACAGGTTGTCCAGCACTGTGGCTTGCTGGTCGTTGAGTGAAGCTGGGTGCTGGTGTTAAGATGGAGGTCTCTGGGAGATTTTCGCCGTTTGATATTATCTGGAGCTGGGAGGTCTCTTGTGAACCAGTGTCTTGAAGTTGGCTCTCCTACCTCAGAGGCAGAGCCCTGCCTCCTGGCTGGAGCACCAAGAGCCTTTCATCCACACGGCTCAGAATAAAAGGGAGAAAAAGTAGAGGGAATTAGTAGACGTATGAGGAAAGAAAGAAGGAAAGGAGGGAAGGAAGGAGGGAAGGAAGGAAGGAAGGAAGAAAGAAAGAAAGAAGCAAAGAAGGAAATAAGGCAAGAAGGAACAAAAGGAGGGAGGGAGGGAGGGAGGAAGGAAGGAGGGAAAGAAGGAAAAACAAAAAGAAAGAAGATACAGTAAAAATAAAATAAAGTATAATAAAGTTATTGAATTAAAAAATTCTTAATTAGAAAAAAAAAAAAGGACGGATAGAACCTTAGGACAAATGTTGGAAGCAAAGCTGTACAGACAAAGTCTTACACAGAAGCGTACACATACACCCTCACAAAAAGAGGTAAAGGGGGAAAAATCATAAATCTTGCTGTCAGAGACCACCTCCTCAATTTGGGATGATTCGTTGTCTAAAGGAGGGAAGGAAGGAGGGAAGGAAGGAAGGAAGGAAGGAAGAAAGAAAGAAGCAAGGAAGGAAAGAAGGCAAGAAGGAACGAAAGGAGGGAGGGAGGAAGGAAGGAAGGAGGGAAAGAAGGGAAAACAGAAAGAAGATACAGTAAAAATAAAATAGAGTATAATAAAGTTATTGAATTAAAAAAATTCTTAATTAGAAAAAAAAAAAAAGAAAGGAAAAGGGACGGATAGAACCTTAGGACAAATGTTGGAAGCAAAGCTATACAGACAAAGTCTTACACAGAAGCGTACACATACACCCTCACAAAAAGAGGTAAAGGGGGAAAAATCATAAATCTTGCTGTCAGAGACCACCTCCTCAATTTGGGATGATTCGTTGTCTAAGGGAGGGAAGGAAGGAAGGAAAGAAAGAAAGAAAGAAAGGACGAAGGTAAAGTATAATAACGTTCTTAAAATTAAAATTGATTATTAAGAAAAAAAATTTTAAGAAAAAACCATGGACGGATAGAACCTAGGACAAATGGTGGAAGCAAGACTATACAGACAAGATCTCACACAGAAGCATACACATACACATTCACAAAAAGAGGAATAGGGAGAAAAATCATAGATCTTGCTCCCAAAGTCCACCTCCTTAATTTGGGATGATTGGCTGTCTATTCATGTATTCCACAGATGCAGGGTACATCAAGTTGATTGTGGAGCTTTAATCCGCTGCTTCTGAGGCTGCTGGGAGAGATTTCCCTTTCTCTTCTTTGTTCTCACAGCTCACAGGGGCTCAGCTTTGGATTTGGCCCTGCCTCTGCGTGTAGGTCGCTGGAGGGCGTCTGTTTTTTGCTCAGACAGGACGGGGTTAAAGGAGCCGCTGATTCGGGGGTTCTGGCGTACGGAGGCCGGCGGCGGGGAGGGAGGGGCACGGAATGCGGGGCGGGCCTGCGGCGGCAAAGTCCGGCGTGACTCTGCACCAGCCCGAGGCCCGCCGTGCGCTCTCCCGGGGAAGTCGTCTCCGGATCCCGGGAACCCGGCAGTGGCGGGCTGCACAGGCTCCGCGGAAGAGGGGAGTGGAGAGCGACCTGCGCTCGCACACAGGCCCCTTGGTGGCGGCAGCAGCAGCCCCAACGTCTCCCGCCCGCCTTGGGGTCCGCGCCTCCAGCCGCGGCTTGCGCCCGTCTCTGGAGTCAGCGCCCTCAGCCGCGGCTCGCGCCCGTCTCTGGGGTCCGCGCCCTCAGCCGCGGCTCGCGCCCGTCTCTGGGGTCCGCGCCCTCAGCCGCGGCTCGCGCCCGTCTCTGGGGTCCGCGCTTTCAGCCGCGGCTCGCGCCCGTCTCTGGGGTCCGCGCTTTCAGCCGCGGCTCGCGCCCGTCTCTGGGGTCCGCGCTTTCAGCCGCGGCTCGCGCCCGTCACTGGGGTTCACGCTTTTAGCCGCGGCTCGCGCCCGTCTCTGGAGTTTCTTTAAGCAGCGTTCTTAAACCCCTCTCCTCACGCACCAGGAAACAAAGAGGGAAGAAAAAGTCTCTTGCCTCTTCGGCAGGTGCAGGCTTTTCCCCGGACTCCCTCCCGGCTAGCTGTGGTGCACTAACCCCTTCAGGCTATGTTCAAGCCGCCAACCCCAGTCCTCTCCCTGCGCTCCGTCCGAGACCGAAACCCTAGCCTCAGAGCCTCAGCTCGCAGCCCCGCCCGTCCCGGCGGGTGAGCAGACAAGCCTCTCGGGCTGGTGAGTGCCGGTCGGCACCGATCCTCTGTGCGGGAATCTCCCCGCTTTGCCCTCCGCACCCGTTGCTGTGCACTCCTCCGCGGCTTCGAAGCTCCCCCCTCCGCCTCCCGCAGTCTCCGCCCGCGAAGGGGCTTCCTAGTGTGTGGAAACTTTTCCTCCTTCACAGCTCCCTCCCACTGGTGCAGGTGCCGTCCCTATTCTTTTGTCTCTGTTTATTCTTTTTTCCTTTTGCCCTACCCAGGTACGTGGGGAGTTTCTTGCCTTTTGGGAGGTCTGAGGTCTTCTGCCAGCCTTCAGTAGGTGTTCTGCAGGAGTTGTTCCACGTGTAGATGTATTTCTGGTGTATCTGTGGAGAGGAAGGTGATCTCCGCGTCTTACTCTTCCGCCATCTTCCCTTACTCCTCTAAAAATGTAGCTTTTCTTGATATTTCATTTAAATGAAATTATACAATATGTGGTCTTTTGAGTCTGGCTTTTTTCACTTAGCATAATGTTTTTGAGGTTCATCCACATTATAGCATGTGTCACTACTTCATTCATGTCTATAGTTGAATAATATTCCACTGTATGGATATATTCCATTTTGGAGGGCTGCTTCCAAATTTTGGCTATTCTGATTATTGCTGCTATGAACATTCATGTGCAAGTATTTGTTCAATTTTTTCATTTTCTTGTAAATTATAATGCCATTTGTCACAGAAGTGTTTAAGAATTATCATTTTTCATCAATGTAGGTGATTTTTCATTGACATGAAAGTAAAAATATAATGTTCAGAATTGTCCATGGGCTTATTCACCTCCTCCCCAAAATGGACAATACTTTGCCTTTATGAATCTTAGATAGCTATGAGAAATTAAAAAAAAAACACCTTTAAACACACAGCCCCATATGAACTATCTTTTTAAAGATTTGTTATATACTCTAGTCTCCCTTGTTAACTGAAAACAAAAGGCACAACCTATAAATTGAGAGTTATGTTTTACTGTGGACAAAACTGAGGACTTGAGCACCAGACACAGCATCTTGGATAACTCTGAGAGACTGCTCTGAAGAGGCAAGGGGTGGGGAGCAAGGATATATAGGAGTTTTTGCAAGAAAGACCAGGTAGTTGGATCATCAAATGATTTCGTTAATTAGAGAAAATCAGGTATCTCAAGTTAAGAATTTAGCACTTTTCTATGTATGGAAAGATGCAAGAGTCTGAGCTCACTGAAATCATTCCTTTGACATGCACTACAGCTATCTGAGGCCAGTATCCTGTGTTTTCTCATCCTGAGTTTCCTCAGGGTGCACTGTGTGGGGGGAGGGAGGGGAGGGAGACTGCAGTGTCAGATGATTTGATGGCAGGCATTATGTTTCCATCCTGAGTTCCCTCAGGGCTCACCATTGGGGGTGGCTGAAGTGCCTGGTGGTTGCAACATCTTTTGTTTACTGATAGGTCAGGTGGCATTTTTAGTTTACACCCTCTAGCCTATCTTAGCTTGTTAAGGTTTTCTGAAACTTTCCAAATGTTTCTTGCAGGTGGAAGGTATAGACAACATTCATATTGAAGAGAGTGATCCTCTCTTTTCCATGGACAACAGTCTACACATCAAGAAAATAGAATCAACTGACATGTCTGATTGGTCCATCAAGGCACTTCTGAGACCTCTTTGAAGTTCAAAAGTTTCAGGATCCTTTGGTCAAAAAAGAAACTTTTGCCAAGGGCAGAGAAGAATTGCAGGTTTAATTTGGTTGAGAAAAAACATCAACATCAGCTTCCTCCTATTGAGGTTTCCTCTGATTACATGGTCTTGTATAAGAATTTCAGCCCTAAGGACCTTTGATTCTCCATAGATTTTTTCATTATCGTTCATCCTTAAGCTTAAACTATATCAGACATGTAAAGAATTAAGGCAATCAGTCAAACAGAACAAAGTTTATTGATGTTTAAACAAGCAGGAAAAATAAAAGATTTTGGGTCTCAGTGATTCTGGCTGATAATCAGTCATTAGAAGTAAGTTGATAGTTGTTTGATCTTCAACCTCCTATGCTCATGTTGATATAACATTAGGGTTATCAAAAGGACATTATGATTAATAAAATTGTATAAAAACAGTTTAAAGACATAAAGCTTTCTGCAGTCAGCTAGAGGATGAAGTAGGTAAAATTCTTTCCCTTATTCTTCCTTTTTGTTTTTCCAAGGAGAACGTTAGCAAGATAATTTGCACACCGCAAGTGCTAAGTAAATACATTTTGAATTATATTGATTTTCTTTACCATCTTTTATCTCTCTCCATTTATAAGTTATTTAAATTATAAAATGAAACCAGAGTACAAATATAGGTTTATGATGAAAAAAAAATCTGAAGTAGAATGAACTGAAGATTTTGTAAATCTCTCCAGTCTTAACCATTTGAAATTTTCTAGTCTCACTATATCTACAGGAAGGAAGGAGAATGAGGAGATAAACTTGGAAGTCAGTAACTTTTTGGTTCTGATTTCAGTTCTGTCATATATAAGCTACTTGGCAAGGCATTTTCCTTCCTGTGTCTCCATTTCATCTTCTACCAAATAGGAATAATAATACCTAATTCACAAGGCTACTGTGAGTCTTAAGTGTCAAAATATCTCTAAAATTACCTGGCACACTATGTAGTATAAGGCTTTCTAATAAATATTATGTTCTTCCTCTTTTCTGACCACTTTTGTTGGAGTGAGACTTGAGAAGCATGAAATATTTTCTCTTAGTTCTGCTTTAAAAAAAAAAAAACTGTGGGAAAAATGTACATGTGAATGCTTACAGACTGTAGGAAGACATTTTAAGAGTGCTAAATTCTACTCACACAGCCTCATCTCAGGTATAAATGCCCCAAATTCTAGATTTTGAGTCTGTTTCAATTCTTTCTCTCACTCCCTCTAAAATCAAGTGTTCAAATACTTTTGAGTGACACCTATGAAAATCTTACTGTTAGCTAGCCTAACAAAGCCCATTTCCTGTCGCTAACAAGCTTTCAACTTACCAATCCTTATCAAATCTTTGTTTCTCCTCATTTTTATTCCTAAAATATAGAGACCTAATCACTGAATATATTTTACTGGAGTGCAATTACTTTACAATGTTGTGTTAGGTTCTGCTGCACAATGAAGTGAATTAGCTATATGTACACATACATCTCCTCTCTCTTGGACCTCACTCTAAGGCCCCCATCCCACCCATCTAGGTCATCACAGAGCATCGAGCTGAGCTCCCTGTGCTATACAGCAGGTTCCAACTAGCTATCTATTTTACACATGGTAGTGTATATACGTCAATCCTAATCTACCAATTCATCCCATCCTCCCAATCCCCCTTCCATGTCCATGTATCAGTTCTCTAAATCTGCATCTCTATTCCTGCCCTGCAAATATGTTCATCTGTACCATTTTTATAGATTCCACATACATGTGTTAATATACAATATTTGTTTTTCTTTCTCTGACTTACTTCACTCTGTTTGACAGTCTCTAGGTCCATCCACATCTCTAAAAATGAGCTCATTTCATTCCTTTTTATGGCTAAGTAATATTCCATTGCATATATGTACCACATCTTCTTTATCCATTCATCTGTTGATGGACATTTATGTTGTTTCCATGTCCTGGCTATTGTAAGTAGTGCTGCAATGAACATTGGGGTACATGTATCATTTTGAATTATGGTTTTCTCAGGGCATACACCCAGTAGTGGGATTGCTGGGTCATATGGTAGTTCTATTTTTAGTTTTTTAAGGAGCCTCCATACTGTTCTCCATAGTGGCTGTATCAATTTACATTCCCACCAATAGTGTAAGAGGGTTCCCCTTCCTCCACACCCAATCCAGTATCTGTTGTTGGTAGCTATTTTATGATGGCCATTCTGATTGGTGTGAGGTGATACCTCATTGTAGTTTTGATTTGCATTTCTATAATAATTAATGATGTTGAGCATCCTTTCATGAGCCTCTTGGCCATCAGTATGTCTTCTTTGGAGAAAGCTCTATTTAGGTCTTCTGCCCATTTTGAGATTGGGTTGTTTGTTTTTTAATATTGAGCTCCAGGATTTGTTTGTATATTTTGGAAATTAATCCTTTGTCAGTTCCTTCACTTGCAAATATTTTCTCCCATTCTGAGGGCTGTCTTTTCATCTTGTTTTTGGTTTCCTTTGTTGTGCACAAGCCTTTAAATTTAATTAGGTCCTGTTTGTTTATGTTTGTTTTATTTTCATTACTCTAGGAAGTGGGTCAAAAAAGATCTTGCTGTGGTTTATGTCAAAGAGTGTTTTTATTTATGTTTACTCTAAGAGTTTATAGTGTCTGGTCTTACATTTAGGTCTTTAATCCATTTTGAGTTTACTTTTGTGTATGGTGTTAGGGAGTGTTCTAATCTCATTCTTTTAAATGTAGCTGTCTAGTTTTCCCAGCACCATTTATTGAAGAGGCTGTCTTTTCTCCATTGTATATTCTTGCCTCCCTTGTCATAGATTAATTGACCATAGGTGCATGAGTTTTTTTCTGGGCTTTCTATACTGTACCATTGATCTATATGTCTGTTTTTGTACTATTACCATACTGTCTTCATTACTGTAGTTTGTAGTATAGTCTGAAGTCAGGGAGCCTGATTCCTCCAGCTCCGTTGTTTATTTATTTATTTTTCTCAAGATTGCTTTGGCTAGTCGGGGTCTTTGTGCTTCCATACAAGTTGTAAAAATTTTTGTTTTAATTCTTGAAGAATACCATTAGTAATTTGATAGGGATTGCACTGAATCTGTAGATTGCTTTGGGTAAGGTAGTCATTTTCACAATATTGAGTCTTCCAATCCAAGAACATAGTATATCTCTCCATCAGTTTGTGTGATCTTTGATTTCATTCATCAGCATGTTATAGTTTTTGGACTACAGGTTTTTGCCTCCTTAGGTAGGTTTATTCTTAAGTATTTTATTCTTTTTGCTGCAATGGTAAATGGGATTGTTTCCTTAATTTCCCTTTCTGATCTTTTCTTGTTAGTGTATAGGATTTCAAGACATTTCTCTGCATTAATTTTGTATCCTGCAACTTTATCAAATTCGTTGATTAGCTCTAAGAGTTTTCTGGTGGCATCTTTAGGATTTTTCCATTTATATTATCATGTCATCTGCAAACAGTGACAGTTTTACTTCTTCTTTTCCAATTTGTATTATTTTTAATTCTTTATCTTCTCTGAGAGCCATGGATACGACTTCCAAAACTATGTTGAATAAGTGTGGTGAGAGTTGTCATCCTTGTCTTGTTCCTGACCTTAGAGGAAATGCTTTCAGTGTTTCACCATTGAGAATGATGTTTGCTGTGGGTTTGTTGTATATGGATTTTATGCATTCAGGTAGGTTTGTTCCAGGCCACTTTCTGGGGAGATTTTTTTTTTAATAATCATAAATTTGTTGAATTGTCAGAAGCTTTTTCTACATCTATTAAAATGAACATAGGGTTTTTATTTTTTAATTTGTTAATATGGTGTATCACATTGATTGATTTGTGTATATTGAAGAAACATTGTATCCCTGGGATAAATCTCACTGGACCATGGTGTATGATCCTTTTATTGTGTTGCTGGATTCTGTTTGCAAGTATTTTGTTGAGGATATTTGCATCTATATTCATCAGTGATATTGGTCTGTGATTTTCTTTTTTTTTTTAGTATCTTTGCCTGGTTTTGGTATTGGGGTGATGGTGGCCTCATAGAATGAGTTTGGGAGTTTCCTCCACAATTTTATGGAAGAGTTTGAGAAGGATAGGTGTTAGCTCTCCTCCAAATGCTTGATAGGATTTGCCTGAGAAGCCATCTGGCCTTGGCATTCTATTTGTTGGAAGATTTTTTTTTTTTTTTTGCCATCTCCATTAGAGTACAATTGCTTTACAATGGTGTGTTAGATTCTGCTTTATAAAAAAGTGAATCAGTTATACATATACATATGTCCCCATATCTCTTCACTCTAGCATCTCCCTCCCTCCCACCTTCCCTATTTCACCCCTCTAGGTGGTCAAAAAACACTGAGCTGATCTCCCTGTGTTATGTGTTTGCTTCCCACTAGCTATCTATTTTACGTGTGGTAGTGTATATATCTCCACGCCACTCTCTCACTTTGTCCCAGCTTACCCTTCCCCCTCCCTGTATCCTTAAGTCCATTCTCTAGTAGGTCTGCATCTTTATTCCCATCTTGCCCCTAGGTTCTTCTGACCATTATTTTTAAATTTTTTTTAGATTCCATTTATATGTGTTAGAATATGGTATATTTTTCTCTTTCTGACTTACTTCACTCTGTATGACAGTCTCTAGGTCCATCCACCTCACTAAAAATAACTCAGTTTCATTCCTTTTTATGGCTGAGTAATATTCCATTGTATATATGTGCCACATCTTCTTTATCCATTCATCTCTCAGTGGACACTTAGGTGTCCTGGCTATTGTAAATAGAGCTGTAATGAACATTGTGGTACATGACTCTTTTTGAATTATGGTTTTGTCAGGGTATATGCCTAGTAGTGGAATTGCTGGGTCGTATGGTAGTTCTATTTGTAGTTTTTTAAGGAACCTCCATACTGTTCTCCATAGTGGCTGTGTCAATTTACATTTGCACCAACAGTGCAGAAGAGTTCCCTTTTCTCCAGCGTTTATTGTTTGTAGATTTTTTGATGATGGCCATTCTGACCGATGTGAGATGATATCTCACTGTAGTTTTGATTTTCAGTTCTCTAATGATTAATGATGTTGAGCATTCTTTCATGTGTTTGTTGGAAATCGGTATGTCTTCTTTGGAGAAATATGTATTTAGGTCTTCTTCCCATTTTTGGATTGGGTTTTTTGTTTGTGTGATATTGAGCTGCATGAGGTGCTTGTATGATTTGGAGATTAATCCTTTGTCAGTTGCTTCATTTGTAAATATTTTCTCCCATTCTAAGGGTTGTCTTTAGTCTTGTTTATGGTTTCCTTTGCTGTGCAAAAGCTTTTAAGTTCCATTAGGTCCCATTTGTTTATTTTTGTTTTTATTTTCATCTCTCTAAGAGGTGGGTCATAAAGGTTCTTGCTGTGATTTATGTCATAGAGTGTTCTGCTTATGTTTTTGTCTAAGAGTTTGATGGTGTCTGGCTTTACATTTAGGTCTTTAATCCATTTTGAGTTTATTTTTGTGTATGGTGTTAGGAAGTGTTCTAATTTCATTCTTTTACAGGTATCTCTCCAGTTTTCCCAGCATCACTTATTGAAGAGGCTGTGTTTTCTCCACTGTATATTCTTGCCTCCATTATCAAAGATAAGGTGACCATATGTGTGTGAGTTTATCTCTGGGCTTTCTATCCTGTTCCATTGATCTATATTTCTGATTTTGTGCCAGTACCATACTGTCTTCATTACTATAGCTTTGTAGTATAGTCAGAAGACAGGAAGCCTCATTCCTTCAGCTCCGTTTTTCTTTGTCAAGATTTCTTTGGCTATTCGGGGTCTTTTGTGTTTCCATACAAATTGTGAATTTTCTTGTTCTAGTTCTGTGAAAAATGCCAGTGGTAGTTTGATAGGGATTGCATTCAATCTGTAGATTGCTTTGGGTAGTAGAGTCTTTTTCACAATGTTGATTCTTCCAATCCAAGAACATGGTATATCTCACCATCTATTTGTATTATCTTTAATTTCTTTCATCAGTGTCTTATAATTTTCTGCATACAGGTCTTTTGTCTCCTTAGGTAGGATTATTCCTAGATATTTTATTCTTTTTCTTGCAATGGTAAATGGGACTGTTTTCTTAATTTCACTTTCAGGTTTTTCATCATTAGTGTATAAGAATGCAAGAGATTTAGGTACATTAATTTTGTATCCTGCTACTTTACCAAATTCATTGATTTGCTCTAGTAGTTTTCTGGTAGCACCTTTAGGATTCTCTATATATAGTATCATATCATCTGCACACAGTGACAGCTTTACTTCTTCTTTTCCAATTTGTATTCCTTTTATTTCTTTTTCTTCTCTGTTTGCTGTGGCTAAAACTTCCAAAACTATGTTGAATAATAGTGGTGAGAGTGGGCAAACTTGTCTTCTTCCTGATCTTAGTAGAAATGGTTTCAGTTTTTCACCATTGAGGATGATGTTGGCTGTGGGTTTGTCATATATGGCCTTTATTATGTTGAGGAAAATTCCCTCTATGCCTACATTCTCGAGGGTTTTTGTCATATATGGGTGATGAATTTAGTCAAAAGCTTTTTCTGCATCTCTTAAGATGTTCATATGGCTTTTCTCCTTCAATTTGTTAATATTGTGTATCACGTTGACTGATTTGCATATATTGAAGGATCCTTGTATTCCTGGGATAAACCCCACTTGATCATAGTGTATGATACTTTTAATGTGCTGTTGGATTCTGTTTGCTAGTATTTTGTTGAGGATTTTTACACCTATATTCATCAGTGATATTGGCCTATAGTTTTATTTCTTTGTGACACCTTTGTCTGTTTTTGGCATCAGAGTGATGGTGGCCTCGTAGAATGAGTGTGGGAGTGTTCCTCCCTCTGCTATATTTTGGAAGAGTTTGAGAAGGATAGGTGTTAGCTCTTCTCTAAATGTTTGATCAAATTTGCCTGTGAAGACATCTGGTCCTGGGCTTTTGTTTCTTGGAAGATTTTTAATCACAGTTTCAATTTCAGTGTTTGTGATTGGTCTGTTCATATTTTCTCCTTCTTCCTGGTTCAGTCTAGGAAGGTTGTGCATTTCTAAGAATTTGTCCATTTCTTCCAGGTTGTCCATTTTATTGGCATAGAGTTGCTTGTAGTAATCTCTCATGGTCCTTTGTATTTCTGCACAGTCACTTGTTACTTCTCCTTTTTCATTTCTAATTCTATTTATTTGAGTCTTCTCCCTGTTTTCTTGATAAATCTGGCTGTAATGGTTAATCAATTTTCTTATCTTCTCAAAGAACCAGCTTTTAGTTTCATTGATCTTTGCTATCATTTCCTTCATTTCTTTTTCATTTGTTTCTCATCTGATCTTTATGATTTCTTTCCTTCTGCTAACTTTTGGGTTTTTTTTTTGTTTTTCTATCTCTAATTGCTTTAGGTGTAAGGTTAGGTTGTTTATTTGAGATGTTTCTTGTTTCTTAAGGTGGGCTTGTATAGATATAAACTTCCTCTTAGAACTACTTTTTCTGCATCCCACAGGTTTGAGACATTGTGTTTTCATTGTTATTTGTTTCTAGGTATTTTTTGACATCCTCTTTGATTTCTTCAGTGATCTCTTGGTTTTTAAGTAGTGTGTTGTTCAGCCTCCATGTGTTTGTATTACTTACAGATTTTTTCCTGTAATTGATATCTAGTCTCATAGCGTCATGGTCAGAAAAGATACTTGATACGATTTTAATTTTCTTAAGTTTACCAAGTCTTGATTTGTGACCCAAGATATGATCTATCCTAGAGAATGTTCTATGAGCATTTGAAACGAACGCGTATTCTGTTTTTTTGGATGGAATGTCCTACAAATATCAATTAAGTCCATCTTGTTTAATGTATCATTTAAAGCCCATCTTGTTTAATGTATCATCTTGGGTTTCCTTATTTATTTTCATTTTGGAAGATCTGTCTATTGGTGAAAGTGGGCTGTTAAAGTCCCCTACTATGATTGTGTTACTGTCAATTTCCCCTGTTATGGCTGTTAGTATTTGCCTTATGTATTGAGGTGCTCCTGTGTTGGGTGCATAAATATTTAGAATTGTTATATCTTCTTCTTGGATCGATCCCTTGAACATTATGTAGTGTCTTTCTTTGTCTCTTGTAAAAGTCTTTGTTTTGAAGTCTATTTTGTCTGATATGAGAATTGCTACTCCAGGTTTCTTTTGATTTCCATTTGCATGGAATATCTTTTACTACCTCTCACTTTCAGTCTGTATGTGTCCCTAGGTCTGAAATGGGTCTCTTGTAGACAGCATATATACGGGTCTTGTTTTTGTATCCATTCAGCCAGTCTATGTCTTTTGGTTGGAGCCTTTAATCCATTTACATTTAAGGTGATTAATGATATGTATTTCTATTACTATTTTCTTAATTGCTTTTGGTTTATTATTGTAGGCCTTTTCCTTCACTTGTGTTTCCTGCCTAGAGAAGTCCCTTTAGCATTTGTTGTAAAGCTGGTTTGGTGGTGCTGAATTCTCTTAGCTTTTGCTTGTCTGTAAATGTTTTAATTTCTCCATCAAATCTGAATGAGATCCTTGCTGGGTAGAGTAATCTTGTTTGTAGGGTTTTCTCCTTCTTCACTTTAAATATGTCCCACTCCTCCTTTCTGGCTTGCAGAATTTCTGATGAAAGGTCAGCTATTAACCTTATGGGGCTTCCCTTATGTGTTGTTTGTTGTGTTTCCCTTGTTGCTTTTAATATTTTTTCTTTGTATTTAATTTTTGATAGTTTGATTAATAGGTGTCCTGGCGCATTTCTCCTTTTATTTTTCTTGTATGGGACTCTCTGTGCTTCCTGTATTTGATTAACTATTTCCTTTCCCATATTAGGGAAGTTTTTGACTATAATCTCTTCAAATATTTTCTCAGTCTGTTTCTTTTTTCTTCTTCTTCTGGGACCCCTATAATTCAAATGTTGGTGCATTTAACTTTGTCCCAGATGTCTCTGAGACTGTCCTCAATTCTTTTCTTTCTTTTTTCCTTATTGTTTTCTGCAGTAGTTACTTCCAATATTTTATCTTCCAGGTCACTTTTCTGTTCTTCTGCCTCAATTATTCTGCTATTGATCCTTTGTAGAGAATGTCTAATTTCATTTATTGTGTTGTTCATCACTGTTTTTTTGCTCTTTAGTTCTTCTAAGTCCTTGTTAGACGTTTATTGTATTTTCTCCATTTTATTTCCAAGATTTTGTATCATCTTTACTATGATCATTCTGAATTCTTTTCCAGGTAGACTGCCTATTTCCTCTTCATTTGTTAGGTCTGGTGGGTTTCTGTCTTGCTCCTTCATCTGCTGTGTGTTTCTCTGTCTTCTCATTTTGCTTTACTTTCTGTTTGAGGTCTCCTTTTTGCAGGCTGCACGTTTGTAGTTCCCATTGTTTTTGGTGTCTGTCTCCAGTGGTTAAGGTTTGTTCTGTGAGTTGTGTAGGCTTCCTGATGGAGGAGATTAGTGCCTGTGTTCTGGTGTTTGAGGCTGCATTTTGCATTTCTGGTGGGCAAGTCCATGACTGGTGGTGTGTTTTGGGGTGTCTGTGGCCTTATTATAATTTTAGGCAGCCTCTGTGCTACTGGTTGGGGTTGTGTTCCTGTCTTGCTAGTTGTTTGGCATAGGGTGTCCTGCTCTGTAGCTTGCTGGCCATTGAGTGTAGCTGGGTCTTGGCATTGAGATGGAGACTTCTGGGAGATTTTTGCCATTTGATATTATGTGGAGCTGGGAGGTCTCTTGTGGATCTTGTGGACCATTTTCCTGAACTTGGCTCTCCCACTTCAGTGACACAGCCCTGACACCTAGTTGGAGCACCAAGAGCCTGTCCCCCACATGACTCAGAAAAAAAGTGAGGAAAAAAGAAATAAAAAAGAAGATAAAATAAAATAAAAGTAAAATGAAATAGAATAAAGTTATTAAATTAAAAAAAATTATTAAGGAAAATAATAGTTTTTAAGTAAAAAAAAAAAAAAACAACAGACAGACAGAACCCTAGGACAAATGGTAAAAGCAAAGCTATATTGACAAAGTCACACACAGAGGCATACACATACACACTCACAAAAAAAGAAAAAGGGGAAAAATATATATCATTGCTCTCAAATTCCACCTCTTCCATTTGGGGTGATTCGTTGTCTATTCAGCTATTCCACAGATGCAGGTACATCAGGTTGACTGTGGATATTTAATACGCTGCTCTTGAGGCTCCTGGAAGAACTTTCTCTTCTTTGTTTGCACAGCTCCCTGGGTTCAGCTTTGGATTTGGACCCACCTCTGCTTTAGGTCACCTGAGGGCATCTGTTCTTCGTTCAGACAGGACAGGGTTAAAGGAGCAGCTTAGGGCTTCCATGGTGGCACAGTGGTTGAGAGTCTGCCTGCTGATGCAGGGGACACGGGTTCATGCCCCGGTCAGGTAAGATCCCACATGCCACGGAGCAGATGGGCCTGTGAACCATGGCCCCTGAACCTGCGCGTCCAGAGCCTCTGCTCCGCAATGGGAGAGGCCACAATAGTGAGAGGCCTGCGTACTCCAAAAAAAAAAAAAAAAAAGGAACAGCTGATTCGGGGACTCACTCAGCCCGGGGGTGGGAGGGGTACAGATGTGCGGTGAGCCTGCAGTGGCAGAGGCTGGCGTGATGTTGCAGCAGCCTGCAGTACACCATGTAGTCTCTCGGGGAATTGTCCCTGGATCATGGGACCCTGGCAGTAGCGGGCTGCACAGGCTCCTGGGAGGGGATTTGTGGATAGTGACCTGTGCTTGCACACAGGTTTCTTGGTGGCTGCAGCAGCAGCCTTAGCTTCTCATGCCATCTCTGAGCTTGAGGTCCATGCTGATAGCCACAGCTCACGTCCATCTCTGGAGCTCCTTTAAGCAGCACTCTTAATCCCCTCTCCTTGCACACCAGGAAACAAAGAGGCAAGAAAAAGTCTCTTCTGTCTTCGGCAGCTCCAGACTTTCCCAGACTCCCTCCCGGCCAGTTGTCACGCAGTAGCCCCCTTCAGGCTGTGTTCACGCAGCCAACCCCAGTCCTCTCCCTGGTATCCAGCTGAAGCCCAAGTCTCAGCTCCCAGCCCCTACCCATCCCGGCGGGTGAGCAGACAAGCCTTTAAGGCTGGTGAGTAGTGGTCAGCACCAATTCTCTGTGCAGGAATCTCTCCGCTTTGTCCTCCACACCCCTGTTGCTGTGCTGTCCTCCATGGCTCTGAAGCTACCCCCTCTGCCACCCTCAGTCTCTGCCCACAAAGGGCCTTCCTAATGTGTGGAAACCTTTCCTGCTTCACAGCTCCCTCCCACTGGTGCAGGTCCTGTCCCTAATTTTTGTCTCTGTTTCTTCT
The DNA here is from genome assembly GCF_949987515.2 of Delphinus delphis. Taxonomy (NCBI): domain Eukaryota; kingdom Metazoa; phylum Chordata; class Mammalia; order Artiodactyla; family Delphinidae; genus Delphinus; species Delphinus delphis. The sequence continues at coordinate 59,616,410 of NC_082695.1, forward strand.
TTTTTCTTTTGCCCTACCCATGTATGTGGGTAGTTTCTTGCCTTTTTGGAGATCTGAAGTCTTCTGTCAGTGTTCAGTAGGTGTTCTGTAGGTGTTGTTCCACATGTAGATGTATTTCTGATGTATTTGTGGGGAGGAAGGTGATCTCCGTGTCTTACTCTTCCACCATCTTGAAGCCATTCCCCTAATATTTCCTTTGTTGGAAGAGTTTTATTCAGTTTCAATTTCAGTATTTATGATTAGTCTGCTTATATTTTCTAATTCTTCCTGGTTCAGTCTTGGAAAGTTGTACCTTTCCAAGAATTTGTCCACTTCTTCCAGGTTGTCCATTTTCCTGGCATATAGTTGTTTGTAGTAGTCTCTTATGATCCTTTGTATTTCTGCAGTGTCAGTTGTTACTTCTCCTTTTTCATTTCTAATTTTATTGAATTGAGTCCCCTCCTGTTTTTTCTTGATGAGTCTGGTTAAGGTTTATCAATTTTGTTTATCTTCTCAAAGAACAAACTTTTAGTTTTATTGATCTTTGATATTGTTTCTTTCATTTCTTTTTCATTTATTTCTGACCTGATCTTTATGATTTCTTTCCTTCTACTGCCTTTGGGTTTTATTTGTTCTACTTTCTCTAGTTGCTTTAGGTGTAAGGTTAGATAGTTTAAGATTTTCTTGAGTGAAGATTGAATTGCTATAAACTTCCCTCTTAGAACTGCTTTAGCTGCAACCCATAGGTTTTGCATTGTCGTGTATTTGTTGTCATTAGTGTCTAAGTATTTTTTGATTTCCTCTTTGATTTCTTCAATGATCTCTTGGTTATTTAATAGTGAAATATTTAGTCTCCATATGTTTGGTTTTTTACAGTAATTTTCCTGTAATTGATTTCTTATCTCATAGCATTGTGGTTGGAAAAGATGCTTGATATGATTTCCTTTTTTTGTATATTTTCCAAAGCTTTATTTTTGACCCAAGATATGATCTATCCTGGAGTAGGTTCCATGTGCATTTAAGAAGAAACTGTATTCTGCTACCTTCGAGTGGAGTGTCCTATAAATATCAATTAAGTCTATCTTGTCTATTGTGTCATTTAAAGCTTGTGTTTCCTTATATATTTTCCCTCTGGATGATCTGTCCATTGGTGTAAGTGGGGTTTTAAAATCCTCCACTATTACTGTGTTACTGTCGATTTCCCCTTTTATGCCTGTTAGCATTTGCCTTATGTATTGAGGTGCTCCTATTTTGGGTGAATAAATATTTATAATTTCTATATCTTCTTCTTGGATTGATCCCTTTATCATTATGTAGTGTCCTTCCTTGTCTCTTGTAACAATCTTTATTTTAAAGTCTATATTATCTGATATGAATCTTGCTGCTCCAGCTTTTGTTTGATTTCTAATTGCATGGAATAACTTTTTCTAACCCATCACTTTAAATCTGTACATGTCCCTAAATCTGAAGTGGGTCTCTTGTAGCCAGCATATATACAGGTATTGTTTTTGTATCCATTCAGCCAGTCTGTGTCTTTTGGTTGGTGTATTCAAGGTAATTATCAATATATATGTTCCTATTACCATTTTCTTAATTCTTTTGTGTTTGCATTTGTGGTTCTTTTTCTTCTCTTGTGTTTCCTCCCTTGAGAAATCCCTTTAGCATTTGTTGTAAAGCTGTTTTGGTGGTACCAAATTCTCTTAACTTTTGCTTGTCTTTAAAGCTTTTGTTTTTTTCCATTGAATCTGCATGAGACTCTTGCTCTGTAGAGTAATCTTGGTTGTAGGTTTTTCCTTTTCATCACTTTAAATATATCTTGCCATTCCCTTCTGGCCTGTAGTTTCTGCTGAAAGATCAGCTGTTAACCTTATGGGGATTCCCTTGTATATTTTTTGTTGCTTTTCCCTTGTTGCTTTTAATATTGTTTCTTTGAATTTAATTTTTGTTAGTTTGAGTAATATGCATCCTGGTATTCTCCTTTGGTTTATCCTGTTGGTACTCTGCACTTCCTGGACTTGTGTGGCTATTTCCTTTCCCATGTTAGGGAAGTTTTTGAGTATGATCTCTTCAATATTTTCTCAGATGCTTTATCTTTCTCTTCTTCTTCTGGGAACCTTATAATTTGAATTTTGGTGCATTTAATGTTGTCTCAGTGGTCTCTGAGACTGTCTTCAATTCTCTTCATTCTTTTTTCTTTATTCTGCTTCTCAGCAGTTATTTCCACTATTCTATTTTCCAGCTCACTTATTCATTCTTCTGCCTCAGTTATTCTGCTATTGATTCCTTCTAGCATATTTTTCATTTCAATTATTGTGTTGTTCATCACTCTTTGTTTTTAGTCCTTCTAGTTCTTTGTTAAACATTTCTTGTATTTTCTCAATCCATGCCTCCATTCTTTTTCTGAGATTTTGGATCATCCCTACTATCATTACACTGAATTCTTTATCAGGTAGGTTTCCTATTTCCTCTTCATTTATTTGATCTTGTAGGTGTTTACTTTGCCTCTTCATCTGTAACATATTTTTTGGTCGATTTATTTATTTTGATGGGTGAGACTGTGTTCCTGTCTTACTGGTTGTTTGGATTGAAGCTTCCAGCACTAGAGTTTGTAGACAGTTGTGTAGAGGCAGGTCTTGGTACTGAGATGAGGACCTCTGGGAGACCTCACTTCGATTAATATTCCCTAGGGTTTGGGTTTCTCTGTTAGTCAAGTGGCTTGGATTTGGCACTCCCACCACAGGAACTCAGGCCCAATCCCCAGCCTGTGAACCAAAATCCTGAAAGCCACAAGATGTGGCCAAAAAAAAAAAAAAAAAAAGCAGTATAGTAACAAAGAATAAAAAATAAAGTAAAATTAGAAAAATTTAAAAATAAATTAGAAAAATAAAAATGTAAATGAAACAACAACACCAAGTTAAAACAGAGCCACAATAGCAAAAAAAAAAAAAAAAAAAAAAAGGGGGGCAAGGGGTGTGCAGAAAATGTCTTGATTTTGAGTTGTGGAGTGTAGGTGGTGGCAGGATTTAGGGAGGGCCAGTGCCTAGACTCAGGACACACATGACCAGAAAAGGCCCTGAAGGCAGGGCTTAGGTGGTGGCAGTGTTTAGTCAGGGGGGCAAGAGCCTAGCCTCAGGACCTGTACAGCTGGAAATGGTCTTGTGGATCTGGGCTTAGGTGGGGGCTGGGCCTAGTCTCAGGGCCCACTTAGCTGAAAAAGGCCCTGGGGTTTGGGGGGACAGGTCTTAGGTTCAGCATGGCTGGAGGGTGCCTCGGAGGGCAGAGGATAGACCTGGGACCTCAGCAGGTTCCCAGAGGCCCAAGTAGGTGAGGGAAATTCTGGCTGAATTCCTTTCTGATCCTCCGATCCCCTGGTGGTCTCCCTGCATCCCTGTTGATCTCTTTGTGGTGAGTGGGCCCCTCCAGGCATGGGAAATTCTCCCCTTCCTCAGCTGCCCCTCGGGGTGCCAGTCCCATCCTTCCCACTTATCCTTCCCCTTCTCTCCCACCAACATCCTACCTGGTCATTTGGGGGTTTCTCCCATTCTCTTAGTTGTCCAAGATCCCCCACCAGCTCCTGGTAGGTGCCCTAGTTGTTAGGAGAGGTGAATTCTGTGTCCTCCTACTCTACCATCTTGACTTCATCCCCTCCCATCTTGACTCCGCCCCCTCCGTTGACTCCTTATTTTTCTTCTTTCTGTCTCTTTTGTCATGTTTCACTTTTTGCTTTCTTACCTCCTTATTCTCTTTATCCTCTCTCCATTCTTTTAACCCTTATTTTCTGCTTTTCTTTTCTCTTTACCTCTCTCCCTTTCCTCAATAAAATATTGTTTAAAATTAATCAGCAAACTAAAGCAATGTGACACACAACTGTATTTCAGGAATTCAAAGTTTACAAATATAGATAATGGCAGAAAAAGATGATTGACAAACAGCATGAATTTATGGGGCTTGCTGCCATAACTGTAGATTCTTTTCTGCCCATTTCTGTACCCACACATTCTGCCTTCCCACCTGCTACTATTAATAAGCCTTTCTGTGCTCCTAAATTTTATTCATTTGCACACTAGATCACATCTTTTTTCTCCTACTTCACTGCTGCAATCTTCATATTCTTTCCTTCTAGAATGAATCTATTCCATTGTGATTTCAATGGTCTCTTTCCTTTGAAGTCCCTCCAGCTAATGCTTCAGAATTATCTGAATCCTCCCTTTGCTCACACTCTATGTCTAATCTTTTAACAAATTGTTAACATCTTAAAGATGTATTCAAAATCTCACTACTTATCATTTGTTCCACTCCTATCACTGTGAAATTAGCTACCCTATCAAGCTAAAATCTGATCTGATCTGGATTATTGAAATAGACTTCCACCAGGGCTCCCACCTTGTTAGAACCTATTATCACCTAGTGACAAACTTTATCCTTTCAAAACTCAAGTCAAATTATGCTAACTGTTCTGAAGAAAACTTATGTATGTCTTTCAAACACATGTCAGAGTCACTACAGTGGCCAATATTATTCTGTTTAATTTGATGGCATTAGTAATCTCTCAAATCCTACCTTTCCCCACCTTGCTCACCAAGTCTCATCATACTCTTTCTGCTCTTCATTGAACATGTCACACTCCTTTATCAGGGTGTTTATGCTTGTTTTTCCCTCACATATCTTCCTGGCTTTCTCCCTGACTTTTGTAAAGCCTCTGTGCCCAAGATTACTTTTTCAGTGAAACCTGTCAGAAACACCCCATCTCAAATTGTAAACTCTCAGAAAAACCTGTCATCTAGACTCCCTGGTTTTTGTCAGTTGCACTTATTTTTAGCATAACCATTTGTTATGATGTATATTTAAGTGCTTTTTTTCTTTCTTTTCTCCCTCTGTACTGTAACATCCATGAAAACTGTTATTTGTTGGTTTATTTTGTCTTGTTTTGTGTTATGGTTTTGTTTACGCCTGTATCCATTGCCCTTAGGAAAGTTCCCAGTACTTGATAGGCACTTAAATATTTGTTGAAGGAAATACTTTAACGATCAAAATTATTTGGAAAGGAGATCTTAAAGAAAAGTCTCATCATTTCATCAGAGTTATATATTAAATGAAAGATTATCTTATTTTTAAAGCTGAGCTGATACTGTTTAATACAGCAGGTTAGGTCATTGTGAAATGTTCAACATTTAATTAATCTAGCCTGAAGCCACCTTCTAATTCATATTGTTCATTTCAAATTATTTTATACAGGCTAGTCTTATCTCAAGTTTTATATTCTCAGTCAGTGGGATCACTAGTAGAAGAAACTCTATTTTTTTTTGTTTCTGTTTTCCTAGTGCTAGTAGAATGCTGCAGTCATGGTAAATTCTCATTAAATATGAGGTAATTGATAGAGGACTTGATTACAATTAAAATGCACAATATCTCCCCCAGTCCTTGGCAAGCCATATCATATGACTGCCTCAACAAGTTCTACTTTATGAAATCTTTGGTACTTTAAGGAATAATATTCATTGAAAAAGATCTGGTGGTAAATGGACATTAACAACTAAATGGACATTAACAACTAAAAGAACGACAAACGTACAATGATTTGGAAGAGTTTTTCTTCATCACTGCTTACAGCAAACTTTCTGTACTCCATTAAGATTTAAGTTTGACTGAAATGTCTGGTGTGGTATTTGTAATAGTGTGTCCAGTTCTCATCATGCTCAGTTCTCTTTAGTAGTTTATCCGTTGCCTGCAGAATCTTTCACTACATGTGAAAAGGGGATTGAAACCCTAAGGATCTTGTGAAATACATTAATTTGTGGTTAAATCTAAAAAAAAAAATCTAATTTCAAATGTAAGTTAGTGCCAAACACAAATGGACAAGTGGAAGCCTGTGACTAGATAACAGTATGTAGAGAGAAAATTATTTACTTTCAATTCTAAGAGAAAAATGCACAAAGGAAACTGTTTACCTTTATGGAGCATAATTTATGGTATTACATTAATTCCCTAATACTTGCCAATCCCATTACTGAATCCTCATTTGCCATAATGTGTATGAGAATAGCATTAACTGGTTCTGTTTGTTTAGTCTTATGAATAGAAACTGTGCCTGTACATATACTAAGAGGTTGATACAACTAATTTGTTAACCAAAAGTGTTTTTACATTAGGGTTTTATACCTTTGTCTGCTTCTTAAAGATTATTAGAAGAATGACTAAGATAGAAAGTATAAAGCAAAATTCTTGTTTGGAAATAAAATTGTGTCATAAATGTTATATAATAATAAGATTATTACAGTTTTGTTTTATTGAGTATATGCTTACATTTAATATAATGCTACAGGTAAAGAATTCATATGAAAAGGGTCTAAAGGTAAATGATCTAATTGTGAAAGCAGAGTTAATGTTATAACACAGCTAAAACAAAATTTGATGGTGATAAAAAATATGCTGACATATTTTTGTTCAAAAATATAGCTGGCAGCATGGTGAAGCTAATAAAGGGTAGTATTCATAGTTGTGTAGGTAATTTTCTTGGATGGCATTAAAATAAATTGCAAAGCAAATGAAATAAAAACCTATTCATGTACCTTATGGAATCATAAACTGCAATGACATTACAATGAAAGCAGCATGATTTGTCCAATCAAAGACAATTGTGTTAAGGGAAAGAAAGTGAGAGAGAAAGCTATGGACATCATAAACACTGTCAGTCTGAATCCTCATTTCTTTGGCACTTAAGACAAGTTACTTTACTTTTTTACATAATTCTTCATTAAATGTTCTGGGCTCAGGACATAAGACTGTTAGTACCAAACTATAAAAATATCTGTGCTCAGGGACTCTTTTAAGGGTTATTTGTCTTCTGTGTTTTTATCTGTTAGTTTTTATTAACTTGCACAGCTTTAATACAGACACTACCTTATCTGACAATTATTTTGTTATTTTCTCCCATTTGGTCTCATACACCCCGCTAGTAAATATGATTTACTCCACCCCCTAAATTTATTACCTAATAAATTTGCTAAGCCCACACCAAGTAGGAATAATCTCCATTTACTGTACAGAGAGGGTATTAAGTGAGTTGTTTAAGGTAGAAGACACTTGATTAATAGGGTTGGTTAAAAAGGAGATGACATTGTACTCATAAAATACTTATTGGATGTCTGCTGTACTTGCCATTGAGAATAAGTGATGAACGAAAGAGGAATGGTATTTCCATCACAGAGCTTCCCATTTAAAGTCAAAGATGTCCTTTGTTCCAGATACACCCTTTCCAGACAAAAGGATTTTAAGAGGTGTCCACCAATCTTACAACAAACATCATCTCAAAAAGCTAAATTAATATAAATAGCTAAAATAAATAAAAAGTTAAATTAGGATAACAAAGTCTCTAAAATATTCTGCAAAAAAGAAATCTATTAACTTTAATCAACCCAGGGTTTCTCAAGCATATTTAGTTGTAGACTACCTACCTTCTCACCTCTCCCTTCAAACCTAGCAACTGCTAGCAACTGGTGAAGAAGGTTTTCCACAGCACAGTCTAGGAACCACTGATTTGAACTAAGATCCTCTTTAGCTAAGGACTTTTGACAAAAAGGAGCATTATGGGTTGGGAGCATTGCTGAGCAAGTTAATGGACTAACTTATGCATATGCTGTTCTTTCAAACAGAAATATTTTGCAAAGAATAATTTTGAAATCCCTTTCAAAACCAGCATTCTCACTCTTTCTCCCCTACTCAACATGCTATTCAAAAAGGAAAATAAATTTGATGGACTATTTCTGCCCAAGGAATAAAAAGCATTGTTTACTTTTCTGCACAGCTCTCAGTCTTTGACAGAGAAACAGTAGACCTAATTAGACACATCTTTCTGTCCATGTGGTATTTTTAAACAAAATACATTTCCCCTCCTTAAATTTTCCTTCTTTTTTAAAATACAAAGCATGATATTTTAAAAAATGAATTCCTTGTTTCTTTGGCATATCCACCATTGCTTTAAATGAAAACATCTTCCACTCCAAAAGGGACACAATATATCTAAACAGTTGCAAGAAAAACAAATGGTCAGAAGTTTGCAAATATGATAACACTGTACACATAAGTATCACAATAAAATACAATAAAATATTATAACTTTTAATATCCCTTCACACTTGAATGAAAACTGTTTACTAAGAGCTGTAGTGATTTAGCAAGTAGAAGCAAAACAAAATATATGTTGCATGTTTCCACTCATTAACATGTGGCCCTCCCTGTTAGCTTAGTATTTCCCTATTTTAATATTGGTGAAAATAAAAATAATAAAGAAATTCAAAGAACTAGAATATTTTGTCATTGTTTCCAAACTTCACATTATTTTTAAGTATCTCTTTTCTTGTTCAGGGTGTGAGTGTATGGATGTATGTGACAGTGTGTATATAGGTAATCAGATGTAAAAACAGGAAAGTCAGAAATATAAGATGAAATTTTAGGATATATCACTAATTAAGCATTAGTAGAGAAGTGGAAAGAACTAGAATTTAATATGTGATTTGCTAGTAGTCAGGCAATCAAATTGAAGAACTATTTATTTAATATTCTGAATCATAGTTCCTTCACTTATAAAATATAATTAGTGGTACCACTAAAGTATAGTTTTTCAAAAAGTTTAAAACATGATTTATACAAATATAAAATCATCAGATACTAATAATTTTATTTAACTCAATAATTTAATGAGGAAATCAGTGAATGTTAAATGTGAGTTTGAAGAATAGATACATATACAGAAAATCACTAATGATGAAATGAATCTGCTAATAGAAACAAATTAATTAATATCTTATAGGGCAATAAAATGTTGGAGATAATATTTTCTTTAGGATAGAAAGCAATTTTATCTCTATTGAACAAAATTAACTTGCATTATTGAGGATAAGAATTATTTGCTTATCAATTGCCTATAACTTCTATTCTTACAGAGCTGACTCCATTTAATTCTTTCAATATTTTTATTATTCTGAGCTCTAAAATTATAAAATTCTAATGCATAATCACAAAGCTTTCTTAAAACGGTAGTATGCTATAAGATTCTTGAAAAGGATGTTTAACTAAAATACTTATCAGTGACAAGTTTCAGGCAATTTATGGACTTTGCCTCTATAAGCTCAGACATCTCAATATTTCAAAACACTGAAATACATGCTTGTTCTACCATTAGAGTTGTTTTGTCATTGTTTTGTGTTTGAGCAAGTACATTCATACATCAAGCAATAGTTCTAATAGTTTCTGCCTGTATTTTTGTACTACTATGAGTAGAAAATAGTTTCTGTTCAGCATAATTTCCTTATCTCATCACTCTTGAAGACCATAGATCTGATCTGTTATGAAGAAATACACCAAAGAGAAACTGCCAAAATATCTAGGTTCATGTGTTTTTCTTGTGTGTGGGGGGCATGTGAGTGATCCAACTGTGTGTACATAATCTGAAGCATATGTCTGTACAGCTGCGATGTTTGTGCAACATACACTTTGGCATGTGGCAGGTGTAAAGGAAAGGTTGAGTACCTTTCTTTAGAATACTAATTACTGATAAAACATGATTACCATTTCCTAGAAGCCATATTGAAGTTTATTTAGAGCACCAGATTTAAAAAAGCAAAAGAAGAAGAAAGCAAACAAGCAAGCAAAAATAGATATGTTTCTTCTCACTGCATTATTATAAGGAAGACCTTAAAATTCCAATAAAAAGTTGCAGAGAAACTTAAGTGCAATTCTGTGAAAATACTAACACATAAAAAACTCACATGGTTATCATGAGAATTAAATTAGTTAATACAAAGAATTAGGGACTTCTCTGGTGACACAGTGGTTAAGAATCTGCCTGCCAATGCAGGGGATACAGATTCGAGCCCTGGTCCATGAAGATCCCACATGCTGTGGAGCTACTGAGCCTGTGTCCTAGAGCCCAAAAGCCACAGCAACCGAGCCCATGTGCTACAACTACTGAAGCCTACATTCTTAGACCCCATGCTCTGCAACAAGAGAAGCCACTTCAATGAGAAAACTGTGCCCCAAAACAGAGAGTAGCCCCCAGTCTCTGCAACTAGAGAAAGCCCACGCACAGCAACAAAGTTCCAACACAGACAAAACTAAATAAATTAATTAAGTTAAGAAAAGAATTAACACCTAATGTTTGATATACAACAAAATTTAATCATTTGTATTTATTGTATTTCATGATAACATTTAAAAAATTCCTTTGAGACTCTCAGATCTGGTTATGAGTTGGGCTTTAGGCTTAGTTAGCATCCTTGGAAGACAATGGATTTCATGTTCATGATGCCTTGGACTTCATGCTCAGACTGAACCATGAGTGTTCTTCTTGGTCATTATAGCCTCAGAACATGTTCCTTTCTGAGATCTCACTCCTAGACCCAGGAAGAATAAAGCTAGGTACTGTTAATAATTCTGAAGTGTCTAATATTTTATCTAGCTTGAAAGCTGACAAGTTAATCTCCTATAATATAGTGCATGTTTGTAGAAAACATAAGATTTCTGGGTCAGAGATTAAGGATAGTTTATTTATAACTCACAGAAACAGTGTGGTCAGAATATCAGCATTTTTGAATTAATTTGCCAAGCTCTAATCCTCACAGGATGACACAGATGATAGCTATACACACAGTGGGATGTATTATGAAAAAAGAACACTGAATTCCAGGAGCTGTAATCTTCTATAATGGGTGGTAAGTATAACTGCCCTGTAACCTAAGGTTTCAAGGGAAACATTATCTTTATTTTATTTTATTTTATTAATTAATTAATTAATTAATTAATTTTGCAGTACGCAAGCCTCTCACTGTTGTGGTCTCTCCCGTTGCAGAGCACAGGCTCTGGACGCGCAGGCTCAGTGGCCATGGTTCACGGGCCCAGCTGCTTCACGGCATGTGGGATCTTCCCGGACCAGGGCACAAACCCATGTCCCCTGCATCAGCAGGCGGCCTCTCAACCACTGCACCACCAGGGAAGCCCCATTATCTTTATTTTAAAGCAACTAGGAACTTCAGAAAACTAGGAAAAAAAGGAAATTCCTTACTTGATAAATGAAAACCTATGAACACCCATATCAACTTATATTTAATAGTCAAAAACTGAATGTCTTTTTCCTAAAATCCAAGATTATAAAAGATGTACTGGAAGTTCTAGGCAGTCAATAAGCCAAAATAAAGAAATAAGAGGCATACTGATTATAAAGACAGAAGTAAACTGTTTTTATTGGCATATGACTTGATTACCTATGTAGAAAATCTGATAAAATTCACAAGAAAGCTACTAGAAATAAGTGTTTTTAGAAAGATTGTAAGATACTATATAAATATAAAAATAATTGTAATATTATACACTAACAACAAACAATTGGAAATTGAAATTTTAAAAATATCATGGATAATAGCAAAAAATAAAAGAAATATTCACTGGTTAATTTGACAAAAGCTGTACAAGACCTGTACATTGTAAACTAAAACACTGCTGAGAGAAAAATGGAAGATTTAAATATATCAACAAGATGGTGGAATATGAGGTCCCACGCTTGTATCTCTCCTCAGCAACAATAATTAGGCAGCCATCCATGGAAAAAAAGTGGCTTTGAGGGATACAAAATCAATCCTGCCTGCCCAGGGGTCTGCCCACTCACCTGTCAAGAGCCCTTTTAAAGACCAAGGGGGAGCCACACCCATCTGAACACCTGGTAACAGGCCCATTGGCTGTCAACCTCAAAGTGGACGCTTGAGCTAGTACCAGCCTTATTAAACAAGGTCCTGGAAGCAGATCCAACCACCCAGGAACCAGACAAAATCCATGCTCACTGAAAACCTGTGGTAACAGGCTCTCCAACAAAGGACCTCACTGAAGACCCAGCAGCAGCCATATGACCTGGCTCCAGTTTGGCTCAACTGTGACCTTAAAGACAATAGCATTAGCCTAACTCAACAGGAAAAAGCCTTTACCCACCAAAGCCAGTCTGTAAATGGAATAATACTCAGCAATAGAAAGGAATGAACTATTTTTTATTTAGTCTTTTGGGAATCTTTGTGTTGCATATTTTTTTATTTCTATCTTTTTATATATTTCTATTTTTACTGTCTTTTTCTGTTGTTCTGTGTTTTTTCCCTTAATGTTTTCTTCTTTTTCTTTAATATATTTTTAATTTTCTTTCATGTTTCCATTTCTACTTTGCTTTTCTGTTGTCTTGTATTTTTACCCTTTTTATTTAATTTAATTTTATTATTTTTAAAAATAATTTTTATCAGTTTGTTCTGTTTTGTTTTATTCTTCAGTTGGCACACTGCTTTGGTTTGTTTTTAGGTTTTGTGTTTTTGTTAGTATTGATCTTAATTGTTTGATTTCATTTTTGAATTCTTCTATTTGTCTAGTTGTTCTCTTCATTTTGTTTTATTTGATTCTGTTTTGTTTCTTCCTTGTGTGTGTGCATGTTAACTTGTTTCTGTTTCTTTGATTTTGTTTTTACCATTTCTCTGGGGTTTTGTTTGTCTTTTTAATATATTTTCTATTTTATTTTTTTAATATTTCTATTTCTACATTGCTTTTCTGTTTTTCTATCTTCTTTACCCTTTCTCTGTTTTGTTTTTGTTTTTTATAAAATCAATTTTGTCAGATTGTTTCGTTTGTTTGCTTCATTCTTCAGTTGGCCCCCTGGTTTTGTTTTTTGGTTTCATGTTTTTGTCAGTTATCTTTCTTTTTCTTTTCTTTTCTTTTTTTTTTGGCTGCATTGGCTGCTTATTACTGCACATGAGCTTTCTCTAGCTGTGGTAAGCAGGGGCTACTCTTCATTGTGGTGTGCAGGCTTCTCATTGCAGTGGCTTCTCTTCTTGCAGAGCACAGATTCTAGATACACGGGCTTCAGTAGTTGCAATTTGCAGGCTCAGTAGTTGCAGCACACAGACCCTAGAGCATGGGGGCTTCAGTAGTTGTGGAGTGTGGGCTCAGTAGTTGTGCCTCACAGGTTATAGAGCACAGGCTCAGTAGTTGTGGTGTATGAGCTTAGTTGTTCTGCGGCATGTGGGATCTTTCTGGACAAGGGATCGAACCTGTGTCCCCTGCATTGGCAGGCAAATTCTTAACCACTGTACCCCCAGGGAAGTCTATCAGTTTTCTTTTTAGTTGTTTGATTTCATTATTGGGTTCTTTTGCTTTTGTTTGGTTGTTCTCTTGCTTTTTGATTTATTTGGTTCTGTTTTTGTTTCTTTTGTGTGTGTTACCGTGTTTTTGTTTTTCTTTGTTTGATTTTACTTTTTACCACTTTTCTGGGGTTTTGTTAGTCTTTTCTTTTTTTGTTTTGTTTTGTTTTTAATCCCCTTTATTGCCAGGATGAGCGACTTGCAAGGTCTTGGATCCTCAACCAGAAGTTGGGCCTGAGGTTCTGGGATGGGAGCACTGAGTCCAAGATGCTGGACCACTAGAAAATTCCTGGCCCCAGGGAATATTAATCACTGAGAGCTCTCATGGAAATGTCTATCTGAATTTAAGACACAGCTCCATCCAACTGCCAGCAGCTCCTAGCACTGGATGCCTCACAACAAACAACAAACAAGATTGGAACACAAGCCCACCCATCAGCACACAGACTACCTAAAGTCATACTAAGCCAACAGATTCCCCAAAACACAGCACCTAACATGGCCATGCTCATCAGAGGGAAAAGGCTCAGTTCCACCTACCAGAGTCCAGGCACCACTCCCTCCCATCAGGAAGCCTATGCAAGTCACTGGACAAACCTCACCACCAGGGGCAGAGAACAGAAGCAAGAGGAACTATGCCCCTTTAGCCTAGGAAAAGGAGACCTCAAAACAGTAAATTAGACAAAATGAGAAGGCAGAGAAATATTTTGTAGGCAAAGGAGCAAGATGAAAACTGACAAGACTAAATAAAGGAAGAGGAAATAGAAAAACTACCTGAAAAAGAATTAAGAGTAATGATAGTAAAGATGATACAAAATCTCAGAAAGAGAATAGAGAAAATATAAGAAACATTTAAAAAGGACCTAGAAGAATAAAGAGCAAACAAATAGTAATGAACAACACAATAACTGATATTAAAAACACTCCAGAAGGAATCAATAGCAGAATAACTGAGGTAGAAGAATGGATAAGTGGGCTGGAAGATACAATGTTGGAAACAACTACTGCAGAGCAGAAAAAAGAAAAAAGAATGAAAAGAATGGAGGACAGTCTCAGAGACCCCTGGGACAACTTTCAGCACACCAACATGCGAATTATAGGCATCCCAGAAGAAGGAGAGAAAAAGAAAGGGCCTGAGAAAATATTAGAAGAGATTATCATTGAAAACTTCCCCAACATGGGAAAGAAAAAGTCAATCAAGCCCAGGAAATGCAGAGTCTGATACAGGATAAACCTAAAGAGAAATATACCAAGACAAATATTAATCAAACTAACAAAAATTAAATGCAAAGAAAAAAATATTAAAAGCAACAAGGAAAAAGCAAGAAATAACATACAAGGGAATCCCCATAAGGTTAACAGCTGATCTTTCAGCAGAAACTCTAAAGGCCAGAAGGGAGTGGCAAGATATATTTAAAGTGATGAAACGGAAAAAACTACAACCAAGATTACTCTACCCAGGAAGAATTTCATGCAAATTAGATGGAGAAATCAAAAGCTTTACAGAAAAGCAAAAGCAAAGAGAATTCAGCACCACCAAACCAGTTTTACAACAAATGCTAAAGGAGCTTCTCTAGGTAGGAAACACAAGAGAAGGAAAAGACCAACAAAAAGAAATGCAAGACAATTAAGAAAATGATAATAGGAACATACATATCAATAATTACCTTGAAAGTAAATGGATTAGATGCTCCAGCCAAAAGAAACAGACTGGCTGAATGGATACAAAAGTAAGATGATGTATATGCTGCCTACAAGAAACCCACTTCAGACATAGAGACACAAACAGAATGAAAATGAGAGGATGGAAAATTTGCATATTCCATGCAATGAGAGGATAGAAAATGAGAGGATGGAAAATTTGCATATTTCATGCAAATGGAAATCAAAAGAAAGCTGGAGTAGCAGTACTCATATCAGAAAAAAATAGACTTTAAAATAAAAATTATTACAAGAGACAAAGAAGGACACTACATAATGATCAAGGGATCAATCTGAGAAGATGACATAACAATTCTAAATATCTATGCACCCAACAAAGGACCACCTCAATACATAAGGCAAAGGCTAACAGCCGTAAAAGTGAAAATCAGCAGTAACACAATAATAGCAGGCGACTTTCACACCCCACTTACACCAATGGACAGATCATCCAAAATAACTAAGGAAAGGAGCACTAAATGACTCATTAGACCAGATGGACTTAATTTGATATTTATAGGACATTCCATCCAAAGACAACAGAATACACTTTCTTCTCAAGTGCACATGGACCATTCTCCAGGATAGATCACATTTTGGGTCACAAATCCAGTCCCAGTAAATGTAAGAAATCTGAAATCATATCAAGCATCTTTTATGACCACAGTGCTATGAGACTAGATATCAATTATAGGAAAAAAAATAACTATAAAAAATACAAACACATGGAGGCTAAACAACCAAGAGATCACTGAAGAAATCAAAGAGTAAATTTTAAAAAACCTAGAAAAAAATGACAATGAAATCACAATGACCCAAATCCTATGGGATGCACCAAAAACAGTTGTAAGAGGCAAGTTTATAGCAATACAATCCTAACTCAAGAAATAAGAAAAATCTAAAATAAAATACCTAACCTTACACCTAAAGCAACTACAGAAAGAAAAACCCCAAAGTTAGAAGGAAAGAAATGATAATGATCACATCAGAAATAAAAGAAAAAGAAATGAAGGAAACAAGAGCAAAGATCAATAAAATTAAAATCTGGTTCTTTGAGAAGATAAACAAAATTGATAAACCATTAGCTAGACTCATCATGAAAAAAAGGGAGAAGATTCAAATCAACAGAATTAGAAATGAAAAAGAAGTAACAACTGAAATTACAGAAACACAAAGGATCATGACAGAGTACTACAAGTAAAAATATGCCAATAAAATGCACAACCTGGAAGAAATGGACAAATGCTTAGAGTATTAAAACCTCCCAAGATTGAACCTGGAATAAATAGAAAATCTGAACAGACAAAGGACAAGCACTGAAATTGAAACTGTGATTAAAAATCTCCCAACCAAAAAAAGCCCAGGGCCAGATGGCTTCACTGGTGAATTCCACCAAACATTTAGACAAGAGCTAATACCTGTCCTTCTCAAATTCTTCCAATATATAGCAGAGGGAGGAACACTCCCAAACTCATCCTATAAGGCCACCATCACCATGATACCAAACCAGACAAAGAGGTCACTAAAAAAATAATTAACAGGCAATATCACTGACGAACATACATCCAAAAATTCTCAACAAAATACTAGCAAACAGAATCCAACAGCACATTTAAATGATCATACACCATGATGAAGTGGGATTTATACCAGGAATGCCAGGATTCTTCAATATATGAAAATGAATCAATGTGATACACCACATTAAGAAATTTAAGAATAAAAAACATGATAATCTCCAAACATGCAGAAAAACTTTTGACAAAATTCAACACCCATTTATGGTAAAAACTTTGCAGGAAGTGGGCATAGAAGAAAGCTGCCTCAATCTAATAAAAGCCATATTTGACAAACCCACAGCAAACATCATTCTCAATGGTGAAATACTGAAAGCATTTCCTCTAAGATGTATCAGGAACAAAGCAATGTTTCCCACTCTCACCACAATTATTCAACATAGTTTTGGGAGTTTTAGAAATGACAGTCAGAGAAGGAAAAGAAATAAGATGAATCTCACTTGGAAAAGAAGAAGTAAAACTGTCACTGCAGATGACATGATACTATACATAGAAAATCTTAAAGGTGTCACCAGAAAACTAATAGAGTTAACCAATGAATTTGGTAAAGTAGCAGGATACAAAATTAATGCACAGAAATCTCTTGCATTCCTATACACGAACAACAAAAAATCAGAAGGAGAAATTAATGAAACACTCCCATTTACCATTGCAACAAAAAGGAAAAAATACCTAGGAATAAACCTACCTAAGGAGGCAAAGGCCTCTATGCATAGAACTATAAGAAACTGATGAAAGGAATCAAAGATGATACAAACAGATGGAGAGATATACCATGCTCTTGGATTGGAAGAATCAACATTGTGTAAATGACTATACTACCCAAGGCAATCTACAAATTCAATGCAATCCAATGACATTGGATTGGAATGCCAATCCAATTTGCCATAATCAAATTACCAATGGCATACTTCACAGAGCTTAAAAAAAATTACAATTTGTATGGAAACACAAAGACCATGAATAGCCAAAGCAATCTTGAGAAAGAAAAAGTGGAAGAATCAGACTCCCTGACTTCAGACAATACTACAAAACTACAGTAATCAAAACAGTATGGCACTGGCACAAAAGCAGAAATATAGATCAATAGAACAGGATAAAAAGCCCAGAGACAAATCCACGCACATATGGTCACCTTGTCTTTGACAAAGGAGTCAGGAATATACAATGGAGAAAAGAAAGCCTCTTCGATAAGTGGTGCTGGACAAACTGGACAGCTACCTGTAAAAGAATAAAATTAGAACACTTCCTAATGCCATACAGAAAAATAAACTCCAAATGGATTAAAGACCTAAATGTAAGGCCAAACACTATAAAACACTTAGAGGAAAACATAGGTAGAACACTCTATAACATAAACCACAGCAAGATGCTTTTTGACACACCTCCTAGAGTAATAAAAATAAAAACAAAAATTAACAAATGGGACCTAATGAAACTTAAAAACTTTTGCACAGCAAAGGAAACCATAATCAAGGCAAAAAGACAACCCTCAGAATGGAAGAAAATATTTGCAAACTAAGCAACTGACAAAGGTTTGATCTTCAAAATTTACAAGCAGCTCAATATCAAAAAAACAAACATCCCAATCCAAAAACGGTCAGAAGACATAAACAAACATTTCTCCAAAGAAGACATACAGATTGCCAACAAACACATGAAAAGCTGCTCAGCATCACTAATCATTTGAGAAATGAAAATCAAAACCACAATGAGGTATCACGTCACACCAGTCAGAATGGCCATCATCAAAAAACCTAGAAACCATAAAAGCTGTAGAGGGTGTGGAGAAAAGGGAACCCTCCTGCACTGTTGGTGGGAATGTAAACTGATACAGCCACTATGGAGAGCAGTATGGAGGTGCCTTAAAAAAACAAAATAGAACTACCATATGACCCAGCAATCCCACTACTGGGCATATACCCTGAGAAAACCATAATTCAGAAAGAGACATGTACCACAATGTTCACTGCAGCTCTATTTACATAGCCAGAACATGATAGCAACCTAAATGTCCATCAACAGATGAATGGATAAAGAAGATGTGGTACACATATACAATGGAATATTACTCAGCCGTAAAATGAAATGAAATTAAGTTATTTGTAATGAGGTGGATGGACATAGAAACTGTCATAGAGAGTGAAGTAAGTCAAAAAGAGAAATACAAATACCTTATGTAATGCATATATGGAATCTGAAATAACAGTACTGATGAAAGTAGTGGCAGTGCAGGAATAAAGACACAGATGTCGAGAACACACATGAGGACACAGTGGGGAAGGGGAAGCTGGGATGAAGTGAGAGAGTAGAACTGACATGTAGACTACAAAATGTAAAATGGATGGCTAGTGGGAAGCTGCTGCATAGCACACGGAGATCAGCTTGATGCTCTGTGACTACCTAGAGGGATGGGATAGGGAAGGTGGAAGGGATGTTCAAGAGGGAGGGGATATGGGGATGTATGTGTGCATATAGCTGATTCACTTTGTTGTACAACAGAAACTAACACAACATTGTAAAGCAATTCCACTCCAATAAAAATGAAAAAATAAAATAAACAGAAAAAGAGATTTTCCTGGTTGTCCAGTGGGTACGACTCCACACTCCCAATGCAGGTGGCCATGTTCAGTTCCTGGTCATGGAACTAGATTCCATATGCATGCTGCAACCAAAGATGCCACACACCACAATGAAGATCCTGTGTGCCACAAAGACCCAGAGCAGCCGAAATAAATAAATAAATATTTTTAAAAATACCCTTATAAAAAAATAAACAGAAAGAACTCCTTCTCTTCTTTCCCATCTTTCTATCTTCTAGTTATTTCCCTTGGCCTAACTTAATATATTTAAATCCAGCTTGCAAAGATTACAGGAAACCTAGTTTGTAGAGTTCAGACCTAGTATCACAGAGGCAAATTAGATGTTTGAATATCCTGCTGAGAAACAATATGTAAATAATGAACACAAATCATCCCTTTACTTACTCACACTTCCATAATTTCATTATTTCATGTAACAAAATGGAATTCTACTTTGACAAAGATGCCTTCATTCTTCCTACAAAAAGACAAAACACAAAGTCTTAGCAGTTATAGTACATATCATTGCACAATGTTAATTTCTTTCCTGGTTTAGTCATAAGTCCACCTGAATATTCTGAGAGAAAAATAGATATATAGCCAACAGAACTACTCAGCAAGAACCTTAACATCATTAAGTATTTTGAAAGCCTTCCTAGTTTCCTACCCATTATAATCTTAGCTGCTGATTTCTGCCTTATGACTCTAATTTGGTTAATTCTTCTTAAAAATCTGCTTAGATTTTTGTTTGCATTCTGTCTGAATTTGATTTCAAAAAAGGAAAATCATGTGTATTCTTATGGAAGTCGGCTGATGTCTTAAGCTAAGGCTGTGATAGCTTTTACCTTTTGGTTCATTTTGACAAATGGTTAATATTCATGGTAGGCAATAACTTCCAGTAAATTCCACCTGTAAATTCACTGGTCAGGTAAAAAGTACCTGCAATGGTATGGGCACTGCACTCCAAGTTACTCTAAAAAGAAAAATCTGTCCCCCCAATTATATTTTATATAGAATGATTAAATAAATTCTAGGTGGTTAACTTGAAAAAAAGACTCTAAAAATCATTCTATATGTGCACAGGACTGTTAAGTAACCATGACTTAAATTTACTCTGGATCCCAAAAGACAAAACTGGGAATGACAAAGAGGATCTTTTTCCAGTGCCAGGTAGCTCCGAGTATGAGGCTGCTTTCTGAAGTCATGATTTACCCATCACTAGGATTGTATCACGGGACACTAAATAATTCTGCCAGATAGGTAGGATTCGTATAGGAAGAGGAGGTTGAAGTGTTGGATATACATTCTATAAAGGGGCATCCAACTTTGGAGTCAGTTAAGATAAATGTTTTTATTTTACACTGTTGTATAAACATGGTTGGTTTTTAGCTAAAGGCAAAAAATGTAATGTTTCCACCATTCAAGAGCAGAATGGAGCTCCTCTCATGCTGTCTCTTTTTTTTTTTTTCTTTTTCTTTGCGGTACTTGGGCCTTTCACCGCCGCGGCCTCTCCTGCCGCGGAGCACAGGCCCAGCGGCCACAGCCCACGGGCCCAGCGGCCACAGCCCACGGGCCCAGCCACTCCGCGGCATGTGGGATCCCCCCAGACCAGAGCACGAACCCGCGTCCCCCGCACCGGCAGGCGGACCCCCAACCACTGCGCCACCAGGGAAGCCCTCATGCGGTCTCTTGATTTACTTTTCCTTCCTATCCAAACTGATCTGTCTTGGACTCTAATCCACAAAGCTTGTTCTCTGTTAAACCAATGTCATAGACTCAAACTAAATCAGTACTGGATTATTATAGATTAATTTGTAGATCCTATGCCAACATTCTATGAAGTCTTTCGATTCTTAGCCATATATTGATATAGTGAGTGTGGAGAAATCTGACACTTTGGCACTTTAGCATTACCAGTTTTAGATATATTTCTTAGCGTTCCTTTGTTGCTGTCTTCAATTCACACCTTTGAATGTGTAGGAATCATTTTTCCAAAGATATATTATCTTAAGTTTCACATTCTCTTTATTCCCACTTCCCTTCAAATAATTTTAGGATAGAAGATTAAGCTAAGTGGTAGCAATGTATGTTAAATTTGATAGAAATTATATATATACATATTATAATATATATATTTTTTTTTCTAATAACATACTCTTGCTGATATGGAAGAAAAAGGAAACAACAGCTTGGGCAAGAGGAGTGTTTGATAAATAACATCATGAACTCTACGTGATTACAACAAAGTTATCACAAACAAAATAGAAACATGGAAATAATTTTCAAATCTCGTTTTAATTTCTATAATTTTAGCTATTTTTCTTTTTTTTTTTGGTAACATCTTTATTGGAGTATAATTGCTTTACAATGGTGTGTTAGTTTCTGCTTTATAACAAAGTGAATCAGTTATACATATACATATATCCCCATATCTCTTACTTCTTGCATCTCCCTCCCTCACACTCTCCCTTTCCCACCACTCTAGGTGGTCACAAAGCAATGAGCTGATCTCCCTGTGCTATGCAGCTGCTTTCTATTAGCTATCTATATTACATTTGGTAGTGTATGTATGTCCATGCCACTCTCTCACTTTGTCCCAGCTTACCCTTCCTCCTCCCTGTGTCCTCAAGTCCATTCTCTCGTAGGTCTGCATCTTTATTCCCATCTTGCCCCTAGGTTCTTCATGACCTTTTTTTTTTTTTTGATTCTCTATATATGTGTTAGCAAATGGTATTTGTTTTTCTCTTTCTGACTTACTTCACTCTGTATGACAGACTCTAGTTCCATCCACCTCACTAAAAATAACTCAATTTTGTTTCTTTTTATGGCTAATATTCCATTTTATATATGTGCCACATCTTTATCCATTCATCTGCCAATGGACACTTCAGTTGTTTCCATGTCCTGGCTATTGTAAATAGAGCTGTAATGAACATCGTGGTACATGACACTTTTTGAATTATGGTTTTCTAAGGGTATATGTCCAGTAGTGGGATTGCTGGGTCATGTGATAGTTTTATTTTTATATTTTAAAGGAACCTCCATACTGTTCTCCATAGTATCTGTATCAATTTACATTCCCACCAACAGTGCAAGAGGGTTCCCTTTTCTCCACAGCTCTCCAACATTTATTGTTTGTATATATATATATATTTTTTAACATCTTTATTGGGGTATAATTGCTTTACAATGGTGTGTTAGTTTCTGCTTTATAA
Source organism: Delphinus delphis (assembly GCF_949987515.2). NCBI lineage: Eukaryota > Metazoa > Chordata > Mammalia > Artiodactyla > Delphinidae > Delphinus > Delphinus delphis. The sequence goes on from NC_082695.1 coordinate 59,638,627, forward strand.
CAAAGTGAATCAGTCATACATAAACATATGTTCCCATATGTCTTCCCTCTTGCGTCTCCCTCCCTCCCACCCTCCCTATCCCACCCCTCCAGGCTGTCACAAATCACCGAGCCAATATCCCTGTGCCATGCGGCTGCTTCCCGCTAGCTATCTACCTTACTACGTTCGTTAGTGTGTATATGCCCATGATTCTCTCTCGCCCTGTCACAGCTCACCCTTCCCCCTCCCCATAACCTCAAGTCCGTTCTCTAGGAGGTCTGCGTCTTTATTCCTGCTTTACCCCTAGGTTCTTCATGACATTTTTTTCCTTAAATTCCATATATATGTGTTAGCATACAGTATTTGTCTTTTTCTTTCTGACTTACTTCACTCTGTATGACAGACTCTAGGTCTATCCACCTCATTACAAATAGCTCAATTTCGTTTCTTTTTATGGCTGAGTAATATTCCATTGTATATATGTGCCACATCTTCTTTATCCATTCATCCGATGATGGGCACTTAGGTTGTTTCCATTTCCGGGCTATTGTAAATAGAGCTGCAATGAACATTTTGGTACATGACTCTTTTTGAATTTTGGTTTTCTCAGGGTATATGCCCAGTAGTGGGATTGCTGGGTCATATGGCAGTTCTATTTGTAGTTTTTTAAGGAATCTCCGTACTCTTCTCCATAGTGGCTGAACCAATTCACATTCCCATCAGCAGTGCAAGAGTGTTCCCTTTTCTCCACACCCTCTCCAGCATTTATTGTTTCTAGATTTTTTCATGATGGCCATTCTGACTGGTGTGAGATGATATCTCATTGTAGTTTTGATTTGCATTTCTCTAATGATTAATGATGTTTAGCATTCTTTCATGTGTTTGTTGGCAGTCTGTGTATCTTCTTTGGAGAAATGTCTATTTAGGTCTTCTGCCCATTTTTGGATTGGGTTGTTTGTTTTCTTGTTATTGAGCTGCATGAGCTGCTTGTAAATTTTGGAGATTAATCCTTTGTCAGTTGCTTCATTTGCAAATATTTTCTCCCATTCTGAGGGTTGTCTTTTGGTCTTGTTTATGGTTTCCTTTGTTGTGCAAAAGCTTTGAAGTTTCATTAGGTCCCATTTGTTTATTTCTGTTTTTATTTCCATTACTCTAGGAGGTGGGTCAGAAAGGATCTTGCTGTGATTTATGTCATAGAGTGTTCTGCCTATGTTTTCCTCTAAGAGTTTGATAGTTTCTGGCCTTACATTTAGGTCTTTAATCCATTTTGAGCTTATTTTTGTGTATGGTGTTAGGGAGTGACCTAATCTCATACTTTTACATGTACCTGTGCAGTTTTCCCAGCACAACTTATTGAAGAGGCTGTCCTTTCTCCACTGTACATTCCTGCCACCTTTATCAAAGATAAGGTGTCCATATGTGCATGGGTTTATCTCTGGGCTTTCTATCCTGTTCCATTTATCTATCTTTCTGTTTTTGTGCCAGTACCATACCGTCTTGATAACTGTAGCTTTGTAGTATAGTTTGAAGTCAGGGAGCCTGATTCCTCCAGTTCCTTCTTTCATTCTCAAGATTGCTTTGGCTATTCGGGGCCTTATATGTTTCCATACAAATTGCAAAACTTTTTGTTCTAGTTCTGTGAAAAATGCCAGTGGTAGTTTGATAGGGATTGCATTGAATCTATAGATTGCTTTGGGTAGTAGAGTCATTTTCACAATATTGATTCTTCCAATCCAAGAACATGGTATATCTCTCCATCTATTTGTATCATCTTTAATTTCTTTCATCAGTGTCTTATAATTTTCTGCATACAGGTCTTTTGTCTCCTTAGGTAGGTTTATTCCTAGATATTTTATTCTTTTTGTTGCAATGGTAAATGGGAGTGTTTTCTTGATTTCACTTTCAGTTTTGTCATCATTAGTACATAGGAATGCCAGAGATTTCTGTGCATTAATTTTGTATCCTGCATTTTACCAAATTCATTGTTTAGGTCTAGTAGTTTTCTGGTAGCATCTTTAGGGTTCTCTATGTGTAGGATCATGTCATCTGCAAACAGTGACAGCTTTACTTCTTCTTTTCCAATTTGGATTCCTTTTATTTCCTTTTCTTCTCTGATTGCTGTGGCTAAAACTTCCAAAACTATGTTGAATAAGAGTGGTGAGAGTGGGCAACCTTGTCTTGTTCCTGATCTTAGTGGAAATGATTTCAGTTTTTCACCATTGAGGATGATGTTTGCTGTGGGCTTGTCATATATGGCCTTTATTATGTTGAGGAAAGTTCCCTCTATGCCTACTTTCTGCCGGGTTTTTATCATAAATGGGTGTTGAATTTTGTCAAAAACTTTCTCTGCATCTATTGAGATGATCATATGGTTTTTCTCCTTCAATTTGTTAATATGGTTTATCACATTGATAGATTTGCGTATATTGAAGAATCCTTGCATTCCTGGAATAAATCCCACTTGATCATGGTGTATGATCCTTTTAATGTGCTGTTGGATTCTGTTTGCTAGTATTTTGTTGAGGATTTTTGCATCTATGTTCATCAGTGATATTGGCCTGTAGTTTTTTTTCTTTGTGACATCCTTGTCTGGTTTTGGTATCAAGGTGATGGTGGCCTCGTAGAAGGAGTTTGGGAGTGTTCCTCCCTCTGCTATATTTTGGAAGAGTTTGAGAAGGATAGTTGTTAGCTCTTCTCTAAATGTTTGATAGAATTCGCCTGTGAAGCCATCTGGTCCTGGGCTTTTCTTTGTTGGGAAATTTTTAATCACAGTTTCAATTTCAGTGCTTGTGATTGGTCTGTTCATATTTTCTATTTCTTCCTGATTCAGTCTTGGCAGGTTGTGCATTTCTAAGAATTTGTCCATTTCTTCCAGATTGTCCATTTTATTGGCATAGAGTTGCTTGTAGTAATCTCTCATGATCTCTTTTATTTCTGCAGTGCCAGTTGTTACCTCTCGTTTTTCATTTCTAATTCTATTGATTTGAGTCTTCTCCCTTTTTTTCTTGATGAGTCTGGCTAATGGTTTATCTATTTTGTTTATCTTCTCAAAGAACCAGCTTTTAGTTTTATTGATCTTTGCTATTGTTTCCTTCATTTCTTTTTCATTTATTTCAGATCTGATTTTTATGATTTCTTTCCTTCTGCTAGCTTTGGGTTTTTTTTGTTCTTCTTTCTCTAATTGCTTGAGGTGCAAGGTTAGGTTGTTTATTTGAGATGTTTCCTGCTTCTTAAGGTGGGCTTGTATTGCTATAAACTTCCCCCTTAGAACTGCTTTTGCTGCATCCCACAGGTTTTGGGTCGTTGTGTCTCCATTGTCATTTGTTTCTAGGTATTTTTTTATTTCCTCTTTGATTTCTTCAGTGATCACTTCATTATTAAGTAGTGTATTGTTTAGCTTCCATGTGTTTGTATTTTTTACAGATCTTTTCCTGTAATTGATATCTAGTCTCATGGCGTTGTGGTCAGAAAAGATACTTGATACAATTTCAATTTTCTTAAATTTACCAAGGCTTGATTTGTGACCTAAGATATGATCTATCCTGGAGAATGTTCCGTGAGCACTTGAGAAAGATGTGTATTCTGTTGTTTTTGGATGGAGTGTCCTATAAATATCAATTAAGTCCATCTTGTTTAATGTATCATTTAAAGCTTGTGTTTCCTTATTTATTTTCATTTTGGATGATCTGTCCATGGGTGAAAGTGGGATGTTTAAGTCCCCTACTATGAATGTGTTACTGTCGATTTCCCCTTTTATGGCTGTTAGTATTTGCCTTATGTATTGAGGTGCTCCTATGTTGGGTGCATAAATATTTACAATTGTTATATCTTCTTCTTGGATTGATCCCTTGATCATTATGTAGTGTCCTTCTTTGTCTCTTCTAATAGTCCTTTTTTTAAAGTCTATTTTTTCTGATATGAGAATTGTTACTCCAGCTTTCTTTTGGTTTCCATTTGCATGGAATATCTTTTTCCATCCCCTTACTTTCAGTCTGTATGTGTCTCTAGGTCTGAAGTGGGTCTCTTGTAGACAACATATATAAGGGTCTTGTTTTTGTATCCATTCAGCTAATCTGTGTCTTTTGGTGGGAGCATTTAGTCCATTTACATTTAAGGTAATTATCGATATGTATGTTCCTAGTCCCATTTTCTAAGTTGTTTTGGGTTCGTTATTATAGGTCTTTTCCTTCTCTTGTGTTTCTTGCCTAGAGAAGATCCTTTAGCATTTGTCGTAAAGCTGGTTTGGTGGTGCTGAACTCTCTCAGCTTTTGCTTGTCTGTAAAGGTTTTAATTTCTCCACCAAATCTGAATGAGATCCTTGCTGGGTAGAGTAGTCTTGGCTGCATGTTTTTCTCCTTCATCACTTTCAGTATGTCCTGCCACTCCCTTCTGGCTTGTAGGGTTTCTGCTGAGAGATCAGCTGTTAACCTTATGGGGATTCCCTTATGTGTTATTTGTTGTTTTTCCCTTGCTGCTTTTAATATGCTTTCTTTGTATTTAATTTTTGACAGTTTGATTAATATGTGTCTTGGCGTATTTCTCCTTGGATTTATCCTGTATGCGACTCTCTGTGCTTCCTGGACTTGATTAACTATTTCCTTTCCCATATTAGGGAAGTTTTCAACTATAATCTCTTCAAATATTTTCTCAGTCCCTTTCTTTTTCTCTTCTTCTTCTGGAACCCCTATAATTCGAATGTTGGTGTGTTTAATGCTGTCCCAGAGGTCTCTGAGACTGTCCTCAGTTCTTTTCATTCTTTTTTCTTTATTCTGCTCTGCAGTAGTTATTTCCACTATTTTATCTTCCAGGTCACTTATCCGTTCTTCTCCCTCAGTTATTCTGCTATTGATCCCATCTAGAGTACTTTTAATTTCATTTATTGTGTTGTTCATCGTTGCTTGTTTCATCTTTAGTTCTTCTAGGTCCTTGTTAAGTGATTCTTGCATTTTGTCCATTCTATTGTCCATTCTATCTCCAAGATTTCGGATCAACCTTACTATCATTATTCTGAATTCTCTTTCAGGTAGACTGCCTATTTCCTCTTTATTTGTTAGGTCTGGTGCATTTTTATCTTGCTCCTTTATCTGCTGTGTGTTTTTCTGTCTTCTCATTTTGCTTATCTTACTGTGTTTGGGGTCTCCTTTTTGCAGGCTGCAGGTTCGTAGTTCCTCCTGTTTTTGATGTCTGTCTCCAGTGGCTAAGGTTGGTTCAGTGGGTTGTGTAGGCTTTCTGGTGGAGGGTACTAGTGCCTGTGTTGTGGTGGATGAGGCTGGATCTTGTCTCTCTAGTGGGCAGGTTCATGTCTGGTGGTGTGTTTTGGGGTGTCTGTGGCCTTATTAGGATTTTAGGCAGCCTCTCTGCTAATGGGTGGGGCTGTGTTCCTGTTTTGCTAGTTGTTTGGCATAGGTTTTCCAGCACTGTGGCTTGCTGGTCGTTGAGTGAAGCTGGGTGCTGGTGTTAAGATGGAGGTCTCTGGGAGATTTTCACCATTTGATATTATGTGGAGCTGGGGGGTCTCTTGTTGACCAGTGTCCTGAAGTTGGCTCTCCTACCTCACAGGCAGAGCCCTGCCTCCTGGCTGGAGCAACAAGAGCTTTTCATCCACACGGCTCAGGATAAAAGGGAGAAAAATTAGAGGGAATTAGTAGAAGTATTTGGAAAGAAAGAAGGAAAAGAGGGTAGGAAAGAAGGAAGAAAGAAAGAAAGAAGCAAAGAAGGAAAGAAGGCAAGAAGGAAAGAAAGGAGGGAGGGAGGGAGGGAGGAAGAAAGGAAGGAGGGAAAGAAGGAAAAAAGAAAGAAAGAAGATACAGTAAAAATAAAATAAAGTATAATAAAGTTATTGAATTAAAAAATTCTTATTTAGAAAAAAAAAAAGGGACGGATAGAACCTTAGGACAAATGTTGGAAGCAAAGCTATACAGACAAAATCTTACACAGAAGCATACACATACACCCTCACTAAAAGAGGTAAATGGGGAAAAATCCTAAATCTTGCTGTCAGAGACCACCTCCTCAATTTGGGATGATTCATTGTCTAAAGGAGGGAAGGAAGGAAGGAAAGAAAGAAAGAAAGAACGAAGGTAAAGTATAATAACGTTATTAAAATTAATTATTAAGAAAAAAAAAAACATGGACGGATAGAACCCTAGGACAAATGGTGGAAGCAAGACTATACAGACAAGATCTCACACAGAAGCATACACATACACATTCACAAAAAGAGGAAAAGGGAAAAAATCATAGATCTTGCATCCTTAATTTGGGATGATTGGTTGTCTATTCAGGTATTCCACAGATGCAGGGTATATCAAGTTGATTGTGGAGCTTTAATCCGCTGCTTCTGAGGCTGCTGGGAGAGATTTCCGTTTCTCTTCTTTGTTCTCACAGCTCCCAGGGCTGAGCTTTGGATTTGGCCCTGCCACTGTGTGTAGGTCGCTGGAGGGCGTCTGTTTTTTGCTCAGACAGGATGGGGTTAAAAGAGCCGCTGATTCGGGGGCTCTGGCGCACTCTGGCCAGCGGGGAGGGAGGGGCACACTCTGCTGTGATTTATGTCAGAGTGTTCTGCTTATGTTTTCCTCTAAGAATTTGAGTGTCTGCCCTTACATTTAGGTCTTTAATGCATTTTCAGTTTAATTTTGTGTTTGGTGTTAGGGAGTGTTCTAATTTCATTCTTTTACATGTAGCTGTCCAGTTTTCCGAGCACCACTTATTGAAGAGGCTGTCTTTTCTCCATTGTATATTCTTGCCTCCTTTATCAAAGACAAGGTAGCCATAGGTGCGTGGGTTTATCTCTCGGTTTTCTATCCTGTTCCATTGATCTATATTTCTGTTTTTGTGCCAGTACCGTACTGTCTTGATTACTGTAGATTTGTAGTGTAGTCTGAAGTCAGGGAGACTTATTCCTCCAGCTCCGTTTTTCTTTGTCAAGATTGCTTTGGCTATTCAGCGTATTTTGTGTTTTCTTACAAATTGTGAAATTTTTTGTTCTAGTTCTGTGAAAATGCCAGTGGTAATTTGATAGGGATTGCATTGAATCTGTAGGTTGCTTTGGGTAGTAGAGTCATTTTCACGATGTTGATTCTTCCAATCCAAGAACATGGTATGTCTCTCCATCTATTTGTATCATCTTTACTTTGTTTCATCAGTGTCTTATAAGTTTATACATACAGGTCTTTTGTCTCCTTAGGTAGGTTTATTGTAAGGTATTTTATTCTTTTAGTTGCAATAGTAATGGGAGTGTTTTCTTAAATTCACTTTCTGATTTTTCATCATTAGTGTATAGGAATGAAAGAGATCTCTGTGCACTAATTTTGTATTCTGCTACTTTACCAAATTCATTGTTTAGCTCTAGTAGTTTTCTGGTAGCATCTTTAGGAATCTCTACGTATAGTATCATGTCATCTGCAAACAGTGATGCTTTACTTCTTTTCCAATTTGTATTAATTTTATTTCCTTTTCTTCTCTGATTGCTGTGGCTAAAACTTCCAAAACTATGTTGAATAATAGTGGTGAGAGTGGGCAACCTTGTCTTGTTCCTGATCTTTGTGGAAATGGTTTCAGTTTTTCACCAATGAGGACGATGTTGGCTGTGGGTTTGTCATATATGGGCTTTATTATGTTGAAGTAAGTTCCCTCTATGCCTACTTTCTGGAGGGTTTTTATCATAAATGGGTGTTGAATTTTGTCAAAAGCTTTCTCTGCATATATTGAGATGGTGATCATTAATTTTTAATGCGGTGTTTTTATGACCTTCATAGTCTGCTAGGGAACATGTGTGGAAGGCAAAATAAGAAAATTAATATATTTGGAAAGCATTTCTGTATTTACTTTTATAAAAAATTCATTTAGCTGTTAATAAAGCAGTCTGTATTTTGACATTAAATTTTAATTTAAAAATGAAAATGTAATTGTTTATTAATCCTGCTAAATATCCTTTGTTTTATTTAGGAGACCATCATTAACAGAGGCCATGTCTACCTGAGCAAAAGTTGGATAGGCCTGAAACAGAGTAGAGCTGCCATAAATATGGAATTTCAGTGGACTCATCTGATTCTGTCAATGTCTCCACATTCTGGCATAAAAGCAGAAGATTTAATTCTGGCTTATAAAACAAACTAATTGAATGTTCTTATTACTCAACTATTTGCAAAGTAGTAGGTTAATAGGTGAGTTCAACATTATGTTGTTTTTTTTTAAAATATCTTTATTGGAGTAAAATTGCTTTACAATAGTGTGTTGGTTTCTGCTGTATAACAAAGTGATTCAGCTATACATAAACATATATCCCCATATCTCATCCCTCTTGCGTCTCCTTCCCAGCCTCCTTATCCCACCCCTCTAGGTGGACATAAAGCACCGAGCTGATCTCCCTGTGCTATCTGGCTGCTTCCCACTAGCTATCAATTTTACATTTGATAGTGTAATATGTCCATATCACTCTCTCATTTTGTCCCAGCTTACCCTTCCCCCTCCCAGTGTCCTCAAGTCCATTCCCTATGTCTGTGTCTTTATTCCTGTCCTGCCTCTAGGTTCTTCAGAACCTTTTTCTTTTTTTAGATCCCATATATATGTGTTAGCATACTGTATTTTTTTTCTGTTTCTGAAATACTTCACTCTGTATGACAGTCTCTAGGTCCATCCACTTCACTACAAATAACTCAATTCCATTTCCTTATATGGCTGAGTATTCCATTGTATATATGTGCCACATCTTCTTTATCCATTCATCTGTTGATGGACACTTAGGTTGCCTCCATGTCCTGTAAATAGAGCTGCAATGAACATTGTGATACAAGACTCTGTTTGAATTATGGATTCTCAGGGTATACCAAGAAGGAAGAAATATTTTACAATTTAGCTTTATTATCTGCCTACTTGTGTGAGAGATAAATATGTATAAAATGTAGATATCAAGAAGATATTAATTGAAAATGATTTCTGAAGGAATTGATTAAATTATATACATATTTCATTTGAATACTATTATTAAGGGTCATGGATTCATAAGATGAGACTAAAGAGTAAAATTGTAATTGGAACACATAGGAATTTGTTATAAAATACCACTCATAACTACATTTCTTCCAGGTTTCACTATACTGTTCAGTAGGGAAAACACTGAAACCCAAGTGTCTGGTTCCAGGCTCTGTTCAATCTCTAATTAGTGGGATAAACTTAGAAAAGTTATTTTGCCATCATGAGCCTCACATTCTCCATTATCTAAATGAAAACATTGGACTATCTAAATATAAATTAGATAAGGCTTATCTTCTCAGAATTCAATCTACTTAAAAGGTTTAGGGAGTAATAACCGAATAGAATCCCCCTTTCACTAATTTAATGACATTTTGGATGTGGCTCCCCATTCTTCCTCCTAACAGAAAGCCCTGCTAAGACATTCTAAGTTTTTGTAAAAGAGACTGCATTATTTATTTTATTTTAATACTAGTTTACAAGATATAGACTGGTTTGGGTGTCAGGTATAAGAGCAGTGGAAAAGTTGACTTCAAGTATTTTTGACAAAACTGTAAGGAGAGTTAACATTAACTTAGATGGGGACATTATAAAGATAATTACTATCTAGAAAAAAAAGTAGCTCCACAAAAGAGGGAACTTGCAAAAGCAAAAGTGGGATATAATCAAAGAAATACTTGACTAAGTGTCCAAGTTTGCCTCTAGCTGATTGTACATCCACTGTAATCAGGGCAGTACACTTTGGAACACAAAAACATTTCTGTGTTCCAGCTCTTGGCCCACAAGCAATGTGATATTCAACACAGAAGCACCACAACTGTCACTTCCAACAGATGCCAGGGTGACCCTGATGTGGAATGTTCCATGAAGTGACCAACAGGACATACTCCAGACTGTAACTGACCCCAAGTCTTACAGTAGGCATCAGACAAAACAGAAATTTTACCTGTAAATGGGAAACTGCTTTTGGACAATACTCTTGCTTAGGGAGCTGTATTTATGGTGGCAGCTGCAGGTGAACTCAGAGACTGGAAATTCATCTTGTACAAAGCAAGTAATTAAATTTTATCAGAGTGTCCTGGAGAAAATGACCCACCTTCACTGATTTACCTACAACAGTGACTCTAACAGTATTCTTTACACAGATAGTATGTTCTAATAAGTACTTAATGTCAATGAAGAGTCCTGACTTTATTCTATTAGGTCATGTTCCTCAGTCCCTGCAGGTAGGATAATATAATTGATCTCATTTTTTGGAAATAATGCAATTATTCTTGGTAAAAATATTAGTGTGATATGAGCTACTCTTTCATTATCACATCACCTCATTATGTTTTTCTTTTTTTTAAATTTGGGTTCTTATTGAAGTATAATTTACTGAAATAGGTAAGGTTCCTCAGAAACCCTAAAATTCTAATGTGTGTGTAGGTGGCTTAGTGGGAGAAACACTTCTATGAGCGTGAAATAAGTAGGATTGCTCAGCAGGAGAAGTTGAACTGTGATACAGTTATAAGAGCATCAGATAATCTCAAGGGATTGACACTACTCTGAGTTGGCCTGAATTGAGTTGAAGATCTAGGCTTATATAACCAGGCATCAACCAATAAAAGGGTACATGCTGTCCTAGGGGAGAATGTACAAATTCAGGAAAAGCAATCCATTTGTCTGAAGGCAATTTCAAGAGATGAATGCAGATGGGATCCTTTAGCAATAACTTTACCAGTAGCAGATAAATAAGTACCTCAGCCCTGAGAGGGGATCTGCTCAACACAGAGAGGCCCTCTGCAGTGATTGACTGCAGTGTCCCCCTTACTCTGATTGACTTATTTGATAGTTTAAATTTATCTCTCCTGGAAACAATTGCTCCAGGATTCTGCTTTTTTTTTTTCCTCTGAGACAATTTATAAAAGAGGAGTTAATAGGAAACTGTACTCCCTGTCACTACAACTGGATCTTGAGCCTCTGATTGATCCTCATGTCTCTCCAATACTACCAGTTCTAGATTTCCCTCATTCTACCTAGTATCTCTTCTTATCTAAGTGACTAATTGGGTAGGCCAGTCCAGATCCTTATTTCTGAAGCTTTTGATTGTCTGGACACATGTGCCTTTAAATACAACAGAAGATTTGTGGGGTGAAACTGTAGCAGTGAGAAAGAGAGAAATTCATAGCTTGAAATGTTTGTTAAAAGAGAAGAAAAGTCAGGGGAGATACAAGATGGCAGAGTAAAAGAACCTTGAGTTCACCTCCTCTCATGAGTACACAAAAATCATAATTAACTGCTGAACAACAATCAGTAAAAAATAAAGGAATCTATGAAAAAAGATATTCTACATTTAATGGCATAAGGAAGAAACTGCAATGAGATGGTAGGAGAGGTACACTCACAATATAATAAAATCCTATACCTCCCAGGTGGGTGACCCACAAATGAGAATAATTATATAACAGAAATTCTCTCACAAGAATGAGAGTACTGAGCTGCACATTAGTCTCCCCAGACTAGGGGTCCAGCATTGGAAAGAGGAGCCCCCAGATCATTTGGCTTTGAAGGCCAGCAGGGCTTAATTGCAGGAGATTCACAGGACTGGGGAAAACAGAGACTCCATTCTAAAGGTCACATATGAAGGCACATTCTAAAGGGCACATGCACTAGGACCCAGGGAAAAAGAAGTAACTTCATACCAGACCTACCTGCTAGTGTTGGAGGGTCTCCTGGGGAGGTAGGGGATGGGGGCCAATGGTTCTCCCTAAGAAGAGAGAAACTGGTGGCAGATATATCAGGGAGCATTCATCTGCAGGAACTCTACATGGAGGCTGACATCCTACTTGAGTCATTAGCACAAAGTCCTGGCACCATCCACCAGATTGTAGGCTCCAGTGCCTGGATGTCTCAGGCCAAACAACCAACAGGGTGAGGAAATAGCCCTACCCATCACCAGACAGGTTGCTTAAGATTTTCTGAGCCCACAGCCACCTGTAGACATGCCACAAGACACAGCCCTGCCCACCAGAGCCCAAGACATATCTCCACCATCCATTGGGCAGACACCAGACCCCTCCTGCCAGGAATCCTGTACAAACTTCTAAACCAAACTCACCGACCAGGGGCCAGACAATAGAAGCAAGAAAAATATGATCTTGCAGCCTACAGAACTGAGTCCACAAACACAAGTCGAACCTACCCTGGGACCAGCCTGTCCCTAATGCTTGGGTGTTGAGAACAGAATCTACTACTGGGAAACATAGGGCATCCCCTACAGAGGGCCTCATACTATGAGGCCACAATCACCCTGATACCAAAACCAGACAAAGATACCACCATAAAAGAAAATTAGAGACCAATATCACTGATGAACATAGATGTAAGAATCCTCAACAAAATGCTAGCAAACTGAATCCAACATTATGTTAGAAAGATAATACACTGAGGGGAGAGGGCGAAGATGGCAGAAGAGTAAGACGCGGAGATCACCTTCCTTCCCACAGATGCATCAGAAATACATCTACACGTGGAACAACTCCTACAGAACACCTACTGAACGCTGGCAGAAGACTTCAGACCTCCCAACAGGCAAGAAACTCCCCACGTACCTGGATAGGGCAAAAGAAAAAAATAAACAGAGACAAAAGAATAGGGACAGGACCTGCACCAATGGGAGGAAGCTGTGAAGGAGGAAAGGTTACCACACACTAGGAAGCCCCTTTGCGGGCGGAGACTGCGAGTGGTGGAAGGGGGAAGCTTCGGAGCCGTGGAGGAGAGCACAGCAACTGGGGTGCGGACAGCAAAGTGGAGAGATTCCCTCACAGAGGGTCGGTGCCGACCGGCACTCACCAGCCCGAGAGGCTTGTCTGCTCACCTGCTGGGGCAGGCGGGGCTGGGAGCTGAGGCTCGGGATTTGGTCGGAGCGCAGGGAGAGGACTGGGTTTGGCGGGGTGAACACAACCTGCAGGGGGTTAGTTCACTACGGCTAGCCGGGAGGGAGTCTTGGGAAAAGTCTGGAGCTGCCGAAGAGGAAAGAGACTTTTTCTTCCCTCTTTGTTTCCTGGTGTGCGAGGAGAGGGGATTAAGAGTGCTGCTTAAAGGAGCTCCAGAGACGGGCGTGAGCTGCGGCAAACAGTGCAGACCACAGAGACGGGCATGAGACGCTAAGGCTGCTGCTGCCGCCACCAAGAAGCCTGTGTGCGAGCACAGGTCACTATCCACACCTCCCTTCCGGGGAGCCTGTGCAGACTGCCGCTGCTGGGGTCCCAGGATCCAGGGACAACTTCCTTGGGAGAACGCACGGCATGCCTCAGGCTGGTGCAACGTCCCCCAGGACTCTGCCACCGCAGGCTCGCCCCACATCCGCACCCCTCCCTACCCCGGCCTTAGTGAGCTAGAGCCCCCGAGTCAGCTGCTCCTTTAACCCCGTCCTGTCTGAGCGAAGAACAGATGCCCTCTGGTGACTACAAGCAGAGGGGGGGCCAAATCCAAAGCTGAGCTCCGGGAGCTGTGCGAAAAAAGAAGAGAAAGGGAAATCTCCCCCAGCAGCCTCAGAAGCAGTGGATTAAAAAGTTTCACAATCAACTTGATGTACCCTGCATCTGTAGAATACATAAATAGACAATGAATCATCCCAAATTGAGGAGGTGAAATTTGAGAGCAAGATTTATTATTTTTTCCCCTTTTCCACTTTTTGTGAGTGTGTATGTGTATGCTTCTGTGTGAGAATTTGTCTATATAGCTTTGCTTTCACCATTTGCCCTAGGGTTCTCTACGTCTGATTTTTTTAAAATTTCTTAATAATTATTTTTGATTTTAATAACTATTTTAATTTATCTTTATTTTATTTTATTTTATCCTCTTCTTTCTTTCTTTCTTTCTTCATTCTTTCTATCTTTCTTTCTACTTTTCCTCCCTTTTATTCTGAGCTGTGTAGATGACAGATTCTTGGTGCTGCAGCCAGGAGTCAGTGCTGTGCCTCTGAGGTGGGAGAGCCAACTTCAGGACACTGGTCCTCAAGAGACCTCCCAACTCCACATAATACCAAATGGTGAAAATCTCCCAGAGATCTCCATCTCAACACCAGCACCTAGGTTCATTCAATGACCAGCAAGCTACAGTTCTGGACACCCTATGCTAAACAACTACCAAGACAGGAACATAACCCCACCCATTAGCAGAGAGGCTGCCTAAAATCATAATAAGTCCACAAACACCCCAAAACACACCACCAGACGTGGACCTGCCCACCAGAAAGACAATATCCAGCCTCATCCACCAGAACACAGGCACTAGTCCCCTCCACCAGGAAGCCTACACAACCCACTGAACCAACTTTAGCCACTGGGGACAGAAACCAAAAACAACGGGAACTATGAACCTGCAGGCAGCAAAAAGGAGACCCAAAACACAGCAAGATAAGCAAAAAGAGAAGACAGAAAAACACACAGCAGATGGAGGAGCAAGATAAAAACCCACCAGACCTAACAAATGAAGAGGAAATAGGCAGTCTACCTGAAAAAGCATTCAGAATAATGATAGTAACGATGATCCAAAAACTTGGAAATAGAATAGAGAAAATGCAAGAAACATTTAACAAGGACCTATAAGAACTAAAGATGAAATAAACATTGATGAACAACACAATAAATAAAATTTAAAATACTCTAGATGGGATCAATAACAGAATAACTGAGGTAGAAGAATGGATAAGTGACCTGGAAGATAAAATAGTAAAAATAATTATTGCAGAGCAGAATAAAGAAAAAAGAATGAAAAGAATGGAGCACAGTCTCAGAGACCTCTGGGACAACATTAAACACACCAACATTCGAATTATAGGGGTTCCAGAAGAAGAAGAGAAAAAGAAAGGGACTGAGAAAATATTTGAAGAGATTATAGTTGAAAACTTCCCTAATAGAGGAAAGGAAATACTTAATAAAGTCCAGGAAGCACAGAGAGTCCCATACAGGATAAACCCAAGGAGAAACACACAAAAACACATATCAATCAAACTATCAAAAATTAAATACAAAGAAAACATATTAAAAGCAACAAGGAAAAAACAACAAATAACACACAAGGGAATCCCCATAAGGTTAACAGTTGATCTTTCAGCAGAAACTTTGCAAGCCAGAAGGGACTGGCAGGACATATTTAAAGTGATGAAAGAGAAAAACCTACAACTTAGATTACTCTACCCAGCAAGGATCTCATTCAGATTTGATGGAGAAATTAAAACCTTTACAGACAAGCAAAAGCTGAGAGAGTTCAGCACCACCAAACCAGCTTTACAACAAATGCTAAAGGATCTTCTCTAGGCAAGAAACACAAGAGAAGGAAAAGACCTATAATAATGAACCCAAAACAATTTAGAAAATGGGAATAGGAACATACATATCGATAATTACCTTAAATGTAAATGGATTAAATGCTCCCACCAAAAGAAACAGACTGGCTGAATGGATACAAAAATATGACCCATATATAAGCTGTCTACAAGAGACCCACTTCAGACCTAGAGACACATACAAACTGAAAGTAAGGGAATGGAAAAAGATATTCCATGGAAATGGAAACCAAAAGAAAGCTGGAGTAGCAATTCTCATATCAGACAAAATAGACTTTAAAATAAAGACTATGAGAAGAGACAAAGAAGGACACTACACAATGATCAAGGGATTGATCCAAGAAGAAGATATAACAATTGTAAATACTTATGCACCCTACAAAGGAACACCTCAATACATAGGAAAATTCTAACAGCCATAAAAGGGGAAATCGACAGTAACACAATCATAATAGGGGACTTTAACACCTCACTTTCACCAATGGACACATCATCCAAAATGAAAATAAATAAGGAAACACAAGCTTTAAATGATACATTAAACAAGATGGACTTAATTGATATTTATAGGACATTCCATTCAAAAACAACAGAATACACATTTTTCTCATGTGCTCATGGAACATTCTCCAGGAGGATCATTTCTTGGGTCACAAATCAAGCCTTGGTAAATTTAAGAAAATTGAAATTGTATCAAGTATCTTTTCCAACCACAATGATATGAGACTAGATATCAATGACAGGAAAAGTCCACTAAAAAATACAAACACATGGAGGCTAAACAATAAACTACTTAATAACGAAGTGAACACTGAAGAAATCAAAGAGGAAATAAAAAAATACCTAGAAGCAAATGACAATGGAGACACAATGACCCAAAACCTATGAGATGCAACAAAAGCAGTTCTACGAGGGGAGTTTACACCAATACAATCCCACCTTAAGAAACAGGAAACATCTCAAATAGATAACCTAACCTCGCAACTAAAGCAATTAGAGAAAGAAGAAAACAAAACAAAACAAAGATAACAGAAGGAAAGAAATCATAAAGATCAGATCTGAAATAAATGAAAAAGAAATGAAGGAAACAATAGCAAAGATCAATAAAACTAAAACTGGTAGTTTGAGAAGATAAACAAAATTTATAAACCATTAGCCAGACTAAACCAGAAAAAAAGAGAGAAGACTCAAATAAATAGAATGAATCAATAGAATCAAATGAAAAAAAGGAAGTAAAAACTGACATTGCAGAAATACAAAAATCATGAGAGATTACTACAAGCAACTCTATGCCAATAAAATGGACAACCTGGAAGAAATGGACAAATTCTTAGAAATGCACAACCTGCCAAGACTGAATCAGGAAGAAATAGAAAACATGAACAGACCAATCACAAACATTGAAAGTGAAACTGATTAAAATCTTCCAACAAACAAAAGCCCAGGACCAGATGGCTTCACAGGTGAATTCTATCAAACATTTAGAGAAGAGCTAACACCTATCCTTCTCAAACACTTCCAAAATATAGCAGAGGGAGGAACACTCCCAACGTCATTCTACGAGGCCACAATCACCCTGATACCAAAACCAGACAAGGATGTCACCAAAGAAAGAAAACTACAGGCCAATATCACTGATGAACATAGATGCAAAACTCCTCAAGAAAATACTAGCAAACAGAATCCAACAGCATATTAAAAGGATCATACATCACGATCAAGTGGGGTTTATTCCAGGAATGCAAGGATTCTTCAATATATGCAAATCTATCAATGTGATAAACCATATTAACAAATTGAAGGAGAAAAACCGTATGATCATCTCAATAGATGCAGAGAAAGCTTTTGACAAAATTCAACACCCATTTGTGATAAAAACCCCGCAGAAAGTCAGCATTGAGAGAATTTTCCTCAACATAACAAAGGCCATATATGATAAATGCACAGCCAACATCATCCTCAATGGTGAAAAACTGAAATCATTTCCACTAAGATCAGGAACAAGACAAGGTTGCCCACTCTCGCCACTGTTATTCAACATATTTTTGGAAGTTTTAGCCACAGCAATCAGAGAAGAAAAGGAAACAAAAGGAATCCAAATCGCAAAAGAAGAAGTAAAGCTGTCACTGTGTGCAGATGACGTGATACTATACATAGAGAATCCTAAAAATGGTACCAGAAAACTATGAGAGCTAATCAATGAATTTGGTAAAGGAGCAGGATATAAAATTAATGCACAGATATCTCTGGCATTCCTATACACTGATGATGACAAATCTGAAAGTGAAATCAAGAAAACACTCCCATTTACCATTGCAACAAAAAGAATAAAATATCTAGGAATAAACCTACCTAAGGAGACAAAAGACCTGTATGCAGAAAATTATAAGACACTGATGAAAGAAATTAAAGATGATACAAATAGATGGAGAGATATACCATGTTCTTGGATTGGAAGAATCAGTATTGTGAAAATTACTACCTAAAGCAATCTACAGATTCAATGCAATCCCTATCAAACTACCACTGGCATTTTTCACAGAACTGGAACAAAAAATTTCACAATTTGTATAGAAACACAAAAGACCCCGAATAGCCAAAGCAATCTTGAGAACGAAAAACGGAGCTGGAGGAATCAGGCTCCCTGACTTCAGACTATACTACAAAGTTACAGTAATCAAGACAGTATGGTACTGGCACAAAAACAGAAAGATAGATAAATGGAACAGGATAGAAAGCCCAGAGATAAACCCACACACATATGGTCACCTTATCTTTGATAAAGAAGGCAGGAATGTACAGTGGAGAAAGGTCAGCAACTTCAATAAGTGGTGCTGGGAAAAATGGACAGGTACATGTAAAAGTATGAGATTAGTTCACTCCCTAACACCATACACAAAAATAAGCTCAAAATGGATTAAAGACCTAAATATAAGGCCAGAAACTATCAAACTCTTAGAGGAAAACATAGGCAGAACACTCTATGACATAAATCACAGCAAGATCCTTTTTGACCCACCTCCCAGAGAAATGGAAATAAAAACAAAAGTAAATAAATGGGACCTAACGAAAGTTCAAAGCTTTTGCACAGCAAAGGAAACCATAAACAAAACCAAATACAACCCTCAGAATGGGAGAAT
Organism: Delphinus delphis; assembly: GCF_949987515.2. Classification (NCBI taxonomy): domain Eukaryota; kingdom Metazoa; phylum Chordata; class Mammalia; order Artiodactyla; family Delphinidae; genus Delphinus; species Delphinus delphis. The sequence goes on from NC_082695.1 coordinate 59,657,053, forward strand.
ATATTTACAAATGAAGCAACTGACAAAGGATTAATCTCCAAAATTTACAAGGAGCTAATGCAGCTCAATAACAAAAGAAAAAAAACAAACAACCCAATTCAAAAATGGGCAGAAGACCTAAATAGACATTTCTCCAAAGAAGATATACAGATTGCCAATAAACACATGAAAGAATACTCAACATCATTAATCATTAGAGAAATGCAAATCAAAACTACAATGAGCTATCATCTCACACATGTCAGAATGGCCATCATCAAAAATTCTAGTAACAGGGCTTCCCTGGTGGCGCAGTGGTTGAGAGTTCACCTGCCGATGCAGGGGACATGGGTTCGTGTCCCAGTCTGGGAAGATCCTTCATGCCGCGGATTAGTTGGTCCCTTGAGCCATGGCCGCTGAGCCTGCGCATCCAGAGCCTGTGCTTCACAACAGGAGAGGCCACAACAGTGAGAGGCCCGTGTACAGCATAAAAATAATAATAAAATAAAATAATTTAAAAACTATAAATGCTGGAGAGTGTGTGTAGCAAAGAGAACACTCTTCCACTGCTGATGGGATTGTGAATTGGTACAGCCACTATGGAGAACAGTATGGAGGTTCCTTAGAAAACTAGAAATAGAACTACCATATGACCCAGCAATCCTACTACTGGGCATATACTCTGAGAAAACCATAATTCAAAAAGAGTTATGTACCAAAATGTTCATTGCAGTTCTATTTACAGTAGTCAGGACATGGAAGCAACTGAAGCGTCCATTGACAGATGAATGGATAAAGAAGGTGTGGCACATATATACAATGGAATATTAGCCATAAAAAGAAACAAAATTGGGTTATTTTTAGTGAGGTGGATGGAACTAGAATCTGTCATATAGAGTGAAGTAAGTCAGAAATAGAAAGACAAATACCGTATGCTAACACATATATATGGAATCTAAGAAAAAAAAATGTCATGAAGAACCTAGGGGTAAGACAGGAATAAAGATACCAATGTACCAGAGAATGGACTTGAGGACTTGTGGAGGGGGAAGGGTAAGCTATGACAAAGTGAGAGAGTGGCATGGACATATATACACTACCAAACGTAAAATAGACAGCTAGTGGGAACTAGCCACATAGCACAGGGAGATCAGCTCGGTGCTTTGTGACTACCTGGATGGGTGGGATAGGGAGCATGGGCGGGAGGGAGATACTAGGGGGAGGAGATATGGGAACATATGTATATGTATAACTGATTCACTTTGTTATAAAGCAGAAACTAAGACACCATTGTAAAGCAATTATACTCCAATAAAGATGTAAAACAAAGAAAAAAAAGATAATACACCATAATTAAATGGGATTTTTCCCACGGATGAAAGGATTTTTCAATATCCATGAATCAATAAATGTGATATAGCACATTAAGAAATTGAAGAAAAAACATATTATCATCCCAATAGATGCAGAAAAAGCTTTTGATAAAATTCAACATCCATTTATGATAAAAACTCTCTTGAAAGAAGGCATAGAGGGAACATACCTCAATACAATATAGACCACCTATGACAAACCCACAGCAGATATCATACTCAATTGTGAAAAACTGAAACTATTTCCTTTAAGATCAGGAATAATACATAACGCTACCCATTCTCACCACTTTTATTCAACTTGATTTTGGAAGTCCTATCCACAGCAATCAGAGAAGAAAAAGAAATAAAAGGAATCTAAATTGGAAAAGAAGTAGGAATGTCATTGTTTGTACCCAGAAAATCCTAAAGATCCTACCAGAAAACTACTAGAACTCATCAATGATTTGGTAAATTTGCAGGTTACAAAATTAATGCAGAGAAACCTGTTGCATTTCCACACACTTACAACAAAAGATCACTATGAGAAATTAAGGAAACAATCCCATTTACCATTGCATCGAAAAGAATACAATACCTAGGAATAAACTACCTAAGGAGACAAAAGACCTGTGCTCTGAAAACTATAAGATGCTGATGAAAGAAATTGAAGATGACACAAATGGATGTAAAGATATACCATGTTCTTGGATTGGAAGACTCAGTATTGTTAAAATGAATATACTACACAAGGTAATTTCCAGGTTCAATACAATCCCTATCGAATTACCAATGACATTTTTTACAGAACTAGAAAAAATTTTAAATTTGTATGGAAACACAAAAGACGTGTATAGCCAAATCAATCTAGTATATTACAAAGCTACACTAATCAAAACACTATGGTACTGGTATAAAAACAGACCTATAGATTAATGGAACAAAATGCAAAGCCCAGAAATTAGCTTACACACATATGGTCAATTAATCTATGACAAAGGAGGCAAGAATATACAACTGAGAAAAAGCAGTCTCTTCAATAAGTGGTGGTGGGAAAACTGGACATCTGCATGTAAAAGAATGAAATTAGAACATTCTTTAACACTGTATACAAAAATAAACTCAAAATGAATTAAAGACTTAAAAGTAAGACCAGATACTATGAAATATCTAGAGGAAAACTTAAGCAGAACTCTTTGACACAAATTGCAACAATATATTTTTGGATCCATCTCCTAGAGTAATGGAAATAAAAACAAAGATAAGCAAATGGGACCTAATTAACTTGAAAGTTTTGCCCAGCAAAGGAAATCATAAACAAAATGAAAGGACAAATTACAGAATGGGATAAAATATTTGTAAATGATGCTACCAACAAAGGATTAATTTCCAAAATATACAAAAAGCTCAAACAACTCAGTATCAAACAAACAAACAAATCAATCAAAATATGGGCGGAAGACCTAAAAAGGCATTTCTCCAAAGAAGACATACAGATGGCCAACAGATACATGAAGAAATGTTCAACATAGCTAATTATTAGAGAAATGAAAATCAAAATGAAGTATCACCTTACACTAGTCAGAATGACCATCATCAAAAAGTCTACAAATAATAAATGCTAGAAAGGGTGTGGGAAAAAGGAACACTCCTACAATCTTGGTGGGAATGTAAATTGGTATAGACATTATAGAAAACAGTATGGAGGTTCCTTAAAAATCTAAACATAGAGTTATTATATGATCTGGGGTTCCCACCCCTGGTCATATATCCAGAGAAATTTTAATTCAAAAAAACACATGCACCCCAACGTTCATTGCAGCATTACATTGCAGCAACACCTCCTTACACTCTGGTACTATAATATATTCCACACTCATATTTCTGCCCCCAAGGTCTGAGCTTTAGTTGTGCTCATTGCTACTAGCGTGTCATTTTCTTTAGGCTCTCCTAGCTGATGCTGCAAAGAAATAATGTGTGTCTACTAACCCACATACATGCACCTATTAAATTAAGCATGATTTCTTACTGATATCTCCAACTATTATTCATTACCATATGGATTATTTTACTCACTTTTTCTTCTTTATCATAAATTTCCAATTGAACAGTAAGAAAGCTGGCTCCCACCATCTACCATCCATTTATTTAATTATTCGATCCCAGTATCTAAGTACAGCAGCATATTTGTTAACCAGTAATGCTGTCAGAAAAAAAATACTTTATCAACTAGAGTACAGTGCTTATGTGAAGTTCCTTTTGCCTTTAGTCTTACAACTCCATTCATCCCCCCAAATTACTTAGGTCAGCACGTGTTTCCACATCTCCTGCAGTGAGGTTTTCCCATATATTTATATTACAGTCAGATTCTATTGTCACAGTCTATATTCATTACTAGGATGTCTGATCTCCTAAATGATTTTTTTTAACTTGTATAGATTAAAGCTTATTCTTTGTGTTGTTCATTACTGTGGGCTTTGACAAATACAAGTTATGTATTCACCATCAAAGTATTACACACAACAATTTCACCATCTTAAAAATCCCCTGTGCTTTTTATATTTATCCCTTTATTTCTCCTCACAAACACTGGCAACAACTGATACTACCTGTATAGGTTTGACTTTTCCAGAATGTCATATAATTGGAATTTCAGATGCACAGCCTTAACAGACTGGCTTCATTCACTTGACAATATGCATTTAAGATTCTTCCAGGTGGTGTGTGTGTGTGTGTGTGTGTGCTGATAGCTCATTTATTTTTATTGCTGGATAAGATTCCATTACATACATATAATACTGTTTGCTTACCACCTACTGAAGAGTATATTGGTTGTTGTTAGTTTTTTGCGATTATAACTAGAGCTGCTACATATACTCATGTGCAGGTTTTTGTGTGGACATAATTTTCAACTCGGTTGAATACCTGAAAACACAATTGGTGGAGTACATGGTAAGACTATGTTTAGTTTTGTAAAAAACAGGCACACTGTCTTCCAAAGTGACTGCATCTGTCTGCATTTCCACTAGAACTGAATGAGAGTTCTTCTTGCTGGACATTCTTGCCAGTTTTTGGCATTGTCTTTTATTAGGGGGAGGGGTTTAACCATTCTAATAGGTATGTTGTGGTATCTTACTGTTGTATTATTTGAAATTCTCTAGTGATATATGATGATGAACCTCTTTCCATATGCTTGTTTGCTATCTGTATATCTTCTTTGGTGAAGTCTGTTCAGGTCTTGCCAATTTTTAAAGACTTTTTTGTACATTTTTATTGGAGTATAATTACTTTACAATAATCATGTTAGTTTCTGCTGTACAACAAAGTAAGTCAGATATATGCATACATATATCACTATATACCCTCCTGCTTGAGCCCCCTCCCACCCTCCCTATCCCACTCCTCTATGTCATCACAAAACACCAAGCTTATCTCCATGTGCTATGCAGCAGCTTCCCACTAGCTATCTATTTTACATCTGGTAGTGTATTTATGTAGAGAAGTTTTACGTTTACAGCAAAACTGGAAGAAAGTTACAGAGTTTCCCCATTTATCCCCTGTCCCCATGTATGCATAATCACCCCCATTAAATTGTTCACCAGAATAGTACTTCTTTTACCAAGGATGAATCTACATTTGGACAACATAATCATCCAAAGTCCATAGTTTACCTTAGGGTTCATTTCTTTGTCCATTTTTAATTGGGTTGTATGTTTTCTTGTTGTTCAGTTTTAGAAATATTTGCATAGTTTGTATACAAGTACACTCAGATATGTGTTTCACAAATATTTTCTCGCAAGTTATTAATTGCTGTTATGTAAGAAAGCAATTGTCTTTTGTATATTAACCTTGTATTGTGCAATGTTATTAAAAATTCCTAGCTCCTGGATTGTTTTGTCAGTTCAATGGAATTTTCTGAAAACAAACGTTCCTTTCTTTCTAATAATAATAAACATATTTTCCTTTCTAATCTATGTACATTTTATAATTTCTAATAATTTCTAATTCTAAACATTTCTAATTTAATAATTTTTTAATTTCTAATAATAATAAGCATTTTTCTTTCTAATCCATATGCATTCTATTTATTTTTCTTGTCTTATTGTATTAGCTAAGTCTTCCAATAAAATTCTAAATAGACGTGGTGAAAGTAAACGTCTTTACCTAGTTCTTGATATTGGGGAAAAAAGCACTGTGTTTTTGGCCATCAAGGGTAATGTTAGCTGTAGGTTTCTGTTTATTAAGTTACAAAAGTTTTCTGTACTCCTAATTTGCTGAAAGTTCTTATTATGAATGGTGTTAGATTTTGTCAAATGTTTTTCTGCATAGATTGATATGCTCATATGAGTTTTCTTCTTTAGCTTGCTGATAAGGATGATTAAATTACAGGGATACCTTACCTTATTGTGCTTTGTAGATATTTCCCTTTTTATAAATTGAAAGTTTGTAACAACCCTGAGTCAAGCAAGTCTATTGCCATTGTTCCAAAGCATTTTCTCATTTCATGTCTCTGTGTCACATTTTGGTAATTCTCACAATATTTCAAACTTTTAAATTATTATTATATTTGTTATGATTTCTGTGATCAGTGATCTTTAATGTTACTGTTGAAGAAAGATTACAACTTGCTGAAGGCATTTTTTAGCAAGAAAGTATTATTATTATTTTTTATTTGCGATATGTGGGCCTTTCACTGTTGTGACCTCCCCGTTGCGGAGCACAGGCTCCGGACATGCAGGGTCAGCAGCCATGGCTCATGGGCCCAGCCACTCTGCAGCATGTGGGATCCTCCCGGACTGGGGCATGAACTCGTGTCCCCTGCATCGGCAGGCAAATCTCAACCATTGTGCCACCAGGGAAACCCCGCAAGAAAGTATTTTTAAATTAAGGTGAGTACATTTTTTTTTAGACATAATGTTATTGCACACTTAGTATTCTTTATTGTGATATTTGCCTTACTGTAGTAGTCTGGAACTGAACCCACAATATCTTTAAGCTATGCCTGCAATTGACTTTTGAATGTAGAAGCAATACTTCTTATCCTGAGTAAATCTCACTTGTCATGGTGTTTAATTCTTTTGACACATTTTAGGTACAGTTTGCAAGTGTTTTATTGATGATTTTTGCAACTATCTTCTAAAGAAATACTGATCTTTAGCTTTCTTTTCTTGTAGTGTCTTTAACAGGTTTTGGTATAATAAGGCTGTCCTCATAGAATGAATTACAAAATATTCTCTCTGTTTCTACTTTATGAAATGGAAGAGAATATAGAGAGGTGATATCATTTCTTCCTAAAATATTTGGTAGAATTCACCAGTGAAACCATCTAGGTCTGGCAATCCATATTTTTTACAAGGTTAGCAATTATTGATTCAATTTCTTTAATTGATATAGAGCTATTCAGATTATCTATTTTTCCTTGTCCAAATCTGGTATCCTTTAAGGAATTAATCCCTTTCATCTATGTTACCCAATTTGTGGGCAGAGAGTTCTTAATTATCCTTTTAATGTCTTTGGGATAACTAGTAATGACCTCCTTTTAATTCTGATGTTAATCATTTGTCTCTTCTATTATTTTCTTAGTTAGCCTGGCTAGAAGCTTATCAATTTTATGGGTCTTTTCCAAGAACCAAGGTGTGTTTAATTTTTCTCTACGAACATCCTATTTTCAATTTCACTGATTTATACTCTAATTTTTGTTATTTCTTTTCTTCTGTTGTTTAGAATTAAATTATTTTTATTTCTCTAGTTTCCTAAGGTGGAAACATATTATTGATATTAGAAGTTGTTTTTTTCTAATTGAATGCTATGCATATCCTTTTAAGCACTGCTTTTTCTACATCTCCCAAATCTTGATAAGGTATGTTTTAATTTTCATTTAGTTCAAAATATATTTAAATTTATCTTGAGACTTCTTTTACTTGTGTGTTGTTTGGAAATATGTTGTTTGATCTCCAAATTAGGAGGGGGTAATTTTCCACCCTTCTTCCTTTTATTCACTTCTACTTTAATTCCATTGCAGTCTGAGAAATACTGTCTATGATTTATATTCTTTTAAATTTGTTTAGGTGTGTTTTGTTGCACAGAACGTGTTATATACTAGCAAATCTTCCATGTGAGCTTGAGATAAATGGATATTCAACTGTTGTTGGATGAAGTATTCTGTAAATATCAAGGAGACCCAGTTGTTTGATGGTAGTGTTCAGTTCAACTATATCTTTACTGATTTTCTGCCAACTATATTTATCTATTACTGTAAAAGGGGGTAGAGATATTTTGTTGAGACATGACTGTGGGCATTACCTCAAGCCTTCAAGAATTTCTGGAGTTGCAATGCCAGTATATGTACATTTTTTAAGACACTATGATCAGTTCCCTTTGTGGGTCATAGAGGTGGGGTAGCAAACTACCTTCATGAGAAATAATTTTTGATACATGTCCCCCTGAAGATGAGGAAAATATTGGTTCTATAAGAAATAAAACTTTGATATCAGAACCTAAGACATTCTATTAGAAGGTCAAGCTTACAGTGTATAGTGCCTGGGGGCCAAGGCCATAGACATGTGTATTGCAGAACCTAAAATGTCCTTGTATTACCTTGACATCTTTGGGTTTCATGGGCCATAAAACTCTAGCCAAAAGTTTCCTTGCTTTAATCAGATATCACCCCCATCCAAAGGGAAAGACTTCCTACCCAGCTAAGCTGGACCAACTTCATCTACCCCTTCCTCTCAAACCTTGTGGCCTGTATGAGGTAGAGTGTCCTCCTTTCCCAGGCTGTAAGTAATGTAACTAATAATCTGCTGCCAGTCTTATCTGCCCAGTATTTCGTGTCATGTGTTCAGCCACCTCACACTATTTTGGGTGGAAGATATCTCTTTCACCAATGAAGTAAATAGGGAGTAAGTAGAATAACAAAGAGTATCCAAAAGGAAAGTGAATGAAACAGGAATAAGACAGGATAATATTTAAAGGAGAATTGTAGAGTGTATTAAAAAAATTCCTTGTCCCTTTCACTAAGATAGAATTGATTTTACAATTATTTTTAAATAAATAACTGTCTCAGCTTTAACAATATATTATTTTCTATAAGTTTCATGCCTTTATTATAAATAGTATGTAAAGTCATTAATAATGTCGATAAGCATTTTCCCTTTCAGTGGAGCAATTTAAGAAATAGAAGAAATGTATATAGATCTCAATTTGGATAGGAAAAAAATGGATTTTTCCAAAGATATTACTTCTTCAGTATTAACCCTTTTATTTTGGAACTGTAAGCAGGTTGTACTGCTGTTTCTGTTGAATACCCCTTAAACCAGCAATCACTAAGTGTACGCCAAAGTGAGTAGAAGTCCTTCTCTGTTATGTAAGACAAATATGGGGCCTGATCCAAGGAATGTTTAATTAAGTAAGCAGGCTAAACCTGCTGAACAGCAGTTTAGAGGCACTCTGTCAGGTTTCTTTTTTCTTTTTTTTCTTGACCATGCTGCTTGCAGGATCGAGCCCAGGGCCCCTGCAGTGGAAGCAGAGTCCTAACCACTGGACTACCAGGGAGTTCCCTCCTTTCCTTTCTTTTATTTTTAAATGTCTTCATTTTTTTAAGAGTCACCGTGCTATATATTACATCCCCAGAATTTATTTATCTTATATCTAAAGGTTTGTGCCTTTTAACCACTGTCCCCCACTTCCCTCACATCTCAACCTCCCCCACATCTGGCAACCACAAATATATTCTCTGTTTCTATGAGTTTGGTATTTGAGGTTCCAAATAGAAGTGAGATCATACAGTATTTGTCTTTCTCTCTCTAGTTTGCTTAACATATTGCCCTCAGGGTCCATCCATGTTGTCACAGATAGCAAGATTTCCTTATTTTTTATGGCTGAATCATAGCATTATATGTATATAAAATATACTGCATCTTCTTTATCAATTTCTTCATCAATGGTCACTTAGATTGTTTCCATGTCTTGGCTATTGTAAATAATGTTACAATGAAAATGGGGGAGAAGATATATTGAAAAGAGAGGTCAAATCCTAGGTTGCTGTTGCCCAATGCAACAGATACCATTTTGTGCAAATAATAAACTTACCTAAGAGCTTGAGATTAAAGGCAGGGAATGATATTCTTAAGGATTTTGAAAAGTCCCAACATATTCCTGGGAATCTAGGAGGCCACATACGTGTTCAAGGCTGTATGCATGCTCATGAAAGATATAAGAAGGCCCTAAGATCTCACCTTCTACAGACCTTGAGAATCAATGGAAAAAGGAAGTGAAAACTAAGGCAAGGTTGTCAGCTGAGTTGTCAATTGTTGAAGACATTCTCCAACATAGACACAGAACCCATTGTCAAAGACTGGAAATATTTTTGGTTCTAGAAACAACAAATCTTAGGGTGGAGAAAGAATCTGATTTCCAAATTTTCCACATTATAATAGACAAAATGTCCAGTTTTCAACAAAAAAATGCAAGTCATATGAAGACACAAAAATTATGGCCATACATAGGAAACAAAATAAATCAATAGAATCTGTGCCTGAGAGACTCACACTAACAGAATTTCTGGCATTGATATTCATGAATCTACATTTTGAATGAATTTCATGGATGATTCTAGCTCACTTGAAAATAATGGCAATTTGGTTTCTTTACATTCTTATAACTTTTACATATTTTCTTATTATATTGCATTGGCTAAAGTTTTGCATGTTGAATATAATCAGTAATGATGCTAGTAGGCATCGTTTAGTGCTTCTGATGAAAGAAAATGCTTTATATGGTTTGCAGTTAGGAATAAAAATTTCTATTTTTTTTTTGATGGGTAACATTTTAAAGTTTGAAGAAGGTCCTTTGTATTTCTAATGAAAGGTGTTTTTCACATGAAGTCCATACAAAGAAGTTTAACTAATAGCTAAGATATCCATTAATAACATATTTCAAGAACACACATATACATGCACTTAATCATAACACACAGTATCAATACGTTACATATGTGGACTAAAAGTCTTCTATACAAACATTCTCTAGAGTGTTAATATGAAAATAGAAATTATTGTAAGATTTATTACCTGCTTGTGAATTGTCAGGCATTGCAAGAAGAACTTTTGGCTTACTGTCATAAATTTCATAATAACACTATAGGATGGCTAAAATAAGATCATATTAATGTTGGAACCTGGAGCATTTAGAGATTAATTAGCTTTTCCAAATTTCTAAGGATCCCCTCAATAGAGCCAGTATTTATATTCAGACCCAGTGATAGTAGTGCTAATCTGCCTAACAATTATGCAATTGCATTATACAATCAAGTAATATATGTCTTTGGAATGCAGAGTTTATTTATATTTCATGTACAATTCTTAAGAACAGTTTATAAAAGCAAAGAAGTTCTTCATATAGAGAGGTAATAATCTTTTTCTCATAAGTGCCTTCATCCCAAATACTCAGAAAACAGACAAGATTCTATAATTCCTCTCAATTTCATAAACTATAATAAAAGCATTCTTTTGATTCTATTTCACCACATGGCTTGCACCTTATTTCTATGTTACTCTTGACAGCAAAAATCCTTGGAAAAATTTGTTATTTTGCTTTCTCCAATTCCACATTTCCATTTTTTTTTTCTATTAAGCTTTCATTCCTACCATGGCAATGAAGTTGATCATTTCATGGTCACTAATTATTACCACATTGCTAGTAATTGCTAAATTCAGGGTCTTTTATCAAGCCTCACTTAACTCATAATGTGACCAATGACTTCACCCTTTTGACAACTCAGATTTCTCCATTTTCACTTTCTTCATTTGGATTTCAGAACTCCACTCCCTTAGTGTTTTTCTTATCTCATCACTCACGTCTTCTCAGTTATTTTTATTCATTCCTCCTCTCCTTCTGATTTCTTAAATGCTCCAGGCTCAGTTCTTTTTGTTTTGCATTCTCTATCCTCATACACTGGTATGAGGCCTCATATACTCTCAAGGCTTAAATAATGTGTAAAATGCCCCTAACTCTAAAATTTACCCATTGCTCAGTCAGTTCCTGAATACCATTCCTATACAGTCAATGCCATTAGAAGAGTGGAGTAACAGTGGTATAGGGTGATGTTGTAAAGTTTACAGAGAGTATGTTAAAAAAAACTGAAACTGAATCATCTTTTTATTATCATTATGCCCTGAGAATTCTATGATAGGTAATGATTAAATACTTTTCTGCCAAAAATCTTTCATTGGCTCAGGTTCTAAACAATGGTTTGCAAACCTAAAAGTTACTCCCATCTTGCCCTTGGTATGCCACAGTATACAGCCAACAACTTACTAGACATCTCCATTTGGACATTTACTGAACATTAAGCAATATATACCAAAAACCTTTTTCCCCCAAAACTTGCTCTATCCAAAATTTTATCCTAAATTTTTTCCATTTCAACTGAAAAGCAACCAAATGAGGCAAAAAATCTGAGTCATCAGGACTCTTTATTTTTTCCTTTCACAATTCTTATTGAATCTAGTAGGAAATTCTGCACTTCCTCCACTAGAACATGTAGTCTTCTACTTGGAGGGCAGAGATCTTTCTGTTTTTGTTTTTTGTTTTTCCTTCTGATAAATCAGGCTCAGTACGTTTTTGAAGATAAATCAATGAAATATCTATGAAAAAAATTGTCACTGATATTTTAAAAATCTTCCAATTCTTGGACTTCCTCTGTGGGGCAGTGGTTAAGAATCCACCTGCCAATATATATACAAGGAAATACTATTCAGCCATAAAAAGACTGAAATTTTTGTCATTCACAATAACATGGATCAACTAGGAGGGTATTGTGCTAAGTGAAATAAGTTAGAAAGAGAAAGACAAATAGTATATGTTATCACTTATATGTGGAATCTAAAAAATAAAATAAACACATGTATATAACAAAACAGAAACAGACTCATGGATATAGAGAGGAAACAAGTGGTTACAATTGAGGAGAGGGAAAGGGGCAGAGGAAAGATAGGGGTAGGAGTCAAGAGATACAAACTATTATGTATAAAATAAGCTACAAGGATATGTTGTACAACAAAGGGAATACAGCTAATATTCTATAATAACTATAAATGGAATATAACCTTTAAAAATTATAAATCACTATGTTGTATACCTGAAGCATGTATAATATTGTACATCAACTGTACAAAAATTTTTAAAAGATGCACTTCTCTTAGGAAGTCCTATAAGGTTTAAAACTTTTGTAAGGTTTTGGGGAAATTTTTATGTTTTTTACCACAGAACCTTATATTTGGAATAGAATTTAAACAATAAAATTTTTATCAGAGAATAAATTCTTATCCTATGTCTCCCATGTTAGAATAACAGAGAAAACATTAAAAAACGATGAAGTCAGGGGTGCTTAGATCAACATAGCAGAGTAAGAAGACATGGAGCTCACTTAGCCCCATTAACACATCAAAAATACATCTACATGTGGAACAATTCTCACTGAAAACTAATTGGTAACTGGCAGAAGAACCATACAACCAAGGTTGTAAGAAAAATAAACATGTAATCAGGTAGGAAGAAAAGAAAGGATATCTGGTTGGGAACTGCATCCCTGGGAGGGGACCCAGAGGAAAATGGAGATTTCATGGGCAGACTCCTTCCCTGGGGAGTGAGTGGTTCAAGCTACAGATTAGGTACCCAAGATCTGGGGTATATGTGATGGAGACAAGCCCCTTTGGCTGTTAGAGGACATTGCACTGAGACTAACAGAAAGTCTGTGGGAAGCCTGGATTCCACGTGTGAAACACACATGTGTTTTACCTTTCCCCTGAGGCACGGCAGTAAGGGGTCTGCTTTAGCAGCTGCCAGGATTCTCATGACCACCTTGCTGCACACTCCAGCCTGAGTCAAGCAAACACTCTGGCCCCACTCACTCCACATCACAGTGTGGCACTGGATCTACAGCAGCCATTACTGGGGATCAGACTTTACTATGGATGCAGAGGTGACCTGGTCCTGAAGTGAGGTGTGCATGGGGCATTGGTGGCCATTGTTGGCCCTTACTCAAGCCATGCTTCAGAATCAGCCCATATCTCTAAAGGTGGCTGCATAACCAAAGCTCACCCCCCAATACAAGCTAAGAGACCACAAGAGGTTTTGCTTGCTCTGGGGACTGGTTCCACAATATGAGGCCCTAGCAGAGACTGGGGGCACTGTTTGGTTGTGCGAGACAAAGGGCACTTGCACCTGAGGCTCTGTGTCTTAGTGGAGACACAGGTGCCTGGGAAGACCTCAGGTCAGATCTCTGTCTGTGGCCAACATGAGCTAAGAGCTTGCAGAGGTCCCACTTGCTTCAGTACTTTTCAGTACATATATAGTAAGTATCATCTACTTAAATAAGCTAATATGAAGATTAAAAGACAAAATAACTGTTAAAGCAACTATAATTAAAATAAAATGTTAAGGGATAAGCAAGAAGATGTAAAATATCACATCAAAAAACACAAAACATGGAGGAGAGGAGTAAAAAATGTAGAACTTTCAGAATGTGCTTGAACTTAAATGACTACCAGTTTTAAACAAGTAGATAATAGTTATAGGTCAACATATATAATCCCCATGATCACCACAAATCAAAAACCTGCAATAGATACACAAAAACTGAAAAGAAAGTAACACAGGTATAATTCTAAAGAAAACCATTAAACCACAAGGGGAGAAACACAAAGAAGAAATGAACAGAAGAACTATGAAGCAAGTGGAAAACAAGTAATAAAATGGCAATAAGCACATACGTATCAATACTTACTTTAAATGTCAATGGACTAAATGCTCCAATCAAGAGGCCTAGGGTGGCTGATTGGATTTAAAAATAAGATCTTTCTATATGCTACCTACAAGAGACTCACTTCAGAGCTAAAGACACATGCAGATTGAAAGTGAAGACATGGAAAAAGTATTTGGTGTAAAGGAACACAACAAGGAAGCTGAGGTAGCAATACTCAGATCAGACAAAATAGATTTAAAGGCTATAACAAAAGACTAAGTAGGCATTATATAATGATAAAGGGTTGAATACAATAAGAAAATACAGTAAGTCCCCTACATACAAACCTTCAAGTTGCGAACTTTCAAACATGTGAACGTGCACTTGCATGTTCAATCATGTAAGTTAGGTCACATGTCTGGCGTACACTGTCACATGCATGCATCCTGTATAAGTGGTTGTGTTTTTGTGTACTTTACTGTACAGTACTGTATAGAGTACAGTAGTACAATATCTTTATTTCAAGCCCAGGATGTCTGGAAGCAAGCGTAAAAGCAGCAGTGATGTAGCTGGTACTGCTAAGAAGTGCCAAGTGATAATGATGGAAACAAAAGGGAGAATAATTGAGAGAGTGGATGCAAAAAGATGGTAGACGTTGCTCATTCTTATAACATGAATCATTCAACCATTGGCACAATTCTAAAGAACAAGGACAAGATCATGGAATATGTGAAGTCTGCTGTGCCAATGATGTTGACAATAATATCAAAGAAACATGGAAAAATGATGGAGGAGAAGGAGAAACTTCTCAGTGTGTGGATGCAGGATTAGCATCAGGATCAAGTCCCACTCAGCTTAATCCTGATTCAAGAGAAACTTAAAAGGCTTTATGAAGACTTGAAGAAGAAACACAGTGAAGAATCAGAGGGTACATCCTTTAAACTGTCACTGAAACCAAGGCTGGTTTCATTGGTTCCATTTTCATTTGTCTCAAGGTATTTTCTGTGTTTGTCTTTGACTTCTTTATTTATTCATTGGTTTTCTAGTAGCACAATATTTAGTGTCCACTTGTTTATTCTTTTTCCATTTTTTGTAAGTGATTTCTAGTTTCATAGAATTGTGGTTATAAAAAATGTTTGATATAATTTCTATTATCTTAAATTTGTTGAGACTTGTTTTGTGACCTAGCATGTGATCTATCCTGCAGAATGTTCCATTTGCACCTGAAAAGAATGTGTATTCTTCTGTTTTTGGATGAAATGTCCTGTAGATATCTATTAAATCCCACTGGTCTATTGTGTCTTTTAAGATTACTGTTGCATTTTTAATTTTCTTTCTGTAGATTTGTCCATTGATGTAAGTGAGGTGTTAAAGACCCCTACTATTATTATATTATTGTGAGTTTCTCTTTTATGTCTGCTAGTATTTGCCTAATATATTTAGGTGCTTCTTTACTGGGTACACATATGTTAACAAGTGTAATACAGTAATTCCCCTACATATGAACGAATTCCATTCTGAGAGTGCATTCGTAAGTTCAATTTGTTAGTAAGTCCAAAAAAGTTAGCCTAGGTACCCAACTAACACAATTGGCTATATAGTACTGTACTGTCATAGGCTTGTAAATACTTTTCACACAAATAATACATAAAAGACAAACACAAAAAATAAAGAAAACAGTTTTAATCTTACAGGACAGTATCTTGAAAAGTACAATAGTACAGTACAGCAGCTGGCATAGAGGGGCTGGCATCAGGTGAACTGGCAAAAAGAGTTACAGGCCCATATCTTTGATGCATATAGATGTGAAAATCCTCAATGAAATATTATCAAACCATATTCATTAATATATAAAAAAAGATAATAAACCATGATCACATTGGAATTATTGCAGGGACACAAGGATGTTTCAATATTCACAAATCAATCAATGTGATACACCACATTAACAAAAGGAAAGGAAAAATATCACATGATCATCACAATAAGATGCAGAAAAAGCATTTGACAAAATCAATATGCATTCATGATAAAAACTCACGTTAATGTGAGTATAGAGAGAACACATTTCAACATAATAAAAGCCATTTGTGACAAACCCACAGCTAACATCATACTCAATAGTGAAATGCTAAAAGCCTTCCTTCTAAATTCAGGAGCAAGACAATGATGCCCACTCTCACCACTTCTATTTAACATAGTTGGAAGTCCTAGCCACAGCAATCAGAAAAAAAAAGAAATAAAAATCATCAAGTTGGAAAGGAAGAAATAAACTGTCACTCTTTGCAGATGACATGATACTATATATAGAAACTAAAGTCTCCACCCAAAAAGTACTAGAACTAACACAAAAATCTGTGACTTTTCCAAATACTAAGAACTATCAGAAAAAGAAATTAAGAAAATAATCCTATTTATAATCATATCAAAAAGAATAAAGTACTTAAGAATAAACTTAACCAAGGAGGTGAAAGATCTATACTCTGAAAACAATAAAATATTGATGAAGAAAATTGAAGGCAATAGAAACAAATTGAAAGTTATCCCATATTCATAGATTGAAAAAAATTAATATTGATAAAATATCCATATTACCCAAAGCAATCTACAGATTTAATGCAATTAATATCAAAGAACCCATGACATTTTTCATGGAAGTAGAATAAATAATCTAAATAATTCTAAAATTCATATGGAATTACAAAAAGCTCAAAATTGCCAAAGCAATCTTGATAAAAGAGAACAAACCTGGAGGTTTCACATTCCCTAACTTCATATCATACTGCAAAGCTATCTATAGTAAACAAAACAGTATGGTACTGAAATGAAAAGAGACACATAAGTGATTGGAACAAAATAGAGAGCCCAGAAATAAATGTACATATATATGGTCAATTAATCTATGACAAAGGATGCAAAATATACAGTAGATAAAAGACAGTTTCTTCAATAAGTGGTGCTGGGAAAACTGGAAATCTATATGTAAAAGAATAGAATTAGAACATTTTCTCACACAAAAATAAATTCAAAATGGATTAAAGACCAAAACGTAAGATTGGAAGACATATAACTCCTAGAAGAAAACATAGGCAGTACACTCATTGATATGGGGCTTTTCAGTATTTTTTTAAATCTGTCTCCTCAGACAAAGGAAATAAAAGCAAAAATAAACAAATTATGTCTTATCAGATTTTAAAGCTTTTAGCTTTTGTACGGAGAAGGAAACCATCAACATAACAAAAAGACAACCTACTGAATTGGATAAGGTATTTGTAAGTGATTTGTCTGATAAGGGGATAGTATTAAAATAATGACCTAATTCTCATAGCTTGAGCTTCTCATAGGTTGTGCATGCCCTTAGCAAATACTTTTTATGTGGGTCTCCTCTGTATATAAACTATTCGATTTGTTTTTGTAGTGGTTACCATTGGGGAGAGAAGTGGTGGGAAGGGTATATGTGGGAAAGGGATTAAGGCATAAAAACTACTAAATATAAAATAAATAAGATACAAAGTTGTAATGTACATCAGAGGGAATATAGCTAATACTTTATAATAACTTTAAATGAAATATAATCTATAAAAATAACAAAATCAAAATGTTGTACACCTGAAACTAATATAATAATTTATAATACATAACAATTTATAATATTGTATATTATAAATATACTTCAATAAAAATGTAATACCCTTAAAGTACTATATTAAGCCATCTTTTACCAACATAGGAGATATAGATATTTTATACTCTCCGATAAACTACAATTTCTCCTTGTAAATTGTATGGACAATAATTAAAATAAAATAGTTTTTCAGACTGTTTCTAATGCATTATAAAGACAAGAAACTAATCTGAATTTTGTTGAAGTGAATGTTAGAATTTCAGAAACTATCTTAATTTCATACAAGCACATAATTTAAAAATAAATTATAATATAATAAATTGTAGAAATGATATTAAATATATTAATGTGCTTATCTATCTATCTTTTAATTGACCTGTTTTCACCCTTAATATAGAAATATGTAAAATATGTTAAATATTGTCAAGTATGATAGTAAAAATTGAAAACTTCATCAAAGTGTTTAGTAGTTCTATGCAATCCATCTGATGAAATATATGACAATTCTCATAGCTTGGGCTACACATATGTTGTGCACACTCTTAGTGATTACTTTTTATGTGGGTCTCTTCTGTATATAAACTATTTGATTTAAAAAGGGATTATAAAATGTATGGGCCCATGTGAAATATACTGATTTATTTTTTTATGTTTGTTTGTTTTTTGCAGTACGCAGGACTCTCACTGCTGTGGCCTCTCCCGTTGTGGAGCACAGGCTCCAGACGTGCAGGCTCAGTGGCCATGGCTCATAGGTCCAGCCGCTCTGCAGCATATGCGACCTTCCTGGACCGGGACACGAACCCATGTCCCCTGTATCAGCAGGTAGACTCTCAACCACTGCGCCACCAGGGAAGCCCAAGTATACTGATTTATTAATGAAGATTTAGAAAAAATTAAAAAGGAAAGAATTCACATTTTTGCTTATTGTCCAATCAGTGAAGATTGTTTTATATTGTCCAGGACTCATCTCTTTCTTTTCATATTCAGGTACCATCTTGTTGTCATACATACCATTCCTAGCTAATTTCGTATCTCTCACTGAAGTAAAAACCTAACACACTGTTATTACTCACAATGCCATAGCTCTTTCAATATTTTTTTTTGCTTCTGCATTTCCCTAACATCATTCATTTATGCTGGTTACTCATTTTGCTGAATCATCCTTTGGACCACCATGTACACTGACTTCTAATGACTTTTTCAAAGGTTGTTACCGTTTTTGTTGATGATCTCAAATGCAAGTCTTACTCAGAGTATTCAGGAAAATGTAAACTATACACCCCTGCTCTCTACACATTGCCACCAATGGAAAGGAGGGATAAGAACCCATGATCACAGTGAAAGTAGTCTCGTTTTTGCAAAGAATGTCTATTCCACTTATGGTACCTGGAAGAGTACATCAACACAACATCAATTAAAAGCAAGAAAGAACAGTAATAAGAAGGAATAGTTTTGATTAGAGCAAAGATCTCAAAGAATCCTTGGAGAGACAGAAATGTTCTCTTATATTAATCCCTTAGACTCAAATAACATTAACTCTGGGACATCTGAAGAAAAATCAGAAAGAATGATCTATGTTCATATACACTGAAAATACTAATATTTAAACATAAATAATAATGCAAAGTTGAGGCCAGGAAGCATATTTTTTGTTGTAGTTCAAACATTTTTAAAGTAGCATAAAATTTCAGAGCTTGTGAGGAATTAAATATCAGTGTAATCCCCTTAAGCATAGAAAAAACCACTGAAGCCTGTGTGTCAATGCTGAGGTTATGCTTTTAAGCCTGTTTCCCAGTCTAACTCACATTATATTCTATATAATCTTATCAGAAGTGAATTGGTTTTAATACCTTGGTATCCCATATTGTATAGTTTTATGTCTATTTTGGTGCCCAAATTCTTGCCTTTTAGGCCTAGAGTCCTGACACTATGTCTTACCTTTTCCTATGCAAAATTTACTATCAGTAAGATCTAAAGCCAATATTTCACATATGAGTTTGAATTATGCCAAAATTTCACAGACATTTGTTTGTTCAATTTTGTCTCTGTGGAATTAAAGTATTTGTTTAATGGAACAAGAATTTCATGTGAGGAAACAGGTAAACAGAACATTGAGGGTAAAGGGGATCTTGTCTTGACTTCTCAAGTCACACCATGTGGGCAGCCTAACACTATGTTTAGGGATTATTTCTACATACCATTTTATAATATGGTTAATAAAATATTTGTGATTGGGCTTAACACTTGTTTCCATCTTCCTTAATCCCAAGATCCAATTAAAATGGTAGTAAAGCATAAGAGTGTTATAAATCCACAAAATAAAGAAAACAGAAGAGGGGACAAGCTGACAAGAAGTTTCAACAGCACCTTGGAAAACTGAAAGCAGATAGAAGGTGATAACTGATGGAACAAGGCTGAGGGACCCTTAGGTCTTCTATGCAGACAGAGAAGGATATAGATGGTAAGGCAGCTAATATGCCATGTAAAAGAGTAGAAGCTGAGGCATTAACATGAAAGTAGATGTCTGAGGTGAGACATAGAGGTAAAAATGGGTATGGGGGATAATGTATATAAAACACTCCATCCTACTACCACCACCATAAACATAGAGAACAACAGCATGAAAATTTTGTCAGTTTGGGAAAGAAACCTGAGGATCTTTCTCAGGGGAAATGGAACACTTTCAGAAAAATTTAAAAAGTTATCTGAATTTTGACATTCAGATATCTCCAATATAATTGCCAGCTTATGCTGATCACTTTTCCCTATCAATACATACAGAATTGCCAATCTACTTTATATGCATCACCTTTAAATATCAATTGACAATCAACCATCTCTGACCACTTGAGGATATTTTCTAGTGTGAATAATAGAGGGTGCAGTAAACAAACAGAAAATACGGAGATAATGTGAGGCTATAATCAGTCATGCCAAATTTATGCTGCATATATCCAAATCAAACATATATGTGTGTACATGTATATGTATGTGTATGTGTGTGTTTCTTGGAGTTCCTGAAGACCATTCCCAGTTTCAATAATTCATTATTGTAACTCACAGAACTCAGAATATAGTTGTACTCATGGCTATGATTTATTACTGCTAAAGGATAAAATACAAAATTAGCAAAGGGAAAAATCACATGAAGCAAAGACCAGAGGGAGCTAAGTGCAAGGTTTAAAGAGTCTTCTCTCAGTGGAATCATCTGGGATGTACTTAATTCCCCTACCAATGAGTTGGAACAGCACATGGGAAATGCCACTCATCATTTTGGGGAACCATGGGAGTCCTCCAAAATCCAAGTTCCCAGATGCCAACCAAGGGCTAATCTTGCAAACAGAATTTTTTTTGCGATAACAGTGTGTTATGTTAACTCTTTCCTAAGGAATACATATATATAAAAATGAGAGAATAAATTTTTAAATAAAAAGTTGAGAAAAATTTCCCAGAGTTCATTAACTTATTCAGCAAATTAGTTGGGGTATTCTAAGCTTAACACTATTTTAGGACTTTGGGAAATAAAAGGAAATAAAAGAGACATAGATCACTGGCTTTGTGTATATTCTAGTACAGTAAAGAAAAATGAATATAATAACTTACAAACTTTCCTAAATTTGAGAAGGTATACTGTTATGAAAACAATGTAGAGCAGAGCAAAAAAAAAAAAAAGTTGGGGTCTGTGGGGGAAATTTGTAGCCATAAATAGAATTGATCTCACTGAGAAGGTGAGGTTAATCAAAGCCTCAAATAACAACAAAGATGAAGACAGTGATTAAACACTGGATTTAGCATCTGTAGAGTGTGTGAAGCAAAAAGTTTATCAAATTTAAAAGAGAATGTGTGGTTACAGGTTTCTTTAAGATGGAATAATTATAGTCTCTCTGTTTACTCCACTGCATACAACTATAGAACCTGGAAATAATGCATGGAGCAGTCACTGTCACTCCTTCTCCCACCCTCTAGCTCCTGAACCACTAAGCTACTTTCTGTCCCTATGGATTTCCCTATCTGGACATTTCATATGCATAGAATCATATAATTGGTGGGCTTTTATGTCTGGCTCTTTCTCTTATTTTAATGTTTTCAAGGTTCATCAAGTTGTACCATGAATCAGTACTTTATTTATTTAGATGGCTGAATAATATTCCATTGTATCAATATACCATTTTGACCATCTATTCATCAGATAATGAAGATTTGGGTTGTTTCCACTTTTTGGATATTATGAATAATGCTTCCATAAACATTTATGTACACACTTTTGTTAGACCCATGTTTTCAATCCTACTGTGTATATACCTAGAAGTTGAAGTGGTAACTCTATCTTTAACGTTGAGGAACTGAAAAAAAAGTTTTCCAAAATGGCTGCATAATTTCACATTCTACATATTTGTCAACACTTATAATTATCCATCTTTTTATTTTAGCCACCCTAGTTGGTATGCTTCATTTAGTTTTGTATCTATTTTATGTCCACCTAAAGAACACCTGGCATAGAGTTCATAACAAATGTTTTGACTGAGTGAATTAATGAATGACTTAAATAAATACTATTCATATCTATATAACCCATGTGCAATTAAAGTTTTTGGTCTAATTGACTCATTAAAAATGATTTTCTCTTCTATTTTACTATTTTTGGCATGAAAATAAATCAGTCTGTTGGAAATATCTTTCTTGTAAATACCAGAATGAAATTCAAAACATTTGCATTCATTTTTGCAGGCATTTCCCATCGTATATCATGAGGTCCTCAAAGTTCAAAACCATGTATTTTAATACGACATTTTAATCTGCTCTGATTTCATCAGCTTGTATATCCCTTTTTTCTTTTTATCTCTTGTTTTAGCCATTGATTTCTATTTTCTCTCCAACCACAGGCTTTTCAACAGGTCATAAAAGAAAAACAAAAGCACACCTAAATTTATTTTGAAAGATAGAGAAATTTGTTTCCATCTCCACAATTACTTGGGTCCCTGTGAAGCATTAATAGTGAAGATCCTTTCAAAATTAGAGAGGACCATTCTCCTTATACACCTTTGCAGCAATCACAGTGAAAGAATGCCCCACAGAGTGATATTAAGAGAGATTCTCCATTTCGTACAACACTTACTAAATGGAATGTATATTGTATTATAATTTATTGCTAGGGAAATTTAGCTTATAAAAAAAGAGCAACTTTATTTATGTCACAATGTTCCCAATATCAGTCAATACCAAATCCAAGCTAACATCTATAAGAGAAAAAAATAACACACAGACACTCCTGTTTAATTTTTGTTTATGCTTTAACTCCAGTGCTAAAGTGTTCTTTATTGATTACAGAAACAGTTAGCTTTCAATAATAAAATGTAATTAAAATGTAACTGATGACTTTCATAATTGTTCTTCCCTACAGATATATTAATTGATGATTTGGCAGATAATCTATAATTTTTATCCAGTTGCATGTAATCAATTGTTGCACTGTACTTGGCTATTTGATAATGTCAGATATTTTCAGCCTTTTAGACAGCTTTGCCACATCTATCTACATGTAATCGTTTATCTATTTCTAACATAGCTCAGAGGACTTGTAAAAACTTTGTTTATATAAGCCAAAGAATGTTTGCATCTGTTATGCAAAGCAATTAAATAATTGCATCAATTCTAGTATATTCCAAGTCCAGGACCAGTTGGTTTCACAGGCAAATTCTATCAAACATCTAGAGAAGAGTTAAACCTCTCCTTCTGAAACTCTTCCAAAAAATTACAGAGGAAGGAACACTCCCAAGCTCATTCTATGAGGCCACCATCACCCTGATACCAAAACCAAACAAAGATACCACAAAAAAAGAAAATATCACTGAGGGGGATATCACTGATGAACACAAAATCCTCAACAAAATACTAGCAAACCAAATCCAACAATATATTAAAAGGATTATACGCCATGACCAAGAGGGATTTGTCCCAGTGATGTAAGGATTCTTCAATATCCACAAATCAATCACTGTGATACACCATGTTAACTAACTGAAAAATAAAAACCATATGATCATCTCAATAGATGCACAAAAAGCTTTTGACAAAATTCAAAACCCATTTATGATAAAAACCCTCCAGAAAGTGGGAATAGAGTGAACTTACCTCAACATAATAAAGGGCATATATGACAAACCCACAGCTATTATCATTCTCAACAGTGAAAAGCTGAAAGCATTCTCTCTAAGATTACAAACAAGGCGAGATGCCCATTGTGACCACTTTTATTCAACATGGTTTTGGAACTCCTAGCCACAGCAATCAGAGAAGAAAAAGAAATAAAAGGAATACTAGTTGGAAAAGAAGAAGTGAAACTGTCACTGTTTGCAGATGACATGATACTATACATAGAAATTCCTAAAGATGCTACCAGAAAACTATTAGAGCTCATCAATGAATTTAGCAAAGTTGCAGAATACAAAATTAATACACAGAAATCTCTTGCATTCCCATACATTAACAATGAAAGATCAGAAAGAGAAATTCAGGTAACAGTCTCATTTACCATCACATCAAAAAGAATAAAACACCTAGGAATAAGCCTACCTAAGGAGAAGAATGATCACTACTCTGAAAACAATAAGATGCTGATGAAAGAAATCAGAGATGACACAAACAGTTGGAGAGATATACCATGCTCTTGTATTGGAAGAATCAGTATTGTGAAAATGACTACACTACCCAAGGCAATCTACAGATTCAATGCAATCCTTATCAAACTACCAATGGCATTTTCCACAGAATTAGGGAAAAAACAACTTTAAATTTATATGGAAACACAAAAGACACCAAATAGCCAAAGCAATCTTGAGAAAGAAAAATGGAGCTGGAGGAATCAGACTTCCTGACTTCAGACTATACTACAAAGTTACAGTAATCAAAACAGTATGGTACTGGCACAAAAACAGAAATATAGATAAATGTAATAGAATAGAAAACCCAGAAATAAACTCATGCACCTATGGTCAATTAATCTATGACAAGGGAGGCAAGAATATACAATGGAGAAAAGACAGTCTCTTCAATAAGTGGTGCTGGGAAAACTTGAGAGCTACATGTAAACGAAATTAGAACATTCACTAACACCATACACAAAAATAAAATCAAAATGGATCAAAGACCTAAATGCAGGGCCAGACACTATAAAACTGTGAGAGGAAAACATAGGCAGAACATTCTTTGACATAAATTGCAGCAAGATCTTTCTGGATTCACCTCCTAGAGTAATAAAGATTAAAAAAATAAACAAATGGGACCTAATTAAACTTAAAAGCTTTTGCACAGCAAAGGAAACCAGAAGCAACATGAAAAGACAGCCTTCAGGATGCAAGAAAATATTTGCAAATGAAGCAATGGAGAATGGATTAATCTCCAGAATATACAAGCAGCTCATGCAGCTCAATATCAAAACAAACAAACAAACAAACAAAATGGGTGGAAGACGTAAATAGATATTTCTCCAAAGAAGACATACAGATGGCCAACAAACACATGAAAAGATGCTCAACATCATTAATTATCAGAGAAATCCAAATCAAAACCACAGTGAGGTATCACCTCACAGCAGAAAGGCCATCATCAAAAAATCTACAAACAATATATATTGGAGAGGGTGTGGAGGAAAGGGAACCCTCTTGCACTATTGGTGGGAATGTGAATTGATACAGCCACTATGGAGAACAGTATGGAGGTTCCTCAAAAAACTAAAAATAGAACTACCATATGACCCAGCAATCCTAGGTCTATATCCAGAGAAAACCAAAATTGAAAAAGATACATGCACCCCAAATTTCCTTGCAGCACTATTTACAATAGCCAGGACATGGAAGCAATTTAAATGACCATTGACAGAGGAGTGGATAAAGAGCATGTGGTACATATACACAATAGAATATTACTCAGCCATAAAAAAGAACAAAATAATGCTATTTGCAGCAACATGGATGGACATAGAGATTGTCATACTGAGTGAAGTCAGTCAGACACAGAAATACAAATATCACATTATATCACTTATAGGTGGAATCTTAAAAAAAAACTGGTATAAATGAACTTATTTACAAAACAGAAGTAGAGACACAGATGTAGAAAACAAACTTATGGTTGTCAAGGGGGAAGGGGGAGGGATAAATTTGGAGATTGGGGTTGACATATACACACTACTATATGCAGTAAGTCCCCTACATACAAATGAGTTCCATTGTGAGAGAGCGTTTGGAAGTCCCATTTGTCCAACTTTGTTGGACTTATGCACACTACTATATATAATATAGATAACAAACAAGGACCTACTGTATAGCACAGGGAACTGTATCCAATATTCTGTGATAACGTACATGAGAAAAGAATCTAAGAATGAATATATGTATATGTATAACTGAATCACTTTGCTGTACACCTGAAACTAACACAACCTTGTAAATCAACTATACTCCAATAAAAGTAAAGTATTAAAAAATCTTCTGTATATTCCAAATCAAACCATACTGAGAATACTTACCATACGCTTGTTTCCACAGGACAAAGTTTTTAGCTTTTTTTTCTTTTTCAACATTTGTGTTTGTTTATTGGCAGTGTAAAGATTTAAAGAGGTGAAAAGAAACCTCAAAGTTAGTGAAATCAGCTTTCTCAGCCCCACATTGCTTGAAATAAACTTCATGGAACTTTTCAGTGTGAACATGTAAGAACACTGAGTGAAGTCAACAAAAGAATTAGTAATCTTCTGAATGTATTGTTTACTTCAAAAGTAAATGAAGAAGTGCTTCTTTTCAGAAAGAAATTATATTACAGTTTTGTTGAGTGACTAATGTTCTATAGCCCAGGCTGTTAGTTTTAAATTGTGCCCCAGTATTGTTAAACAGAGTCTCCAGAAATAAGCTTAATACATTTAAAAAATATATAAAATCTCTCAGAAACAACATTTCTAAAAGAAACCTTTGGTTAATTTATTATGAACGAAGATTTGTACAAAATTATTTGGTACCAAATCATTGCTTAGGTTTTTTTTTCTTTAAGTTTTTTATTTATTATCTGTTCTTATGATTATTGTTTAACCATGTTAATTGGTTAAATCACAGCACAACATAGATGGGGATTTAAATAGTTTTGCTTTGTATGGCTGTTGGCTAATCCTTTGTGACTTTGTTTTAGTGGAGCATTGTGTTCTAATTAGATGGAGGATAATGCTGTTAAAGCTGGTGCTTCCTTTGTGATAGTTCCACATGTGAGTGTTTTGTGTGTGTGTGTGTGTGTGTGTGTGTGTGTGTGTGTGTGAGAGAGAGAGAGAGAGAGAGAGAGAGAGGGAGATACATGACTCAGCCAGAAAGTATGAATGTGGAGCTCAGACTCTTTGATATATATGTCTTCTTTATCTTGTTTGTTCAAATCAGAAACCTCACAAGCTGGAATACAAAGAAGATTTGGAGTATTGATACCATACAAAAGTATATTAATAAAAAAGACCAATACTTGACATGATGATGGACAGCATATGTGCTTCAAATCTATGAAGGAAAATCAACTACACTTAACATAGGGGAGAGAAAAAATGTTTCCTCTAGGCACGAGAGACCAAAATGAAATATTTCCTGCCTTTAGTTTTCAGAGGGGCATTGTTTCACTCTGAAGTGTCTACAATTCATTATAAAGCTACATCTGGTATTTAAGTTCATAGATCTTAAAAAAAGTGACTCAACTCCATTATTTCACAGTTGAAAATGAGGCATAGAATTTTCAATATTGGTCTGGGCAAAGTCATGAAGACAGTCTAAGCTACTTTGTACATATGTTTTCATTTATTTGTTCTTTTGACCAGTGATGCTAATAGATATATGGAAGAAATACAAAGTCTTTGTGATTTTAATAGATACATGGAAGAAAGCATCTGTAAATTAACTGTTAAATCTGAGATTGTTAAAACCTTATGCGTATCTATTTCCATATACCAAATAATAATTTAAAATATTCTTAAGACTGCCAAGGTTGTTGGCATCAGGAAACTTGAATTTGAATTCCAATCTATCTCTCACCAAATAGGGGACTTGGAGTAAGTTACTTCTGCTCTCTGTGCCTCAGCTTCCACCTCTGTAAAATGAATTGTTTGCAGGAGATCATTTCTAGGTTTCTCTTCTGATTTATAAGTTTATGATGTAGGTTCTAACTATGTGTTTGGTAAAATTTCACTTCCTGGGATCTTCTGTCAATGTGAGTTCGTTCATGTGAAGTAGATATATGCCAGAGTCCTGTGTCATCTGCAGTTGAATATGTCCCCTTACACATATAGTTAATGTTGCACCTGTGATTCCCATAGGCTCCATGAACAGGTTGTGCTCAAATTCACTTACTGGCTGGTCTTATATCAACTGAGCACTTGCAAAGGTATTTCTATTTCATTAATCTTGAAGAAATTTAAAGTCCTAAATTTCCAAGAGAAAAGTTTTGACCACAAACTGACCCATGACATACTATTCAAATTTAACTAAATATTTATTTATTCATGGAAGCTTAATGAGGTTTTATTTTTTGGTCAGATTTTGAAAATTAAAAGGTATAAAAAGGCATATACTATTTTTATGGAAGGTACTTGGGTGATTATCATACAAACTCAGGGAGATAGGAGGCATCACCTTCTGAGGAGGTTCTTTTTAATATTGGGATTCATCATTTTTAATAGGATGCCACAGTGAAGAAAAATATCTTTGCTGAATTAATTCACATATATTCAAATGAAGATTAGACTAGAAATCTGAACATTTGTGTTATAATAAAAACTCTGATACTAAGTAGTAATTAAGCATTGGTAAGGTACCCAATGTTTCTATGCCTTGTTAATCTTGTCCATTAATTGAGCATGTGACACCTGACATACTTACCTAAAAGCTTTTGGTGAGCACTAAACAACAGTATCAGTATATAAAAACTGAATACAAACAAGGGCCCCATGTATTACGACAACAACTATAAAATGACAAAGAGATCTATTGGTATATATTTGGCTCCAACAGCAATGACTAATTGTTACACACACATTCACACACAAACACACACTCACACAAACACATAGAATCCTATACACCAAAACCATTTGAACATTTGTTAATTATGGAAAAATATCCAGGCTGCATTCTACATTGTTAAGATAAATATAGCCATCTTGACAACTTTTTATTAAACCCAGCTCTTTTTATTTACATAAATGGAGGAAGAGGTCTTTTCCTCTGCAATGATTTTGCTCTACCATGGAATATTTATTTCTCTCCATCCATAGTCCTAACTACCACCAAAGCTCTTTGCTAATGATTTCAGCTGCAGGCTCATATTTGTTTAATTCTCCATTTTCTAAATCATTAAAAATAGATCCCTTTCTTGAAAGTTTTCTGACAAAGAGGAATTCAGTTCTCTTTAATTAAATCCGGTGGCCTGAAACACCAAAGAGAAGTAAACTCAGGGGATTCCAACAAGAAGAGACAGTTTAGATCAAAGGAAATACTCATGTGGTACCAAGTTCAGAATGAGAATTAGAAAAATCCCAGAAGAAAACAGTAAGTATAATGTCCTACAACCTTCCACGCTAAATTTGGCTGCACCATTTATTAGCTACCTGACAGTGCAAGTTATGTTTCATCCCTCTGAGCATGAGTGTCCTCACCAATAATAAGATGATTATATCCAACTCTTGGGGTGTTCTTAGAATGAAATATGATAGGTAGGATGAGAAAGAAACTAACCTTTGGTCAGTGTCTATCATATGCTCTTAAATACATATCTCAATCAATCTTCGCATTAATCCTTTTGAAATATTTACTACTATATGCATTTTATAAATAAATATAGAAAAACATAAGAAAGTTGAAAAATAATTATTGCATACCTAAGGTCAAAAGTTAGTAATTGGAACTGAAAACCATGATTTAGAAACAAATCTGCTATACTCCAAAATGCACGTTCTTTCCACTAACTCATGATTTCCTATGCAGACATTCAAACAAACATCACTTTCATTCATTTAAAAAAAACATTAGAATAACCTAGAGAAAAGATCTTCAAAAAGTCTCATTTCTGCCATCAAGTATAAGTACCTCAGAACAATAGATCCTATATCAGTCTAGTGAAACATTATATTAGAGTGAAAGAAGCGTGTGTTGGCCTACACAACTGATTTCATAACCATGTTCCACATTGACTAGATGTGTCTTTTGCACAAATTAATTAAATTATCTGTCTCAGTTTTCTTATCTGTGCAATGGAAATTCTCAAACCCTTATCACAGATCTGTTATAAGAATTAAGTGAGAGTAACTGAATCAAGGAAGTCAGTTAAGCTGATGTTCATACTTCATCTCCAATCCAAAACTCCATCAAATGTCTGAACAAACATACTTTAAATAAATAGTAATGGGGGGAAAAGAGTACCACCAGAAAGAGACATATTTGGGGGAATTCCTAAAAAATCAGACAGTAACATGCATTAGTTCTACAGAGAAATAAGACTAGAGAATATCACTTCACCAATCTAGAGATTTCTTCACTAGAAATCTAGTGGGGAGGAAGTATCAAGAATAGAGTGGCAACATATAAAAGATAAGAAAAGCATCCTGTGGAAATAAGAGGTATTATACCTAATGCTAGCAAAAAATAAATACATCTCTGAAAAAGTTACTTCAGTATGAAGTACAATAAGATGAAAAAAATGGAATCTGAGGAATAACAAGGAATATTGAAGAAAAATATGGTTGGACAAACCAACCTGTAAATTTATATTTAGAAGTAATTTTGAGGCATAATGAAAAAATGACATCACATAATCACTGGTGGTGATTCAAGACCTGAAGACAAAGCACATCCTGGATGACCCAGTGATGGAGGAATAAAGTAGCCTGCTACTGACATTTCCAGACCACTTCAATAGATATTCATGTCTTGCTTTTGCCCATGTTGAAGCTGTTTCAAGAGTATCAACTATTTGTAATCTGTGAGTCCTTTTAGCAATTGAATACTTAAAGTAATTAAAAAGTAGTTATCACAATACGTAACCTCTTTTTCTTGAGTACCAGGTTATATATGTTAGTTATGTATAACCTCAGGCTCTCCTGAAACCTCGCACATCTGAATTTCATCAACAATGTTACTTCCAAAAAACTTACAAATGCATGGTTGCCAAACATTATTGATCTCTAGTTAGTACATTCTGTAGCTTTGGCCAAGGGTCAATGCCAAGCTTCAGACATCCCTGAAAGAAGCATGTAGTCAATCCTGCTAGGCTAAAATTTACCCATCCTTATGCATATAATCTTCAAAATCATGTGGATCAATAACAATTTTATTGATGTATTATATCCAAATAAAACTCAATAAATTCTGAAGAGTAGAGGTCATACAAATTATACTATTTAATCATAGTAAGATAGAATAGTAAAAGAATAGCTCTTTTCAGATTTAGAGTAATTTTTCTATCCTTATCCATGTACTTATCAACATTACATGTTGAAGTTTATCACATATTTAAAGGAATATATACATATATAAATATATTGCAAATTACATTGCAAAATTAGAGTGATTATTTCAATAGGGCAGCACAAAATCATTTGATGAAACTTGATCCCCATTCATGATAAAAGCTATCAGAAAAATAAAATTAGAAAGAAATTCCCCAAATGTCTAGATACAACTAGATGCCTTCAAAAATATTATTATTTTTGGGAAAAACTCAAGCATTAAAATCAGGAAAGTAAAAATGTTGCTGTCACCTAGGATTCCTTCTTAAAGTGGAAGCTATTGTCAAGATAGACAAGTAGAATAAATAAGCAGTATACCAATCAGAAATGAGCAAAATTAACCAAATTTATGAACTATAAAATTGTATATCAATAAAATATTTTAGGTTAAAATATCAACAGAATAAAAAATAACAATACTAGGAGAATTTTTTACTGTAATTAATGTGCTGTCTAAAGACATTAAAACAAATACTCTTTATAACAAATGTAGGAGGTTGTTTCTATTGTTATCCCATTTTACAGATGAGGAAACTTGAGTGCAAACTGTATAACACAATTTATGAGTAGTCAAGAAAGAATTTGAGGGCTTCCCTGGTGGCACAGTGGTTGAGAGTCCGCCTGCCGATGCAGGGGGCACGGGTTCGTGCCCCGGTCTGGGAAGATCCCACATGCCGTGGCGTGGCTGGGCCCGTGAGCCATGGCTGCTGAGCCTGCGCGTCTAGAGCCTGTGCTCCACAACCAGAGAGGCCACAACAGTGAGAGGTCCGTGTACCGCAAAAAAAAAAAAAAAAAGAAAAAGAATTTGAATTTAAGCAGTCTGGTTGCAGAGTCTATATATTTAACCACCATGCTGAGTTTTTCAATGCACTAGAAATAACCAAGTAGAAAATGCGATTGTAATGTTTCAGCAAAGGAAGTCATTAAATACTCAAGAATAAATCTGATAAGAGAAAGGCATGACCCCTTGAAAATTATGAAAGAATAGCCAAGAAAATTTTCAGAAGAAGGAAAATAATAAATGACATGCTATAACAGCTAATCAAATCATACAAATAAAACTCAATTAATTAAATCCTGGGGAACAATATATAATGGTATAGGAATAAACAAATAAGTTGATAGAACAATGGAAAACTTAGAAACATAATTACATTTGATATAGTTTTGACAAAAATTTCATGGTTTATTAGGTCTTTATTTGTGAAGATAAGCATTCACACTCCTTTCTAATATTTTACACAGATTAATAAATTATAGGTAGACTACATAGCTAACAGTAATAAACACATTAGAAGAAAATATAGAGGAATATTTCAGTAAGTTTGTGTGATTAGAAAGCTTTCCTAAACAAGACATGAAATCCAGAATCCATAAAGCTAAAGGTCAGTATATTTACTTATAAAAAAATTCTGTGTGCTGAACTAAGTCAGAAAAAATAAGCATTCTGCAAGAAAAAAAATTGCAAAGTATACATTAAATGCATCAATATCTAGAATATATAGAGAATTCAAAATAAGTTGAGTAAACTGAAATTTATATATGGAAGAATATAGACAATTATTTTTAAAAGATGATTACTTTCTCTAATATGGAAATAATATTAAATAATATTTTGTACTCATCTGTATTTGTTTTCTATTGCTTCCATGATAAATTATCAAAAACTCAGTAGTTTAAACAACACAAATTTATTACCTTACAATTCTGGTTGTTAGAAATGTGACACAGGTCTCACTGAGTACTTTCTGGAGGCTGTGGGGAAAATTTGTTTTCTTGCCTTTTTCAGGTCCTAGAGGCTTCTTGCTATGCTCCTATGATTCCACTTGTTACTTTAGGTTGTCTTTCATCTGAGGTTCCAGGAGGAGAGGTGTTTTGGATATAGGTGGCCCATATCAA
Source organism: Delphinus delphis (assembly GCF_949987515.2). Lineage (NCBI taxonomy): Eukaryota > Metazoa > Chordata > Mammalia > Artiodactyla > Delphinidae > Delphinus > Delphinus delphis. The sequence continues at coordinate 59,690,175 of NC_082695.1, forward strand.
TATATTTCAGCATCCTACAGCTGTATACTTAAGATTGTCTCAAAATATAAGGACTTCTTTTTTTTTTATTTTTTTTATTTTTTTAAAACTTTCTTTTTTTTCTTTTTTTAAATTTTATTTATTTATTTTATGGCTGTGTTGGGTCTTCGTTTCTGTGCGAGGGCTTTCTCTAGTTGCGGCAAGTGGGGGCCACTCTTCATCGCGGTGCACGGGCCTCTCACTATCGCAGCCTCTCTTGTTGCGGAGCACAGGCTCCAGACGCGCAGGCTCAGTAATTGTGGCTCACGGGCCCAGCCGCTCCGCGGCATGTGGGATCCTCCCAGACCAGGGCCCGAACCCGTGTCCCCTGCATTGGCAGGCAGACCCCCAACCACTGCGCCACCAGGGAAGCCCAAGGACTTCTTATAACTTAAAATACTGATCACTTTAGAATTCCAACTTCTTTTATATTATACTGAAAATGTCTTAATATGCTTTCTCTCCTTTGTTTTATTAAAGTATAATTGATTTATAATATATTAGTTTCAGGTATACAACATAGTACTCAATATTTTTATAGATTACACTCCATTTAAAATTATTATAAAATATTGGCTATATTCCCTGTGCTATACAATATATCTTTGTATCTTATTTATTTTATACATAGTAGTTTGTACCTCTTATTCCCCTGCCTCTATCTTGCCCCTCACTCCTTCCCTCTCACAGCTGGTAACCACTAGTTTTTTTCTCTATATATGTGAGTCTGTTTCTATTTCATTATATTTATTCATTTATTTTGTTTTTGAGATTCCACATATAAGTGATAACACACAGTATTTCTTTCTCTGTCTGACTTATTTTGCTAACCATATTACCCTCCATTTTCTGTTTTTTTTTTTTTGGAGGGACTGATTTTTTTCTCTAATTTCTCTACAATCTTTTCACTGAGAATATAATCTTGTAATTATTTTGTTGTATTCCATTTTTAACCCTGCTACCCATAGCACTAAGTTCAGTACTTGAACTATATTAGGACTCAATTTAATTTAATAACAATAGCTTCAGTATATTAAAGTTGGATATAAAGTCTTAAATATTATTAGCCCAGTTTACTCATTAGAATTTTGTGTGGGTCAATCCTTTGCTGTTCACGAATTTTCCACATACATTTAACAAACTCTTGAATTTACTTCATTAGAACAGTCAAAACACACACAGACATTTCCAAAATTATCTTTCTAAATGGATAGTTGGGAAGACTCAGACTGAGAAAAGTGAAGAAACTAGCCAAAATCAAAATTTTGGTGCCTTCAGAGAGAAGGTAAAAACCAGTATTCCTTGACCCTCTCCCTCTCCTGTCCCTTTCTGTTATTCTGTTTCATAGACTTATTTTCAAAATGCTACCTTTATATAGTCAACTAAACTCTCTATTTTCCAATATATTTGACTAAACCCTCAATATTCCGTTAGCTTCTTAATTGTTATGAATGCATTTTAACATTGTATCATATATATAAAAATATATATATATAATTTTAAAAAATAAGTCTTAATGGTAAAAATCATGTCTCATTCTACTCTAACTTAACAGTAACTCTTATTGGTAAAAAGAGATATGTATTGGTAAATCTGCTTAGTTATGATACAAAAGTAAGAACTTAATTTAAATTAGAGTGGATTGCTTGTCAATTTGATGAGAAAATTAACATTAAACTTACTCTTTACCAATAAAAATTATTATCTGAAGGAATAAAGTTGTTTGGCAGTGACACAAAAGTATATATATATATATACTAAAATTTGAGCCGGCAAAACATGTTTTTCCAACATAATAGCAAACTTATAGATTTTTTTTCAGATTTGGTTGAGCTGAGGATAGCAGACTTCTAGAATTTTTTTAAGATTTAGTTGAGTAGAGGATAGCACATATCACATAAAGAATATAATTCAAAAGTCTAAGATATTTGTATTACATAAATATCTGAAAATATTAACAATCATTCCAATCATTGATTTATTGAATGGTTACCCTGAAAGTACACAATATACATGAAAAATATAAATTCTTCTGAGTAAGGAATTGTGGGTGTATCCAAGAGAAAAAAAATACTTGATGAGAAGCTGGAAGAATATAAATTTTTGCTGTAAAATAAAGCAAGACTACGAGAGGCCTGGGACTAGGCAGAGAGAAATTTGATTGTATTGACCTGTGAAAGAAACTCTCCTTCTTCAATAGGAGACATTAGAAAGTATTTCAGCATTGTTTACTTCAGTTGAAGTGTAGCTGAGAGATGAAGAGGGGTTGCATGGTCTGTAGACTAAAGGAATCAAGGTCTGAGTCACTATGACAAAGAGGAAATACAGCTCCTAGCTGGAACTGATCTAAAGAGATTTCTGAGTAGCTGCAAAGTACTGACACATAGCATATGCTAATGATAACATTCAGGAAGAAATCAACTTTGCATATCAATGAATATCAAGACACATGTGACTATTATAAAACAGGAGCCAGCAAATGCACAGGAATCTGTAGAAACTTAGAGAGACTGAACACAGAAGAAAAGCTAGTCAATAAAGATCCTTTTGACAAGCTAGAAACGCTTTGAAGGGGCCAAAATTCCTGGTTAGACAGTTACATATACCAAGTTGTCAGTGCATTCTAACCAGTTAATGCTTAATATCAATGTAATATTTTATTTCCTACTAATTAAACTCCTTGATATAATTTGTTGTAAATGTTTGTCTAGTATTATACCTGTTGCTAGAAAGTGCTGGGAAACAGGGTATATGCTTCCTGGCAAAAGTCCATGAGTCTAATTATCCAAAGAAATTCACACCACAAGTACAACTAACAGGTGTAATCTGCATAGGTGAAAACAAAACTCTTAACTGGATTTTGTTCAATCTTCATTCAAAAGTTTCTATACCACAAGGTTGTGTTTGAGGTGAGATTGCTCTGAGCAGATACTTCTATTTAAGTTTAGGGCAAGAATATACAACAAAAGGGTCAGCGTAAAGAAACACTGATTCCCAAACACTAATGGCCCATAAAAGTGTTTAAGACTCAGCTGAATCCTCCTCTACTCAGAACATCTCTTCATCCATCCCCAACAGGTACACTCTCTTGTTCTTGAGATTCCAGTGTTAATAGTAATAATAATAATACCCTTTAATCATGTTATGTCTCTTACTAGCCATACCCAATGGACTTCCTATGGCTCATGAGCCCCTCATTATAGTAGATTAATGGGTACTGTTTTCCCTTACATATTTCTCTGTAGGGCAGGTACATATTAAGAAAGGGAATTTATTTCTCCATATTCCAAAGAACAGAAAGTCATCAAAAGAAAATGTTACTAATATTAAAGATAGAATAGGTGAGTTCAGGAGCTGTCAGGACTGGGAAGATTACTTTTGTTACCAAACTACTCTGCACATATCTCTTGTACTTACAAGGCCCCTTCCTTAGGCTGTCTGCTGAAGGCCTTCTCATAATGGTGTTTTCTGTAGCTATTATTAAAGAAATGATGGATGTTTGTTGATTACTTACCATGTACCACACACTTTAAAATGCATAATCTTATTTAATCATTAGGAGAAAGTTTGTATATATTATTATTATTCCTTTTTTTCAAGAGAAGTTGAGAAATATTCATAACTTGCTAAAAGTCACAGAGCTATATGTGATACTAAGGGGCAGACAATAACCTTGAACTCAGGTCTTATAACTCAAAGTCAGACTTGAGGCTTCGTCATCAGACATATATTTTAATTTGTTATATTTTTATTGAAGTATAGTTGATTACAACATTGTATTATTTTCAGATGTACAGCAAAGTGATTCAGTTATTAACATATATATAATGTATATATATATATAGTGTATATATATATAGTATATGTATATAAAAATAGTATATACATACATACTTTTTGATTAATTTTCCATTATAGCTTACTACAAGATATTGAATATAGTTCCTTGTGCTATAAATCCTTGTTACTTATGTATTTTATATAATAGTGTGTATCTGTTAATTTCATACTCCGAGTTTATCCCTTCCCCTTCCTTTCCCCTTTGGTAACCATAAGTGAATTTTATGAGTCTGTAAGGCTGTTTCTGTTTTGTAAATAAATTAATTCACCTTATTTTTTAGATTGCATGTATAAGTGATATAATATTTTAATATTTGTCTTTGACTTACTTCACTTAGTATGATATTCTCTAAGCACATCCATATTGCAGCGAATGACAATATTTCATTCTATGTTATGGCTGAGTAACAGTCCATTGTGTGTGTGTGTGTGTGTGTGTGTGTGTGTGTGTGTGTGTGTATATATATATATATATATGTGTGTATATATGTAAGTATACAACTTCTTTATCCATTAATCTATTGATGAACACATAGGCTGATTTCATGTCTTGGCTATTGTATATAGTGCTGCTATGAACATTGGTGTTCATGTATCTTTCCAAATTACAGTTTTTGTCTTTTCTAGATATATGCCCAGGAGTGGGAATGCTGGGTCATATGGTCACTTTATTTTTAGTTATTTAAGGAACCTCTATACTATTTTCCATATTGGCTGCACTAATTTACATTCCCACCAACAGTGTAAGAGGATTCTCTTTTCTCTATATCCTCTACTGCATGTATTATTTGTAATATTTTGATGATAGCCATTCTGACAGGTGTAAAGTGATACCTAATTGAAGTTTTGATTTAGATTGCTCTAAAAATTTGTGATGTTGGGCATCTTTTCATGGTCTTGTTGGCCATCTGTATATCTTCTTTGAAGAAATGTCTATTTAGGTCTTCTGCCCATTTTTTGATCAGGTTGTTGGTTTTTGATATTGAGTTGTATGAGCTGTTTTTATATTTTGGAAATTAAGCCCTTGTTGGTAGCATTATTTGCAATATTTTCTCCCATTCCAGAGATTGTCTTTTCGTTTTGTTTATGGTTTGCTTTGCTGTACAAAAGCTTTTAAATTTGATTGGGTTCTGTTTGTTTAATTTTGATTTTATTTCTCTTGCCTTGGGAGACTGATGTAAGAAAATATTGCTATGATTTATGTCAGAGAATGCTTTGCCTATGTTCCCTTCTAATGGTTATATGATATCATGTCTTATATTTAAGTCTTTAAACCATTTTGAGTTTATTGTTGTATATGGTGTTAGGGAGTGTTCTAATTTCACTGATTTACATGTAGTTGTTCAGATTTCCCAACACCACTTGCTGAAGAGACTGTCTTTTCTCCATTGTATATTCTTGCCTTCTTTATTAAAGATTAATTGACCTTAGGTGTATGGGTTTATTTCTAGCCACTCTAGTCTATTCCATTAACATATATATCTGTTTTTGTGCCAATACCATGCTGTTTTGGTTACTGTAGCTTAGTAGTTTTGTCTGAAGTCTGAGAGGGTTATGCCTCCAGCTTTATTCTTTTTCCTCAGATTGCCTTGGAATTTTGGATCTTTTGTGGCTCCATATAAAATTTAGGATTATTTTTTGTAGTTCTGTGAAAAATGTCATAGGGATTGCTTTCAATCTGTAGATTGCTTTGGGTAGTATGTCCATTTTAGAAATATTAATCCCTCCAATCCAAGAGCATGGTATATCTTTCCATTTATTTGAATCATCTTCAATTTTCTTTATCAGTGTTTTATAGTTCTCAGCATTTAGGTCTTTTACCTCCTGGGTTAGGTTTATTCATAGGTATTTTAAATTTTGATACAATTTTTAAGTGGATTTTTAAAAAAAAAATCTCTTTCTAATATTCCATTGTTAGTGTAAAGAAATGCAAATATTTCTGTATATTAATCTTGTATCCTGTTACCTTACTGAATTCATTTATTAGTTCTAATATTTTTTGTGTGTGGAGTCTTTAGGATACTCTATATAGAGTATCATGTCATCTGCAAATAGTGACAATTTTGTCTTCCAAAATGGATACATTTTCATTTCTTTGTCTTGTCTGAGTGCTGTGGCTAAGACTTCCAATACTATGTTGAATAGAAGTGGTGAGAGGGGGCATATTTGTCTTGTTCCAGAATTCGGCAGGAAGACTTTCAGCTTTTCACTGTTGAGTATTATATTGGCTGTGGGTTTGTCACAACTGGCTTTTATTACATTGAGATATGTACCCTCTATACCCACTTGGATGAGAACATTTTACCATGAATGGACTGAAGTTTATCAAATGCTTTTTCTGGATCTATTGAGATGATCATGTGGTTATTATCTTTTCTTTTGTTGATGTGTTATATCACATTGATTGATTTGGGTATGTTGAACCATCCTAGTGAGGCTGGAATAAATCCACCTTGATTATGGTTTATGATCCTTTTTTTGTGTTGGATTCAGTTTGCTAATATTTGTTGAGAATTTTTGCTTCTATATTCATCAAAAATATTCACCTGTAATTTTCTTTTTCTGTAATTTTCTTTTTCTTTTTTCTGTAGTGTCTTTGCCTGGTTTTGACATCAGGGTGATGGTGGTTTCATAGAATGAATTTGGAAATGTTCTTTCTCTTAAATATTTTGGAATAGTTTGAGAAGGATTGTCATTAGAACTTCTTTGTATGTTTGGTAGAATTCCCCAGTGAAGCCATCTGGTCCTGGACTTTTTTTTGCAGGGAGTTTTGTTTTTTGGGTGTTTTTCTTCTTTTTTTTTGAGTTTATATTTCACTTCTAGTGATTGATCTGTTCATATTATTTGTTTCTGCTGGACTCAATTTTGGCAGGCTGTGTGTTTCCAGAAACTTGTCCATTTCTTCTAGGTTGTCCAATTGGCTAGCACCTAAGTGTTCATATTATTTTCTTATGATTCTTTTATTTCTGTGGTATTGGTTGTTATTTCTCATATTTCATTTCTTATTTTGCTTATTTAGGTCCTCTATTGTTTCTTCTTCATAAGCCTGGCTAAAGCTTTGGCAATTTTGTTCATAATTGCAAAAAAGCAACACTTTGTTTTTATTGATTTTTTTCTATTTTTTTAAACTCTATATTATTTATTTCCTCTGTGATCTTTATAATTTCCTACCTTATGCTGAATTTGGGTTTTGTTTGTTCTTCTTTTTCTAATTCTTTTAGGTTGTAGGTTAATATCTTTATTTGAGATTTTTCTTATTTTATGAGGAAAGCTTGCCTCACTACGAATACTCTTAGAATTGCTTTTGCTACATACCATAGATTTTGCATGTTTGTGTTTTCATTGTCATTTGTCTTGAGGTATTTTTAAATTTACTCTTTGATTTCATTGTTGACCTATTAATCTTTTAGTAACATGTTTTTTACTCTCCATGCAATCATCCTTGTTTTTATCCTTATTTATTTTTCTGTGGTTGCCTTCTACTTTCATGCCATTGCAGTCAGAAAAGATGCTTTAAATAATTTCTATCCTCTTAAATTTGTTGAGGCTTGTTTTGTGTCCTAGTATGTGGCCTGTGCAATGTTCACAGTGCAATGTTCCATGTGCACTGAAAAGAATGTGTATTCTGTATTTTGGATGTAGTGTCCTATAGATATCAATTAAGTTCAACTGCTCTATTGTGTCATCTAGGGTCTCTCTTGCCTTATTGATTTTCTGTGTGGAAGAACTGTCCATTAGTGTCAATGGCATGTTAAAGTCTCCTATTATTATTGTATTCCTGTCAATTTCTACCTTTATGTCTATTAGCATTTGCGTTATGCATTTAGGTGCTCCTATACCAGGTGCATATATGTTAATGGATGTAATATCATTTTCTTTTATTTATCCCTTTATCATTACATAGTCTCCTTCTTTGCCTTTCTTCATGGCCTTTGTTTTAATATCTATTTTGTCTTATATGACTACTGCTTTCTTGTCATTTCCATTTGCATGAAATATCTTTTTCCATCCCTCACTTTCAATCTATGTGTGTTTTGACCTAAAGTTTATCTCTTGTAGGTGACACATTGTAGGTCCTTCTCTGTCTTATCCCATCTGCCACTCTGTGTCTTTTGATCAGAGTATATATTCCATTGTCATTTGAAGTAATTACTGATAAGAATGTATTTATTGCAATTTCAAACCTTGTTTTCCAGTTGATTTTGTAGTTCTTTCATTCTTTCTTTTGTTTTTTCCTTTTGTGGTTTGATGGTTTTCTTTTGTAATATGCTTAAGTACTTTTCTTTTTAGTTTATGTGAATCTATTTTTTTGTTTGTTTGTTTGTTTGTTTTTGCGGTATGCGGGCCTCTCACTGTTGTGGCCTCTCCTGTTGCAGAGCACAGGCTCCGGACATGCAGGCTCAGCAGCCATGGCTCATGGGTCCAGCTGCTCCATGGCATGTGGGATTCTCCCAGACTGGGGCACGAACCCATGTCCCCTGCATTGACAGGTGGACTCTCAACCACTGTGCCACCAGGGAAGCCCCTATTGTATGTTTTTGATTTGTGGTTCCCCTGGCTTTCAAGTATGTTAACCCATAACTCTGTCTACTTTCTTTAGAATGATAGTCTTATAAGTTCAAACGCATTCTAAAGGATCTATATTTTTTACTCCCTTCCCTCATATTTTGTGATTTTGATATGCACTTTTGCATCTTCATGTTTATAACTTTGCTGTTAATTGGAGTTATAATCACTTTAACAATTTTTTCTTTGTTTTTTAGTCTTTGTACTGGTTTAAACTATGTTCAATCCTTTTTTATATATTTTCCTTTCCTATTGTTTTTCCCTTTCCTAGAGATTTTTTCTTCATTTTTATTTAGAGAATACCTTTCAATATTTCTTTTAGGTTACATTTAGTATTGCTGTATTCTTTCAGATTTTGTTTGTATAAAAAGTTATTTTCTGCTTCAATTCTGAATGATCACCTTTCTGGGTATCCTAGGTTGTAATTTTTTCCCTTTCAGCTCTTTAAATATATCATGCCATTCCTTTCTGGACTGCAGTGTTTCTGCAGAAAAAATCAGCCTTATGGTGGTTCCCTTGTAACTGACGCTTTGTTTTTTCTTGCTACCTTTAGAATCCTCTCTTTATCTTTGACTTCTGCCATGTTAACTAACATATGTCTTTATGTGAGTCTGTTTGGGTTCATCTTGTTTGGGACCCTCTGTGCTTCCTGTACCTGGATATCTTTGTCCTTTAAATTTCTAAAGTTTCAGCCATAATTTCTTCAAATACATTTTTGATCGCTTTATCTCTTTTCTCTTCTTATGAAACTCTTATTTTGGGTAACTTTGCATGCTTTTTATTAACCCATCAATCTTGTATGTTGCTTTCAGTTTGTTTGTTTGTTTTTTTTTTTTTTTGGATTTGTCTTTCTGTCTGTTGTCCCAATGGGGTGATTTCCATTATTCTAACTTCCAGATCACTTTATTCTGCATTATTTAGTCTGCTATTCATTGCTTTTAGTTTCACTTTTATTTAAGCATTCGTGTTGTCTAATTTTGATTGGTTCTTCTTTATATCTCCTAGTTCCTTGCAACAGTGATCTGCATTTCTATTGATAACCTTTCTTAATTCCTTTAGCATTTTTATTACTCCCTTTTTGAACTCAGGGTCTAATAGACTGGAGAGGTTCATTTCATTGTTTATTCTTTCAGGGCTTTATCTTGTTCTTTTAATTGGGAGTAGTTCCTCTGCTTTTACATTTTACTTAAAATTTATCTGTCCCAGTGATTTTGGGAGAAACAGTTATATAATATTGTCTTAAAGAACTCTTTTTATGTGAGAGAATCCTTGTGTAGATTGTGTGAGTCCAATATTTTTTGTTGTCAGTGCTGTTTTTGATATGGATACCTGCCACATATTTCCTCAGAATGTGATGGTCATTATCCCCTTGGTAGTGGGTGTGATTGGTGTTTTGGTGACCAGAGCCTGCAGTCAATGTTGGGAGGGATCTCCTCTTTGCTCTGTGGTTGTCACAGTCCTGTCATGCGTATGGGGAGACTGATTCCCAGTTGTTAGACTAGAAATCCCCAGATCTGGCTCTAAGCCAGGGTGTGAAGGAGGTGGAGCACTCCTGCTGAGATAAGAACTGCTGCATACTCCGCCCCAGGGGCTGTCTGTCAGAGACATACAATTCTGTAATGCTGCCTCCCACCTAGTGTGTGTGCCAACAATGTGTGCTGCTGATGAATTCACCCCAGGATCTGCATCCACTGTGGAAGTGCTGATAAGCAGCTCTGATGTCAGCCCCACCTCAGCCATGTATGGGTTCACAAATCCCATTGCCACTTCAGCCATGACCCACTGTGAGCATGCTGACAATTGGGCTCTTATGGCAGACCTGTGCCCCACCCAGAGTACACTGGTAATGGGTCTCCTATGGTGGACCTTCACCCTGCCCTGTGTGTGTCAACAGTGGCAGCCTGGATCACACTTCAGGCCCTTTGGGCTGTCTCCACACATCTAGAAAGAATCCACTCCCAGAGTCCATTGACTGAAACCCCAGTTTTAGAGCCCAGTTGCTGTTACTACTAGCAGCCCATACCAGCACTCCTTTTAGGCTAGAAAGTGTGGTGACATGGCAGCCATCAGAACTGGTCTCTCTCTGCTCTGATTGTTAACAAGTCAGCACAAGCACACTCCTCGTGAGCAGAGTCCAGGCTCCTTTGACTCCCTATCTGTCCCAGTGGATCTCCCAGCTGGCAAAGGGGGTTCTCAGGGAGAAGGTAACTTCCCTCTTTCACAACTGCCACCCAGGATTGCAGATCCCATCCTGACGCTCTCTTTCTTTCTTTCTTTTCTTTTCTTCCTCCTTCCCTCCCTCCCTCCCTTCCTTCCTTCCTTCCTCCCTCCCTCCCTCCCTCCCTTCCTTCCTTCCTTCTTTCCTTCCTTCCTTCCTTTCCTTCTCTCTCTCTCTCTCTCTCTTTCTTTCTTTCTTTCTTTTTTCCCTACAAAGTTACATGGGGATCTTTCTTGCAGCTTTGGCTCTATAAGAGATATTTTGCCAGTTTTTAGTTGGTTTTCTGTGAGAATTATTCCACAAGTAGATGTATTTTTGGTGTGTTTGTGGGGGGAGGTGAGCTCCACATATTTCTACTTTGCCATCTTGACCTGGGGCCCCCGGACATATTTATAAATACAAATTGTAAGTACCTTATCTTTGGCTCCTCCCTTTAATTTAGTAAGTATTCCATTATGCCAAGTACTGTTTAAGATGATTGAGAATTTCGATTCCATCTTCAAGGAGTATACAGACTCTTGGGAAGTATCTACTGAAGAAAAATTGTTTGAAATGTATATGTTACAATGGGACATGTGTGTGCAAACTTAATGGAGAGTAAGTGAATATCAAGTCTCAAATATCAAGTGTGGGGAAGAGAATTGTTTAAAGAAGACTTTATAAGGAACCTTGGCATTCACTGAAAATTAGAGAATCTTTTCCCCCGAGTGCTTTATTGATACTACTCTCCTGTCTTCATATGTATTATTCCAAGAGTAAATCTATAATTCTTACCTTTGCTTCTCTCTTCATAGTGTGTATATTTCTCTCTGGTTGTTTTAAAGTTTTTTTTTTTTTTTTTTCTTTATCACTTGTTTTGAGCAATCTGATTGTGATGTGTCTTGGTGTAGTTTTGGAAAATTTATAACCTCTCTTCCTTAAAATATTTTTTCTGTTTTTTCCCCAGTCTCCTTTGGAAACACCACATACACATATATAGGCCACCTGATGCTGTCCTACTACCATCTGATACTTTGGGGGGTTGTTGTCATTGTTGGTGGGTTTTTTGGGTTTTTTTTGTTTGTTTATTTTCTACTATTACACCTTCAAGTTCAATATTTTTTCCTGCAAATTCTAGTATTTTGTTAATGAAATTCAGTGTATTTTTATAAACTTACACATGTAGTTTTCCTCTCTAGAAGTCAATTTGGATTTTCTTCTCTTCCCTAATTCTATTTAATGTGGTCAATCTTTTCTTTCTTAACATGTGCAATATAGATATAACTGTTTAATACCCTTGTGTACTAATTCTACTATTTTTGTTCTTTCTGGATTTATTTCTATTGATTGACTTCCAGCTCTTTATGTGTTATACCTTCCTGTGTCTTTGTATATTTGGTGATTTCTGACAAGATGCCAGGCATCCTGATTTTACCCTGTTGGGCTCTGAATGTTTTGTGTTCATATATACATTCATGAGCTTTGTTCTGGGATGAAATTATTTTACTTGGGGAAGTGAAAATTGGCTTAAGAGAAAGAGAAGGAGCCATAAAGTAACAGGAAAACCAGGCATATGAAAAGTCTGTTGAGCCAAGTGAAGGAATTATTTTAAGGAGAAAAGCAGTATCAAATGCTCCAGATATTCCACTAGAGTATAAACCAAAAAGTTACTATTGGACTTAATAACATGTAGGTAATTGGTGATGTTGATAAGGGCAGTTTCTGTAAAGAAGGGAGGGGAGGAAGCCTGGTTGGAGTTAATCCAAGAGACAAATGAGAGAGAACTAATACTCAGAACTCTTTCAAGAGGTTTTTATGTAAAGAAGAGAAACAAAGGGGAGTAGGAAGACAGAGAAAATGTAGGGTCAAGAGAGTTTTTATTTTATAAGATGAAAGAAGTTACACCGTGTTTGTTTCATTATGGTAATAATTCACTAGAGAGAAAAAATGCTACTGCTTGAAATCATGGAGGGGAGAATTATTGAATCAATGTACTTGAATAGATCAGAAACAATGGGTACCAATGCATAAATAGAGAGAGTAGTCCTTAGCTAGGACCATGGATATTTCATCTAGAATGCCATTAGAGCATACTGAGTACTTCAGTATATAGGATAGGTAGATAAGGTAAGATTTCCTGGAAATTTATTTGATTACTTGAATTTTCTCAGTGAAGTAGAGTCATTAATTTTTATTGGCAATAGCAGATAGGTTTGAGAGAAGAGCTAGTATAAAGTATCTGTCCAGGAGAGTGGGAGGAAAAAAAAGGACTAGGAAATTATAGTCTCATTAGTGGACACCATAAATGTTCTACTTGAGTTTAGTGATCATAAATGTTGAGAACAGTTACGTTGTTGTCCATCTTTCTCCACCCACATTTAGCTGTGCAGGTACACCCTCAGAATGTTTGTAGAATTGAGTTTAAATAGGGTTATAGTGTTGTCAAGGTGGTACAATAAAATTTTAAAAAGTGACAAATGACTTGGGAGAGTAGTAAAAGATTTGTAAGGACTGACTATGGAGTGTAAACCAGATAAGAAGATAAAGACAGGAGAAAAGTAAGACATAATAAAAATTATAATACAGTAACAAACACATATAGTACAGACATTCTTCTAATGTGTTTCATGTATATTAACTTTCACTTATTGAAAGGATCAATAGATAGAAGATATTGCCTGGTCAAAGAATTGTTAGAATTGGTTTACTAAAAAGCATAAGTTGAAAAGACAGCAGGCTTAAGCAGGAGAGCTTGCTTGTTTAGTCACTTGGTCATTGGTTCTCAAGCTCTAACATTCCAGTCACCAACATGACTATAAAACTCAGAAATCTGGACACCCACTCCAGAATTTCTCGTTCAATAAGTCTAAAAAACTCCTAGGTGATACCTGATGGTGCTAGTCCAGTGATCACCATTTGGGAATCACTGTTCTGTATCAGAATTCTGCATTCCAGGTCACTGCCACTTGAGAAAGCAGGAGAAAAATTAATTCATACTGGAATATGAATAGTTGAAAACATTAGCTTTCAAATAATTAACATACACACACGAAGGACTCTTGCTGTTGTAATTCCATAAGAAAAAACAATAAAATTTATGTTGAATTTCAGCTACACTAAAAAATTAAATCTCAAGTCTGGTACTCACCCACAGTTCATGTAGTCATCTGTCACTGAATCTGTGCAAATGATTTAGGGAAAATTTTCTTCTATGATAAAAATCTATTTCAGCTGTTTCAGTACCTGTTTTTTTCTACTATGTGAATTAATTCCTTTACTTAAAATTTTATTTTTCTTAAAATGGGAGTCTGGAAGTTTTTGCTGCTTATTTCAAATAAGGAGTCTAGAAAAAACACTTACTAAATATTTAACTAAATTAATTGCTAGAAAATGGAAGAGAGCCTGGTGACATAACTAGCTGAAAGAGGGTACATAGAAAAAGGGAATGGGATTACATTTCTAGTAATTAGCAATGGACTGGGAATCTCAAGGATCCTGCTCATTATTTATATTGATGGAACTATATGGTTGATATGTCATAAAGATGTACATCTATTCTATTCAGTTCAGTCAAACAAGGTGTGTAGTATAGAGCTAGGCATGTAATAAGACTTCCATAATTAATTATTGGAAAGCTATCTATCCAATAGACTAATTAATCGGTGTCAAACTAAGGCTGCTAGGCTAAATCTGGCTCACTACCTGATTATTATAAAGCATTATGGGAACTCAGTCATGCCTATTAGTTCACATTTTATCTATGGCTGCCTTCCTACTACAATAGCAGTATTGAATACTTCAGATAGAGATAGAATGGCCCACAAAGCCTAAATATTTACCATCAGGCACTTTACAAAAAAGTTTGCTGTCCCCTGGGCAAGTTTATGGGCAGCATGAACCAGATGTTTTGGATTCCTTGTTCCTTGCATGTCAAAAACTAATCATTCTTATTCTAATATGAAGTCAATACAAAAACCAATAAAGCCAGGAAAATACTAACTTTTCTACTACTGCATCTCACAATTAAATTGATGCAACCCCTTGGGGCATATTCTAGATGTTATGTGAATGTTACTTTTCTGACACTCCATAAAACAAGTTTTTATAATATTTGAGATGGCATTTGAAAATTCTCATAACTCTAGCAATAGATTAGGGATCTTTCCTTTCTTTCTCATTTTTTCTCTCTTTCTCTCTCTTGAGAAATTAGTCATAAACAGTGATGACCTCATCATTATCTTTAGGTGTGGAAATAGCACTTTTTATTTTTCTGCTTATTTACCCTAGTTCCCTCCTTCTTAATGATGGGAAATTGTAGCATGAAGGAAAAAGGAATAAATCTTTACCAAACGCCTATTATGGGCCAGACAATGTATTAGTTAACTCAAAAGCACAATCTAACTTAATTCACTGAATAATCTTGCA
Organism: Delphinus delphis; assembly: GCF_949987515.2. Taxonomy (NCBI): domain Eukaryota; kingdom Metazoa; phylum Chordata; class Mammalia; order Artiodactyla; family Delphinidae; genus Delphinus; species Delphinus delphis. The sequence goes on from NC_082695.1 coordinate 59,705,221, forward strand.
AGGCAATTTATTTCCCTATTTAAGGCTTCAAGACAGGTTAAACTCTAAGAATTAAGCTCCATGAGGTAAAAAGCCCACATTTTCTATACTATAGCTGTTAACATTTTTTATACTAACCTTGAGTTATATCTGCTATGGGAAAATAACTAAAAGTTTTTATTTTCCAAGGTCTCAAAGATTAGGAGACACTTATAATACATGACCAAGTTTAGCACTAAATGTGCATGGACATACAACCTGCTAATAACAATTTGATGCATTATAGGAATGCCGTGTGTTACAAAATAAGACAAGTTTTCATTTGTTTATTCAATAATGAAAATATTTATTGAGGTCTAACTCTGGGCTATATGCTCAGAATTTAATTTTGAACTTGACATTGTTATGGACTGAATGTTTGTGTCCCTTCCTAAATTCATTGGTTGAATCTCTGATCCTCAATCTGATGGTATCTGTAGGTGGGGCCTTTGGGAGGTAATTAGTATTAGATTAGGTCATGTGGGTAGAGTCCTCATGATGGGATTAGTGCCCTTATTGATGACAAGCCTGGGCTTTTTCTCTCTCCACCATGTGAGGATACAAGGAGAAGATGGCTGTCCGCAAAGCAGGAAGTGTCCTCTCACTAGAAACCAAATGTGCCAGCACGATGATCTTGTACTTTCCAGCCTCCAGAACTATGAGAAATACATTTCTGTTGTCTAAACCACCTATCATTATAGCCCAAACTGAGATTGACACTGTACCTATCCTTATAGATATTTTGCGTTAAAAGTCTCAGATCCTGAAAGGCCTGTGAGTCCCTTTTGTAATTTCATCAATTAATAAGTTATAAACTGCTTTCAAAACACTCCATTTAATGCTTATCTTACCTCTGTAAAACAGGTCGTTATTTCAAACATTTAATTGTACATTGAGCCTCATATGTAACAGGTTTAAGTAGCATATTCATAGCTTGTATGTGGAAGTGTTGGGATAAAAACCTGAGTCTCTGACTCCAGAACCAATGTTCCATTCACTATACTACAACAAATTCTTTTTAAAATGAAATAGTCCTACAGTTTATATTAAGCAGTATGTTAGATATTACTGAAAGCTTTTTTCATAATTGGTCCTAAAGGAATTTTTTTCTTCTAATCCAAATCCAAATAGCAGAATGCTAGGACTAGAAAGGATCCCAGACATTATTTCAGCCTAAATTACTGATTTTACAGATGAAGAAACAGAAACCCAGGGAAAATATTAAATTATTGTCCATCAGTGAAAGAATCATTGAGCTTCCTAATTGCAGTTATGTCCTCTTTCCAATACCCTATGAAGAATTTTTCCTAGTGTTAGTATTTCTGCTATTATATGCTGCCTTTAATGTGTTTAACTGGGTTGTATGATTAACTTTTATATTCTAATAGTCCAGATCCATTTGCATGGATGAAAAATCTTGTTCTTTTCTTTTATTCATCAAATTGCCAAAGAAAGCACATAAAGAACTATTACATATCCTAAAATGTTATTGCTCACATTTATGTTCTCTTGCTCTAGGATTAAAAAAACAGTTAAATTACAACGAGTCTGTTTGTGATGCATTCCACAGCTTTACGATGGTCTGAAATGTGAGCTTGATGTTAGATATCTCCAAACAAACTCACATCATTTCCTCTGTTCTCTGCATATTTGGACATTTGGTCAGTGCCTTTGCTCATCTGTAAATACTATGTGGTCTGTGTTATACACCATGGTTTGTTTTAAAATCTACAAGGACACAAATCAGTAACACAACTTACCATTTTTAAAACAAGGTTTGAAAGATACTAAAGTGCGTTGAACAAATTTGCTTTGTTACAGTCATAATCTGATATATGTATATTGTGTATATACATATATGTTGTCATTCCCTCTTTTCATATTTTTATGGTCATTGATAAACATTTCAGAAATACTAGAATTTGCATTCATTTTTTATTGTACTAGTTAAGGAAAAGGAAAATATTTATATTTTGTCACTGTAGAAAAGCCTTCACCCTAATTTCACTGTAATGGCCAAGATCAATAGCTAGAGACAGTCTTAAAGAAGATCTTAAAAGTCAGATATTATGGATTTAGATTTCAGCTTTATCACTTATCTTGATTTTGTGCAAGTAATTTAGGTTTTCTCTACCTCACTTTGAAAAATGGGGCTAATGATATTTCTTCTAAGAATAGTTTTGAAGATTAAATGAGATAACCTATATACTATTCCCTGGTACACAGCAAGCACTCAAAATACATAAACTGTAATAATGATGGTGATGAGAGTGATCATGACAAAAGTGAGGATTATGATTTCATTCCTCAGAAGGCAGATGTCTAAGGCAATGATAAATTACCCAGAATAGCAGAATAACTCATATTAAGTGTCCTGTGCATATTAAGTGTCCTGTGGCAAGGAACTCAGGTAGATTTCCAATAACCATGTAAGGTCAACAACTATGAAGACATCATGTTAGCCAAAACCAGCATTACCAATAAAGAGCCCAAGCAAGCAAAAAATAGTACAGAGTATTTGGAAAACTCACTATAAGTATGGATTTGTGATACAGAATGTTAGCAATATACAGAATTATGTGGGTCTACCCCTTTCCCGACATACAGGCTGAGTGGGGAATATGCCAAGGAGGAGAGTTCCTAAATCATGGGGGGAATAATACTGTATAGTGTCCAAGGAGAAAAGTAGGGGGTGGGGGCAGACAGGTAAAGTAATACAGTATACAGCAATTTATCTAAGGTATGAATATGACCATGAGTAAGGAACCAAGGCAGTTGGAGAATCACAGTACAGTGAAAAACAGAAGATAGAGACAGGAGTAAGATGTGATCTGGCTCATTACCAGAGAACTTCATTTGAGGATTTCCCTGTTTGCATTTTAAAGGGGCCAAGGTAGGAGTAACATGAGATGGGCAGGGTAGGGATTGCCAGCTGGGGTCTGTATACATTAATTGATTTACCTAAGGCCATAGAGCATGTTAGTTGCTCATCTGGCTTCAAATCCATATCTCCTCACTCACAGTCCTAAACTTTTCCATTAGATCACATGAGAAATGCTGACCCAGATTGTTACTTATGATCAGAAAATACTTTCCTAAACTATGTTCATTTATTAATATGATCCACACAGATCTGATGATCCCAGCACTCTCTCAACAAATTAGTCAGATTAAAAAATGGTTATTGCATAATAATTTCAAAAATTATTAGCATCAACTAAATTTAAAAGAGACATTAATATGCATCTACTGTTAGTCTCAAGAGTACACACATACTTGAATAATTTTTTGGACTCTTGCATCTTTCTAGGTCATTAGTTTTAATTTTTAAATTTCCTTTGTCTGTAAATGTATAAGATGGCCATATTAATGCCCACTGCATAACCCGTCATGAGTCAGGACACATCAAGCTTCTGTTCAAGGCTTTTCAGTGGCTTTTCAGCTTACTCTAGGTAAAAACCAATGTCCTCAGGAGGACTAGAATCTTCTCCATGTGCTGATTCATATTCTTTCTCTCATCTTGCCTTTACCACTCCCCTCTTATTTAGGCTGTTCCAATTACTCTGGCCGCTTTGATCACTCCTGCTTTGAGACCTTGCACTTGCTCTTCCCCTGCTTATCATTCTTTTCCTACCACAGCTATCCACATGGATGACTCCCTCACTTCCTGTAGGTTTTTACTCAGAAGTCACCTTCTCAATGAGGCCTTCATTGGGCTCTGGAACAAATATTTCAATGCATCCAGCACTTCATATTTCGTCTCCCTGCCTTGTGTTTTTTTCTTCATACTTAATCATTTCTAACATGTGATATATTTTACTTGTTTCCTTTATTTATTGTTTGCTTCCTCCTACCAGAATATAAGTTTCATGAGAGTAGACTTATTTTTTCTGTTTTGTTTACTGTCAGATCGACAATGAGCAGAACATTACCTAAATTTAATTAGAGAATTAAAAAATTGTATATACAAAAACAAATCAATATGTGAATAAATACTGGTGCCTTTAAAATAAATTTAAAATTGTATGACTTCCCTGCAAGAAGGGCAATACAAAATAACTTTCAAACTATACAGGAATTTAAAAACTCTGTCGTTAAATTCCTTCAGCCTGGAATTTTATACTTACACAACTTAATTTCCATCTGTATAAGTACAAATATATCTCTCCTAAGAAATGCTCTATTCAGTGGCTTCTAGAAGGATTTTTACATTTTTTACATTCATACTATATTTTCCACTTTTGAAATTCTACTCTTTCTCCTCTTCTCTATTCCAAAGGCTACCTCTTTGTAAGTCCAGCACAAGTTCCTTCTCTTCTAGGAACAATTCCTGTAATCCAGCTTGAACTACTCTTCCCCTTTTCTTCATCTCTGGACCACTTAATAGCTAAACCACTCATTTGATAATGTTGCATCACTGTCTTTTTCTAGAATATAATATTTTTTTCATATTTTAAATTACTATTATTTATCCTTTGTCTTAGCTGTGAGTCTATTGAAGTCTCATTGATGCTTTACACTTTTTTGAAACCCCCTTCATACCTAAAATACTATCTTGCATATGGTACACATTCAGGATATATCTATTGACAGATTTATTCTCATGGCTATTGTAGCAATTCATTGTCTTTGGTTTAAAAGATCATTTAAATATAATAGGTTAGCTGAATTAGTGGAAAGTCAGACTGGAGTAATCAGAAGTTACAGCCTCTGCCAACAAAACTTCCTCTGAAAAATAATTATCCAATTTGTGCTCAATACCTTTAGAGTCTTTCTAAAGGATAAGTAGGTAGGTATACTCTCACAGTATCATAGGATATGAAGTAAGTTTTACCATTAAGTCACAAGGCCAAATTTTATTCTTTCCCAATTGATACAGCTAAACTAAATCTAATTCCAATGTTTCATGAATAAAATGAGCCAGGCAATTGGGCAGAATCTACTTTATTGCTTATTATCAGCATTTAGAAGGATACTCTGGTTCAGAGTCAGGAAGGTAAGTAACCCTTTGGAAAAGCAAATGTAGCAAGCTCACCAATAAGGCTATATATAACTGAGTACTCACTCTCCTGAGCTGTTTATCTCAATTTTATATCTCGCTTGTCATTTTGAAAGGTATTTTTCCCCTTAAAATCCTATCTATTTCTGAAGACAGTAAAGATATCCTAACATGGCAACGATTGCTGTAAAATATTGTTATTTATTGAAATCATACTATTGTGTCTATTGTTCCTACTTCACTTTCAAGAATAAATTGTTTGAAGTGTCGTTTAGTACACAAATATCTTACTGCAAATTAAATGGTTGTCAAAAATATTTTGGGAAAATTTCATTGCGGAATAAACCAAAACACTGCATGATTTATTACTGAGCCTGCTCAACTCTCTGGCAGTACATTGAAAGTCAGAGAGGTGGAGCCCTTTCCCAAGCAGCTCTTTCAGGATGTGTGTGTGTGTGTGTGTGTGTGTGTGTGTGTGTGTGTGTGTGTGTATTAATCCCATGTATACTTCAGGCCAGTTTAGAAAAGAAGTGTTAAGATTAGAGTTAATGAATGATTAAAAGTGGAGTAATTTAATTTGAAGCAGGAAAAATTTCTATGGCTGTGAATGTGCTCTGCACCTTAAGAAAAGGAATTGTCATTGATTCCCAATTAAGTGATTCCAATTAAGATACTAACAGAATGTTGGCAGCTAATGACCTGAAAACTAATACTGGTTCAAAGTGTATGCTGTATTTCCTGATGGTGATGATGATGCCAACAATGCTGTACCTACTACTTACTATGAAGCAGTGGATAAAACGACAGAGGATTCTAAAATAAATACATTCGATATTGCACTAGAGGAAAAGCAGCAGGCACATATTTTTGTGGAAGGCCAAATATCCACTTGAGGCAGTATGTGATAAATGGAGAAACAAAAACAGAGAACATGAAAGTAACCTGTCTTAATTAAAAAAAAAAAAAAAGCAACAATATTAACAAAACTTAAACCCTTATAGATTAAATTTCCTGTATATTTATCTATTACTTGGCTCAAAAAATATTCATTGTGTGCCTATTCAATCAGCCAATGGAGAAATAGAATTAAATTGTGTTATTCTTCTTTATTTTTTGCTTCACCTCTAGCTCAGACTTGGCCAAACTGTTTTCTAGAGTAGAGATATCCAAAGAGCAAGCCAGGCAAATCCAAAGGTGATCAGCCTCAAAATAAATTCTAGATTTTTGTCAGTCTACTCTCAAAAGATATTGAGTTCGCATAAGCTCCTGGGTAAATCTCCCATTGTCACCTAAAGGTAACTCATTTTCATGCATGTGTGGACTTGGGTCATTGTCTATGTGGTATGGCTCACAGACCTTAAGAGAGCTTGTGCCTAGAGATCTTTCTCAGAGTTATGGTTTTGCAGTGCTCTGTTGCAGCCTATATGTTTTATGAAAAGCATTACACTTTCTTCTAGGCATTTTAAACTAGAACTTAGATTTTTTCCAGTAGAGTTTTGAGATTCACACCAAACTATTTTTTATTTCTGTCTTCCCCCAAGGCTTTCCAAATAGTCCTCTCCAAAACTGGCTGGGATTTCTGGCGGAACAGGATGTCTGTCTTTTTCACTGGCACAACTTAATTTTCCTATTGATGATTGCAAGTTGTCCCCCTTCATGGAGAAGGATAATTTCTTCATTAAATATTTCAGGAACTCAGATTTGCCTCTGTCAGTAAGAGGTACTTGGTAATAAGGACTAAGGGCAAGACCTAGAGCTGACAGAACTACTCAAAGCAGGAAGAAGGTACTTTACATCATCAGAAGCAGCACGTGAACCCTGGTTCTGTTGACAGAGAGGGCCATACTGGCAGAGAAAGGCAGATATTGGTTCAGGGGAATTAGAGAGACAAAGATGAAAAACAGCCACTGCCTGTCATAATCTGATGCCTATCTTCATTCACCCAAATCTTACCATTTTCTAAACAATATTCAGATACTTCCAGTGTGCTAACCCTGAAGCTATTCCAACAGTACTGATTGTCTTTAGCATTCTTTGGTACCACAAGTGTTTACACCCACATAATATACTCTGATTATTTCCTGCACATTAATTTCAACATCTCAGCCATAAGCTTCTTAAGGACAAGGACTGTGTCTGTTTTTTTCTGTCTTGCCACCTTCATGATAAGAGAAATACATATATATTATCACAATAAATAAAATAAATAAATTCATGAAAGAACACACTAGCTTATTTTAATAAACCAAACTTGTAAATCCTGGCCTTGCTATTGATAAACAAGCACTGTAACAAATCTTTCATGCAGGCTATATATATATATATATATATATATATATATATATATGAACTATTTACCCAATACACAGGGTATTTCTTTCTTTCATAGATATGGCAGATATTGCCAAACACTCATAGTAAACTCCTTGCAGCCTAGCCATGGTGTAACCATTCTTCTTAACATAGATGCTCCAATGGATTTAACTACATTGAATAAACACTTTTCCACCCAGACTTTAGAAAATTCTTCGTAAAGCACATACCATAATTGGGGAAATCATCATCCAGGTGGAAAAGAATATTTTATGCACATGAAAGAACTAGAGGACAGGACAAGATAAATTTGAAATTATCTATCCCTTCCATCCTTCAACTTTCTTTATTTCCTGTACCACACAAGAACAGTATGATGGAAATAGTGATTACCTACTTTCACTTACTACCCATTTACAAATGGTCCAAGTCCTGTCAATTTTTCTATCTACATAATATCTTTGGAACCTGTCACCTTTCCTTCACTCCTAGTGCTCTTTTCTTAATTCTGGCTCAAATGTATTCTCTCCTGGATTACTTAAATTATCTCCTATCTTTTTGTCTCCAGTTAATCTCTTCCTCTAATTTATCTTTTGCATAGTTTTCAGAGTGATCTTTCTGAAACATAAATCTTACTAAAATATTCCCTTACTTGAAAATCACAATAAAGTATCCCCCTACTTGAAATTCACAAGTCCTCATACTTGCAGAATAATATTCAAATTATTTCATGTGAAATACAAAGCCTTAATGGAAGAGTTTGCTATTTTAAAAAATTCATCATGTGTTCTCTATCTGCCCCCAATACAATTCTTTACTGCAGTATTCAACTTCTCTTTCCTTGCTACATTTGTGACTACTATTTCTTGTACTTAAAATACACTTCCCCTTCCCTCATTTTATCCATTGGCTCATTAATGTGTTTCAGACCCTTGGGTTCTAAAGAACTCTATTAGAGGCTGAGATGAACAGGTGGGAATAAAGACATACGGGTAGGACTCACATATGACCCTATCAAATCACACTTCAGCTAGTCAGTTTAACTTTTGTTGGTTTTCATATTGGGTTCCTTTGTAGAATTATGTTTACATTAAAAAGTCTTTATATTAAAAAAAAAAGATTTAATACCACTGAGCTTCCCTGATCCCTGTTAGATTTATATTGCTGAATATTTTGGTTGGCCTACTTGTAAAATCAGAAACAATGATGCATAAGTGTCTTTGGAGTTTTTCAAACTCTTATATTCATGAACTTGGAAAACTCAGGAGAAGGACCTATCAATAATTGCCATGTCCTATCTAAATATGATTCCTAAACCATGGTTGGAAAATACTTTTGTAATCATTCCCATTATGATTTTTAGTGCAAAAATGCACTAAAAAAGTGCATTTTTAGAATGAACTCTGAACCCTTGGGGAATCCATGGATAGGCTTTAGAGATTCAGTGAAGCACCTGAAATGGTATAGAATTCTTTAAAGCATTTTTCTAGGAAGAGGGTTCATAAGTTTAATCTCAAAAAATCCAACATGACAAAAAAGTTTAAGTACTCTCCTTTACAGAGAAAAATAAAGCAAATCTAGTTGTGAGTAAGATGAATGTATTTCCCTTTAAAAATATAGATTCAATATAACAAAAGGCAAGAAAATTATTACTCACAATACAACACTTTAATACAAATCAATTGCCTGCAACATTTTACAGTTTCTCTTATCTCATCATGTTCAGTCTTGGTTCATATAAAGAAAGGATTTGTTCTATGACCTAAAGAACACAAGCATAAGATCTATAATTATTAAGTTAATTCAGGAAATGGCAAGACTTACGTGGTTAAACAGTAACCTAGAGATCAGAGCCAAGGACTCACTTGATCACTACAAGGAGAAAATAATAAAGTATCTGGACATCCATAATGACTAAGGGATGCATTTTCTGATATCTCAAAGGATGGATAGAATTTTTATAAATTGATTTCAAATACTTTACTTTACTTTACATTTAATGCATAAGTGAACATGAAGTTACTTTTAACTAAGATACAGAATTGTCAGTTTCATTTGAATGATATCAAAAACAATTGATTTTTATTATGGTGAAGATATGCAAACACTTGAGTCATTACCAAGTCTCCCTTGGAAGAATCTACATCTCCTTAATGGGATAGCTTTCATGCAACATAATTCTGCCCCACTCTTCCAACTGAGTACCACCTATGGGTCATAGCTGATGAAACCATAGGTGGATCTTAACCTGCAAAGTATCTATTATGTTTCCTTTCCAAAGAAATGGAGTACAAAAACCATAAGAATCAATCCATCAAATAATGTTGGGTTTCTGAACTGAAAAGTCATATTAAGTTGATGAGTGACTAGGCATCAGGGAAAAGCAAGTCCATGAGCAACTCCCAGAAAACAGAGAGACTGTGAGAAAGGAAATGAGAAAATGAGCAGAAGTGTAAATGTACTTCAATGAGAGACTGAAGTAATGACTTTTCTTCCTATTTACTATTTCCAAATACTTTGTGACACTTGATTATCCACAGGATATCTGCTGAAGTCTTTAAATAAGCAACTTGAGTCTTTTTGAATGTGTTTAGTTCCTTACAATTGAAAACATCAAAACACCATGCTTCTGTCCAGCCTTGACTACTCAACTTACATGTAATGAAAAATAAGATAAAACTTTGAGTCATGAAGAACGGGAGCAATGGCTGAAGGATAGAAATACACCCTTAATATAAAATACATATATGTGTATGCAAACACACACAACAAATATATATGGACACACACAAATATAAATTTACTTAATTGTGAAAATTTTGGCTATGTGAAAATATCCTCCACCCCTATGTGGACCAGATTCTTAATTAATGATAGTATAATTACTACTACTACTGTTACTGTTACTACTACTTATATCCCTGCTAATAAAGTTAGTCCCTTTTATCTCACAACACTGAAATATTTGAATGCTTTCTTATCTAGCCCCCTCCTCACCTGATTCCCTTGGAAAGCCAGTAACATCAATTGAGAAGACATTTTTATTCCCTTTAGCCTGGTGAGGAGACTGAGCCTCACAAAGTCAAATATTTTGACTCTGTGTCCTTTACATTACATCACAGATAAATTCAATACAATTTTCAGCTGAAGTTATTTCTAAACTGAAAAATATTGAATCCATCTTGAAAATCCACTGCCTTTGGTTCAAAGAGGCTCAGAGAAGAGGATACATATTGGAATCAGCAAAATCCATTCATCCCTGGAAGTCTCAAAACCCAGATCCTAGTGCTGTGAGGAAGAATGTTTAAGCATGACAAAACTACTGCATACCAGCTATGTGCTCATCACTGTGCTCATCACTGGAGGTAATAAAAGGGAATATAAGCCTGCCTTCAATGGGTATTTTATGAGTGAGTAACAACTGAAAACGATATTTAAGCCATAATGATTTGCAGGACTGTGGATAAGAGAGAAATTGATATAGGTGCCAAGAGCCAACAAAGGATATAACAAAGATATATGATAAAATACAACATGAACTATAACATGTTTAGATAGAGATTATTTTATTGTGTAAATATCATGAAGTTTAAATTAATCTGGTTAATAATATTTTAGAAATATGAATCCAAATATTGAGTAAAATATATCTGGGAAAGAAAGAATATCAAAAGCAACATCAGAGGAAAATTCTCAAGAAAAATTGAAACAAACAAGTTAAATCTCTGTTGGCTAAGAATGAGAGTGAGTTAATAAATAAATATGGAAAAGCACTAAAATATAAATTTCTAGTAAAACTTTAGAACTCATGATATTCAGTTCCATAATTTTATAGATGGAAATAGTAACCAATATCACATAGTATAGCAGAATGTAGAGCTGAGTTCATGAAGAGTACATTACCCATTTCCCTCATTTTAGACATGTAGAAACTGAGGTACCAACTGTAGTTATTTATACAATGTAACAGAGTTTCCAATCATTTTGGGACCAAGACACAGTTACAGCAACTCTCCTGTTTAATCTTCCTTTTAAAATCCATGTTGATCTGCATGCATCAGTGGTTTATTACAAAATTTTAAATATACAAAATGTATATTTAGAATTTAGTTATTATATTATGCAAAAGTCAAATAGCATTATTATGCCTTTCTTTGATCTGCCCACTGAATGTTTCCACCTATCCAATTGTTATTATAATAGAGATTCTGTTGCAAATATTGTGTAGTAAACAATTATTTCCTTAACATTTTGCTTATTGAAAAGTTACTTTTTTTCTCAAAATATGCCTATTGAAATTTGAATACATGGGTTTCCTTGACATTATGATATATGATGCAAATATTAATGTCATTAAAAAAATGAATGGAACAGGTAGATTGCCCTCTTTCAAATCTAGGATTTTAGAGCCTTAAAATATGAGCAGGAGACACAGATGCATATGTATCTTTCACTCCAAATGAATAGAAACTGACAAATTTGGGGATGGAACTTATAATGTAGCATTATGAGGACTATTTAGAGGTTAATACAACAAGGGGCATTTCAGTGCTTAACGTGATAAGATTAAGAATGCTAATGCAATATTTCTCATTTCTCAATGTATCATGAAAAATCGGATGACTCTACTACAATTGGTGCCTAAGACTTGTGAGAGAAACCTCTCATCAGACTAAAACCTTTCTATTGAGGTCATCATGTAAATAGTTAATGAAGCAGAAACTCTCTGCGGATTCACTGAGCAATTTTAGATGAGTTCTATAGAAATGTTCAATTAATGGTAGGGAAATTACTTCAATGATGCCTTAACAGAAACTGTGGACATTCAACACTTCCTTCATTCAATGGTGTGTTTATAGTTAATTTCCTATTTTCTGAGCACATGTAAGAGTCTGACTATAATTTTTTACTATAAACATTAACACTTAAGCCAGAGGTTACATGACAGATTAACTAACTGCCTAGTCCAATTGAGTGGAAGAGATTTGAGTTGCCAACTTGTTTTCGGTTGGCTGGTCAGTTTCAGGTAAGTAGCCCCCAATTTAACCCTGCCATGAATATGTAATGGACAGTCATCAGTGTTTTATTTCCACCATAACCATCATGATCATCCTTTCAATGGATGTGTAGCTGCACCATTTATGTAAATATATTTAATTACATTTAATACACTCATTTAGTGTTCAATAGGTGTCATGCACCTATTGTAAATTCTTTACAAACATTAACTTAACCTAGTAAAATTTGCTTATTACATACTCTCAAATCCCTTGTCACTTGGTCCTCATGACACGCTCTTGTTTTCCTTGAGGATTTCAAGAACTAGCCCAATTGTTTTCTTTCTTACCCCATCCACCGCCATGTTTCTCTTTCATATCAACAGACATGTTGATGATCCATTTAATAAACAGATATAACTGCTTCTCAGCACCCTCAGGTTAGAGCTTCAACTCTAATCCATGAGCACAGCCATAATTGGATCCTATCTCAAATGGAAACATTTCCATTTTTGAATTTTAAATTAGGAATATTCCCTTAAAATGACAGTTTTCTCTATTTTCACCACTTCTCTTTTTTGTCTCATGTAGCCTGTAATTTATTCCTATCATGACCTCTTTCTTCTAAATTTCTCCCTATTTCTGTTAGTTGAGTTGCCTCATTCTGATTGCATTTGCTCCCCATAAATATCAATTTTCTAAAAGACACTGATCAAATCTCAGGCTGAAAATGCCCTAAAATTTTATCATCTTTACTGTCACTGTGTTGGGTTTCTGAAATAATAATTTTACAAGGGAACTTGAACATGTAGATAACATGATCACAAATCTAACAAACTACCATTACTATGATTATCACTACTATACTACTACTTATATGCTATTATCATTACTATTTACTATTCTTTTATTATGTGTTAGTCTCTACATTAACAATTTTGTAATTGTTCTCATTTAATTCTCACAACAACTCTGTAAGGTAGACAATATTATAATATACATTTTACAGACAAAAAAAGGATGCTTAGAATGTTTAAATAGCTTGCCACAGGTTAGAAATATAGTCATGTCTAGACCATAATTTCAAACCTAAGTCTGGCTACATTATACCACCTTACAATGCAGTCCAAAATTCAAAGGGTCCAACTGAAGTTATCACTGTCATTAATAAGGAAAGTATAATGATAAATGTTGTTAATATTTATTAAGTCATTTCTTCACAGAGGTAATATTTTCTTAACACTTGTGTCAATTGTGTTAAAATCAAAAGCTAGTTCAGGCAATTAGATGACACATTTATTGAAGAATATCTAAGAAAACTCAACTAGTGAAGATATAAACATACAAATAAAATAAAATAACGTGGCTCTCTATGCTTTCTGCCTCATGAGGATACAGCGAGAAGTGAGCTGTCTGCAACAAAAAAGAGGGCTTTCACCAGAACCCAACCGTGCTAGCAGCGTGACCTCGTGTTTCAAGGCTCCAGAAGTGTGAGAAATAAATTTCTGTTGTTTATAAGCAAATAAATAAATAAATAAATAAATAAAATAGTGTGCATTTATTCATGTTATAAAGGAATTCCTTACCTGACATTAGGGTTTGTGATGAGGTGATTATTTTTTAACATCTTTATTGGAGTATAATTGCTTTACAATGGTGTGTTAATTTCTGCTTTATAACAAAATGAATCAGTTATACATATGTTCCCATATCTCTTCCCTCTTGCATCTCTCTCCCTCCCACCCTCCCTATCCCACCCCTCTAGGTGGTCACAAAGCACCGAGCTGATCTCCCTGTGCTACGCAACTGCTTCCCACTAGCTATCTATTTTACATTTGGTAGTATATATATGTCCATGCCACTCTCTCACCTTGTCACAGCTTACACTTCCCCCTCTCCATATCCGCAAGTCCATTCTGTAGTAGGTCTGTGTCTTCATTCCTCTCTTGCCCCTAAGTGATGAGGTGATTTTTAATTAAAAATTCTTTTGGTTTACAGGTTATTAGAAAATCTACAAAGAAGTTGATAAAAAGGTAAAAAGAAGAATGGATGATCAATAAAAACAAACCTATGGTTTATCATTAATCAGTCAAAATATCTAGATATCTAAGACTTAAAAATTATAACTTTTCACAAAGTCATAAAACATAGGAGGCTCAGCCTCTACCCTTGGGAAGTGTATACCTTAGTTGGTTAGAACAGGACTGTGCACACATGCACACACACACACACACGCACACCACAGATACACATAACACAGATACACATAACACAGTTCATGAATTGAGTTGTCAGGATATCAAGATCACTGGCAAAAGGAAGGCAAGCACTTTAACACAGTATTTCTCAACCTGTTTTGGTTTGTTTCTTTTTTGATAATTTTCCCTCTCCTAAAGAATCTTTCTATAATATTTTTCTTAATAGTTCCTCCATCATGAAATTTTAATACCAGAGATATGCAGCATATATGTTGTTATACTCTGGGCAATTTAGAGGGCCACAAGCCATTGTAATAACTAAGATGTATTCCACTCCCCAAGAATAAATCTCAAACCCTTGGAAGGTGATACATCACTGTTGAAAATGCATGCTTTAGAACTATAAAAATATACATTGGAAATTAACATTAAGTTGTATTATCAAGCTCCATTTCATAATCACATAATTCTATTCTATAACGAGTCTCGTGTTTTTAAATACCTTTTGTGAATTTGGTTGAGTCCATTAATTCATACACTTCATGTCATTTATTAAATTTCTTCTACCTGGTAATAGTGGGTATCAGCAAGTGCATATTAAATCAAATACTGAAAGTTCAAGTAGGTTAAAAGTATAAAAAATTCCCTTTAATATTTTGGGAGTCAAGCTGAGGGTTGCATCAAATTTCTAATATACCAGAAATTACCATTGTCTCCTACTGAGTGCAAGTCACAATTTGAACAACTAGTAAAAGATGTTGATTGTGTTTCTCTTACTGTGATTTGTATCAATCCAGCAGTATAATAAACATCAAAGTAACCTCCACATAGTGACAAAACAAGACATAAAATCCAAACTCAATATCCTATAAATGTGTTCCACCTGGAGCCCTGGAGATTGTCTCCAAACTTGTAGCATAATCAGGTCTGTGGAAATACCATAAAAATGTTTTCTTTCAATCACTTGTAATTGGTATTCTTAAAGTGAAGAGAAGAAAATAAAAGGGATGTGATCTTTTGATTTGCTGCTTTTGTTTGGAAGTGCTCCAAATCACAAGTTAACTACAGGGCAAATTGACATCTTCTTGGTTGAGTTGTAACCTTTCCCTCCTCCATTTCTTTCCAAGGTTTGTAAACACCTCGGAGTCCAGACATTCACATATTTGTCTCAAACCAAACTTCTCATCCTGGAAGCTCTATATAACCTGGCCTCACTTTTACATTTTCCAGCAGTATTCCTCTTTCTTTCCCATTGTAAACCTTTAACTATTTTCTCTAGGATTATTTCTCATTATTCTCTGAATGAACCATGCTAATGACCACGTTTGCAAAATGAGCTCCTTCTCATTTCCGGGCACTTTTCGTTATGCCCAGTTCTCTCTACCTATCGGAGGCATACTCATCCATCAAGATCCTTCACTAAGGCAGTTTAAAAAATCTCACATGTTGATTCATCCCTTCCTGATAGCACTTGTTTTATCCGAACTGCTCCATATCATATTATTAATGTGCCTGATATTCATTCAATCAGCAAATGTTTAGTAAGTACTATGTGCCACACACTGTTTCTAGGTTTCAGGATTAAACTAGGGAACAAAACAGACAAAAATTCCTACCAGCCAAGGATTTATGAGCTTAGTGGAAAGAAATGAACAATAAAAATATAATAGGTAAAATAGTATATATGAAAAAAACTAAAATATAATATTTTAACTAAGAGGTCAGCAAACTGTAAAGGGCCAGAGAGTACAACTATTCAATTTTGCCCTTGTATTACAAAACAGCTAAGACAATATATAAATGAAAATGAGTGTGTTCCAACAAAACTTGACTTATGAATGGTAAAATTTGAATTTAATAAAAATTTCTCATATTATAAAATAGTCTTGTTTTGATTTAAAAAAAACATTTAATATGTAAAAACTCTTCTCAGCTCATGGATCGTACAAAAACAGAAGGCGGTCAGAATTTGACCTATGGGCATGATTGCTGAACATGGGTTTAGATAATGGTGAGTGCTAAAGAGAAAACAAAATCAGAGAAGTGGGCTAGGGAGTGTTGGCGGTATAAAGTCAGAATGCATTTTTAGAAAGAGTGGCCCAGATAAGGACCCACAGAAAGGTGACATATGAATAAAGAATCAAAGGAAGAGATATAAATTTCACTCAACAATAAGAGACTTAAGAAATAAGATATTTCTTTTATCTTTCTCAGTCTCCGTCTCATTCATTATTCCCACAGGTTCTTCACCTGGGATACATAGACACAACACCTCACCCCGCAGAGAAGCCTGTGTTTAGAAGAGTATTTCACAAAACTATGGTTTTAGTTTTAATCCTGTGTACTTTATTCATGGTTTTAAAAATATTACTCTGAGAAGGGCTCTATAGCTTTACCACACTGACAAAGGAATCTATGGAACAAAACTATTTGAACATCATTAAGGATCGGGTCCTAAGCGACTAGATGGAAGGTTGGAATTGGATTTTGACCTTGGTATTAACTAACTGCCTCTTATTTTCACGTGACCCTTAGATATCTCCTGCATAAAAGTCCCTTTATATGTTCCTAGATAAATAAATATACTCTAGGGATACTCAGCTCCTCACCTCCAGAATTAGTTCAGAACATTTCCCTTTTGCAGTCTCTAAACCAGCATGCCACCTCCCCAAGAGGTGGCTCTTACCTTCTCTCACTAGCTCTTAGCAATGTCTCCAGCTGGCTCAATAAATCCCTGTCATAATTATTCCAAAATCATTTTCCTTCATCTTCTCTCACCACTGTCAACCTTCCACACATTACTGGTCTGGACTTAACCACAGGCACTCAAAATACATTACTATCTGACCATGTCTGGCAGGTGTTATATACCAGGCATTGCATTACACTCCCAATTGCATTACCTTATTTTGTCCTATCAACAGGCTGTGAGACAGCTAGGTTTTTACTCTTATTGATATTTTACAGTAAGTAAACTGAGGCACAAAATCTTAAGGAGCTTAACCAAGACTGGGATTTTTTTTTTTGGAGTATAATTTTTTTACAATGTTGTGTTAGTTTTCTCTGTACAACAAATTCAAAACGTATACATATATCCCCTCCATTTTGGACCTCCCTCCCACCCCCACCCATCTAGGTCATCACAGAGCACTGAGCTGAGCTCCCTGGGCTATAAAGCAAGTTCCCACTAGCTATATATTTTACACATGTAATACATATGTATGTATGTATTAATGTATATATGTCAATCCTAATCTCCCTATTCATCCCCCCTTCCCCTTTCCCTTCTGGGTCCACCCATCCATTCTCTATGTCTGTGTCTCTATTCCTACCCTGCGTAAAGTTTTACCTGTAGCATTTTTCTAGATTCCATATATATGCATTAATATACGATACTGTTTTTTTTTCTTTCTGACTTACTTCACTCTGTATGACAGACTATACCTCCATCCACATCTCTACAAATGATCCAGTTTCATTCCTTTGTATGGCTGAGCAATAATCCATCATATATATGTACCACATCTTCTTTATCTGTTCATCTCTCAATGGACATTTAGGTAGTTTCTATGTCCTGGCTATAGTAAATAGTGTTGCAATGAACATTGGGTACATATATATTTTTGAATTATGGCTTTCTCAGGGCATATGCCAAGAAGTGGGATTGCTGGGTCTTATGGTAGTTCTATTTTCAGTTTTTTAAGGAACCTCCATACTGTTCTCCATAGTGGCTGTATCAATTTACATTCCCATCAACACTGCAGGAGGGTTCCCTTTTCTCTACACCCTCTCCAGCATTAATTGTTTGTAGAATTTTTGATGATGGCCATTCTGACCGGTGTGAGGTGATACCTCATTGTAGTTTTGATTTGCATTTCTATAATAATTAGTGATGTTGAGCATCTTTTCATGTGTTTGTTGGCCCTCTGCATGTCTTCTTTGGAGAAATGTCTATTTAGGTCTTTTGCCCATTTTAGGATTGGGTTTTTTGTTTTTTTGATATTGAGCTGCATGACCTGTTTGTATATTTTGGAGATTAATCCTTTGTCAGTTGCTTCACTGGCAAATATTTTCTCCCATTCTGAGGATTGTCTTTTTGTCTTGTTTGCAGTTTCCTTTGCTGTGCAAAAGATTTTACATTTAATTGGGTCCTATTTGTTTATTTTTATTTTCCTTATTCCAGGAGGTGAGTCAAAAAAATATCCTGCTGTGATTTATGTCAAAGAGTGTTTTTCCTGTTATCCTCTAAGAGTTTTACAGGCTCTGGCCTTACATTTAGGTCTTCAATTCATTTTGAGAATATTTTTGTGTATGGTGTTAGGTAGTGTTCTAATTTCATTTTATTACATGTAGTTGTCCAGTTTTCACACCTGCACTTATTGAAGACGGTCTTTTCTCCATTGTATATTCTTGCCTCCTTTGTTATAGATTAAGTGACCATAGGTGCATGTGTTTATCTCTAGACTTTCTATCCTGTACCACTGATCTATATTTCTGTTTTTGTGCCAGTACTACACTGCGTTGATTACTGTAGCTTTGTAGTGTAATCTGAAGTCAAGGAGCCTGATTCTTCCAGCTCCGTTTTTCTTTCTCAGAATTGCTTTGGCTATTTGGGGTCTTTTTTGTTTCCATACAAATTGCAATTTTTTTTGTTTTAACCTGTGAAAACTGTCATTGGTAATTTGATATGGATTGCATTGAATCTGTAGATTGCCTTGGATAGTATAGTCATTTTCACAATATTGTTTCTTCCAATCCACGAACACAGTACATCTCTCTATCTGTGTACTCTTTGATTTCTTTCATCAGTGTTTTATGGTTTTCTGCATACAGGTCTTTTGCCTGCTTAGGTAAGTTTATTCTTAGGTATTTTATTCTTTTTGTTGCAGTGGTAAATGGGATTTTTTTCTTAATTTCTCTTTCTGACCTTTATTTGTTAGTGTATAGGAATGCAAGAGATTTCTGTGCATTAATTTTGTATCCTACAACTTTACTAAATTCATTAATTAGCTCTAGTTGTTTTCTGGTAGCATCTTTAGGATTTTCTATGTATAGTATCACGTCATCTGCAAACAGTGATGGTTTTACTTCTTTTCTAATTTGGATTTCTTTTATTTCTTTTCCTTCTCTGATTGCCATGGCTGGGACTTCCTATTCAAACTATGTTGAATAGTATTGGTGAGAGTGGGCATACTTGTTTTGTTTCTGATCTTAGAGGAAGTGCTTAAAGTTTTTAACCATTGAGAAGGATGTTTGCTGTGGGTTTGTCATATTCAGCCTTTATTATATTGAGGTAGGTTCCCTCTATGTCCACTTTCTGGAGAGTTTTTATCATAAATGTATGTTGAATTTTGGCAAAAGATTTCTCTGCATCTATTGAGATGATCATATGTTTTTTTTCTTTAATTTGTTAATATGGTGTATCACATTGATTTATTTGCATATATTGAAGAATCCTTGCCTCCCTGGGATAAATCCCACTTGATCATGGTGTATTATCCTTTTAATGTATTGTTGGATTCTGTTTGCTAGTATTTTGTTGGGGATTTTTGCATCTATATTCATCAGTGATATTGGTCTGTAATTTTCTCTTTTTTAATATATTTTTCTGGTTTTGGTATCAGAGTGCTGTTGGTCTCGTAGAATGATAGAATGAGTTTGGTGGTGTTCCTCCCTCTTTAATTTTTTTGAAGAGTTTGAGAAGGATAGGTGTTAGCTCTTCTCTAAATGTTTGATAGAATTCATCTGTGAAGCAATCTAGTCCTGGATTTTATTTGTTGGAAGCTTTTAAATCACAGTTTCAATTTCAGTACTTGTGATTATTCTATTCATATTTTCTATTTCTTCCTGGTTCAGTCTTGGAAGGTTTTACCTTCCTAAGAATTTGTCCATTTCTTCCAGGTTGTCAACTTTATTGGCCTATAGTTTCTTGTAGTAGTTACTCATGATCCTTTGTATTTCTGTTGTGTCAGATGTTACTTCTCCTTTTTCTGTTTCTGCTTCTGGTGATTTGAGTCTTCTCCCTTTTTATCTTAATTAGTCTTGCTAAAGCTTTATCAATTTTGTTTATCTTCCCAAAAGACCAAAATTATTTTTATTGATCTTTGTTATTGTTTTCTTCATTTTTATTTCATTTATTTCTACTCTGATCTTTATGATTTCTTTCTTCTACTAACTTTGGGTTTTGTTTCTTCTTCTTTCTCTAGTTGCTTTAGGTATACGTTTAGGTTGTTTACTTGAGGTTTTTCTTGTTTCGTGAGGTGAGACTGAATTGCTATACACTTCCCTCTTAGAACTGCTTTTTCTGCGTCTCATAGGTTTTGGGTTGTCCTGTTTTCATTGTCATTTTTTTCTATGTATATTTTTTATCTCATCTTTGATTTCTTCAGTGATCTCTTTATTTAGTGTCGAATTGTTTATCCTCTGTGTGTTTGTATTTTTTATAGTTTTTTTCCTGTAACTGATTACTAATCTTATAACATTGTGGTCAGAAAAGATGATTGATACTATTTCATGTTTCTTAAATTTACCGAGGCTTGATTTGTGTTGCAAGATGTGATATATTCTGGAGAATGTTTTGTGTGCACTTGAGAAGAAAGTGTATTTGTCGCTTTGGGGTGGGATGTCCTATAAATGTCAACTAAGTCTATCTGGTCTACTGTGTCATTTAAACTTGCATGTCCTTATTTATTTTCTGTCTGGATTATCTGTCCATTGGTGTAAGTAGGGTGTTAAATCCCCCACTATTATCCTGTTACTGTCAATTTCCCCTTTTTTGGCTGTTTGAATTGTCCTATGTATTGAGTTGCTCCTATGTTGGGTGCAGAAATATTTATAATTTTTACATCTTCTTCTTGGATTGATCCCTTAATCATGATGTAGTATCCTTCCTTGTCTCTTGTAACAGTCTTTATTTTAAAGTCTATTTTATCTGATATGAGTCTTGCTACTCCAGCTTTCATTTGATTTCCAATTGCATGGAATATCTTTTCCATACCATCACTTTCATTCTATATGTGTCCCTAAATCTGAAGTGGGTCTCTTGTAGACAGCATATACACAGATCTTGGTTTTGTGTCCATTGAGCCAGAGTGTGTCTTTTGGTTAGAGCATTTAATCCGTTTACATTCAAGGTAATTATCAATATGTATGTTCCTACGACCATTTTCTTAATTTTTTGGGTTTGATTTTGTGTGTCATTTTCTTCTCTTGTGTTTCACCTAAAGAAGTTCCTTTAGCATTTGTTTTAAAACTGGATTCATGGTGGTGTATTCTCTTAGATTTTGTTTGCCTGTAAAGCTTTTGATTTCTCAGTTGAATCTGAATGGGATCCTTGCTGGGTAGAATAAGCTTTCTTGCAGATTTTTCCCATTCATCACTTTAAATATATCCTGTCAATCCCTTCTAGCCTGCAGGGTTTCTGCTGAAAAATCAACTGATAGCCTAATTGGGATTCCTTTGGTTTTTTTTTTTGGCAGTACGCGGGCCTCTCACTGTTGTGACCTCTCCCGTTGCGGAGCACAGGTTCTGGACACACAGGCTCAGCAGCCATGGCTCATGGGCCCAGCCACTCTGCAGCATGTGGGATTTTCCCAGAACGGGGCACGAACCCATGTCCCCTGCATCAGCAGGTGGACTCTCAACCACTGTGCCACCAGGGAAGCCCTCCCTTGTATATTATTTATTGCTTTTCCCTTGCTGCTTTTAGTATTTTCTCTTAAAATTTACTTTTTGTTAGTTTGATTAATATGTTTCTCAGTGTTTTTCTCCTTTTTTTTTTTTTTTGTGGTACGCGGACCTCTCACTGTTGTGGCTTCTCCCATTGTGGAGCACAGGCTTCGGACACACAGGCTCAGCGGCCATGGCTCACGGGCTCAGCCATTCCACGGCATGTGGGATCTTCCCGGACCGGGGCACGAACCCATGTCCCCTGCATCGGCAGGCAGACTCTCAACCCCTGCGCCACCAGGGAAGCCCTTTCCTTTTATTTATCCTGTATGGGACTCTCTGCACTTCCTGGACTTGCGTAGATATTTCCTTTTCCATGTTAGAGAGGTTCCAGCTCTAATATCTTCATATATTTTCTCAGACCATTTCTCTTTCTCTTCTTTTTCTAGGACCCCTAGAATTCAAATGTAGGTGTTTTCAATGTTATCCCAGAAGTCTCTGAGACTGTCTTCATTTTTTTTTTAATTCTTTTTTCTTTATTCTGCTCCTTGGCTGTTATTTTGACCATTCTATCTTCCAGCTAACTTATCCATTCTTGTTTCATTTATTCTTCTATTGATTTTTTCTAGTGTATTTTTCATTTCAGTTATTGTGTTGTTCATCTCAGTTTGTTCTGTAGTTCTTCTAGGTCCTTGTTATGCATTTCTTGTATTTTCTTGATCCTTTCCATTCTATTTCTGAGATTTTGGATCATCTTTATTAACATTACTCTAAATTATTTTTCAGGTAGGTTGCCTATTTCCTCTTCATTTATTTCATCTTGTAGGTTTTTACCTTGCTCGTTTATCTGTGACAATTATTTTTTGTCATCTTATTTTTTTGATGAGTGATGTTGTGTTCCTGTCTTACTTGTTGTTTGGCCTGAGGCATCCATCACTGGAGTTTGCAGGCAGTTGGATGCAGCTGGGCCTTAGTGCCAAGATGAGGACCTCTGGGAGAGTTCACACCAGTTAATATTCTCTGGAGTCTGAGGTTTTCTGCTAGTCCAGTGGTTTGGATTCAATGCTCACACAATTGGAGTTCATGCCTGACCCCTGCTCTGGGAGCCAATACCCCACAAGCCAAGTGGCATGGTAAAAAAAAAAAAAAAGCAACAAACAAAAAGGAGCAGAACAATAACAAAGAATAAAAAATAAAATAAAAGTAGAGAAATAAAATATATATTAGAAAAATAAAAATGAAACAACAACAAAGCAAAAGAGAACCACAATAGAAAAAAAAAGAAAAAAGAAGAAGGTGGAAAAAGCCCTGGTGGTGGGGTTGGGTTGTGGTTGGGGGACTTAGGCTCAGGATCTGCATGGCTGGAAGGGGCCCTGGAGGGCAGAGTTTCAGGCCCAGGACCCCAGCAGGTTCACCAGGGCTCAGGCAGGCTGGAGAGATGCTGGCCACATTCCCCTCCAATCCCTGAACCCCTGAAAGCCTCTCCCCTTTCCTGCTGATCTTCTCACCATGAGTGGGGTCCTCTGTACGTGTGAACCCCTCCCCTTCCCCAGCTGCCCTTCCGGGACACTGGTCCCATCCCACCTTCACTTTTTCTGCCCCCTCCCCTCTCCACCGATATCCTATCTGGTCATGCAGGTATTCCTCCCATCCCCTTAGGTGTTGAAGGTCCCCCACTGGTGCCTGGTAAGTGCCCTAGTTGTGAGAAGATGCAAACTCGACATCCTCCTACTCCACCATCTTGACCCCATCCCCAAGACTGGGATTTTAACCAAGATAATTTGGTTAAAGAGTTTATGTGCTTAATAAATTCTCATCATTATATCCAAACCATATAGTTATTCAATAGTTGTATGAAATAAATGTATTTTGCAAAATCAAAGCAACAAAATATTAAAAAGATAATATATAAATGACCAAGTGGGGTTTATTCCAGAAACGTAGAGTGGGTTTATGTTTGAAAATCAACAAGGTAGTTCACAACACTAGCAATCTAAAGAAAAAGAAGGTCACAATCATCTCAATTTATGCAGATAAATCATTTGAAAAAGTTCAGTATCCACTTCTTATAAAAATCTCAGCAAATTAGTAACACAAGGGAACTCCTTCAACCTGATAAAAGATATCTGTGAAAACCTACAGCTAGCATCATACTTAATGGTAAAATTCTGATTGCTTTACCTCATGATCAGAAACAAGACAGGAATGTGTGCTCTCACAGTTCTGTTCAACACTGTATTGGAGGCTCTAGTCAGTGCAATCAGGCAATGAAAAGAAGTAGAATTCCAACTTTTAAAGGAAGAATTAAAATTGTCTTTATTCTAAGGTGATGTAAACTTCTATATAGAAAATTGATTGGAATTTCCTCCACCAAAAATCTACTAGTACTGATAACTGATAACACTCATTGTTATTTACTCTGTTCAACTCTTATACACAAATATGAGCTCTATTTGCAATAACCAAAAACCAGAAACAACCCAAATACTTATAAACAGAGGAATGAGAAACAATTTGCAAAATATTCATATAATGGAAAATTACTCAACAATGAATAGGAAGGAACTATTAAAATGCACAACATGGGTGAATCTCAAAATAAATATGTTGAGTGAAAAAGTCAAACAAAAAAAAAGGCATATACTATAACATTTAATTTATATGAGTTTAGAAAATGCATAATAACCTATAGTGATAAACAGCAAGTCGGAGTTTTTTTTTTTGGACAGGAGGATTGGGATGGGCAAGTGGGAGCAATCGCAAAGGGGCATAAGGAAAATTGAGAAGAAATGTGGATTCATTATCTTGATTATGGTGATGGTTTCAAAGATGTATGGATATGTCAAAACTGAATTGTATACTTTAAATATATAGAGTTTACTGTATGCTTACTATAACTTAATAAAGCTGTTTAAAGTTATATCTATATCCATATATATTGTTCTTAGTATTAGTTGAAATTAAATACATTTTATTCATAAAAGCTTGTGACTTGCCATATTCTATGCAATGTCTAGCCCTGTGGTATATCTACATATGTTGGAGTCATTGTCATTACTTAAAAATTGCCTTAATGAAATGCATAAACTCAAAGAAAATTCACCATCATACCTATAAACACTTGTATCACATAAACTGCCCTTTCTTTCTGAAGTCAACCATGTAATTCCTCAAATAACCACAAGTGAAATCAAGTGTCCATTCTGTAAAAAAGTAGACTTTAGCTTAAATGTGCAAGGACAATTAACCAAGTCATTAGACTAATATTCAGAATTAGCTTAATTTTTTAAAAAAATTAGTAGAGTATAGCTGCTTTACAATTTTGTATTAGTTTCTAATGTATAGCAAAGTGAATCACCTATATGTATACATACATCCCCTCTTTTTTGGATTTCCTTCTCATTTAGGTCACCACAGAACACTGAGTAAATTTCTCTGTGCTATATAGTAGGTTCTCATTAGTTATCTATTTTATACATAGTATCAGTAGAGTATATATGTCAATCCCAATCTCCCAATTCATCCCACCCACACCTGCCCCCCTTGGTATCCATACATTTGTTCTCTAAGTTTTTGTCTCTATTTCTGCTATGCAAATAATGTTATCTATATCATTTTTCTAGATTCCACATATATGCACTAATATACGACATTTGTTTTCCTCTTTCTGACTTACTTCACTCTGTATGACAGTCTGTCAGTCCATCCACTTATCCACAAATGACCCAGTTTTATTCCTTTTTATGGCTGGATAATACCCCATTCTATATATGTACCATATCTTCATTATCTATTCCTCTGTTGATGGACATTTAGGTTTCTTCCATGTCCTGGCTATTGTAAATAGTGCTGCAATGAACATTAGGGTGCATGTGTCTTTTTGAATTATGGTTTTCTCTGTGTAAATGTCCAGTAGTGGGATTGCTGGGTCATATGGTAGCACCTGTGGATGATCAATCTATGACAAATGAGGTAAGAATATATAATGGAGAAAAGGCAGCCTCTTCAATAAGTGGTGCTGGGAAAACTGGACAGCTACATGTAAAAGAATGAAATTAGAACACTCCCTAGTACCATACACAAAAATAACCTCAAAATGGAATAAAGACCTAAATGTAAGACCAGACACTATAAAACTCTTAGAGGAAAACATAGGCAGAACATATTTTGACATAAATCACAGCAAGAATGCTTTTTGACCCACCTCCTGGAGTAAGAAAAATAAAAACAAAAATAAACAAATGGGATCTAATTAAACTTAAAAGCTTTTGCACAGCAAAGGAAACCATAAATAAGATGAAAAGGAAACCCTCAGAATGGGAGAAAATGTTGCAAATGAAACAACTGACAAAGGATTAATCTCCAAAGTATACAAACAGCTCATGCAACTCAACATCAAAAATAAATAAATAAATAAATAAGCAACCATGGGGAGAGAGAGCTTCAAGATGATGGAAAAGTAAGACATGGAGATCAACTTCCTCCCCACAAATACATCAGAAATACATCTACATGTGGAGCAACTCCTACAGAACACCTACTGAATGCTGGCAAAAGACCTCAGACATCCCAAAAGGCAAGAAACTCCCCACATACCTGAGTAGGGCAAAAGAAAAAAACAGAGACAAAAGAATAGGGACGGGACCTGCATCAGTGGGAGGGAGCTGTGAAAGAGGAAAGGTTTCCACATGCTAGGAAGCCCCTTTGCAGGAGGAGACTGCAGGTGGCTGAGGGGGGGAGATTCGAAGCCACGGAGAAGAGCACAGCAACAGGGTTGTGGAGGGCAAAGTGGAGAGATTCCCTCACAGAGGATCGATGCCGACCTGCACTCACCAGCCCGAGTGGCTTGTCTGCTCACCCGCCGGGTTGGGTGGGGGATGGAAGCTGAGGCTTGGGCTTCAGTCGGATCCCAGGGAGAGGACTGGGGTTGGCTGAATGAACACAACTTGAACGGGGCTAGTGTGCCACAGCTAGCAGGAAGGGAGTCTGCAAAAATGTTTGGAGCTGCCAAAGAGGCAAGACTCCTTTTCTTGCCTCTTTGTTTTGGGTACATGAGGAGAGGGGATTAAGAGTGCCACTTAAAGGAGGTCCAGAGATGGGAGTGAGCAGCAGCTATTAGCACAGACCACAGAGAGGGGCATGAGATGCTAAGGCTGCTGCTGCAGCCAACAAGAAGCCTGTGTGGAAGCACAGGTCACTATCCACACCTCCCCTCCTGGGAGCCTGTGCAGCATGCCACAGCCAGCGTCCTGTGATCCACAGACAATATCCCCGGCAGAATGCATGGTGCGCCTCAGGCTGGTGCAACGTCACGCCAGCCTCTGACACTGCAGGTCGCCCCACATCTGTACCCCTCTCTCCCCACGGCTTGAGAGAGCCGGAGCCCTTGAACCAGCTGTTCCTTTCACCCCGTCCTGTCTGAGCAAAGAACAGATGTCCTCAGGTAACCAAAATGCAGAGGTCAGTTCAAATCCAAAGCTGTATCCCAGGAGCTGTGCCAACAAAGAAGAGAAAGGGAAATCTCTCCCAGCAGCCTAAGGAGCAGCGGATTAAAACTGCACAATCAACTTGATGTACCCTGCATCTGTGGAATACCTGAATAGACAACGAATCATCCCAAATTGAGGAGGTGGACATTGGGAGCAATGATATATATTTTTTTCCCTTTCTCTCTTTTTGTGAGTGTGTATGTGTATGCTTTTGTGTGTGATTTGGTCTGTATAGATTTGCTTTTACTATTTGTTCTAGGGTTCTCTCTGTCCGTTATTTTATTTATTTTTTTTTACTTAAAAATTTTTTTTCTTAATAATTTTTCTGTAGTTTTTACTTTAATAACTTTATTTTATCTTCTTTCTTTTTTTCCTCCCTTTGATTCTGAGCCTTGGGGAGCCAGGCTCTTGGTGCTCCAGGTAGGCATCAGGGCTGTGCCACTGAGGTGGGAGAGCCAAGTTCAGGACACTGGTCCACAAGAGACCTCCAGCTCCATGTAATATCAAATGGTGAAAATCTCCCAGAGATCTCCACCTCAATGCCAGCTCCACTCAATGACCAGCAAGATACAGTGCTGGACACCCTATGCCAAACAACTAGCAAGACAGGAACACAAACCCATCCATTAGCACAGAGGCTGCCTAAAACCATAAAAAGGCCAGACAGCCCAAAATATACCACAAGACGTGTACTTGCCCACCAGAAAGACAAAAGCCAGGCTTATCCACCAGAACACAGGCACTAGTTCCCTCCACAAGTAAGCCTACACAACCCACCGAAACAACATTAGCCACTGTGGATGGACACCAAAATCAATGGGAACTATGAACCTGCAGCCTGTGAAAAGGAGACCCCAAACACAGGAAGTTAAGCAAAATGAGAAGATAGAGACACACAGAAGATGAAGGAGCAAGGCAAAAACCCATCAGACCTAAAAAATGAAGACGAAATAGGCAGTCTACATGAAAAAGAATTCAGAATAATGATAGTAAAGATGATCGAAAATCTTAGAAACAGAATGGAGAAAATACAAGAAATATTTAACAAGGAACTAGAAGAACTAAAGAGCAAACAAACAGTGATGAACAACACAATAAATGAAATTAAGTATTGTCTAGAAGGGATCATTAGAAGAATAACTGAGGAAGAAGAACAGATAAGTGACTTGGAAGATAAAATAGTGAAAATATCTCCTGCAAAGCAGAATAAAGAAAAAGAATGAAAAAATTGAGGACAGTCTCAGAGACCTCTGAGACAATATTAAGTGCAACAACATTTGAATTACAGGGGTCTCAGAAGAAGAAGAGGAAAACAAAGGGACTGAGAAAACATTTGAAGAGATTATAGTCAAAAACTTCCTTAATATGGGAAAGGAAATATTTAATAAAGTCCAGGAAGCACAGAGATTCCCATACAGCAAAAATCCAAGGAGAAACATGCCAAAATGCATATTAATCAAACTATCAAAAATTAAATACAAAGAAAAAAATATTAAAAGCAGCAAGGGAAAAACAACAAATAACACATAAGGGAATCCCCATAAAGTTAACAGCTGATCTTGCAGCAGAAACACTGCAAGCCAGAAGGGAGTGACAGTACATATTTAAAGTGATGAAGGAGAAAAACCTACAACCAAGATTACTCTACCCAGCAAGGATCTCTTTCAGATTTGACAGAGAAATTTAAAAGTTTACAAACAAGCAAAAGCTAAGAGAATTCAGCACCACCAAACCAGCTTTACAACAAATGCTAAAGGAACTTCTCTAGGCAGGAAACACAAAAGAAGGAAAAGACCTACAATAATAAGCCAAAAACAATTAATAAAATGGTAATAGGAACATACATAACAATAATTACTTTAAATATAAACGGATTAAAGGCTCCACCCAAAAGACATAGACTGGCTGAATGGATACAAAAACAAGACCCATATGTATGCTGTCTACAAGAGACCCACTTCAGACTTAGGGACACATACAGACTGAAAGTGAGGAGATGGAAAAAGTTATTCCATGCAAATGGAAATCAAAAGAAAGGTGGAGTAGCCATTCTCATACCAGACAAAATAGACTTTAAAACAAAGGCTATTAGAACAGAAAAAGACAGATACTACATAATGATCAAGGGATCAATCCATGAAGAAGACATAACGATTGTAAATATTTATGCACACAACAAAGCAGCACCTCAATACATAAGGCAAATACTAACAGCCATCAAAGGGGAAATCAACAGTAACACAATCATAGTAGAGGACTTTAACACCTCACTTTCACCAATAGACCGATCATCCTAAATGAAAATAAGAAAGGAAACAGAAGCTTTAAATGATACATTAAACAAGATGGACTTAACTGATATTTATAAGACATTCCATCCAAAAAAAATAGAATACACATTCTTCTCAAGTGCTCATGGAACATTCTCCAGGATAGATCATATCTTGGGGCACAAGTCAAGCCTTGGTAAATATAAGAAAATTGAAATCATATCAAGTATCTTTTCTGACCACAATGCTATGAGACTAGATATCAATTACAGGAAAAAACCTATAAGAAATACAAACACATGGAGACTAAACAACACACTACTTAATAACAAAGAGATCACTGAAGAAATCAAAGAGGAAATAAAAAAATATCTAGAAACAAATGACAATGAAAACACAACAACCCAAAATCTATGGGATGCAGCAAAAGCATTTCTACGAGGGCAGTTTATAGCAATACAATCCTACCTTAAGAAACAAGAAACATCTCAAGTAAACAACCTAACATTACACCTAAAGCAATTAGAGAAAGAAGAACAAAAAACCCCCAAAAGTTAGCAGGAGGAAAGAAATAATAAAGAACAGAAAAGAAATAAATGAAAAAGCAATGAAGGAAACAGTAACAAAGATCAATAAAATTAAAAGCTGGTTCTTTGAGAAGATAAACAAAATTGATAAACCATTAGCCAGATTCATCAAGAAAGAAAGGGAGAAGAATCAAATCAATAGAATTAGAAATGAAGAAGTAACAACTGACGCTGCAGAAATACAAAGGATCATGAGAGATTACTACAAGCAACTATATGTCAATAAAATGGACAACCTGGAAGAAATGGACAAATTCTTAGAAATGCATAACCTGCTGAAACTGAACCAGCAAGAAATATAAAATATAAACAGACCAAACACAAGCACTGAAGTTGAGACTGTGATTAAAAATCTCCCAACAAATAAAAGCCCCAGACCAGAAGGCTTCACAAGAGAATTCTACCAAACATTTATTGAAGAGCTAACACCTATCCTTCTCAAGCTCTTCCAAAGTATAGCAGAGGGAGGAACACTCCCAAACTCATTCTCCAAGACCATCATCACTCTGATAACAAAACCAGACAAAGATTTCACAAGGAAAGAAAACTACAGGCCAATACCACTGATGAACAGAGATGCAAAAATCCTCAGCAAAATACTAGCAAACAGAATCCAACAGCACACTAAAAGGATCATACATTATGATCAAGTGGGGTTTAACCCAGGAAGGCAAGGATTCTTCAATAAACACAAATAAATCAATGTGATACACCATATTAACAAATTGAAGGAGAAAAAATATGATCATCTCAATAAATGCAGAGAAAGCTTTTGACAAAATTCAACACCCATTTATGATAAAATCCCTCCAGAATGTAGGCATAGAGGGAACTTTCCTCAACATAATAAAGGCCATATATGACAAACCCACAGAAAACATCATTCTCAATGGTGAAAAATTGAAATCATTTTCACTAAGATCCGGAAAAAGACAAGGTTGTCCAGTCTCACCACTGTTATTCACCATAGTTTTGGAAGTTTTAGCCACCACAATCAGAGAAGAACAAGAAATAAAAGGAATCAAAACTGGAAAAGAAGAAGTAAAGCGGTCACTGTTTGCAGATCATATGATACTATACATAGAGAATCCTAAAGGTGCTACCAGAAATCAACTAGAGGTAATTGATGAATTTGTTAAAGTAGCAGGATAGAAAATTAATGCACAGAAATCTCTTGCATTCCTATATACCAATGATGAAAAATCTGAAAATGAAATTAAGAAAACACTCCTATTTACCATTGCAGGAAAAAGAATAAAATATCTAGGAATAAACCTACCTAAGGAAACAAAAGGCCTGTATGCAGAAAATTATGACAGTGATGAAAGAAATTAAAGATGATACAAATGGATGGAGAGATATACCGTGATCTTGGATTGGAAGAATCAACATTATGAAAATGAATATACTACCCAAAGAAATCTACAGATTCAATGCAATCCCTATCAAACTACCACTGGCATTTTTCACAGAACTAGAACAAAAAACTTCACAGCTTGCATGGAAACAAAAAAGACCCCGAATAGCCAAAGCAATCTTGACGAAACAAAATGGAGCTGGAGGAATCAGGCTCTGTGACTTCAGAAGTTACCATAATCAAGACAGTATGGTACTGGCACAGAAACGGAAATATAGATCAATGGAACAGAATAGAAAACCCAGAGATAAACCCATGCACATATGGTCACCTTACGTTTGATAAAGGAGGCAAGAATATACAGTGGAGTAAAGAGAGCCTCTTCAATAAGTGGTGCTGGGCAAACTGGACAGCTACATGTAAAAGAATGAAATTAGAACACTCCCTAACACCATACACAAAAATAAACTCAAAATGGATTAAAACCTAAATGTAAGTCCAGACACCATCAAACTCTTAGAGGAAAACATAGGCGGAACACTCTAAGACATAAATCACAGCATGATTCTTTTTGACCCACCTCCTAGAGAAATGGAAATAAAAACAAAAATAAACAAATGGGACCTAATGAAACTTCAAAGCTTTTGCACCACAGAGGAAACCATACACAAGACAAAAAAACAACCCTCATAATGGGAGTAAATATTTGCAAATGAAGCAACTGACAAAGGATTAGTCTCCAAAATTTACAAGCAGCTCATGCAGCTCAACATTAAAATAACAAATAACCCAATCTAAAAATGGGCAGAAGACCTAAATAGACATTTCTACAAAGAAGATATACAGATTGCCAACAGACACATGAAAGAATGCTCAACATCATTAATCATTAGAGAAATGTAAATCAAAACTACAATGAGATATCATCTCACACCAGTCAGAATGGCCATCATCAAAAAATCTACAAGCAATAAATGCTGGAGAGGGTGTGGAGGAAAGGGAACCCTCTTGCACTGTTGGTGAGAATGTGAATTGATACAGCCATAATGGAGAACAGTATGGAGATTATTTAAAAATCTAAATATAGAACTACCATATGACCCAGCAATACCACTACTGAGCATATACCTTGATAAAACCATAATTCAAAAAGAGTCATGTACAAAAATATTCATTATCCCTCTATTTACAATGGTCAGGACATAGAAATAACCAATGTGTCCATCAACAGATGAATGGATAAAGAGGATGTGGCACATATATACAATGGAATATTACTCAGCAATAAAAAGGAATGAAATTGAGTTATTTGTAGTGAGGGGGACGGACCTAGAGACTGTCATACAGAGTGAAGTAAGTTAGAAAGAGGAAAACAAATATGATATGCTAAGTTAGAAAGAGAAAAACAAATGCCACATATATATGGAATATAAAAAAAATAAAATGGTCAGAAGAACCTAGGGGCAAGATGGGAATAAAGATGCAGACCTACTAGAGGATGGACTTCAGGGTACAGGGAGGGGGAAGGGTAAGCTGGGACAAAGTGAGAGAGTGGCATGACATGTATACACTACCACATGTAAAATAGGTTTCTAGTGAGAAGCAGCCACGTAGCACAGGGAGATCAGCTCGGTGCCTTTTGACCACCTAGACGGGTGGGTTGGGGAGAGTGGGAGGGAGAGAGATGCAAGAGGGAAAAGATATGGGAACATATGTACATGTATAACTGATTCACTTTGTTATAAAGCAGAAACTGACACACCATTGTAAAGCAATTATACCCTTATAAAGATGTTAAAAAAAAAACAACCTATGGGCAAGATGGGAATAAACGTGCAGACCTACTAGAGAATGGACTTGAGGATATGGGGAGTGGGGAGGGTAAGCTGGGACAATGTGAGAGAGTGACATAGATATGTATACACTAGGAAACGTAAAATAGATAGCTAGTGGGAAACAGCCGCATAGCACAGGGAGATCAGCTGGTTGCCTTGTGACCACCTAGAGGGGTGCGATAAGGAGGGTGGGAGAGAGGGAGATGCAAGAGGGAAGATATATGGGGACATATGTATATGTATAACTGGTTCACTTTGTTATAAAGCAGAAACTAACACACCATTGTAAAGCAATTTTACTCCAATAAAGATGTTAAAAAAAATGAAAAATATGTGGAAAACCTACATAGCCATTTCTCCAAAGAAGCCATAGAGAGGGACAACAAACACATGAAAAGATGCTCAACATCACTAATTATTAGAGAAATGCAAATCAATACTACAATTAATTATAACCTCACACCAATCAGAATGGCCATCATGAAAAAATCTACAAACCTTAAATGCTGGAGAGGGTATGGAGAAAAGGGAAACCTCTTGCACTTTTGGTGGCAATGTAAATTGATACAGCCACTATGAAGAACAGTATAGAGATTCCTCAAAAAACCTAAAAGTACAATTTGCTTAAAAATTGACTCTAACATATTTGTAAAGAGATATATTCTCCAGAGGCAAAGAAAAGGTACGTAGTTTGGTACTATGGGAAGTTGTAATAACCAGCATACCAAATAAATGCTTGATTTACAGCACCAAAATGCCACCTGAAGGCTGGAAAAATCTACTATAAGTTTCAGAACTGTGTAACTTACTTACAGGAATTCATTTCAAAATGACTTTATGTATTCCATGTCACTGGCATAGCCAAAAAAAAATTTTTTTTTCAAGGATGAAAATGATATAATTTTAAAAGTTATAGAATTTCATCTATATACATATTTATATTATAATAAAACAAAATATTAAATTTCCCTCAGCAATCTACTTTTAAGAAAAATGAGTCCAAATTTAATGAAAATTTCCATAATAACCATCATCATAGCTTAGACTTCTAAAACTAGAGGAAACATAGTTCAGCCAGTTTGATTTTCCATTTTAAAGATGAAAAAAATTGCACAGTGATGTGCAAAATTGATGTACTGAGATAACAGATAATAAGGACAGAACTAAAACCCAGAATGCTCACTTCTTTTTCTCTCTCCTAATGATCACAAGCAAAGAGAGAAAACAGTTCTTGAGATTTAAGAACAAAATTCCTGTGTCCCTGAGTTCTTCAAATTATTATTCAATGAACTAAGCTATCTCTTCCATAAATGCACTGGCTCCTACAACCTCCAGTACTGCAGTCTTCTTGCACACTTCATTTGTTAAAAAATATCACGAATATTAAAAATTGACAGTTGCATACTTTGACCTATGTCTGAAGCAAGGTATGTTAGGAACAGTATAGTTCTATGAAGAATAGGAATATAGAGATAATTAAATCCTGGAGAACTTGTCTGCAGAGATTGAGATGCCCTCAGGCATTTGTTAACATCAGGCAAAATCACTAATTGTAGCTATACTATTTTTTGCATGGAAGGGCTTAGGACTAGTCTGGTGTGCTTTTCTATGCCTGAAATTTTATCAGAAAATGTGAAATCTTCAAAGAACTCTACAGGTATCATTTTACTTAAATGGAGTTATTTTCAACAAATCTAAAAAAGGAATGTATTTTCCCTATTAAATCAAATTAATCTCAGAGAGGGAGCAGTGAGAGGTGGCATGAAGCAAGATCTTAATTCCCTGCCTAGGAATTGAACCTTGGTAGCCTGGAAGAAAACCAGGAATCCTAGCCACCAGACCAGCAAGGGCTAGAGGCTAGAAGCTATTTTTCCCTGGCTCTTGCCCCCAGTGAAAAATGCATTTCTCACAGAGACAAAACTGTAAAAACAGGTAAAAAGTTTATTATTAGAGTCACAGAACAACAAATGGGAGAGCACACAGAGAAACAGTTTGTTTAGTTAAGATAGAAGCAAGGCAGAGATGCACACCTGGAGAGAAAGGGTGTCGGTGTCCTCCCTAATGAGGAGGAGCACAGTAAAGAAGCAGTTAAGTCATTTATATAGGGCAGTTCTTTCAGGTCTTTGTCTTCCTTCTGGCCAATCATCTTGTTTTGTCTCTGTGACTAATTTGTTTCAGTACCTGACCCCTAGGTGCACACACACCTCCTAGCCAAGATGGATCTCAATGAAAAGGCATCTGGGAGAACCAAGACTCATTATGGCCTGGCATTGTCCCCTGATTTTTGACCCGCAAGGAGCTTCTCTGCGCATGCATAGTATCTCCCTTGCCTCAAGGAAGGGCGGGGGCGGGGGGAAGCGGTGTTCTCTTGATCCTTTACTCAAACAAGGTTTTGCTCCTTTTTGTTCTTGCTATGACTGTTGTCTTAAAGCGTCCACAAGAGACAAAGCTTGGCTATTTACCTTGTCTCTGTCATTGCTTCATTTCAGAGAGCAAACAGAAGGCTGATTTTAAATGTCTAACCTGAAGCCCACCTATCTTCTGTTTCAGGAAATGCAAACAGGAGGCTAGTTGTAAGTGTCTGGCCTGAAGCCCACTTTTTCCTGCCCCATGAAATATAAACAGAAGGCCAGTTGTAAATATCCTACCTGGAGCCCATCTACCTCCTGCCTCAAAGTTGAATAGTGAGAGTGTTTTTTTCATTACCCTGCTTTATTTTTATTATTTTTATTCATTTCTTTTAACACACACACATTTAAAAAAAATAGAACAATAGGTGAATGTCTGAATTATTACATTCTGTAACAAAATTGGTTTTATTCTTTAATTTGATTCAAAAATCTGAAAGTTAGATAACTGCATATGAACAGTAATCTATTTAATTTGTATGTAACAAGTTTGGGAGAAATGCAGATAAGTTATCTTAAAATAAAAGATGAGGGCTTTGCTGGTGGCGTAGTGGTTAACAACCCACTTATCAATGCAGGGGACATGGGTTCAAGCCCTGGTCTGGCAAGATCCCATATGCCATGGAGCAACTAAGACCAAGCACTACAACTACTGAGCCTGCGCTCTAGAGCCCATGAGCCACAACTACTGAGCCCACATGCCTAGAGCCCATGCTCCATAACAAGAGAAGCCACCACAATAAGAAGCCCCTGCTGCACAATGAAGAGTGGCCCCCACTCGCTGCAACTAGAGAAAGCCCATGCACAGCAACAAAAGACCCAACACAGCCAAAAATAAAAATAAGATAAAATAAATAAAAATAAAAAAATAAAAGATGAAAGAGATTCCGTATTTGAAACATTTGTCACATTAGCTGACACACAGTGTATACTCCTTAAATATTAAAAAACAAATAGAAAGCAAAAACTTTATTTATATACATTAAGGCAGAGTCTTCAGATGCCAATATTTGTGTAGAACTCAATTTTATCCTAAATAAAAATCAAATAAACTCTATAATGTAAGCAGTGCCATGGCAAATTCTTACCATCAATTTTATTGAATTGTATTGCCAAAATTGGGTTGAGACAATAGATATTTTTTGATAGAAAATGTCACATATTATAGACTGATGCTTACATCTTACTTAATGCTAACATCTTAGCTTAAATGCTTAAGGGAAAGCAAACTAAATAGTACATCACAATGGAAAATAGAAAATATTTGAAATAAGTATAATATAAATATAGCACATCAAAACTTGTAGAGTCTAAATAGCA
This sequence comes from Delphinus delphis, assembly GCF_949987515.2. Lineage (NCBI taxonomy): Eukaryota > Metazoa > Chordata > Mammalia > Artiodactyla > Delphinidae > Delphinus > Delphinus delphis. The sequence goes on from NC_082695.1 coordinate 59,742,680, forward strand.
TCATTTAGAAATGTTTTACACTTACATTTATAAGGGAGCAAAATTTGATACCCAAAAGTGTATCCTTTTGGCATGAGGATTAGTTTAGGCTGATTAATTTTAAGAAACAGGAGACCCAGGAAGTCTTTTTTTTAATCTCCTCCTTAACTACTTAAAATAATTTTGGTAAAGGGCTTGGTCCAGCAAGAGCACTATCACCACAGATATCTATAAAAAATATGGACTTGGTGTGGTAGGATAATTCAGTGGGGTCTAGAGATCAGACTCTGTTGCTTTGTGTCTTATTGTCTTTGCCTGGCACAGCAAACAATTTGCTTACCAAACATTTGTTATTTCATCTCCATATGAATCGCCTTCCTCTTCTGTGAAGTCCCAAGCCCCTACCCCTTTCTCCTTCTCTCAGATCGTATATAAACTTCAATTTTCTAACTTGTTCTTGAGTCTCATTTTTCTAATGGTACCCCCATATGCATGTAACAAATTTAATTTATTCCTGTTAATTTGTCTCTTGTCAATTTAATTATTAGGCTAGCCATAACCTAGAAAGGGTAGAGGAAAATTATTTCCTTCTCCAACATACTAAATGGTTTATATTTGAAAAAAAGAAACCAACATTTAATAAGCTAAATATCCAATTTGAGATATTTAAAAGAACAACTGTAAATAAAAGGGCTTAAAACAGAGAAAGTAATAAATAAACTGCTATTGAAATTACAATGGAGAGTCAACAAAATCAAAAGCAAACTTTTTTTGAAAAATCTACTGAAATAGATATAATTGACCGACAAAATTTACCAAAAATTTAGAAAAAATGATAATATGAAATAGTGAAACAGAGTTCTTTAAAAATATACAAAAATATGAATTTGAAAATGTAAATTAAGTAGAAAATTTCCTTTTAAATATAACCTATGAAATTTTGGAAAAGTAGAAGTGTAAAACGCATCACAGTCTTATAACCATTAAAGATTTGAATCACTTGTGAAAAGTTAATCAGCATCAATATATAAAAGACTCAAAGTAATTTGCAGATGGTTCTACCTCATAATTATGAAGTAATCCCAATATTATATAAGCTCTTCCAGAAAATACAGAGACTGTCTTGTATCTCATGTTCTCAAGAATTAGATGCTTGACTAAATAAAATCAGCAGAACAAACTGTGTAACTAAATTTGTAATATTATTATCCTCCCAGGTAGTCTGCAGTGAGAGAATTCCAGGCTGGAACAGGCATCTCATAAAAGAAGGTTGTGCTTCCATGTGCTCCTCAGATTATAACCTGGGCACTAAATCTTCCACCTCTGACTAATACAATCTGGTGTCATTGTCATCCTAAAAACATTTCAGAAATTGATTAGCTTTTGCTAACAGAAAAGATGCCAATACGTAATGGCTAAAAACAAGTAAAATGTACATCTAAAGGAACTAGAAAAAGAGGAACAAGTAAGCCCAAATGTAGAAGAAGAAAGGAAATAATAAAGATCAGAGCAGAAATAAATAAGAGACTAAAACACAACAGAAAATATTAATAAAACTTAGAGAATTTATTTAGAAATATAAACAAATCAACAAAGCTTTAACCAGATTCATCAAGATAAAAAGAGAGAGGACCAAATAATTACAATCAAAAATGAAAAAGAAGTTACAGCTGATACCAAAAAGGATCATAAGAGACTACTACAAACAATTATGCAACACACTGGACAACCTAGAAGAAATAGGTAAAGTCTTAGAAACATACAATTTTCAAAGACTGAATCATGAAGAAATAGAAAATCTGAATTGACCAATTACTAGTAAGAAAATTAAAACGGTAATAAAAAATCTCCCAACAAACAAAAGCTTAGGACCATACAGCTTCACTGGCAAATTCAAAAAAAAAAAAAAAGAATCTAAAAATGATTTAATACCTATCCTTCTCAAACTCTTCTTAAAAATTGAAGAGGAGGGAAGCCTAAACATATTTTATGAAGTCAGCATTACTCTGATACCAAAACCAAACAAGAATATCACTAAAAAAGAATATTACAGGACAATATAACTGATGAACATAGATGCAAAAACCCTCAACAAAATATTAGGAAACAGAATCCAAATACAAATTAAAATAATCATATAACACAATCAAGTCAGATTTACTCCTGGGATGTAAGGATAATTCAAAAATATCAAATCAATCAATGTTATACACTATACTAATAAAAATGAAGGATACAATTTATATAATCATCTCAATAGATGGAGGAGAAGCATTTGACAAAATTCAACATTCATTTATGATAAAACTCTCAACAAAGTATAGAGGAAATATACATCAACATAATAAAGGCCATATGTAACAAACTCACAGCTAACATCATGCTTAGTGGTATAAAGCTGAAAGCTTTTCCTCCAAGGTGAGGAACAAGACAAAGATGCCTATTCTTGCCACTTTTATTCAACATACTGTTGGAAGTTTTAATCACAGCAAATAGACAAGGAGAAGAGGTAAAAGGCATCCAAATCAAAAATGAAGAAGCAAAACTGTCACTATCTGCAGATGGCATGATACTATATACAGAAAACCCTAAAGACTCTACCGACAAACTGTTAGGACTAATAAATGAACTCAGTAAAGTCTCAGGATACAAAATCAATATACAGAAATCTGTGGTATTTCTATACACTAATAAGAAACTATCAGACAGAAGAACAAGCCAAGTGTCCATTGGTGGATGAATTGGTAAAGAAGAGGTGATATACCCACACAAAGGAATATTACTCAGCTATAAAAAAGAATGAAATTCTGCCATCTGTCACAAGATGAATGGACCTTGAAGGTTTTATTCTAAGTGAAATAAGTCAGACAGAGAAAGAAAAATACTATATAATATCTCTAATATGTGGAATCTAAAAAAAAAAAACTACAAAAACTAACAAACTAAATAAAACAAAAAACAAACTCATAGATACAGAGAGAAGATTAGTGGTTATCAGAGGGAAAGGGAGTTGGGGGTTGAGCAAGATGGGTAAAGTTGGTCAACGAGGTGATGGTGATGGATGGTAACGAGGCTTGTGGCTGTGATCAACTTGTAGGATATACAAATGTCACATTATAATAATGTACACTTGAAACTAATATAATTTTTAAAATGCTTATTACAGGATTCTTGCCTTTGATAATTTTACAATATAATGGGAAAATCAACCTTAACAAACTTAAATATTAAACTCTCATATGTTTGACACTCAGACCTGCTGTATTACTGATTCCTGCTTTCTTAAAAACATGTCATGAAAAAATTTTAAGTTTCTTGTATAGGCCCATTTGTCATGTTTGTTTCTAGAAACAAAGAAAATTTTAATATAGTTTACTTCTCATTAAAGAAGAAATATTTAAAGTCTTATTTTTGAATTGATAATAAAGGCTAAAATTTAAAAATGGTTAGGCTTACTGTTTGGCTTGTTGTAGGCAAAAGCAAACACATTTTAAAAAAGGCAAGAAAACAAAGGAAAGTTTCAATAATCTTTAAAATTTCAAATAAGTTTGGAGAGATGTATGTACTTCGATTTCCATCAGCCATGACATTATTTCACTGTAGGTTGATGTATGTTTTAATTGATTTGTGATATGAACAACTTCTGCATCTTTGTAAACAACATCTATGTCTTAAATTTACAAAAATGAGTCACATAAATAAATATTTTGTGTCCAAACAAGCAGTATTATCTTTCATGATACTGTGTGTAGAATGCGTGCCTTTTTTGGTTTGAGTCAGCTCAGCTAAAGGGAATGGTCCAGATAGCCTCCCTCTCATGTCAGCTGGCAGGCTGGTTGAGCTGCAGAACCTCAGCTGGGTTTTCTTCTCTCGGCTCTACATAATCTCTTCTCTTGCAGGAAGCTTGCTCTGCTTTGACACATGGTAGTCTCTTGGTTCCAAAAAACAGAAAAAGACTGATAAAGACTTCTTGTGAAAAAATTTTCAACTCTTATTGGCCAAAACAACTTGCAAATCCACTCCAGATTCAGTGTGGGAGGGCACTACCAAAGGGCACTTGTAGGGGGAGAAGAATTTATGTAAAATATTTATACCAGTAGCAAAACAGATAATATTATTGATTTAAGATTTTTAGTTGGGCTGGTGTACTGAATAAAAATCCAATCTCCAGCCAAGAGTGTTCTGTACATAGTCAAAGTTGGGCATGTTGATATTATACCATCTATTTCAATTTAATTCAATCAGTTCACTAACGTTCTCTATGTGCTCTGATACATACAAGAAAAGGTTAAATATGTTTATGGTACTCACTGCACCTGAAATTCAGTTGGGAGAAGACACCACCATTTGAAAAATTAAAAAATCTCATAAGTCATTCATTGTGCAGCCAGCTTAAAGGAAGAGACCACAGATTCAACAAAAACTCACAGGAAGGGAAGCGGTCTTAGGCATTAAGGTGAATGGACAGAAAATACTTGTTTAAAGAGGTGGCACTTGAGCCTGGAAGAATAAGTAGAATTTTTCTAGAGAAGTGAGAAATCAAAGGCTTGCCTGGTGAAAAGATCAAAAAAGTAAAAGTTGTGAAAGTGGGAATGATCTTGTCATGAGCTGGGGATTTTTAGTAAACTGCTCTGACATACAATGAAGAGGTGAGTGGGAGCACAACCGGTTTGTGTTGGGTTATAGAAGACCAGGCTCTCTAGTGTCTGGGAATATCAGCTACACTAGAATTGATGCTATAGGTCAGAACCTAACCACTGCTCCTCTTCCCTAGGTTTTTGTTTAACCAAGGCATCAAGGAACTAAGAAGTTTGAAGATGTAGGTAGTAACAGAGTTGTGTAAAAGAGTTTACTTCTAGTTAGGTGATACTTAGCAGAATCTAAGCTACATGAATTCTTTGCCACATCTCACAGAGTGCTAGATTGTGAGATGATGTATGCAAAACAGATGTTTTACACAAATCATGTTCTATATTGCTATAATACTTCTGCTCGCACATTCTGTGCAGGGATACCCCTCTGTGAAACTTCTCCTGTTTACTGGCTGCTGTTTGGAGAGATGTCCATCTTAGGGCCAATGAGGTATACCTAGAAGGTCATATCAAGGAGAAAAAAAATGTGATGCTTACTCTACAGGGCCCCTTAATTAGGACTATGGTTTGTGAAGTTGACACTCAAAATGGACTCAGGTGTGACAGCAGACAAAACCATAGGACATGCTCACAACAAAAGTCATTATGGAAGATAATGTCAAAGTTGAGGAGATGATAACCACCTTAAAATGTAGTAAATAGCACAAAGAAGATGAGTAATGAAAATATGCCGTTAGACTTGATAATTAGGAAAGCAGCATGAATTTGTGATAACACAGCTTATGATAGTCATGGAGGACTGTATGTAATAGTGAGGATTTGAATAAAGTATATAAAGTGATTAGTGTTTCCTCAGAAAGAGGTGAGAACATTTTTGATTGGGGAATAGTGTAAGCAAAAATCCTGAGAAATGGATTAGAAAGACTGAAGAGACGGAGAAGATAAAAGAGGTGGTAGAGGAGGAAATAAATTCAAATCTTATAATCAAGTTAGTTAATATTAATAAGTCTTTAGTGAAGAATGAAAATATTTGAATATCAAGAAAGATCATAATTAAGAAAGCATGATATTTTTTCTTAAAAATGTATGAAGTTAGTCAAAATGTCCAACTAAGCAGGATAAATATCTATAAAATGTTACTTTCTGTTATAAGCATTTTGTTTCACATCACTGCCCTCTTATGTTCTGATTTTAGTTGAATGAATATTTAGAGATAAATGTCATTTACAATTATTCTAGCCTGCTCTTTTGGCTGCACTCAGAAGCAGACCGCCGTGATGGGCCGCGTGATCCCTGGGCAGAGAAAGGGTGCCGGCTCCGTGTTTCACGTGTGTGTGAACCACAAAAAGGGCATCACATGTCTGCAAGCTGTGGACTTTGCCGAGTGACACGGCTACATCAAGGACATCGTGAAGGACATCATCCGTTACCCGGGTTGCTGTGTGCCCCTTGCCAAGGTGGTCTTCCAGGATCCGTACAGTTTTAAGAAGCGGATGGAGCTGTTCATTGCTGCCGAAGGCATCCACACTGGCCAGTTCTTGTACTATGGCAAGAACGCCCAGCTCAACATCGGCAATATGCTGCTGGTGGGCACCATGCCCGAAGGCACCATCGTATATTGTCTGGAGGAGAAGCCTGGTGACCGGGGCATGCTGGCCAGAGCCTCTGGGAACTATGCAATTGTCATCTCCCACAACCCTGAGACAAAGAAGACCAGAGTGAAACTGCCCTTGGGCTCCAAGAAGGTCATCTCCTCCATCAACAGAGCTGTTGTCAGTGTGGTGGCTGGAGGTGGCCACATTGACAAGCCCATTCTGAAGGCGAGCTCTGCCTACCACAAGTATAAGGCAAAGAAGAATTGTTGGCCATGCATATGGGGTGTGGCCATGAACCCTGTTGAGCATCCCTTCAGAGGTGGCAACAACCAGCACATTGGCAAACCCTCTACCATCTGCAGAGATGCCCCTGCTGGCTGGAAAGTGGGTCTCATTTTTGCCTCCTGGACTGGGTGTCTCTGGGGAACCCAGACTGTGCAGGAGAAAGAGAATTAGGGCTGGGGGCTCAATAAAGCTTGTCTTTTTCACACACACGCAAAAATTATTCTAGCCTGTTTTTACTTGTTCTTATGCAGCTTTTGTAAGGAACACCTTTATTCCATTTGAAACTGTCAAACTTTCAGTCATGGAAGCAATTTGAAATCCTAGAATTTGATGATATCATCCCATCAAACCCTCTGTCTTCTCAGAAGAACAAAATCTAACCTTCCCAGAGTAACAAGGCTCAAAACAGTATTCTGAGATATTCTTATTTCCCCATCTCTAAAGCTAACAAACAACACCTTATTGTTCACATAATCAGGAATTGCAGTTTTTTCTTGCTTTATTAAAGCAATTCAACCATCTCAGTTTATTCTTAGTCTCCTCTATAGAAGAAAAAAGTTATTTGGACAAAAATTTAGTGGCCTTTCTCCTCCTTTTCTAGTCCACAGGCATTCAAAATACCTGAATATTTAAAAGTTTGAAACCAAGTTGAAGAGGAAACTTGGTATTTTTTTAGCTTCTTTTGTATTTTGCCATTTATTTACAGAATGAATTATTGGACTTAAATTGTCTTCCCCTTTTCCAGCTTTTTTTTTTTTCTTTGTGGTACGTGGGCCTCTCACTGCTGTGGCCTCTCCCATTGCAGAGCACATGCTCCAGATGCACAGGCTCAGCGGCCACGGCTCACGGGCCCAGCCCCTCCGCGGCACGTGGGATCTTCCCGGACCAGGGCACGAACCCGTGTCCCCTGCATCGGCAAGCGGACTCTCAACCACTGCTCCACCAGGGAAGCCCCAGCTTTTTTTTAAACATCTTTATTGGAATATAATTTACTTAAAATGGTGTGTTAGCTTCTGCTGTATAACAAAGTGAAATAGACATACAGATACATATATCCCCCTATCTCCTCCCTCTTTCTTCTCCCTCCCAACCTCCCTATCCCACCCCTCTAGGTGGACACAAAGCACGGAGCTGATCTCCCTGTGCTATGTGGCTGCTTCCTATCAGCTATTTATTTTACATTTGGTGATGTATATATGTCCATGCCACTCTCTCACTTTGTCCCAGTTTACACTTACCCTTCCCCGTGTCCTCAAGTCCATTCTCTACATCTTCATCTTTATTCCTATCCTGCCCCTAGGTTCTTCAGAAGCATTTTTTTTAATATTCCATATGTATGTGTTAGCATACATATTTGTTTTTCTCTTTCTGACTTAATTCACTCTGTATGACAGTCTCTAGGTCCATCCACCTCACTACAAATAACTCAATTTCATTTCTTTTTATGGCTGAGTAATGTTCCATTGTATATATGTGCCACATCCTCTTTATCCATTCATCTGTTGATGGACACTTACGTTGCTTCCATGTCATGTCTATTGTAATTAGTGTTGCAATGAACATTGTGGTACAGGACTCTTTTTGAATTATGGTTTTCTCAGGGTATATGCCCAGTAGTGGGATTTCTGGGTTGTATGATAGTTCTATTTTTAGTTTTTTAAGGAACCTCCATACTGTTCTCTATAGTGGCTGTACCAATTTACATTCCCACCCACAGTGCAAGAGGGTTCCCTTTTCTCCACACCCTCTCAAGCATTTTTTGTTTGTAGATTTTTTGATGATGGCCATTCTGACCAGTTTGTGGTGATACCTCATTGTAGTTTTGATTTGCATTTCTCTAATGATTAGTGATGTTGAGCGTCTTTTCATGTGTTAGTTGGCAATCTGTATATCTTTGGAGAAATGTCTATTTAGGTCTTCTACCCATTTTTGGATTGGGGTTTTTTTAATTGATATTGAGCTGTATGAGCTTCAGCAAATTCAATTTTAATCCAACTTGTAGTGTGACTTCAAAAAAAGCTAAATAAATTTATATAAATTTAGTTTACATTAGAGTAAGTGTAAAAGTGGCTAGAATAAGTGATAAAAAAAAGTGTTGCTTTTTTCTACATATGAGTAATAAATTCAATTTTTAGTGCCGTGGTTTATAAGCATAATGGTCATGGAAAATTACAAAGATGTTAAAAGACTGGAAAAGATGCCATAAATGAAATAATGAGGTCAGTGGAGATCAAGATGGCAGATTAGAAGGGTATGGTGCTCACCTTTCCCCACAAATATATTTTAAAAAAATACATCTACGTGTGAAACAATTCTCACAGAATACCTACTGAACACTGGCAGATCTCATATAACAAAAACTGCCAGAAAGATCACCACACAACTGCATAGGATGAAAGAAAGGAAAGGAATTGAGACTGGACTTGTGACCCTGGGAGTAAGCTTGAAAGAGGAAAGGTTCCTTCAACCTGGGAACACCTCTCATTGGCTGCGAGATCAGCTGGGACAGATAGGGAGACTCAGAGGCTCAGAGAAGAGTGCAACAGGTGGCCTGTGGCAGACAGGACAGAGAAACCAGCACAGATCATCCTGGCCTCCTTGCTGCATTCCCCATCTTGAGACATATGCTTGCTGGAGATGCATGCAGCAAGTGGGTGATGAAACTCAGGGGACATACCTGGGGAAAGGATTGAGGTTGGCTGTGCAGAGGGAAACAGAAGGGTGTGGTCTGGGCCATAACTGGGGATATGGGCAGGACAGAGTCCAGGTTTGCCATGGGTGTCCCATTGTCAACACATGCACAAATGTGTGTGTGTGGGGGGGGGGGGGGTTGTGGCCCATCCATAGCAGCCTCATTCTTGGTGTGCTAATAGCAGGTGCACCTCTGCTTCTATGAGATCTGGAAGCATGAAAGCACCTGCTTGTTGCCCAAATGCAGAGGCAGGGTTGAAATCTGAGTTGATTCCCAGCTGCTGTGCAACTTCAATGGATTTACACCCCTGGAAGCTTTTTGACCAAAAAGGCTGCAGTACATCTGAGAGGATTACTGGCATTCCTGTGGCCAGAGCAGGTCTGATATCAGCAGTGGTGGGCTTTGTGGATGCATGGATACAGAGGCAGGGCTGGTGTCTGCACTCCCATGGTGGACCCAGGTGTGCAACCTCTGTGGGTCCAGTGCCAGTCTTTGGCAAATTTGTGATGGTGGTTTTGTGAACACAGTGCCTGAGGGAAATCCAGAGATGTGCCAGTGTTCCCACAGCTGAGGTAGGGTTGAGGGCAGTGCCAACAACAGTGTATTTTGTAAGCATGTACAATGGGTGACAGGTGTCAGAGACTGCACTTCTTGGTGGACAGCCCCTGAAGAGGAATACTCAGTGCCTCCTTTCCTCCAATCCTGGAGTAAGATTGCTCCAGTTCTGCTACTTCACTGTATATAACCTGATTTGGGGGTTTCTATTCCATAAATTTGTGAGCAGAACTTGCTCCCAACAAGGCTGTTACAACCACAGAAGCAAAAAGGAGGCCCTGCCCAACACCCAGTGCAAGCTCTGGTAACAATATCACCAATAACACCCCCAGTCAAGGGAAAAACAGTGAACACAACCTGAGGAAAGATGTGGTAGGCATCCATACAAAAACAGCCCCTCCTACCAAAATAGACTCATGCAGCCTACACAGCAACATTCCAACATAAAAAGAACCATTCAAGACAACAATAGATAACTATTTCTCCTAAATTCATAGAGTCAGAGAAGTATAAATGAAATGAAGAAGCAGAGGAACCCCTCCCAATGAAAATAACAAGAGAATTCCTCTGAAAGAACAAACAATGAAACAGACTTCTCTAGTCTACTAGAACCTGAGTTCAGAAAGGAAGTAATAAAAGTGCTGAAGGAATTTTAAAAAGGCTATTGATAGAAATGCAGATCACTGTAACAAGGAACTAGAAACTAAAAAGAGGAGCCAACAAGGTTGTCAATTCAATTGATGAGATAAATACTGCGTTAAAGGCAATAAACAACACACTAAGCAATGTAAAAGAATGAATAAGTGATTGGAAGACAGAATAATAGAAATCACCCATCGGAACAGCAGACACAAAGACAAATAAAAGAAAGCAATATACAAGACCTATAGGATAATCTAAAGCATGCCAATCTAAACATAATAGGGATCACAGAAAGAGAAGAAAGAGAAAAAGGGATTAAAAATGTATTTGAAGAAATTATAGCTGAAAACTTCTCAAACTTATAGAAGGAAACAGATATCCAGGCACAGGAAGCACAGAGGGTGCCAAACAAGATGAACACAAACAGACTTATATTAAGACACATTATAATTAAAATGGCAAAAGTTAGAGATAAAGAGAGGATTTTAAAGGCAGCAAGAGGAAAAAAAAAGAGTTAGTTACAAGGGAACCACCAAAAGGCTATCAGCTAATTTCACTACAGATATGTTGCAGGCCAGAAGGGAGTCATGAAATATATTCAATGTCCTGAAAGGGAAAAATCTGCAACCTAGGATTCTCTACACAGCAAGATTACCATTTAGAATAGAAAAAGAGATAAAGATTTTCTCAGATAAGAAAAACTAAAAGAATACAGCAATGCTAAACCTAACCTAAAAGAAATATTAAAAGGTCTTCTTTAAATAGAAAAGAAATAAGAATCTATAGGAAAGAGAAAAATCATAATAGGAAAAAAAATATATCAAAGGATTGAAGATCACTTGAATAAGCCTGTATATATATTTAAAAAATCAAAAGGAAATTGTGGAATAGATTATAAGTAAAAAGGATAAACATGAAGATGTAAAAGAGGACATCAAAATCATAAAATGTGGGGGTGGGGGTGAAAGAAAATGTAGATTTTTTTTCAGAATGTGTTTGAACTTATATGACTATCAGTCTAAAGCAAGTAGATATAGAACAGGCTAACTTACTTGAAAACCAGGGTAATCACAAATCAAAATCTTACTAGATTCCCCAAAACCAAACAAAAGGGAACTCAAGCATAATACAAAAGGAAACCATCAAACCACAAAAGAAAAACAAAAAGAAAAAGAGGTCCATCACTTAACTGCCCTGGAGCCCGAGGGGACGGTGGCCTGACTGAGGCTGCCGGCTATGGAGGGGCCCCACCAGCTGAAGCCATGACAGTCCTTGGGACCGCGGGTCAGTTCTTTCAACAAGTAACTTAAAGACAACATGGAAAAACAAGGAGGTTTGTGCCTGAGATCATGTTGATGTGAAACCAGGAATGGCCACCTTGTGCCAGAGTGAGTACAACTTGGAGGAGCTTCAAGATACCGGAAGAGTAACATGCGGAGATCACCTTCCTCCCCACAAATACATCAGAAATACATCTACATGTGGAACAACTCCTACAGAACACCTACTGAATGCTGGCATAAGACCTCATACCTCCCAAAAGGCAAGAAACTCCCCAAGAACCTGGGTAGGATAAAAGAAAAAACAAAAACAAAAGAGACAAAGAATAGGGACGGGACCTGCACCAGTGGGAGGGAGATGTGAAGGAGAAAAGGTTTCCACACACTAGGAAGATTCCATCACAGAGGATCAGTGCCGACCAGCACTCACCAGCCCGAGAGGCTTGTCTGCTCACCTGCCGGGACGGGCAGGGGCTGGGGACTGAGGCTTGGGTTTCGGAGGTAGGATTCCTGGGAAAGGACTGGGGTTGGCTGCGTGAACACAGCCTGAAGTGGGCTAGTGCACCACGGCTAGCTGGGAGAAGGTCCAGAAAATAGTCTGGAGCTGTCAAAGACACAAGAGACATTTTCTTGCCTCTTTGTTTCCTGGTGCATGAGGAGAGGAGATTAAGAGTGCTGCTTAAATGAGCTCCAGAGATGGATGTGAGCTGCGGCTATCAGCACAGACCCCACAGATGGGCATGGGATGCTAAGGCTGCTGCGGCAGCCACAAAGAAACCTGTGTGGAAGCACATGTCACTATCCACACCTACTCTCCTGGGAGCCTGTGCAGCCCACCACTACCAGAGTCCCGTGATCCAGGGACAACTTCCCAGGGAGAATGCATGGCATGCCTCAGGCTGGTGCAAGATCAGGACAGCCTCTGCCACTGTAGGCATGCCGTGCATCCGTACCCCTCCCTCCCCCTGGTCTGAGTGAGCCAGAGCATCCAAATCAGTTGCTCCTTTAACCCCATCCTGTATGAGCCAAGAACAGATGCCCTCAGGTGACCTACACACAGAGGGGGGTAAAAATCCAAAGCTGAAATCCAGGAGCTGTGCAAACAAAGAAGAGAAAGGGAAATTTCTCCCAGCATCCTCAGGAGCAGTGGATTAAATCTCCACAATCAACTTGATGTACCATGCCTCTGTGGAATACCTGAATAGACAACAAATTATCCCAGATTAAGGAGGAGGACATTGGGATCAACGATATGTATATATATATTTTTCCCCTTTTTATCTTTTTGTGAGTGTGTATGTGTATGCTTCTGGGTGTGATTTTGTCTGTATAGCTTTACTTTTACCATTTGTCCTGGGGTTCTCTCTGTCTGCTTTCTTTTTGTTTATTATTACTTAAAAATATTTTTTCTTAATAATTATTTTTTATTTTAAAAACTTTATTTTATTTTACTTTACTTTACTTTATTTTATTTTATCTTCTTTTTTCTTTCTTTCTTTCTTTTCCCCATTTTATTCTGAGCCATGTAGAAGACAGGCTCTTGGTGCTCCAGCCAGCCTCAGGGCTATGCCACTGAGGTGGGAGAGCCAAGTTCAGAACATGGGTACACAAGAGACCTCCCAGCTCCACGTAATATCAAATGGCAAAACTCTTCCAGAGATCTCCATCTCAAAGCCAAGACCAAACTCCACTCAATGATCAGCAAGATACAGTGCAGGACACCCTATGCCAAACAACTAGCAAGACAGGAACACAACCCCATCCATTAGCACAGAGGCTGCCTAAAATCATAATAAGGCCACAGACACCTCAATACACACCACCAGATGTGGACCTGCCCACCAGAAAGACAGGAGCCCGCCTCATCCACCAGAACACAGGCACTAGTCCCCTACACCAGGAAGCCTACATAACCCACTGAACCAACCTTAGCTACCGGGGACAGACACTAAAAACAACAGGAACTACGATCCTGCAGCCTGCAAAAAGGAGACCCCAAACACAGTAACTTAAGCAAAATGAGAAGACATAGAAACACATAAGAGATGAAGGAACAAGGCAAAAACCCATCAGACCTAACAAATGAAGAGGAAATAGACAGTCTACCTGAAAAAGGATTCAGAATAATGATAGTAAAGATGATCCAAAACCTTGGAAATAGAATGGACAAAATACAAGAAACATTTAACAAGGACATAGAAGAACTAGTGGGCAAACAAACAGTGATGAACAACACAATAAATGAAATTAAAAATTTCCTAGAAGGAATCAATAGCAGAATAACTCAGGCAGAAATACAGATAAGTGACCAGGAAGATAAAATAGTGGAAATAACAACTGCAGAGTCGAATAAAGGAAAAAGAATGAAAAGAATTGAGGACAGTCTCAGAGACCTCTGTGACAACAATAAATGCATGAACATTCGAATTATGGGGTCCCAGAAGAAGAAGAGAAAAAGAAAAGGACTGAGAAAGTATTTGAAGAGATTATAGTTGAAAAATTCCCGAATATGGAAAAGGAAGTAGTTAAACAAGTGCAGGAAGCACAGAGAGTCCCATAAGGATAAATCCAAGGAGAAACATACCAATACACATATTAATCAACTATCAAAAATTAAATACAAAGAACAAATATTAAAAGCAGCAGGGGAAAATAAAAACAAGTAACACATAACGGAAAACCCATCAGGTTAACAGCTTATCTCTCAGCAGATACTTTGTAAGCCAGAAGGGAGTGGCAGGACATATTTAAAGTGATTAAAGAGAAAATCCTACAACCAAGATTACTCTATCCAGCAAGGATCTCATTCAGATTTGATGGAGAAATTAAAAGCTTTACAGACAAGCAAAAGCTAAGAGAACTCAGCACCACCAAACCAGTTTTACAACAAATGCTAAAGGAACATCTCTGGACAGGAAACAAAAGAGAAAGAAAAGACCTACAATATTAAACTAAAAACAATTAAGGAAATGGTATTAGGAACATACATACTGATAATTACCTTAAATGTAAATGGATTAAATGCTCCAACCAAAAAACATAGACTGGTTGAATGGATACAAAAATAAGACCCGTATATATGCGGTCTACAAGGGAACCACTTCAGACCTAGCGACACATACAGACGGTAAGTGAGGGGATGGAAAAAGATATTGCATGCAAATGCAAATCAAAAAAATGCTGGAGTAGCAATTCTCATATCAGACAAAATAGACTTTAAAACAAAGACAGTTACAAGAGATAAAAAAGGACACTACATAATGATCAAGGGATCAATCCAAGAAGATTTAACAGTTATAAATATTTATGCACACAACATAGGAGCAGCTCAATACATAAGGCAAATACTAACAGCCATGAAAGGGGAAATCGACAGCAACACAATCATAGTAGGGAACTTTAACACCCCAGTTTCACCAATGGACAGATAATCCAAAATGAAAATAAATAAGGAAACAGAAGCTTTAAGTTATACATTAAACAAGATGGACTTAATTGATATTTATAGGACATTCCACCCCCAAAACAACAGAATACACATTCTTCTCAAGTGCTCATGGAACAATCTCCATCATAGATCATATCTTGGGTCACAAAACAAGCCTTGGTAAATTTAAGAAAATTGAAATCATATACAGTATCTATTCTGACCACAATGCTATGAGACTAAATATCAATTACAGGAAAAAATTTGTAAGAATACAAACACATGGAGGCTAAACAACACACTACATAACAACCAAGCGATCACTGAAGAAATCAGAAGAAATCAAAAAAATACCTAAAAACAAGTGACAATGAAAGCACAACGACCCAAAACCTATGAGATGCAACAAAAGCAGTTCTAAGGGAGAAGTTTATAGCAATACAAGCCCATCTTAAGAAACAGGAAACATCACGAATAAACAACCTAACCTTGCACCTAAAGCAATTAGAGAAAGAAGAAGAAAAAAACCGCAAAGTTAGCAGAAGGAAAGAAATCATAAAAATCAGATCAGAAATAAATGAAAAACAAATGAGGGAAAAGATAGCAAAGATCAATAACACTTAAAGCTGGTTCTTTGAGAAGATAAACCAGGTTGATAAACCATTAGCCAGACTCACCAAGAGAAAAGGGGAGAAGACTCCAATCAATAGAATTAGAAATGAAAAAGGAGAAGTAACAACTGACACTGTAGAAATACAAAAGATCATGAGAGATTACTACAAGCAACTCTATGCCAATAAAATGGACAACTTTGAAGAAATGGACAAATTCTTAGAAATACGCAACCTTCTGAGACTGAACCAGGAAGAAATAGAAAATACAAAAAGACCAGTCACAAGCACTGTAATTGAAACTGTGATTAAAAATCTTCCAACAAACAAAAGTCCAGGACCAGATGGCTTCAAGGGCGAATTCTATCAAACTTTTAGAGAGGAGCTAACACCTATCCTCTCAAACACTTCCAAAATATAGCAGAAGGAGGAACACTCCCAACTCATTCTATGAGAACACCATCACTTTGATACCCAAACCATACACAGATGTCACAAAGAAAGAACTACAGGCCAATATCACTGATGAACATAGATGCAAAAATCCTCAACAAAATACTAGCAAACAGAATCAAACAGCACATTAAAAGGATCATACATCATGATCAAGTGGGGTTTATCCCAGGAATGCAAGGATTCTTCAGTATATGCAAATCAATCAATGTGATACACCATATTAACAAATTGAAGGAGAAAATCCATATGATCATCTCAATAGATGCAGAGAAAGCTTTTGACAATATTCAACACCAATGTATGACAAAAACCCTCTGGAAAGTAGGCATAGAGTGAAATTTCCTCAACATATTACAGGCCATATATGACAAACCCACAGCCAACATCATCCTCAAAGGTGAAAACCTGAAACCATTTCCACTAAGATCAGGAATAAGACAAGTTTGCCCACTCTCACCACTATTATTCAACATAGTTTTGGAAGTCTTAGCCAACAAAATCAGAGAAGAAAAAGAAATAAAAGGAATCCAAAATGGAAAAGAAGTAAAGTTGTCACTGTTTGCAGATGACATGATAATATACATAGAGAATCCTAAAGATGCTACCAGAAAACTACTATAGCTAATCAATGAATTTGGTAAAATAGCAGGATACAAAATTAATGCACAGAAATCTCTGGCATTCCCAAACACTAATGATGAAAAATCTGAAAGTAAAATTAAGAAAACAGTCCCATTTACCATTGCAACAAGAAGAATAAAATATCTAGGAATAAACCTACCTAAGGAGACAAAAGAACTGTAGGCAGAAAATTGTAAGACACTGATGAAAGAAACTAAAGATGATACAAATAGATGGAGAGATATACCATGTTCTTGGATTGGAAGAATCAACATTGTGAAAATGACTCTACTACCTAAAGCAATCTACAGATTCAATGCAATCCCTATCAAACTACCACTGGCATTTTTAACAGAACTAGAACAAAATATTTCACAATTTGTATGGAAACACGACAGACCCTGAATAGCAAAAGCAATCTTGAGAAAGAAAAATGGAGCTGGAGGAATCAGGGTTCCTGACTTCAGACTATACTACAAAGTGGCAGTTATCAAGACAGTATGGTACTGGCACAAAAACAGACATATAGATCAATGGAACAGGATAGAAAGCCAAGAGATAAACCCATGCACATATGGTCACCTTATCTTTGATAAAGGAGGCAAGAATATACATTGGAAAAAAAAAGAGGCCTTCAATAAGTGGTGCTCGGAAAACTGGACAGCTACATGTAAAAGAATGAAATTAGAACACTGCCGAACACCTTACACAAAAATAAGCTCAAAATGGATTAAAGACCTAAATATAAGGCCAGACACCATCAAACTCTTAGAGGAAAATATAGGCAGAACACTCTATGACATAAATCACAGCAAGATCCTTTCTGACCCACCTCCTAGAGAAATGGAAATAGAAACAAAAATAAGCAAATGGGACCTAATGAAACTTAAAAGCTTTTTAACAGCAAAGGAGACCATGAACAAGACAAAAAGACAACCCTCAGAATGGGAGAAAATGTTTGCAAATGAAGCAACAAACAAAGGATTAATCTCCAACTCATAAAAGCAACTCATGTAGCTCAATATCAAAAAAAACAAACAACCTAATACAAAAATGGGCAGAAGACCTAAATAGATATTTCTCCAAAGAAGATACACAGATTGCCAACAGACACATGAAATAATGCTCAACATCATTAATTATTAGAGAAATCCAAATGAAAACTACAATGAGATGTCATTTCACACCAGTCAGAATGGCCATCATCAAAATATCTACAAGCAATAAATGCTGGAGAGGGTGTGGGAAAAGGGAACCCTTTTGCACTGTTGGTGGGAATGTAAATTGGTACAGCCACTATGGAGAACAGTATGGGGGTTCCTTAAAAAAACTAAAAATAGACCTATCATACTACCCAGCCATGCCACTACTAGGCATATACCCTGAGAAAACCACAATTCAAAGGAGTCTTGTACTAAAATATCCATTGCAGTTCCATTTACAATAGACAGGACATGGAAGCAACATAAGTGTCCATCAACAGATGAATGGATAAAGAAGATATGGCACAAATATACAATGGAATATTACTTGCCATAAAAAGGAACAAAATTGAGTTATTTGTAGTGAGGTGGAAGGACCTAGAGTCTGTCATACAGAGTGAAGTAAGTCAGAAAGAGAAAAACAAATACCATATGCTAACACATATATATGGAGTCTAAAAAAAACAATTGTCATGAAGAACCTAGGGGCAAGATGGGAATAAAAACCCACACCTACTAAAGAATGGACTTGAGGATATGGGGAGGGGGATGTGTAAGCTGGGACAAATGAGAGAGTGTCATGGACATATATACACTACCACATGTAAAATATATAGCTAGTTGGAAGCAGCTGCATAGCACAGGGAGATCAGCTCGGTGCTTTGTCACCACGTAGAAGGGTGGGATAGGGAGGGTGGGAAGGAGGGAGATGCAAGAGGGAAGACTTATGAGGACATATGTGTATATATATATATATATATATATATATATATATATATATATATATATATAAAACAGATTCACTTTGTTGTAAAGTAGAAACTGACACACCATTGTAAAGCATTTATACTCTAATAAAGATGTTAAAAAATAAATAAAATAAAAAGAAAGGAACAAGAAGGAATACCAAAATACTGGAACATAATATTTAAAATGACAATAAACACAAACATAAAAATAATTACCTTAAATGTCAAAGGACTAAATGCTCCAATCAAAAGACATAGAGTGACAGATTGGATAATAACACAAGAACCTACAATATGCTGCCTACAGTAGACCCACTTTAGGGTGAAGGACATATATAG
The DNA here is from genome assembly GCF_949987515.2 of Delphinus delphis. Classification (NCBI taxonomy): domain Eukaryota; kingdom Metazoa; phylum Chordata; class Mammalia; order Artiodactyla; family Delphinidae; genus Delphinus; species Delphinus delphis. Next base: position 59,761,705 of record NC_082695.1, read on the forward strand.
ATTGAAAGTGACATGATGGAAAAAGATATTTCATGAAAATGGAAATGACAGGGAAGAGAGGTGGCAGTACTCATATAAGATAAAATCGAATTTTAAATAAAGGCCATAAAGAAAGATAAATACACTATACAATGGTAAAAGGATCAATACAAGAAGAAGATATTATACTTATTAGCAATTGTGCACCTAATATAGGAGCAACTAAATACATAAAACAAATATTAACAGACATAAAGTATAAATTGACAGGAATACAATAACAGCAGGAGACTTTAAAATGCCACTGATATCAATGGACAGATCTTCCACACAGAAAATCAAAGCAACAGAGACCCTAAATGACACAATAAAACAATTGGCTTAATTGATATCTATAGGACACTACATCCAAAATACAGAATACATATTCTTTTCAAGTGTGCATGGAACATTCTCTAGTAGAGACAACATAGTAGGACACAAACAAGCCTCAACCAACTTAAGCAGATAGAAATTATTTCAAGCGTATTTTCTGACCACAATGGCATGAAAGTTGAAAGCATCCACAGAAAGAAAAATAAGGCAAAAAAAAAAAAAAAAGCCAACAACATGGATAGTAAAAAACATGTTATTAAAAAATTAATAGATCTGGGCTTCCCTGGTGATGCAGTGGTTGAGAGTCTGCCTGCTGATGCAGGGGACATGGGTTCGTGCCCCCGTCTGGAAAGATCCCACATGCCATGAAGCAGCTGGGACTGTGAGCCATGGCCACTGAGCCTGCGCGTCTGGAGCCTGTGCTCTGTAATGGGAGAGGCCACAACAGTGAGAGGCCCGCGTACCACACACACACACAAAATTAATAGGTCAACAATGAAATCAAAGACTAAATTTAAAAATACCTCAAGACAAATGATAATGAAAGCACAACCATACAATATCTATGGTATGCAGCAAAAGCAGTCTCAAGAGGGAAATTCATTGTGATATAAGCCTTCCTCATAAAATAAGAAAAACCTACAACCTAAAAATATTAGAAAAAGAAGAAAAAACAAAACCAAAAGTCAGTAGAAGGAAGGAAATAATAAAGATAGGAAACAAATAAAAAATTTAAAAAACCATAGAAAAAAATCAATAAAACCAAAGCTTGTTTTTGATAGGATAAGCAAGATCAACAAACCTCCAGCAGAGCTCACCAAGAAGAAAAGAGAGGACCCGAATAAACAAATAAGAATTAAAATAAGAAATAACTACTGACACTACAGAAATACAAAACATCATAAGACAATATTATGGACAATTATATGGCAAAAAATTGGACAACCTAGAAGAAATGGACAAGTTTCTAGAAATATACAGTCCACCAAACCTGAATCAAGAAGAAATAGATGTTCATTGAAGCTCTATTTACAATAGCCAGGAGATGGAAGCAACGTAAGTGTCCATCAACAGATGAATGGATAAAGAAGATATGGCATATATATGCAGTGGAATATTACTCAGCCATAAAAAGAAATGAAATTGAGTTATTTGTAGTGAGGTGGATGGACTTAGAGTCTGTCATACAGAGTGAATTAAGTCAGAAAGAGAAAAACAAATATGTATGCTAACACATATATATGGAATCTTAAAAAAAAAATGGTTCTGAAGAACCTAGGGGCAGGATAGGAATAAAGATGCAGATGTAGAGAATGGACTTGAGGACATGGGGAAGGGGAAGGGTAAGCTGGGATGAAGTGAGAGAGTGGCATGGACATATATACACTACCAAATGTAAAATAAATAACTAATGGGAAGCAGCCACATAGCACAGGGAGATCAGCTTGGTGCTTTGTGTCCACCTAGAGGGGTGGGATAGGGAGGGTGGAGGGAGGGAGATGCAAGAGGGAAGACATATGGAGACATATTTATATGTATAACTGATTCACTTTGTTATAAAGCAGAAACTAACACACCATTGTTAAGCCATTATACTCCAATAAAGATGTTTTTTAAAAAAGAAGCAAGGCAGAGATACACACACACACACACATACACACACACACACACACGCACACATGAAGAAGAAGAAGAAGAAGAAGAAGAAGAAGAAGAAGAAGAAGAAGAAGAAGAAGAAGAAGAAGAAGAAGAAGAAGGAGAAGGAGAAGGAGAAGGAGAAGGAGAAGGAGAAGGAGAAGGAGGACGAGAAGGAGAAGAAAGAGAAGAAGGAGAAGAAGGAGAAATAGATAATTTGAACAGACTGATCACTAGAAGTGAAAAAGAATCTGTAATAAATAAATAAATAAATAATAAATAAATAAATAAAACTCCCTGCAAACAAAACCCAGGATCAGATGCCTTCACTGGATAATTCTACCAAACATACGAAGAAGAACTTCTACCAATATTTCTCAAACTATTCCAAAAGTTTGAAGGGAAAGGATTACTCCCAAAGTCATTCTATGAAGCCACCATCATCCTGATACCAAAACTATACAAAGGCACTATGAAAAAAGAAAATTATAGGCCAATATTTTGATGAGTATAGATGCAAAAATCTTCAAGAAGATATAAGCAGGTCTTCCCTGGTGGCGCAGTAGTTGACAGTCCGCCTGCTGATGCAGGGGACACGGGTTCATGCCCCGGTCTGGGAAGATCCCACATGCCATGCAGTGGCTGGGACCGTGAGCCATGGCCACTGAGCCTGCCCGTCCAGAGCCTGTGCTCCACAACAGGAGAGGCCACAACAGTGAGAGGTCCGTGTACTGCAAAAAAAAAGATAAAAAAAGATATAAGCAAACCAAATCCAACAATACATAAAAAAGACTGTACACCATAATCAAGTTGGATTCATCCAGGGTCAGAAGGATGGTTCAACATATATAAATTAATTCATGTGATACACAGCATCAACAAAAGACAATAAACACATGATCACCTCAATAAATTCAGAAAAATCACTTGATAAAATTCAACATCCATTTATGATAAAAACTCTCACCAATTTGGTATAAAGGGAATGTATCTCAGCATAATAAAAGCCATTTATGATAAACCCACAGCCAACATAATACTTATGGGTGAGAAGCTTTAAGCTTTCTCATTAAAATCTCAAACAAGACAAGGATGTCCACTCTCACCACTTCTATTCAACATAATATAGGAAGTCCTCGCCACAGCAATCAGACAAAATAGCAGGATACAAGAGTAACATACATAAATTTGTTGCATGTCTTTACGCTAAAAGTGAAATATCAGAAAGCGAGTGTAAGAAAAATAAAATCTTTTAAAGTCGCATTTAAAATGCTTAGTAATAAACCTGGCAAATGAGGCAAAAGACTTATATGGTGATGATAAGAAGTATAAAACATTAATAAAGAAAATTGAAGATGATTCAAAGAAATGGAAAGATAACCCATGCTCTTGGATTGGAAGAATTAATATTGTTAAAGAGGCCATACTACCCAAAGCAATCTACAGATTTAATGTGATCCCTATCAAATTACCCATGACATTTTTCACAGAACTAGAATAAATAATCCTAAAATTTATAAGGAACCATAAACTACCTTTTTAAAAAAGACCATAAAAAGTCCAGAACAAAGCAGGAAGCGTAACCCTTCTGGACTTCAGACAATTCTACAAAGCTACTGTAATCAAAACAGTATGGTAGGGACACAAAACCAGATATATGGATTACCTGGACATAATAGAGAGCCCAGAAATAAACTCGCACGCTTATGATCAATTAATTTTGAATAAAGAAGGCAAGAGTATACAAAGACAGTCTCTTCAGCAAGTGGTTTTGGAAAAGTTGGACAGCCGTATGTAAATCAATGAAGGCAGAACATACCTTAATACCATATACAAAAAGAAACTCATAAAGACTTAAAGACTTAGTTATAAGACATGAAAATATAAAACTCCTAAAGGAGAACATAAGCAAAACCTTCTCTGACAACAATCGTACCAATGTTTTCTTATGTCATTCCCCTAAAGCAAACTAAATTAAAGCAAAAATAGAGAAATGTGACTTAATCAAATTTATAAGCTTTTGCACAGCAAATGAAACCAAAAACAAAATGAAAAGACAATGTATGAGATGGGAGAAAATATTTTAAATAATGCTACCAACAAGGGCTTAATTTCCAGAATATATAAATATCCCATATAGTTCATTAACAAAACAAAACAAACAAGCAAAATACCAAGCCAATCAAAAAATGAGCAGAAGACCTAAATAGACATTTCTTCAAATAAGACATACAGATGGCCAACAGGCAGATGAACAGATGCTCAACATTGCTAATTACTAGAGAAGTGTAAATGCGAAGTATCGCTCTGTGCCAGTAAGAATGGCCATCATCCAAATGTTCACTAATAATAAATGCTTTAGAGGGTGTGGAGAAAAGGGAACCCTCCTACACTGTTGGTGGGATCATAAATTGGTGTAGCCACTATGAAAAACAGTATGGTCATTCCTTAAAAAACTAAAAATAGAGTTAACATATGATCCAGCAATCTTCCTCCTGAGCATATATCCAGAGAAAACCATAATTTGAAAAGACACATGCCCCCCAATATTCAGAGCAGAACTGTTTACCGTAGCAAGACATGGAAGCAACCTAATTGTCCATTGAAAGATGAATGGATAAAGAAGATATGGTATATATATATATATATATATATATATATATATATATATATATATATATATATATATATATATATACAGTGAATATTACTCAGTCTTAAAAAAAAAGAAATAATGTCATTTTTAGCAACATAAATGGACCTAGAGATTATCATACTAAGTGAAGGCAAACAGAGAAAGACAAATATTATATGATACTACTTGTATTTGGAATCTTAAAAAATGATACAAATGAACTTATTTACAAAACAGAAAGAGACTCACAGACATAGAATACAAATTTATACTTACCAAAGGTAATGGTGGGGATGGATAAATTAGGAGCATAGGATTAGCAGATACAACCTAATACACATAAAACAGATATGCAACAAGTATTTACTCTATAGCACAGGGAACTATATTCAATACATTGTAATAAAATATAATGGAAAAGAATTCATATATACATATATATATATATATTCTTATTAATTGATTGGTTGATTTAAATACAACTGAATCACTTTATACCAGAAACGAACACATCATTGTAAACCAACTATACTTCAAGAAAAAATTTTTAGAAAGATACAATAAAAGGAATTAGGGAGCCTAGTCTTAAAAAAAAAATAAGGGAAATAGAAGCTTGAAAATATTTAAAGAAATTTTGTGTGAAAACAGGCAATGGAGAAGTTTAAATGGTAAGAAACAAGGTAGCAGAGTGTAACCACAAAGTGTGAGGTTATCTTTGTACTTAAATTCAAGATTAGAACCTAGACAAGTTTCAATAAATTGCTGTTGAATAAACATTTTTATAAATAAAGAGAAAAAATATTCAGAAGGAAGGAATCCTTAGTTTGTCATCCCTTGGAAGAGAACATGGACTGAGAAATAGACATGTTATAGAGAGCCATTGCTGACTTTTCAGAACATAGTTTTTATGGAGGTGAAATATAAATCAAATTAAAAGATGAGATGGCAATAAAGTTCTTATTTCAAAAAAAAATGATGAGATGGGATAAATTCTCAGAATTATTTTGAATCCTCAGTTAATATACTTTCAGAGTAAGCATAAGTGGCAAGCACAAGAAACATCAGGACACTGGAGGTAAATTTCTAGAGCATCAATAGGCAAAATGACAATGATCCCTTAGGCTTCCTGGGCATTCGATTTTAGGATGAGTCTCAGCTCTTACTCATCTAGACCCAAGCGAACAATCAACCACCTCTTTGAAAGCCTGGCTGTGAAGGGCATGGTTTCTGAGGAAGCTGATCTCAACTAAACTCAGCAGGTCCTCTGTAGCCTTCTACTTAAGTAGAGGCTACTTCAGGTGGGTTAGGGCAGAAATCTGTTTGGGATGAGAAGCTGGGTCTTATAAACTTATTTGAGGGCAAAAGAGGCCTGTTTGAAAATAAACAGTGTGTTATTCAGGTGGATCGTATGGGGTCAATAAAGTTTATGGGGGGAAAGGGAGCTGACATCCTCTTAATCCACTCCTTCATTCCAAAACTGACCCTATTCTTTATTCTAAACTCACTTACGCTTAGTGTTATTTTGGAAAGAATTTGATAATTTCCACAAAGCTATGAGTTATAGTTTACTAATACCTTGCATATTATTATTTTATTGAAATTTATATTAAATGCAATGTCTTCAAGCAACTGGTTATATTCATCAAATTTTGGGGAATGATTTAAGCCACAGAGAGATATTTTGGCATAGGGATTTTTTCCCAATCTCCAACACATTGTGCCATCTGCTTATTAAGAATCCTGGTGGAATATATATGTCTCTTTCAAGAGAAGCAAAATAAAATCTCATCTTGTGATACAAAATAATTTGATTTGGGAAATACGATTAAGGTTGAAAGAAGAAAAGTCTCTAAACTTCTGTGAAGACATGATGTTTTCCCAAACAAGTAACATAGTTATATTTCCAGGAATTTTATTTCCTGATCTGAAAAATAAATTTTCACTTTGAAATAAAATTTATGACTTTTAACTGATTTAGAAATAAAATCATTTTAACATGAATTTCCTTATCTGTGAGTGTCCTTAAGTGTGGGGAGCCTGACCCCTCAGTATTAGCTCGAAACAGCTGACCTCAGTTTAGCTCGAAACAGCTCCTTGGTGCTGCCAAAAATGTTCAGATAATACTTTGAAAAGGGTCTGTGAGTGAATAAAGTAAATGAGTTTTCCAGTGTCTTCAAAGAATAAACAACTTATTTATTTATTTATTCATTCATTTATTTATGTGGGAAGAAAATTAACCAGATAGTTCTCTGATCCGTACATATATCTTTAGTTCAAAAGAAATCCAGACAGACTACACAAAGCCATCTTTTGAATAAAATTATTAAGAAATCTCTCACATGCATTTTGCTTATCTCTTTCCTGTGACTCCATCCACCCAAGAAAATTAAGAGAGTACCCCCGACCCATTTCTGTCATTCCCCCCAGAACTCCCCCCGACACACACTGTTCCAATTCTGTCAGTGGCCCAAGCTCTAGATTTTTTTCAGCTTAAACTTTTAGTTTTATTTTCCTTCATTTTCACTTAGAAGAAGAAGAATAGTTAAATTGAGATTAATATTTATTTCTTATAATTAACTATTAGAACCCATTAGGCACAAGGATTTATAATTTAAGAAGTAAGTGAGATGATGAAAACTTCAGATACCAAAACAGAATGAAATGTTTGGAGTTGCAGAGATCACTTCTGTGTTCTTAAAATCAAATATGAGCAGTCATCTGTGTGTCAGGCCCAGTACATACAATAAGAGCTTGAAGAAGGGAGTGGATTTTCACTAGAAGAAACCAAGATGTTTATAGCTTTCTTTTATAAATTGTTTTCATTATTTGACACTGATTTTTAGATTACAGTTACAATGCCTTTTTCTGTTCCTTTCTATGCTATTATTGTGATAGCATGGTGTGACTTGCTTGTTCTACACCCCTGGCATCACTAAAGGATCTAATTCAAGTCAAACCTCACATATAAGTAGAATAGACAATAGCTAAGGACATCAAGAAAATGAGTGCTTCCCAAAATTCCCCTTCCAGTCTCCTTCAATCCTATTTTAGAAAATAAGACTTTTCATTCTACAAGCAAATATTAGACACAACATACTTAAAACACATGGAACTTTCATGAAGATAGTAATGCTCTATCTTAACTTCACAATGACAAAACACTGACCAAATGATTCTGGGAAGAATCAAAGAAGCAAGGAAGTGAAACAGCAGATTTAACTGAGAGATTAAAGACGCTAAATTTTACCTTCATTAAAATTATACATTTTCAAGGGTAAAAGTTGGGGTCAATACTGATTTTACTTCTGTAAACATTGGATACCAGCTTGCTTCATTCACACATTTTGACTGACATGACTGAACAAATGATATATATTTTTCTTATTGTTAAGTGAACTAAGAAAAATAGCTGACTTATAATATTACTCTTGAGTAAAACAATAATGTAGAAGAAACGTCAGTGTGTTTGGAATTTGGTCCTTGTATATTCAGTCATGTATTCTAATAAAAGTAACTTTAGTCAATTATTATTTATTTCTGATTTCATTATCTCTAAAAAATAGACAATACCCCAGCGCAATGAATGTATTTTCTTCTCTGACAAGATAGCTAAAAACCCAGAAATAGAGATCCTTTGTCCCCCTGTCAGTAAGAGATCAAATATAATGATGCAAGTTTTGAAAAACAATATTTATGCCTTTAAATTTGTGTACTGTGTTTAAGAAGAAAGTCAGATTAGCTGTTTATTAATCACAGCTTAAAGCACTATTGCTGGGGAAGAGCTTATGATTTTTATGAACAATGTAAACCATGAGGGAAAACAGCAATGTGTTACCTTAGATTCAGATTTTATCACATATAGTGACAATTCAATGTACCTGTATTTGCCAGTGAATCAATGTATAGACAGCTAGATGTAAAGACGAATATTAATCATTGAAAATGGGAAATGCCCGAAGGTATTGCAGCAAAAATAGAAATGATACTTTTCTGATAAACAAAGAAAACAAGGGAAGAGTGAACAGGCTAAAGAAGAAACATAACCTGGCCTGAAAGAGTTAATCACTCCTAGTTTTATTTTAACTGTTACTAATCTGTAGTGTCTGTAACTAGATTTGTACTTCACAAAGCTAACCCATCACTCTTTGACACTATGTGAATTACATCCTGCACCCCCTTGTAGCATTTGCATTTCAGAAACAAAAGGTCACAGGTCAACAACCCAGAGACAAATGGACACAATTACCAGGCTGCCTAATGTCAGCTGTGACTGTTTTGCAGTAATGCAGGAAGAATAGAAGACCTTCATTAATTTGAGCCTTATCACCTACCATAGACCACGAGCCCCAGCTATATAACCTCTCTCAATTCTCCAGGGAAGGGGGCACGGTTTGCAGGAGGTGCTAGCCCGCTGTGTTCCCTCCTTGCTTAGCAAAGAAGTAAAGCCATATTTTCTCTTTCCCCCTAAATTCTGTCTCCATATTTCTATTCAGCACCCGTGTACAGAAGCCAAGATTTTGGCAACAGTATTATACCAAATATTTAGTTGTGTCTTCCCAAATATGCTACAATATTGCAAGGTCAAATCTTCTCACTTTGTCAGCTGCCTTCCAAATCGTTACTGCAAAGGACCCCATGTGCTACATAGTTCCTTGTAAAAATCAACTCTTCTCTTCTGGAGATAGATATAAGTCATGGAGGAGCTGGCAAGGTAACAAATACAGTGCAGTTTCCTCATCCCAGCCACTTCTTTCCCCAGCCCCCAAGTACAAACCCACCCTTGCACTTTCCCCTTCACTTAGAAAGTGTATCTTTCTAAGATACACTCACCATTCTCTGAATTTTTAAGGATATGGAGCTCAAATATCTTTGGTCGTTTTGGTCCCATGAAATAGAAGACATAGTCAGCTCTCTTTAGCAAGAAATGAGGGAATATATTATTTTTAACAGTAATATGGGGAAAAAAGTCTCAAACAATACTTGGAATAAAAAACTGAAAAGGTATAAAGAACCCAAGTCATTTCTCTCAGTTCATCTGTCTGAATACTGGTTTTCATTAACTATATACAGAGAAAATAATTCCTATTCCTTAGTCTGTCATGAATGTTCATATACTCCATTTGATGTGAGAAATGGAATTTGAAGTCCAAATAGAACAATTCCAGGGATAGAAACTATGTGGTTGGCATGTGCAGAAGCTAATTTTTAAGACTTCTTTCTTATTATATACCAAATGAATTTTAGTGGTGATCATGAAATAAAATAAATAATATTAATGGAAAGAAGAATTGTGGCCAGTGAAAAACATTTCTATTGATCTATGTGTATATAATCTTGCTGATGAAAGTTAACCAAATGTATATAATATAAAATGAACCAACTGTATATAAAATAAATAAATATTACAGACACCAAAATGGGGAAAAGTAATGAATCAATACTTTTTGAACTACATTAATGTATAGATTTTAGAAGAGATAAAACATTTATACCTATATATTGGTCTCAGTGAAGGATAAGAACATTAGAGTTTCTGGTTTTGAGTCTTAAGTCTTGTAAATATGTCATGACATTGTAGAATTTTTTCTTCTATTCATGTTCAATAGACAGTGAAGCCATATTTGTTACTCTATTTTTGTTCATAGTTGATAAAATCACTTTTTCATTAACTCTAATTTCTAAAATTTATTTTATATGGAACAACAAATACACAAAAAGCTAAGAAAATTCTCAAATGTGTACAAAAGTTTGGCAGAATTCCACAAAAATTTCATTTTACTAAAAATTCCTGAAATTTCAAATCTACTGAATGAATCTTAAAGACTGATCCAAGAGAGCTTGGCCAATTTGGCAGAGTAGAAAGACTCTGAGCTCACCTCCTTTCATAAGTACAACAAAATCACAACTATCTGCAGAACAACCATTGATGAAAAAGAGTGGAACTTACTAGAAAAAGATCTTCTGCAACTAATGACATAAAGAAGGAACCACAATAAGATGGGTAGGAGGAGCAGACTCATGATATAATCAAATACCATACCCCTGGATGGGCAACCCCACAAACTGGAGAACAATTATATTGCAGAGTTTCTCCCACAGGAGTGAGAATTCTGAGCCACACATTGGTCTCCGCAGCCCCGTGGGTCCTGCACCAGGAAGGTGATTCCTCAAAATATTTTATTTTGAAATCCAGCAGGGCTTAATTTTGGGAGCACCACAGGACCAGAGGAAAAATAGTAGAAGAAAAATAGTAAGTCCCCTACATATGAACCTTCAAGTTGAGAACTTTCAAAGATGTGAATATGTGTTCATATGTCCAATCATGCAAGTTAATTCACGTGTCTGGCATACATTGTCACGTGCATGCATCCTCTATAAGTAGTTGTGCTTTTGTGTACTTTACTGTACAGTACTGTATAGAGTAGAGTAGTACAGTATCTTTATTTCAAGGCTAGGATGTCTCCGGAAGCAAGCATAGTAGCAGCAGTGAGGTACCTGGTATTGCTAAGAAATGCCAAGCACCAAGAAAGGACAAAGAGAGACAAGAGGAAGAAGAAGTAACTGAAGAACTGAAGAGATTCATGACACAGGAAGTGACAGTTTTTGAGGCACAGTACCTGAACATAGAACAGTATATGAAGGTTGCTGTAGCCATTCAGAATGCAATCCAGTGCTACTGTGTCATCTATGATGAGAAAAATAGAGCTACTAACCAGATATCACTGGATTGTTTTTTCAAGAGGGTGGATAGAATTGAATCCAGCAAGGAACCAGAACCTGTGCCATCAATGTCAGGTGTAAGTGAAATTGAAGCTTGCCCTCTGTCTCCTTTTGCTGATGATTCTTCAGCTCTACCATCTCCCACCTCCTCTCCCTCCTCCAGTCAGTAGCTCTTCTTGCCTGTTCACTCGATGCCAGCCCCTGTATGCCAGCTGTTGTACTGTACTACTGTACTTTTCAAGGTACTGTACTGTAATATTAAAAATGTTTTCTTTATTTTTTGTGTTTGTTTTTTATGTATTATTTGTGTGTAAAGTATTATAAATCTATTACAGTACAGTACTACATAGCTGATTGTGTTAGTTGGGTACCTAGGCTAACTTTGCTGGACGTAAGAACAAATTGGACTTATGAACATGCTCTTGGAATGGAACTCGTTTATATGTAGGGGAAACTTACTGTAGAGATGTCACCCTTAAATAGCACACACAAAATCTCATGTGCACTGGGACCCAAGGCAAAAGCAGTAATTTTGTAGGACAATGCAACAGACTTACCTGCTGGTCTTAGAGAGTCTTCTGGAGAGGTAGGGGGCAGCTGCAGATCACCCTGGGAACAAAGAAACTAGTGGCTGTCATATTTGAAACAATACTACTGCTTGAACACTGCTGCTGGTGTCTGCCAAACAACTAACTGGGCCGGAACACTTCCCCACCCACCAGCAGACAGTCTACCTAAAGATTTCCTGAGCCTATAGCCACCTCTAGACATGTCCCTTGACACAACCTTGCTCAATTGACAGTTAAGACCCATCTCCACCAACCAGTGGACAGGCACAAGCTCTTCCTTGCAGGAAGCCTGCACTAGACCAGCCTCATCCACCAGGGAGCAGACACTAGATGCAAGAAAAAAACAATCCTGAATCCTCTAGACCCAGTCCCCCACAGAAGGCCAGACCCTAAACTGGGACAAGTTGGGCCCTGACCCTGTCCACTAGGAGGCCAATGCAAGCATCAGGACACCACAGCCCCGATAAACACCTGTGTCAGGAACAGCCATTCCACATCCTCAGGGATCTGAAATGAACTCTGGGATCTCTTGGCCCGGGATCCAGACTCCAGGAACTGACTCAGACTGCCAGTGCCTGTACTAATCGCAGGACCAGGCTTCACCCACCAGTGGGTGGGCAAGAGTCCTGGAGTCTTCAGGACCCTGACTTTGCTCACCAGTGAGCCATCTCTGGTCCCAGGGTCCCTAGGATTCTGTAACCCAATGTCTTGTGGCCAGGGCCTGCTAACCAGCAGCCAGCAGCATCTGCACAAGGCAGGGCCTAGAAAAAAATCAGGATAGGGGCCAAAAAATCTACCAGACTACCCACATAGTGAGCACACCACTACAGAAAGGCACATGCAGCTCTCTTAAGGGGAATCCCTAGATGATATAGCATGGGTGATAAGATGGGTGTGCACTACTGGGACACAAAAACATCTCCTACAGTAGGTGACTTCTCCAAGGTTGGGAAATGTAGCAAACCTACCACATACATAAAAAAACAAATAGCAGAGGAGCTCCAAGACGGCAGAAGAGTAAGATGTGGAGATCACCTTCCTCCCAACAAATATATCAAAAATACATCTACATACGGAAGAACTCCTACAGAATACCAATGAACGCTGGCAGAATATCTCAGACCTACGAAAAGTCAAGAAACTCCCTACGTACCTGGGAAGGGCAAAAGAAAAAACAGACACAAAAGAATAGGGATGGGACCTGCACCAGTGGGAGGGAGCTGTGAAGGAGGAAAGGTTTCCACACACTAGGAAGCCTCTTCGCAGGTGGAGACTGTGGGTGGCGGAGGGGGAATCTTCAGAGCCACGGAGGAGAGCACAACAACAGGGGTGCGGAGGGTAAAGCAGAGAGATTTCCACACAGAGAGGATCAGAACCGACCAGCACTCACCAGCCCTAGAGGATTGTCTGCTCACCTGCAGGGGCAGGCGGGGGCTGGGAGCTGAGGTTTGGGCTTCAGAGGTCGGATCCGAGGGAAAGGACAGGCGTTGGCTGCGTGAACACAGCCTGAAGGGGCTAGTGCGCCACAGCTAGCTGGGAGGGAGTCCGGGAAAAAGTCTGGAGCTGCTGAAGAGACAAGAGTTTTTTCTTGCCTCTTTGTTTCCTGGTGCATGAGCAGAGGGGATTAAGAGTACTGCTTAAAGGAGCTCCAGAGACAGGCTACAGCAACGGCTATCAGTGCGGACCCCAGAGACGGGAATGAGACGCTAAGTCTGCTGCTGCAGCCAACAAGAAGCCTGTGTGCAAGCACAGGTCACTATCCACACCTCCCCTCCTGGAAGACTGTGAAGCCCACCACTGCCAGGGTCCCATTATCCAGGGACAACTTCCCTGGGAGAACAAACGGCGTGCCTCAGGCTGGTGCAACATCACGCCAGCCTCTGCCGCCGCAGGTTCACCACACATCTGTACCCCTCCCTCCCCCTGGCCTGAGTGAGCCAGAGCACCCATATAATCTGCTCCTTTAACCCCGTCCTGTCTGAGTGAAGAAAAGACGCCCTCAGGTGACCTACACATAGAGGCCAGGCCAAATCAAAAGCTGAATCCCAGGAGCTGTGAGAACAAAGAATAGAAAGGGAAATTTCTCCCAGCATCCTCAGGAGCAGCAGGTTAAACCTCCACAATCAACTTGATGTACCTTGCATCTGTGGAATACCTGAATAGACAACGAATCATCCCAAATTGAGTAGGTGGACTTTGGGAGCAAAAATATATATGTATATTTTTTCCCTTTTTGACTTTTTGTGAGTGTGTGTGTATATATGCTTCTCTGTGTGATTTTCTCTGTATAGATTTGCTTTTACCAATTGTCTAAGGGTTTTGTCTGTCAGGTTTTTAAAATTTTTTTGTATTTTTAGTATAGTTGTTGGCATTTCTCATTGATGGATTTCTTTTTTGGTTTTGTTGCTCTCTTCTTTCTTTCTTTATTATTTAAAAAAAATAATAATTATTTTTATTTTTTTATTTTAATAACTTTATTTTATTTTACTTTATTTAATTTTATATTATCTTCTTCCTTCTTTCTTTCTTTTTTTTGCTCCCTTTTATTATGAGTTGTGTGGATGACAGGCTCTTGGTGCTCCAGCCAGGTGCCAGGGCTGTGCCTCTGAGGTGGGAGAGCCAACTCCAGGACAGGACTGCTCCACAAGAGACCTCTCAGCTCTATGTAATATCAAATGGCAAAAATCTCCCAGAGATCTTCATGTCAAAGGCTAGACCCAGCTGCACTCAATCACCAGCAAACTACAGTGCTGGACACCCTATGCCAAACAACTAGGAAGAAAGGAACAAAATACCATCCATTAGCAGAGAGGCTGCCTAAAATCATAATAAGGCCACAGATACCCCAAAACACACCACCAGACGTGGACGTGTCCACCAGAAAGACAATATCCAGCCTCATCCACCAGAACACAGGCACTAGCCCCTCCACCAGGAAGCCTACACAACCCCCTGAACCAACTTTAGCCACTGGGGACAGACACCAAAAACAACGGGAACTATGAACCTGCAGCCTGCTAAAAGGAGACCCCAAACACAGTAAGATAAGCAAAATTAGAAGACAGAAAAACACACAGTGGATGAAGGAGCAAGGTAAAAGCACACCAGACCTAACAAATGAAGAGGAAATATGCAGTCTACCTGAAAAAGAATTCAGAAAAATGATACTAAAAATGATCCAAAATCTTGGAAATAGAATGGAGAAAATACAAGAAACGTTTAAAAAGGACATAGAAGAACTAAACAGCAAACAAACAGAGATGAACAACACAGTAAATGAAATTAAAATTTTTCTAAAAGGGATCAATAGCAGAATAACTTAGGCAAAATAAAGGATTTTATTTTATCTTGCAAGATAAAATAGTGGAAATAACTACTAGAGAGCAGAATAAAGGAAAAAAGAATGAAAAGACTTGAGGACAGTCTCACAGACCTCTGAGAAAACATTAAATGCACCAAATTTCTAATTATAAGGGTCCCAGAAGAAGAAGAGAAAAAGAAAGGGACTCAGAAAGTATTTGAAGAGATTATAGTTGAAACCTTCCCTAATATGGGAAAGGGATAGTTAAGCAAGTCCAGGAAGCACAGAGAATCCCCTACATGACAAATCCAAGGAGAAGCATGCCAAGACACATATTAATCAACCTATCAAAAATTAAATACAAAGAAAATTTATTAAAAGCAGCAAGGGAAAAACAACAAATAACACACAAGGGAATCCCCATAAGGTTAACAGCTGATCTTTCAGCTGAAACGTGGCGAGTCAGAAGGACATAATTTAAAGTGATGAAGGAGAAAAACCTACAGCCAAGATTACTGTAAACAGCAAGGATCTCATTCAGATTTGACAGAGAAATTGAAAGCTTTACAGACAAGCAAAAGCAAAGAGAATACAGCACCACCAAACCAGCTTTACAACAAATGCTAAAGGAACTTCTCTAGGCAGGAATCACAAGAGAAGGAAAAGACCTACAATAACAAACACAAAACAATTAAGAAAATAGGAATAGGAACATACATATCGATAATTACCTTGAATGTAAATGGATTAAATGCTCCAACCAAAACACATAGACAGGCTGAATGGATACAAAAACAAGACCCATATATATACCTTCTACAAGGGACACACTTCAGACCTAGGGATACATACAGACTGAAAGTGAGGGGATGCAAAAAGATATTCCATGCATGGTCTTCCCTGGTGGCGCAGTGGTTGAGAGTCTGCCTGCCAATGAAGGGGACATGGGTTCGTGCCCCGGTCTGGGAAGATCCCGCATGCCGTGGAGCGGCTGGGCCCATGATCCATGGCTGCTGAGCCTGTGCGTCCAGAGCCTGTGCTCCGCAATGGGAGAGGCCACAGCAGTGAGAGGCCCGCGTACCACAAAAAAAAAAAAAAAGTTATTCCATGCAAATGGAAATCAATAGAAAGCTGGAGTAGTAATTCTCATATCAGAGAAAATAGACTTTAAAACAAAGACAGTTACAAGAGACAAAGAAGGACACTACATAATGATCAAGGGATCAATCTGAGAAGAAGATATAACAATTGCAAATATTTATACACCCAACATAGGAGCACCTCAATACATAAGGCAAATACTAAAAGCAATAGAAGGGGAAAACGAAAGTAACACAATTATAGTAGGGGACTTTAACACCTCACTTGCACCAATGAACAGATCATCCAAAATGAAAATAAGTAAGGAAACACAACCTCTAAATGATACATTAAACAAGATGGACTTAATTGATATTTATAGGACATTCCAACCATAAACAACAAAATATACTTTCTTCTCAAGTGATCATGGAACATTCTCCATTATAGATCATATCTTGTGTCACAAATCAAACCCTGGTAAATTTAAGAAAATTGAAACTGTATCAAGTATCATTTCCGACCACAATGTTATGAGACTAGATATCAATTACAGGAAAAAATCTTTATAAAATACAAACACATGGAGGCTAAACAATATATAACTTAATAACCAAGAGATCATTGAAGGAATCAAAGAGGAAACAAAAAAAAAAAACCTGGAAACAAATGTCAATGAAAACACAATCCAAAACTGTGGGATGCAGCAAAAGCAGTTCTAAGAGGGAAGTTTAGAGCAATAAAATCCTACCTTAAAAAGGAAGAAACATCTCAAATAAACAACCAAACCTTACACCTAAAGCAATGAGAGAAAGAACAAAAAAACCCAAAGTTAGCAGAAGGAAAGAAATCATACAGATCAGATCAGAAATAAATGAAAAAGAAATGAAGGAAATCATAGCAAAGATCAATAAAACTAAAAGCCGGTTCTTTGAGAAGATAAACAAAATTGATAAACCATTAGCCAGACTCATCAAGAAAAGAAGGGAGAAGACTCAAATGAATAGAATTAGAATTGAAAAAGAAGAAGTAACAAGTGACACTTCAGAAATACAAAGGATCATGAGAGATCACTACAAGCAAGTATATGCCAATAAAATGGACAACCTGGAAGACATGGACAAATTTGTAGAAATTCACAACCTTCTGAGTCTGAACCAGGAAGAAAGAGAAAATATGAACAGACCAATCACAAGCACTGAAATTGAAACTGTTATTAAAAATTTCCAGCAAACAAAAGCCCAGGACCAGATGGCTTTACAGGTGAATTCTATCAAACATTTAGAGAAGAGTTTACACCTATCCTTCTCAAACTCTTCCAAAATATAGCAGAGGGAGGAACACTCCCAAACTCATTCTCTGAGACCACCATGACCCTGATACCAAAATCAGACAAAGATGTCACAAAGAAATAAAACTGCAGGCCAATATCACTGATGAACATAGATGGAAAAATCCTAAACAAAATACTAGCAAACAGAATCCAGCAGCACATTTGAAGGATCATACACCATGATCAAATGGGTTTTATCCCAGGAATGCAAGCATTCTTCATTATATGCAAATCAATCAATGTGATACACCATATTAATAAGTTGAAGGTGGAAAACCATATGATCATCTCAATTGATGCAGAGAAAGCTTTTGACAAAATTTAACACCCATTTATGATAAAAACCCTCCAGAAAGAAAGCATAGAGGGAAATTTCCTAAACATAATACAGGCTATATATGACAAATCACAGCCAACATTGTCCTCAATGGTGAAAAACTGAAACCATTTCTACTAAGATCAGGAAGAAGACAAGGTTGCTCACTCTCACCACTATTATATAACTGGAAAAGAAGAAATAAAGCTGTCACTGTTTGCAGATGATATGATACTATAAATAGAGAATCCTAAAGATGTCACCAGAAAACTACTAGAGCTAATGAATGAATTTGGTAAAGTAATAGGATACAAAATTAATGCACAGAAATCTCTGGCATTCCTATATACTAATGATGAAAAATCTGAGAATGAAATTTCAAAAACACTCCCAATTATCACTGCAACAAAAAGAATAAAATATCTAGGAATAAACCTACCTAAGGAGAGATAAGACCTTTAGACAGAAAATTATAAGAAACTAAAAATGATACAAATCGATGGAGAGATATACCATGTTCTTGGATTGGAAGAATCAACATTGTGAAAATGACAATATTACCCAAAGCAATCTACAGATTCAATGCAATCCCTATCAAACTACTACTGGCATTTTTCACAGAAACTAGAGCAAAAAAATTCATAATTTGTATGGAAACACAAAAGACCCCGAATAGCCAAAGCAGTCTTGAGAAAGGAAAATGGAGATGGAGGAATCAGGTTCCCTGTCTGCAGACTATACTACAAAGCTACAGGAATCAAGACAGAATGGTACTGGCACAAAAACAGAAATATAGATCAATGGAACAGGATAGAAAGCCCAGAGATAAACCCACACACATATGGTCACCTTATCTTTGATAAACAAGGCAAGGATATACAGTGGAGAAAAGACAGCATCTTCTATAAGTGGTGCTGGAAAACTGGACAGGTACATGTAAAATAATGAAATTAGAACACTCCCTAAGTCCATACACAAAAATAAACTCAAAGTGGATTAAAGACCTAAATCTAAGGTCAGACACTATCAAATTCTTAGAGCAAAACATAGGCAGAACACTCTATGACATAAATCACAGCAAGATCCTTTTTGACCCACCTCCTACAGAAATGGAAATAAAAATAAACTAATGGGACCTAATGAAACTTAAAAGCTTTTTCACAGCAAATGAAACCATAAACAAGGCGAAAAGACAACCCTCAGAATGTGAGAAAATATTTGCAAATGAAGCAACAAACAAAGGATTAATCTCCAAAATTTACAAGTAGCTCATGCAGCTTAATATCAAAAAAAACAAACAACCTATTCCAAAAATGGACAGAAGACCTAAATAGTCATTTTTCCAAAGAAGATATACAGATTGCCAACAAACACATGAAAGGATGCTCACCATCTTTAATCATTAGAGAAATGCAAATCAAAACTACAGTGAGATATCATCTCACACTGGTCAGAATGGCCATCATCAAAAAATATACAAACAATAAATGTTGGAGAGGGTGTGGAGAAAAGGGAACCCTCTTGTACTGTTGGTGGGAATGTAAATTGAAAACAGTATGGAGGTTCCTTAAGAAAGTAAAAATAGAACTATCATATGACCCAGCAATCCCACTACTAGGCATATACCCTGAGAAAATCATAATTCAAAATTATCTTGTACCAAAATGTTCATTGCAGCTCTATTTACAATAACCAGGACATGGAAGTAACCTAAGTGTCTGTCAATAGACGAATGGATTAAGAAGATGTGGCACATATGTATAATGGAATATAACTTAGCCATAAAAAGGAATGAAATTGAGTTATTTGTAGTGAGGTGGATGGACCTATAGACTGTCATAGAGAGTGAAGTAAGCCAGAAAGAGATAAACAAATACTGTACGCTAACACATGTATATGGAATCTAAAAAAAAAAAAAAAATTCTCATGAATAACCTTGGGGCAAGACGGGAATAAAGACCCACACCTACTGGAGAATGGACTTGAGGATATGGGGAGGGGGAAGTGTAAGCTGGGACAAAGTGAGAGAGTGGCATGTACATATATACAGTACCAAATGTAAAATAGATAGCTATTGGGAAGCAGCTGCATAGCACAGGGAGGTCAGCTCAGTGCTTTGTGACCAGCTAGATGGGTGGGATAGGGAGGGTGAGAGGGAGGGAGATACAAGAGGGAAGAGATATGGGGACATATTTATATGTATAACTGATTCACTTTGTTTTAAAGCAGAAACTGACACACCATTGTAAAGCAATTATACTCCAATAAAGATGTTTAAGAAAAACAAATACAAATAGCAACTTAGATAAAATGAGTCTGCAGAGAGACAGATTCCAGATGAAGGAAAAAGATAAAACCCCAGAAGAAGAACTAACTGAAATGGAGATAGGCAAGCTACCTGAGAAAAAGTTCAAAGTAATGATCATAAAGATTATCAAAGATCTTGGGAGAAGAATGGATGCACAGAATATGTTAGAGGTTTTTAACAAAAGTTAGAAAACATAAGGAACAACCAAACAGAGATGAACAATATAATAACTGAAATTAAAAATACTCTAGAAGGAATCAACAGGAGACTAAGTCATATAGAGGAATGGATCAGTGAGCTGGAAAACTGAGTACTGGAAATCACTGTCACTGAAAATAAATAGGAAAAAAGAATGAGAAGAAAAGAGGACAGATTAAGAGACCTCTGGCACACATCAAACACAATAATAATCACATTATAGGGGTCCAAGAAGGAGAAGAGAGAGAGATAGAGTCTGAGAAAATATTTGAAGACATAATAGCTGAAAACTTCCCTAACCTGCGTAAGGAAAAGTGATCCAAGTCCTGGAAGGGGAGAGAGTTCCATACAGGATTAACCCAAAGAGGAACACACCAAGAAGTATTATAATAAAAATGACAAAATGTAAAGATAAAGAGAGAATACTAAAAGCAGCATGGGATAATTAACAAATAACATACAAGGAAACTCCCATAAAGCTATCAGTTGATTTTTCAGCAGAAACTCTGCAGGCCAGAAGTGTGTGGCATGATATATTTAAAGTGAAGAGAAAGGGAAAACCCTACAAACAAGAGTACTTTACCCAGCAAGGTTCTCCTTCAGATTTGATGGAGAAATCAAAAGATTTAATGACAAGCAAAAGCTAAAAGAGTTCGGCACCACCAAACCAGCTTTACAAAAATTGTTCAAGGAACTTCTCTAGGCAAGAAAAGAAAAGGCCACAAGTAGGAACAAGAAAAGTATAACATAATAAATCTCACTGGTAAAGACAAACATACAGTAAAGGTATGAAATCATTCACACACAGAGTTACTAGCGAAGTAATAGACAAAATTACTAAAATCATCAATATGCATAATAAGCAGTTAAGGGTTACACAAAACAATTATTTGTAAAATATGATATCAAAAAGAATAATCCTGAGAGGAGGAGAGTACAAATGCAGGATTTTTAAAATGTAT
This sequence comes from Delphinus delphis, assembly GCF_949987515.2. Lineage (NCBI taxonomy): Eukaryota > Metazoa > Chordata > Mammalia > Artiodactyla > Delphinidae > Delphinus > Delphinus delphis. The sequence continues at coordinate 59,783,116 of NC_082695.1, forward strand.
TTCAAAAGGCAAGCATACAGTAAAGGTAGGAAATCATCCACACACAAATTTGATATCAAAACCAGCAATCATGAGAAGAGGACAGAACAAATGTAGAAATGTATTTGACACTAAGAGAACAGCAATTTAAAACAGTCTTGCATATATATACACTGCTATATATAAATCTCATGATAACCACAAATCAAAAATCTACAATAGATACACACACAAAAAATAAGAAGTAATCCAAACGCAACACTAATGATAGTCATGAAATCACAAGAGAGAGAAAAAAAAAGGCAAGAAAAAAAACCCTACAAAAACAAAATAGCAATAAGAACATACATATCAATAATTACCTTAAATGTAAATGGATTAAATAATCCAATCAAAAGATATAGACTGGCTGAGTGGATATAAAAACAAGACACATGTATATGCTGTCTACAAAAGGCCCACTTCAGATCTAGGTACATATATCAACTGAAAGTGAGGAGATGGAAAAAGATATTCCAAGCAAATGAAAATTTAACAAAAAGTTGTAGTAGAAATACTTATATCAGACAAAATAGACTTTAAAATACTGTTACAAGAAATGAAGAAGGACACTACATAATGATCAAGGGATCAATCCAAGAAGAAGATATAACAATTAGAAATATATGTGCACCCAACATAGGTGCACCTCAATACTAGCAGACATAAAAGGAGAAATCCACAGTAACACAATAATAGTAGGGGATTTTAACACCCCACTTTCATCAATGGACAGATCACCCAGACAGGAAATCAATAAGAAAGCAAAGGCCTTAAATGACACATTAGACCAAATGAACTTAATTGGTATATATAGAATATTCCATCTAAAAGCAGTAGAATACACACTTTTTTCTCCAGGAACATTCTCCAGGATAGATCACATGCTAGACCAAAATACATGCCTCAGTAAATTTAAGAAAATTGAAATCATATCAAGCATTTTTTATGACAACCATTCTATGAGACTAGAAATGAACAACAAGAAAAAAAGCTGTAAAAAGTACAAACACACTAAATGTAAAATAGATAGCTAGTGGGAAGCAGCCACATAGCACAGGGAGATCAGCTCAGAGCTTTGTGACCACTTAGAGGGGTGGAATAGGGAGGGGGAGAGGGAGACACAAGAGAGAGGAGATATGGGGATATATGTATATGTATAGCTGATTCATTTTGTTATAAAGCAGAAACTAACACACCATTGTGAAACAATTATACTCCAATAAAGATGTTTAAAAAAATGTACAAACACGTGGAGACTAAACAATATGCTACTAAACAGCCAATGGATCAATGAAGAAATTAAAGAGGAAATAAGAAGGTACCTATAGACAAATGAAAATGAAAACACAACATTCCAAAACTTATGGGATGTAACAAAAGCAGTTCTAAGAGGGTGGTTTATAGCAATACAAGCTTATCTCAAGAAACAAGAAAAATCTCAAACAACCTAACCTTGAAGGAACTAAAAAATGAAAAACAAAACCCAAATAGTAGAAGGAAAGAAATCATAAAGATAAGAGCAGAAATAAATGAAATAGAGACTAAAAAAATAGAAAAAAATCAATGAAACTAAAATCTGGTTCTTTGAAAAGATAAACAAAATTGATAAAACTGTAGTCAGACTCAAAGAAAGAAAGGAAGAGGGCTCAAATAAATGAAATCAGAAATAAAGGTAAAGTGACATCCAACACCATAGAAATACAAAGAATCATAAGACACTACCTCAATTAACAATACACCAATAAAATGGACAACTAGAATAAATAGACAACTTCAAAGAAGGGTACAATCTCCCAAGAAGGAACAAGGAAGAAATATAAAATATAAACAGAAAAATTACCAGTAATGAAAATAAATCAGTAGTATAAAATCTCCCAACAAAGAAAAGTCAAGGATCAGGTGGCTTCACAGGTGAATTCTACCAAATATTTAGAGAAGAGTTAATATATATCCTTGTGAAACTATTCCAGAAGACTGCAGAGGAAGGAACACTTCCAAACTCATTCTATGAAACAAGAAGCACTCTAATACCAAAACCAGACAAAGATATAAAAAAGAAAAGTACTGGCCAATGTCATGATGAGCATAGACACAAAAATTCTCAACAAAATACTTGAACACTGAATCCAACAATGCATTAAAAGGATCATACACCATGATCAAGTGGCATTTATCCCAGGGAGGCAAGGTTTTTTCAGTATCCATGAATCAATCAGTGTGATACACCACATTAACAAACTGAAGAATAAAAACCATATGATCATCTCAATAGATGCAGAAAAAGCTTTTGGTAAAATTTAACATCCATCTGTGATAAAAACTCTTCAGAAAGTGAGTATAGAGGAAACATACCTCAACATAATAAAGGGCATATATGACAAACCCACAGCTAACATCATATTCAATGATGAAAAGATGAAAGCATTCCCTAGGAGATCAGGAAGAAGACAAGGCTGTCCACTCTTGCCACTTTCATTCAACATAGTTTTGGAAGTCTTAGCCACAGCAATCAGAGAAGAAAAAGGAATAAAAGGAATCCAAATTGGAGAGGCAGAATTAAAAATGTCACTGTTTGCAGATGACATAATATTTTACATAGAAAATCCTTAAGAAGCCAACAGAAAACTACTAGAGTTCATCAATAAACTGGTAAATTGGCAGGATACAAAATTAATACATAGAAATCTCTTGCAGTTCTATACACTAACAATGAGATATCATAAAGAGAAATTAGAAAACAATCCCATTTATGATTCCATCAAAAAGAATAAAAAACCTAGGAATAAACCCATCTAAGGAGGCAAAAACCTGTACTACAAAAACTATAAGACACTGATGAAAGAAATGGAAGACAACACAAACAGATGGAAAGATATACCATGTTCTTGTATTGGAAGAATCAATGTTGTTAAAATGACCATACTACCCCAGGCATCTACAGATTCACTGCAATACCTATCAAAATACCAAAGGCTTTTTTATTCTCAGAACCAGAGCAAATAATTTTAAATGGGAACAAAAAAGTGACCCCACATATCCAAAACAATCTTGATAAAGAACAGATCTGGAGGGACTCATGCCCCCCTGACTTCAGACTATACTACAAAGCTACAGTAATCAAAACATTATGATGCTTGCACAAAAAGAGACACATAGATTAATGGAACAGGGTAGAAAGCCCAGAAATAAACACATGCACTTATGCTCCATTAATCTATGACAATGGAGGCAAGAATACACAATGGAGAAAATACAGTCTCTTCAATACTTTGTGCTGTGAAAACAAGACAGCTACATGTAAAAGAATGGAATTAGAATATTCTCTAACAGCATACACAAAAATAAACTCAAAATGGATTAAAGACTTAAATGTAAGACTGGATAGTATACAACTCCTAGTGGAAAACATAGGGAGAACACTCTTTGAAATAAATCATAGCAATATTTTTTTTGGATCTGTCTCCTAAAATGAAGGAAATAAAAGCAAAAATAAACAAATGGAACCTAATTAAACTTAAAAGTTTTTGCACAGCAAAGGAAACCATTGACAAATTGAAAAGACAACCCTCTGAATGGGAGGAAATATTTGCAAGTAATATGACCAATAAGGGATAAATGTCCAACATATATAAACAGCTCATACAACTCAACATAAAAAAAAAAAAAACTGGGCTTCCCTGGTAGCGCAGTGGTTGAGAGTCTGCCTGCCGATGTAGGGGACACGGTTTCATGCCCCGGTCTGGGAGGATCCCACGTGCCACAGAGTGGCTGGGCCTGTGGGCCATGGCCACTGGGCCTGCACGTCTGGAACCTGTGCTTCACGGCGGGGGAGGCCACAGCACTGAGAGGCCCACGTACCACAAAAAAAAAAAAAACACACACACAAAAAAACAAAAAAAACCCCCAAAACCCAATTACAATATGGTCAGAAAAACCGTATAGACATTTTTCCAAAGAGGAAAGGCAGATGGCCAACAGGCACATGAAAATATGTTTCAGCATCAATAATCATCAGAGAATTGCAAGTCAAAACCACAATGAGATTGTGGTTTTATCACCTCACTCCTGCCAGAATGGCTATCATCAAAAAAGAACACAAATAACAAATATTGGTGAGGTTATGGAGAAAAGGGAACCCCTGTACACTGTTTTTGGGTATGTAGGTTAGTGCAGCCACTTTGGAAAATACTATAGAGGTTTCTCAAAATACTAAAAATAGAACTACTATATGACCCAGCAATTCAATTCCCGGGTACCTATGTGAAAAAATACAAACACTAATTCAAAAAGATACATGCACCCAATGTTCATAGCAGCATTATTTACAATTGCCAAGATGTGCAACCTACGTGTCCATCAACAGATGAATGGATAAAGTAGATGCAGTACATATATACGATGGAATGCTACTTAACCATAGAAAAGAATGAGATTTTGCCATATTCAGTGACATGGATGGACTTGGAGGCTATTATGCTAAGTGAAATAAGCAAACAGAAAAAGACAAATACTGTATGATATCACTTATACGTGGAGTCTAAAAAAGATACAACAAACTAGTGAATATAACAAAAAAAGAAATAGACACAGATATAGAGAACACACTGGTGGTTACCAGTGTTGTCGGGCAATATAGGAGTGGGGAAGTGGGAGACACAAACTATTACTGGATGTAAGATAGGCTCAAGTATGTATTGTACAACACAGGGAATATAGCCATTATTTTGTAATAACTGTAAAGGAAAAGTAAACTTTAAAAATTGCATAAAAAACTTAAAAATTAAAAATCTAATGGAGAGTGATCTGACTGACTTTTAGATGTCTCTGTAAGCAGTTTAAACAGATAACATCTCCAAGTAGTCACTTCGACAACTTGAAGTAACTCAAGTTCTGATTCTTCATTTTTATTATCACTGTGGTACCACTGTGGGTCACAGTCGTGAATTGTAGGTGAAGGGAGTTGGAACAATTTTGAACTCCTAAAAACATATTTAGAAACAAATGAATGTAACCAAATCTACTTGTTTTGAAGGCCACTGTTAAAGAGAGAATTAAAAAAAATAAATTCCCCTTAATATTCAATATTAATTAAAGATAAGAAATAACAAATGGGCTAAATTAAAAGCTCATATATATTATTATAACTCAGTAACCACTGCACAAAGTTTAAAGCTCAGAATAACAAATTATTTGGGGAGAAGAAGAGAATTTTGTTACTGAAAATGTTCTAATTTCTGGCTTATGATGATCAAAAAATGTAAAGTAATTACAGTCTTTTTCTTATTTCTAAAAGCAAAGCACCCCTATTTCCTGCACTGTTGGGGAATCTTCTCCCACCACCTTAACCTTTTTTTCTTTTCCTGACTGGATGTTATCCATTGGTGACAAAGTCATTTACTATTAAGACAAATGTGTCTCTTGGGATGTCCATTCCCAAGTGAAAGAATAGTTAAAAGAAAAATCCTGATCTGAGTAGGTGCATCACAGTAGTTGATAGTTTACATTCAGGAATAATGTACTAGACTTTCTATGTGTAAGGGATTTCTCTATGGTTCAAGTCTTCTGTCTTTGTGTTTAATTAACTCTGTGATTTTTTCCAAAATAAACATATACATCTTTTGTTGATTTATACTTAGTTACCTTATATTGTTAATTAGGAGTTTTTATCTGTAAAAAAGAAGATAATTTCTACACTCTAATAAGTCCATTCATGTCTCTGTGTTGGCTTTCAGTCCACAAACATGCTGACCTATTTTATTGTTTTTTATACTTCCTCTCGGATCATTAATATTGAATATATTAATATTGAATATATTAATGATCTCTCGGATCATTAATATTGAATATAAATTCAATGCATATTTCTTATTGAATTGATTAGAACAGCCAGTAGAGTGTGACTTAGAGGCAAAACTAATGGGCCTCCCTTTATTGTCCCAATTTAATGGAAATATTTAAAGAGTGTCACCATAAGTATAATGAATGCTATTGGTAAAGATTTTTAAAAATATTACAATACTTTCTCTCTATTCCCTGTTACTTGAGATGTTTTTAATCATAAATGGGTTATGAATTTTTCAAATGTTTTAAAGTATCTCTTACAATGACCATGTTTCTTTCCTTCTTTTAATCTATGGAAAGTAAGATAAAAAATTTTTCTGTCAATGAATTCCTAAGATATATTACTTAACTATGATGTATTTTCCATTATACAAAAGTACATTCCTAGAATTTCCTTTAGGAATGTTACATCTATGTTAATAGGTAATATTTACCTATAGTTTTCTTTTATTACACAAACATTTTGTTTGTTTTACAATCAAGTTATACACTCGTGATAAATTATTTGGATGTATGTCCCTCCTTGTTTAACTCTCTGAGAGAGGGATTGTCTTTGCCTTGAAGTTGGGTTCAAACTCATTGGCAAAACTATCTTTTCCAGTTGTAGTTTGCCTTCTTTTTAAAGGAAAATATCTTATTTTTACAGGTCCAACTACATAAATATCCATGGTTGTATTAAGAGTTTCTATTTCTACTCAAATCAATATTGGTAATTATTATTATTTTGTTAGACAATAAATTATCTCATGTAAGTTTTCAAATTCATCATAAAGATTTTATTTTACTATCATACTTTAAAAATATTCTATTCTTTTTGTTTTATATCTATTTATTAATTCTTAATACTGTTTATTTATACTTTTGACAAAAAGTACAAATGATTCATCCTGGTAGAAGTATATACACTTATTTTTTTTAATTTACAAAGAAACTGCTTGTAATTTTGGTGCTTCTTTGTATTATTTCTGGCTTTAAATTTCATGAATTCCTACATATCTTTAGTATTATATTTTTCATACCCAGTTTAATTATATCATGTCATTTTTCCAGCTTCTTGAAGTCAATGCATAGCTCATTTAAAGCTATGCATTTACTTTTAAATGACTTTAGCTGCATCCCAAGTACTTTCATTTTCATTTGTTTCTATTTATTTGGAATTTCCATTTTGATATGCTTTTTAACCCATAAGTTACTTAGTAATGTTTTTGTAAGTTTGTAAACCTCAATTGTCAGTTTCAAATTTAATTGATTTACAGTAATGTGCTATATATGAGCTATCAATTATTTGATATAGCTTGAGACTTCCTTTGAAATCTATTATGTAATCAATTTATGTAAAGTGGCCACATGTAAACATATTAAGTTGCTAATTGTGATAATCAATTCTTCTATTTCCTTGCTAAATTTTTGTATAAGCAAGAATTCATAGCTTACAATAAAAATGAATTTAAAAATATTTGAAGTTGATAATGGATTTACTAAACTATTGTAAAATAATCCTGAGAATTTTGCCTTATGTATTTGAAGGTTTCTTGTCAGCTTACATTATTTTCTTTGTACATTTTCTCATTCATTAATGTAATGATGATATATTTATTATAAGGAATTCTAATTTAAGGTATCTTTTGTATGTTATTAAAATTTTTGCATCAACATTCTTAGGTCAATGTTTCATAGATTAGTTTTCTGTCTCCCTTGATTTTCATCATTTTTATGTAGTTTTTTTTCAAACTAAATCATTTGGGAGGGTTAAATAATTTCTTTACATTTACTGTTATTATTGATATATATTTAATTTATTTTTACTGGAGCATGATTTGTTTTTTATTTGTTTTCCTTTGCTTCAACTTTAAAAAATTTTTTTCTACTGTCCTATGTCTGCATGAAATTTTCATCATATTCTACTCTCTTAAGTCTCTTTTGGTTTAAGAATTATAGGTTATATTTCTAGTTAGTTAGGCAGGTCTCTTAATTATTTAGCACAAAATGTTTAACATATATTTTTAAATAATATACTTCTAAAAATTTAAATTCCTTGTCCTTGACCAGCACAAGGAGCTTAAACATGTTTCACCTAACCATCAAAAACCTCCCTCCTTACCTTTTTATTGCTAGCTGTAGCTTTAGTTTTACATTTCTTATGCATAGTTAATTATTATTAATTTTTAGAGTCACAGTTAAATGTCTACATAATTGATTTACTAATTCTTTGCTTTTGTTTTTTGTTTTGTCCCATAACATTCCAAAGTTATTATTTTTTTTATTGAAGTGAATACTTCAGTAATTGTTTATGCAAAGGATGTGAGAATGGTAAGCTTTGTTTTCCCAATGTATCTGATTATGTCTTTATTTTCCCTCATTCTTTTTTTTTTTTTTTGCATCTTTACTGGACTATAATTGTTTTACAATGGTGTGTTAGTTTCTGATTTATAACAAAGTGAATCAGTTATACATATACATATGTTCCCATATCTCTTCTCTCTTGCGTCTCCCTCCCTCCGACACTCCCTATCCCACCCATCTAGCTGGTCATCAAACACTGAGCTGATCTCCCTGTGTTATGCGGCTGCTTCCCACTAGCTATTTATTTTACGTTTGGTAGTGTATGTATGTCCATGCCACTCTCTCATTTTGTCCCAGCTTACACTTCCCCCTCCCCATATCCTCAAGTCCATTGTCTAGTAGGTCTGTGTCTTTATTCCCGTCTTACCCCTAGGTTCTTTGTGACATTATTTTTTTTCTTAGATTCCATATATATGTGTTAGCATATGGTATTTGTCTTTCTCTGACTTACTTTACCCTGTATGACAGACTCTAGGTCCATCCAACTCACTACAGATAACTCAATTTCGTTTCTTTTTACGGCTGAGTAATATTCCATTGTATATATGTGCCACATCTTCTTTATCCATTCATCCGATGATGGACACTTAGGTTGTTTCCATCTCCTGGATATTGTAAATATGGCTGAAATGAACATTTTGGTACATGACTCTTTTTGAATTACGGTTTTCTCAGGGTATATGCCCAGTAGTGGGACTGTTGGGTCATATGGTAGTTCTATTTGTAGTTTTTAAGGAACCTTCATACTGTTCTCCATAGTGGCTGTACCAATTTACATTCCCACCAGCAGTGCAAGAGTGTACCCTTTTCTCCACACCCTCTCCAGCATATATTGTTTCTAGACTTTTTGATGATGGCCACTCTGACCGGTGTGAGATGATATCTCAATGTAGTTTTGATTTGCATTCCTCTAATGATTAATGATGTTGAGCATTTTTTCATGTGTTTGTTGGCAATCTGTATATCTTCTTTGGAGAAATGTCTATTTAGGTCTTCTGCCCATTTTTGGATTGGGTTTTTTGGTTTTTTCTTATTGAGATGCATGAGCTAATTGTAAACTTTGGAGATTAATCCTTTGTCAGTTGCTTCATTTGCAAATATTTTCTGCCATTCTGAAGGTTGTCTTTTGGTCTTCTCTATGGTTTCCTTTGCTGTGAAAAAGCATTGAAGTTTCATTAGGTCCCATTTGTTTATTTTTGTTTTTATTTTCATTTCTCTAGGAGGTGGGTCAAAACGGATCTTGCTGTGATTTATGTCATAGAATGTTCTGCCTATGTTTTCCTCTAAGAGTTTGAAAGTTTCCAGCCTTACATTTAGGTCTTTAATCTATTTTGAGCTTATTTTTGTTTATGGTGTTAGGGAGTGTTATAATCTCATACTTTTACATATACCAGCCCTGTTTTCTCAGCACCACTTATTGAAGAGGCTGTCTTTTCTCCACTGTATATTCTTGCCTCCTTTATTAAATATAAGGTGACCCTATGTGTGTGGGTTTATCTCTGGGCTTTCTATCCTGTTCCATTGATATATATTCCAGTTTTTGTGCCAGTACAATACTCTCTTGATTACTGTAGCTTTGTAGTATAGTCTGAAGTCAGGGAGCCTGATTCCTCCAGCTCCATTTTTCATTCTCAAGATTGCTTTGGCTATTCTGAGTCTTTTGTATTTCCATACAAATTGTGAAGTTTTTTGTTCTAGTTCTGTGAAAAATGCCAGTGGTAGTTTGGTAGGGATTGCATTGAATCTGTAGATTGCTTTGGGTGGTAGAGTCATTTTCACAATGTTGATTCTTCCAATCCAAGAACATGGTGTATCTCTCCATCTATATGTATCATTTTTAATTTCTTGCACCAGTGTCTTATAATTTTCTGCATACAGGTCTTATGTCTCCTTAGGTAGGTTTATTCCTAGATATTTTATTCTTTTGTTGCAATCATATCATTATTCTGAATGCTTCTTCAGGTAGACTGCCTATTTCCTCTTCATTTGTTAGGTCTGCTGGGTTTTTGTCTTGCTCCTTCATCTGCTGTGTATTTTTCTGTCTTCTCATTTTGCTTATCTTACTGTGTTTGTGGTCTCCTTTTTGCTGGCTGCAGGTTTGTAGTTACCGTTGTTTTTGGTGTCTGTCCCCACTGGCTAAAGTTGGTTCAGTTGGTTGTGTAGGCTTGCTGGGGGAGGGGACTAGTGCCTGTGTTCTGGTGGGTGAGGCTGGATCTTGTCTTTCTGGTGGGCAGGTCCACGTCTGGTGGTGTGTTTTGGGGTGTCTGTGGACTTATTATGATTTTGGGCAGCCTCTCTGCTGATGGGTGTGGTTGTGTTCCTGTTTTGCTAGTTGTTTGGCATAAGGTGTCCAGAACTGTAGCTTGCTTGTCATTGAGTGAAGCTGGGTGCTGGTGTTGAGATGGAGATCTCTGGGAAGTTTTCACCATTTGATATTACGTGGAGCTGGGAGGCGTCTTGTGGACCAGTGTCCTGGAGTTGGCTCTCTCACCTCAGAAGCACAGCACTGACTCCTAACTGCAGCACCAAGAGCCTTTCATCCACATAGCTCAGAATAAAAGGGAGAAAAAGTAGAAAGAAGAAAGAAAGGAAGAAAGAGGATAAAATAAAATAAAGTTATTAAAATAAAAAATAAGTATTAAAAAAAATTTTTTGTAAGTAAAAAAACACACAAACAAACAAATAAAACCGGATGGATAGACCGAAGGCCAAATGGCAAAAGCAAAGCTATATAGATAAAATCTCACACAGAAGCATGCACATACACACTTACAAAAAGAGGAAAAGGGGAAAAAATAATCTTGCTCTCAAAATCCACCTTCTCAATTTGGGATGATTCGTTGTCTATTCATGTATTCCACAGATGCAGGGTACATCAAGTTGTTTGTGGAGATTTAATCCGCTGCTCCTGGGAAAGATTTCCCTTTCTCTTCTTTGTTCTCAGATCATCCGGGGCTCAGCTTTGGATTTCACCCCACCTCCGTCTAGTACGCTATAGGGCGTCTGTTCTTTGCTCAGACAGGACGGGGTTAAAGGCACAGCTGACTCGGGGGCTCTGGCTCACTCAGGCCCGGGGGTGGGAGGGATGGGGTGCAGATGCGGGATAAGCCTGAGGTGGCAGAGGCTGGTGGGACGTCGCACCAGCCTGAGGTGCGCCATGCATTCTCCTGGTGAAATTTTCCCTGGATCCCAGGACCATGGCAGTGGCGGGCTGCACAGGCTCCCCGGAAGGGAGGTGTGGATAGTGACCTGTGCTCGCACACATGCTTCTTGTTGGCTGCAGCAGCAGCCTTAGTGTCTCATGCCCGTCTCTGCAGTCCACGCTGTTAACCGTGGCTCGCACCCATCTCTGGAGCTCCTTTAAGCAGCGCTCTTAATCCCCTCTCCTCACGCAAGAGAAGAAAATGTCTCTTGCCTCTTCGGCAGCTCCAGACTTTCCCCGGACTCCCTCCCAGCTAGCCGTGGTGCACCAAACCCCTGCAGGCTATGTTTACGCCGCCAATCCCAGTACTCTCCCTGAGCTCCTACCGAAGCCCAAGCCTCAGCTCCCAGCCCTGCCCTCCCCGGCGGGTGAGCAGACAAGCCTCTCAGGCTGGTGAGTGCAGGTTGGCACCTATCATCTGTGCGGGAATCTCTCCACTTTGACCTCCACACCCCTGTTGCTGTGCTCTCTTCTGCAGTTCCGAAGCTTCCCCCTCCGCCATCCATAGTCTCCGCCCACAAAGGGGTTTCCTAGTGTGTGGATACCTTTCCTCCTTCACAGCTCCGTCCCAGTGGTGCAGGTCCCATCCCTATTCTTTTGTTTCTGTTTTTTCTTTTTTCTTTTGCCCTACCCAGGTACGTGGGGAGTTTCTTGCCTTTTGGGAGGTCTGAGGTCTTCTGCCAGCAGTCAGTAGGTGTTCTGTAGGATTTGTTCCCCATGTCGATGTATTTCTGGTGTATCTGTGGGGAGCAAGGTGATCTCCGTGTCTTACTCTTCCACCATCTTCCCCCTCTCTTTCCCTCATTCTTAACTATGCACTCTAGAGAACATTCCTGCAGGTTATCTGATTCTGATTCTAGGGGTGGATTTGAGGCTTTTAAGCTTTTGAGCTTTAAGTGAATTTAAAACTTCGTAAGTTGTGTATAAATGATAGCCTTGCAAAATAACACTTGTCTGTGGACATAAAAACTCTGTCCAGTAGCGATTCAGTTGACTTTCTTTTCCTGCTGGAAGAAGATAGTTATGCCTCAATTTGCACATTACTTTCAATATTCCTGATGCATACATGTGTCTACTCTTTGTATTATCCTTTGAACTGCTTGTAACATCCTACTGGTTACCTGATTAACAATGAGTTAAATACACTGTTTAACAGGTGGTCATTTTGTATCTCTATGAAAGTCATTATTTTACTATATTTTGAAAATTATCCTTTAACACACATATTATTGAAGGAATAATCATGAAATTAGTTTGGACATGCTAAGTTTTAAGTGTCTATCAGACTGAGAGATGTTGAGTGGGCAATTGGATTTTTACTTGTTTAAGAAAGTTCTGGTTTGCAGCTATGTATTTGGGAACTATAAGCATATAGATGATATGTAAACTTGTGTGGATGAACTCACCACAGGATGATTGTAAGTAGATATGAGAACTAAGGCCTAAACTCTGACATATCATTTCTGTGTCAATAGAATAATATCTTAAATATGTTTCAATTTAAACTGTTTAAAAACACCAAATGAAGTATGTTTATCTCATCAATTTGCCTTTAAAACTGTGTATTATGTGCAACTATATGTCAACTACAAATTGGCACCTACCATTGGCACTTGGCATCTAACTCTATAAGGATTAAGTCAGGAGCTGCTGCAGCCACTGACTTTCAACAACCCCTGAAAGGACTTCAGGGTGGAGAGCAGAAATGAGGCACTCTGTACTCTGGGAAAAACTGTCAGAACAGGTCTTCAGATAGTTAAATATTTTCAGGAGATGATCTTATGAGGCCAATTCTTACATCTCATCGTGTCTAAAAAGGCATGAAAATCCTTCATGGTGACGTCTGCTCCTTGTGACTAGCAGTAACCTTCATGAGACTAGCAGAAACCTTCTACAAAAAAAATATGTGTTTGATTGCATGTACTCCCCCTTCACCAAAATCACATATATACTGACCCTCTGCTCTGCCTCTTTGGAGCAGTTTCTCAGAGCTATCTGAGATGCTGTCTCCTGGGTTATAGTCCTCATTTTGCCCAAAGTAAAACTTAACTCACAACTCTCATGTTGTTCATTTTTTTAAGTCAGAACATAGAAGACAATAAATATGCGTTGAGTGCATCTATTCATTCATTTCATGAACCATTTATTTTCTTATTCTATCAATATTTATTGAATTAAATACCATCTATCTCTGGTCCAAGTCTAATCATGGTCAACTCAAAAATTTATAATTGGTTAAGCTTACTGACACATATCAGTGTTCATTTCCTTCTAGGCTTTACTCTGGTATTTTTCAGATGATTGTAGGTTCACATGTTAGAAGTTTCACTCTTTCTCTTAGAAAACTGGTTCATATTACATTATCTTCTTCTGGCATGTGATTATCTCTAACACTCTGTATCAGGCTAATTCAACTCTATATCAATAAGTTATTATCCCAAGTGTCATCTTCTTTGATAATTGTATATATAGACTGTGCATACCTTATCAAGCTGGCTTTTTATCATCTTAGCCTTCTTGATCTGTTTTGTAGGGGCAAAATGATAGACAATTTACAAACATTCTTTTCTTTGCTAGGCTGACAACAAGGAGAAAAATTAAAAGGTCAAATTCATTTATGACTATAACTTTCTAAAATGGTGAAGAAAGTAATTTTCCTAGGCAATTTAATTTCATAAGTCACCAGACAAACAGCACTCCCCAAAAGCTCCAATCAGTCTTAGTGTTCTTTCACTGAAAACACTATTTGACTTTAAAGTACAGAGCCATTAAGAGTCTCCAGTGAAAAAGGCAATATCACAGATATTTTTTACATAAATTTGCAAAAATCAGATAATCAGTTTACACATTAGCATCTTGCATGCTTGAGTTGATAACATCTAACAGATCCAAAATTTAAGAACATTCTTGGTCACACTAGAAGAACCCAATAAAATTCCAAGTCAGGAGCCCATAAAAGAATCCACAAAAGACTCCTAATTGAAGAATATATCCAGAATACTAGGTAAGAATCTATTTGGCATTCAGGGATAGGAAACATTTTAGGTATAGAAATACATGTTTAAATATAAGATATGATTATTTATAATAGCAAAAAAGAGTATGTTGAGAAAATATAATTACAGATATGAAGTTCAAGAAACAGAGAATCCTTATTATTAATATTTAAATTAATTAAATTAATTAAATTAATATTTACTGTGGGTTTCATGCTGTCTTGTGTTGACAAAATAAACTTCTTGAAAGCAAAAATCCAATCTTTTTGATCAATTTCAGTTTCACATAGCTCTTTTATATAGGTCCTACAACATGTGAATTTTCAACTGCATTTCAGTGACAGTTTTTACCATAATACCAAATGTCCTTCAGGGTGCATTTTAAGATTCAATTGCTTCTTGTCCTTAATAGATATAATCAAGTAAGTCATGCAACCCATTAAAAGAATAATGTAAATTTGGACACTTCTCCACCTATTGCTTCAGGCCACTGAGTCTTTTCTTGTGCTATGTCCTCTTCTTGAAATGTCCTTTCTTAAGTTATTTATCTAGGTGATACTCTTAATAATTCTTATTTGCTTTACCTGTTCCATACTACAGGTATTATTTCTTTACTACTTCAGTCTGATTCAATCATTCTTTTTTCTAACAGCAGTTTCTACACTGTTACAACTTTACCCAGGCCTTTGATTTTTTGTCCACCAAAGTGTAAACTGTAAACTCCCTGTAAACATGCACCATTCATTTTGACCGTTAGAAATCTGACAACATTCCCTGTTTGGGGAATTTCCTACCTTGTGAGGCTTCATGGGAGAAAATATGTCCCCCTATGAAAGATAAAAATACTGGATTATCTGCTTTTCAAGTTCTCTCACATCTGTGGTCTGGGAAAGTGGACTGGATCCCATAAATCAGACACACAGTCAAGACTTTGACTGAAGAGCTCAAGAGGAACCTGATGGTAGCTCTTTTTCTATCTCTGGAAGTAAGAGAATCAGAGACTTAAACGTGGAACTCCTAGCTCATAAACACAGGGGGACATATTTCAGCATCTGGTTGTGGTCCTGGCTGTTTGAGCCTGGTTCTCCAGCCTTCCTAACAATTCTATGAGCTATCTAAAAAAAATTTCTAATAAACTCCTTTTCATCATAATCAGCTAAATCCTTTGGCTTCCCAGGAGTAAAGATTATGTTTTTGTTTTCCTCAGTGTTTCTATCAACTTTAATGATCTCTGACTAAGAATAATTTTCTTATTCTTAGAATATTTCTTAGAATATTTCTTATTCTTAGAATTCTAAGAATATTTCTTATTCTTAGAATATTTGGCATTTTAAACCACCTTCATTGGGCACCTGTCTTTTAGGTAGTAGTAGACTTATATTGTGTACTTGCAAGGCAATGATAGAGCTGTATTGGGAGGGAGAAGAGGAAAATAGAAGAGAGGAAGGGATACAGTACCAACTGGCAATTTGCCTTTCATAAGGTAATCCATAAGGTCCTTAGTACACCAATTC
The DNA here is from genome assembly GCF_949987515.2 of Delphinus delphis. Lineage (NCBI taxonomy): Eukaryota > Metazoa > Chordata > Mammalia > Artiodactyla > Delphinidae > Delphinus > Delphinus delphis. The sequence continues at coordinate 59,799,033 of NC_082695.1, forward strand.
TTTTGTTGACAATTGCCACATTCACACTGACCTATAAATATGCAAATTTTACTTTATGGACCTCACTGTTCTCTGGCTGGAAAAATCAAAATGCCACAAACAGCACTTGTTCTCTGGAAATTGAGTACAAGAGATTCTTCTGTCTTCATCAAGGTGTTAATGAGCTAGGTCAGATGTTTTTAGATTTTCATCATATTAATCAGAAAAAAACCTTATAGTTAACTTGACTTCCTTTTTCCAAAGTATTAAAATATAACCTTTGGCAATAAACTGAAGCATTGCTTATCTGTTGTTGGGATACTATTTTCCTCCTCTAGTCAATAAAATACTTATGATAGAAAGAGAGAAAAATAATGTTTGGCCAAATGCCCATCTGGAAGGTATTCACTGTTACCAGAATATTAGCTTTCATAAGCTACTGCAGCATAGCAAAACTAAAAGGAAATATAGTCTGAAGAATTTCTTTTGCAATTGTGGAAAATTTTACCTAATGTCAAGAACTCAAACATTTAAGTTCATATAGAAAATTAATGGTAAAATATGGGCAGGTGTATTGTATCATATTTTCATTAATTTTGTTTATTTCCCTAAATAAAGGTTCCATTGTGGCTATTTGATTCACATTGTCCTTAGCAAAATATGTTTAATTTCTCACTCTACACCCTTGTGTGTAATTGTTCTTTCATGCTTGAAAATTATCTTTCTCTCTCTCTCTCTCTCTCTCTCTCTCAAAGCCATCAGTAACGAGAATTCTAGAATGAGCCTAAAGAGGAGTTTAGGGCTATTATATTATGTCTGGAAAACTTGGTAGATCAGGATACTAGAAGCCTATGGAGAACAAACTCATATATCCCCATAAACAGATGGGCACTAAGGACTGAAAGAACCTACTCTCTCCCACCACCAGCTTACTGACTATAAAACATGACATTACTATTCTGTTTTCCTCATTAGCATAACAATATTATTCCAGGAAATTCTCCCTCATGTAAATTACCTGATTATTCATTACAAGAACTCCTCAAAAGACTCATTAACTTTTCAATAGAATTTTGCCTTTTTATTTTCATCAGTTCTCCCATGCTACCATAATCCTTATTTAATCTTTTTTGAAATAATTTTTTATTGGAATATACTTGATTTACAATGTTTTGTTATTTTCTGCTGTACAGCAAAGTGAATCTGTTATATATATACATATATCCACTCTTCTTTAGATTATTTTCCCATATAGGTCATTACACAGTATTGAGTAGAGTTCCCTGTTGTATACATTAGGTCCTTATTAGTTATCTATTTTATATATAATAGTGTGTATATGTCAATCTCAATCTCCCAACTTATCCTATCCCCTTTCCTACTTGGTAACCATAAGTGTTTTCTTTTTTTCTATATCTGTGACTCTATTTCTGTTTTGTAAATAAGTTCATTTGTACCAGTTTTTTTTTTTTTAGATTCCACATGTAAGTGATATCATATGATATTTGTCTTTCTATGTCTGAGTAACTTCACTCAGAATGACAATCTCTAGATCCATCCATGTTGCTGCATGTGGCATTATTTCATTCTTTTATATGGCTGAGCAATAGGCCATTGTATATACGTATCACATCTTCGTTATCCATTCAACCATCAATGAACATTTAGGTTGCATCCATGTCCTGGTTATTGTTAAAAGTGTTATGATGAACATTGGGGTGCATGTATCTTTTCTACTATGGTTTTCTGCAGATATATGCCCAGGAGTGGGATTGTTGCCTGATATTGTAGCTCTATTTTTAGTTTTTTAAGGAACCTCCATACTGTTTTCCATAACGTCTATACCAATTTACACTCCCACCAGCAGTGTAGGAGAGTTCCTTTTTCTCCATACCCTCTCCAGCATTTATTGTTTGTAGCCTTAGAGAAAGAAGAAGAAAAAAAAAACACTTAAAGTTAGTAGAAGAAAAGAAATCATTAAGACCAGAGCAGAAATAAATGAAATAGAGAGAAAGAAAACAATAGCAAAGCTCAATGAACTAAAAGCTGGTTCTTTGAGAAGATAAACTAAATGGATAAAACTTTAGCCAGACTCATCAAGAAAAAAAAGGAGAGGACTAAAATCAATAAAATTAGAAATGAAAAATTACAACTGACACTACAGAAATACAAAAGATAATCAGAGACTACTACAAGCAAACGTATGTCTATAAAATGGGCAACCTAGAAGAAATGGACAAATTCTTAGAAGTTACAACCTTTCAAGATTGAACCAGGAAAAAATAGAAAATATGAACAGACCAATCACAAGTACTGAAATTGAAGCTATGATTAAAAAACTGCCAAGAAACAAAAGTCCAGGACCAGATGGCTTCACAGGTTAATTCTATCAAACATTTAAAGAAGAGTTAACACCTATCTTTCTGAAACTCCTCCAAAAATTACAGAGGAGGGAACACTCCCAAGCTCATTGTATGAAGCCACAATCACCCTGATACCAAAACCAGAAAAATATATTACAAAAAAAGAAAATTACAGGCCAATATCACTGATGAACATAGATTCAAAAATCCTCAAGAAATTAGCAAACAGAATCCAACAACACATTAAAAGGATCAGACACTATGATCAAGCGGCTTTTATCCCAGGGATGCAAGGCTTCTTCAATATTTGCAAATCAATCAGTGTGATACACCACATTAACAAACTGAAGAACAAAAAACATATCATCATCTCAATAGATGCAGAAAAAGTTTTCAACAAAATTCAACACTGATTTATGATAAAAACTTTCCAGAAAGTGGGCATAGAGGGAACCTACATCAACATAATAAAGGCAATATATGACAAACCCACAGCTAACATCATTCTCGATGGCGAAAAACCGAAAGAACTTCTCTAAAATTAGGAACAAAACAAGGATGTCCACTCTTGCCACTATTATTCAAAATAGTTTTGGAAGTCCTAGCTACAGCAATCACAGAAGAAAAAGAAATAAAAGGAATACAAATTGGAAAAGAAGGAGTAAAACTGTCAGTTTGCAGATGACATGATACTATACATAGAAAATCCTAAAGATGCTACCAGAAAACTACTAGAGCTCATCAATGAATTTGGTAAAGTTGCAGGATACAACATTGATGTGCAGAAATCTGTTGCATTCCTACACATTAACAGCAAAATATCAGAAAGAGAAATTAAGGAAACAATCCCATTTACTATCAGATCAAAAAATAGAATACCTAGGAATAAACCCACCTAAGGAGGTAAAAGACCTGTACTCAGAAAACTATAAGATACTGATGAACAAAACAAAAGATGACACAAACAGATGGAGAGATACACCATGTTCTTGGATTGGAACAATCAATATTATCAAAATGACAATACTACCCAAAGTAATCTACAGATTCAATTAAATTCCTATCAAATTACCAATAGTTTTTTTCACAGAATTAAAACAAAATAGTTTTACAATTTGTATGGAAACACGAAAGACCCCAAATATCAAAAGCAATCTTGAGAAAGAAAAACAGAGCTGGCTGAATCAGGTTCCCTGATTTCAGACTGTACTACAAAGTGACAGTCATTAAAACAGTACGTTACTGGCACAAAAATAGAAATATAGATCAATGGAACAGGATACAAAATCCAGAGATAAACCCACACACCTAAGGTTAATCTATGACAAAGGAGGCAATAATATAAAATGGTGAAAAGACAGTCTCTTCAATAAGTGGTTTTGGGAAAACTACATGTAAAAGAATAAAATTAGAATATTCTCTCTATCACAGTACACAAAAATAAACTCAAAATGCATTAAAGACCTAAATGTAAGACTGGTTACTGTAAAACTCTTAGAGGAAAACATAGAACACTCTCTGACAGAAATCACAGCAATATCTTTTTGGATCCATCTTCTAGAGTAATGAAAATAAAAACTTTTGCACAGCAAAGAAAACCATAAACAAAATGAAAAGACAACCCACGGAGTGGGAGAAAATATTTGCAAATGAAGTGAACAACAAGGGATTAATCTCCAAAATATACAAACAGTTTATGTAGCTAAATATCAAAAAGCAAACAACCCAATCAAAATATGGGTAGAAGACCTAAATAGACATTTTCCCAAGGAAGACATACAGATGATCAAAAAGCACAAGAAAATATGCTCAAAATCACTAATTATTAGAGAATGTGAAGTAAAACTATAGTGTGGTATCACCTCATACCAGTCAGAATGGCCATCATCAAAAGGCCTGCTTGAATCCTAATCAAATTCCCACTTTGAAATATTTGTCTTAAACCAAACTTCACATTCTTAATAAATCCCTTCCTTGCTTTTTCCCTTTGGTGACATTCCAAAGGTCTGCCCAGGTAGGATTCTCATTTACTGTTGTAAGAGATAAATACCTATTTTATCAACGGGTTGTGTTGATGATATTGAGGGAGAGGGCATTTGATAGTGCACAAAGACTGAAGAGTTTTCTGGGAGAAAATGTGTCCTCATGGAGGAAGGAGCCCAGAATCATGAACTTTAAGAAATCAAATGTGAGTCATTGAGATTGCAAATCTCCATATAGCAAAGTGCTTTTAACATATTTTATCTTCTGGGTTGGGCCAACATTAGAAGAATAACCAAAACTTAATTAGAAACCCTATAGCATATTGAGGTAAAAACAATGTTATTCTTGTTAGTCAAGGTTATCAGGAGACAAATGATTGAGTAACATATAGTGGGGAAAAGTAAAGATTGCTGGAAATTTCACCCAATTAAAAAAAATAATAATCTTAGCAAGTACAAAGAGCTGAGTGGTCCCTTGGTGACAGCAGCAGTCTGTAAGTATTCTATGGAGAACACAGTAATTGGTTGCAGCTCAGATCAAATCACTCTTAGATTCTGTCTCTTACATAACTTCCAGGCTTCCTGACTTCTGACAAATTCCCAGTATAAGTTAAGCACCCACCTGTGAATGCTCTGAACCCAAGGGTAGTTGCATGTTATAGAGATATGGCTGCTGGAAGCTCATCTTGAGGAAAAAAACTTTTTTTTCATGTGGGTTTCTCTGATTAATATTATTAATGAAGAAGTTGATTATTTTTAATATTTACCAAAAATTTGTGGTTCTGCTTTTATAATTTTCTCTTTTTTGTGTTTTACTTATTTTCTATGGATATGCCCTTTTTTAATCTTATTGCCTAGAGTAAGTTTTCTTCTATTAAAGGTATAAATTTTTGGTCAGGCATATGTGGAGAAAATATTTTTTCTTATTGAGTTTTTGTCTTTTAATGTAATTTATAGCGTTTTTGTCCTGTAGAAAAACATTTAATGTTTTGACGTCAAATCAGTAATTCTTTAATTTTTACAGTTTCTACCTTTGAAAATAAAGAATAGGTCCTTCCTAATCCCAAGAAAATATTATTATTGATTTATATTTTGTTCTGGTAATTTTATAATTACCTTTACTCTTAAAATTTGAAATCTACTTTTAGATTGTTTTGGTGTGAGGTATAGATCTTCATTTATTACCTTCCTAAACAATGTTATTTGAACAGTTTTTTTATGAATGATTCTCATTCATCCACTAATTACTCTCTGTATAATGAAACGTTTTTAGAATCTAAAATCAGACTAGGATTGACTGTTTACTCCTCAGATATATTTTGTTTCTCTGCTTGTTTTACTGTTTGAATTACTGGTGCACTGCAAATATTTTAATGTTTAGTAGAGAACTGCTTCCTTACTATCCCTTTGTTCAAAATTATGGCCAATGGAAAGCCTTAATTATCTCAATAAACTATGGAATCATGCGTCAACCTCCAAAAATCACTCACTAGAGGTTTTAATTGGAATTACACTGATTTATAAATTGAATTGATGAAAAATTTTAAATGTGTGTGTAATACAAAAGCTTGTGTAACTGAATTACAATCTTCAGTTGGAACTTTGTTAGTAGAAGATATTTAAAACAGATAAAATTATACCATTTCAAAGTTGTATAAGAGAGGGTATTTTGGTTATTAGCAACTGAAACTGATTCTGATAAATAAACAACAGATGGCTTTACTGGAAAAATCAGTGTAGCTCCCAGAATCAAAGGAAGACCTGAGAATCTAAGGCTTAGGAAGGAAGAGCATCCAGAGATCTCTGGAAACCAAGAAAGAGGGACTTCTGACCCACGATCAGATGAGTCGTTTCCATTACCTTCTGATCTTTCCTCTATGGGTAATGTGTTTTGCTACAAAAGTTTTTGTTTGTTTTGCTTTATTTAAATCATAACATACCGACAATGTACAAAACACAAACGCAAAAGTCGAACACACAAAAACAAACAAAAAAACATACACACAAAAAAAATCCCTTAAATACATTGCTTAATTATTCATCACAAAGTGAACACTTGGATAATCACCACTGAAGTCAAGACAGTATTGTCAGCACCTTCCAATCTCTAATTATAGCCTTTTCAATCTCTACTCCCCTTTTCCTCCAAAAGGTAATTATACTGACTTTTAACATAGGATCATTTTGCCTGTTTTATAGTTTAATATCAATCAAATTATATGTCACATATTATTTTCATCTAGCTTCTTGGACTCACTATTATGTTTCCTAACCATGTAGCTGTAGTTTTTTTCTTTTTCTCCACAGTGTAGGAGAATATTCCATTGTATGTAATTTATTTAACTTTCCCCTCCCACTCTTCATGAACATTCATCTCTTATGAGTAATTCTGCTAAGGACATTCTTGTGCATTTCTCTTGGTGCATATCCTCTAGAGAGCATATATCTGAAGAGTGGAGTCAGTAGGGTGTGGCACATGTTTTCTTCTCTGATTGCTGTGGCTACAACTTCCATAACTATGTTAAATAATAGTGACGAGAGTGGGCAACCTTGTCTTGGTCCTGATCTTAGAGGAAATGTTTTCAGTTTTTCACCATTGAGAACAATGTTGGCTGTAGGTTTGTCATACACGTCTCTTATTATGTTGAGGTAAGTTCCTTCTATGCCCACCTTATGGAGAGCTTTTATTATAAATGGGTGTTGAATTTTGTCCAAAGCTTTTTCTGCAACTATTGAGATGATCATATTGTTTTTATTCTTTACTTGTTAATATGGTGTATCACATTGATTTGGGTATATTGAAGAATCCTTGCATTACTGGGATAAACCCCACTTGATCATGGTGTATGATTCTTTAATATGCTGTTGGATTCTGTTTGCTAGTATTTTGTTGAGGATTTTTGCATCTAAGTTCATCAGAGATATTGGACTGTAATTTTCTTCTTTTGTGATATCTTTGTCTGGTTTTAGTATCAGGGTGATGGTGGCCTTATAGAATGAGTTTGGGAGTGTTCCTACCTCTGCTCTATTTTAGAAGAGTTTGAGAAGGATAGGTGTTAACTCTTCTCTAAATGTTTGAGAGAATTTGTCTGTGAAACCAACTGTCCTTTGGCTTTTGTTTGTTGGAAGAATTTTAATCACAGTTTCAATTTCAGTGCTCATGATTGGCCTGTTTATATTCTCTATTTCTTCCTGGTTCAGTCTCAGAAAGTTGTGCTTTTCTAAGAATTTGTCTATTTCTGCCATGTTGTCCATTTTATTGGCATGTAGTTGCTTGTAGTAGTCTCTAATGATCCTTTGTATTTCTGCAAGGTCAATTTTTACTTCTCCTTTTTCATATCTAATTCTGTTGATTTGAGTCTTCTTCTTTTTTTCCCTGATGAGTCTGGCTAATGGTTTATATATATTGTTTATCTCCTCAGGGAACAAGCCTTTAGGTTTATTAATCTTTGCTATTGTTCCCTTCATTTCTGTTTCATTTATTTCTGATCTGATCTTTATGATTCCTTTCCTTCTGCTAACTTTGGGTTTTTCTATTGTTGTTATTGTTCTTCTTCTGTTTCTAATTGCTTTATTTGTAAAGTTAGGTTGTTTATTTGAGATTTTTCTTGTTTCTTGAGGTAAGGTTGTATAGGTATATACTTCCCTCTTAGATCTGTTCTTGCTGCATCCCATAGGTTTTGGGTCATTGCGTTTTCATTGTCATTTGTTTCTAGGTATTCTTTTATTACCTCTTTGATTTCTTCAGTGACCTCTTGGTTGTTTAGTAGCATAACATTTAGCTTCCATGTGTTTGGGGTTTTTTACAGTTTTTATTTCCTGTAATTGATATCTAGTCTCATAGTGTTGTGTTCAGAAAAGATGTTTGATACGATTTCAATTTTCTTAAATTTATTGAGGTTTCATTTGTGACCCAAGGTGTGATCTATCCTGGAGAATGTTCCATGAGTACTTCAGAAGAAAGTTCCATGAGTACTCTGTTGTTTTTGGATGGAGTGCTCTATAAATATCAATTAAGTCCATCTGGCATAATGTGTCATTTAAAGCTTGTGTTTCCTTATTTATTTTCTGTTTGGATAATCTTTCCATTGGTGTAAGTTGGGTGTTAAAGTCAGCTAGTATTGTTGTGTTACTGTCAATTTTCCCTTTTATGGCTGTTAACATTTGTCATATATTGAGGTGCTTCTATGTTGGGTGCAGAGATATTTAGAATTGTTATATCTTCTTCTAGGATTGATCACTTTATCATTAGGTAGTGTCATTCCTTGTCTCTTGTAAGAGTCTTTATTTTAAAATCTATTTTTTTCTGATATGAGTATTGCTACTCTGCTTTCTTTTAATTTCCATTTGCATGGAATATTTTTTTTCCATCCCCTCATTTTCAGTCTGTATGCGTCCCTACATCTGTAGTGGGTCTCTTGTCGACAGCATATACATAGGTCTTGTTTTTGTGTTGTCCATTCAGCCAGTCTGTGTGTTTTGGTTGGGGCATTTAATCCATTTACATTTAAAGTGATTATTGATATATATGTTCCTACTACCATTTTCTTAATTATCTTGGGTTTGTTTTTGTAGGTCTTTTTCTTCTCTTGTGTTTCCTGCCTAGAGAAGTTCCTTTAGCATTTGTTATAAAATGGTTTGGTGGTGCTAAATTCCCTTAACTTTTGCTTGTCTGTAAAACTTTTGATTTCTCCTTTGAACCTGAATGAGATCCTTGCTGGCTAGAGTAATCTTGGTTGTAGTTTTTTCCCTTTCATCACTTTAAATATATCTTGCCACTCTCTTCTGACCTGTAGAGTTTCTGCCAAAAGATCAGTTGTTAACCTTATGGGGATTCCCTTGTATGTTATTTCTTGCTTTTCCCTTGCTGCTTTTAATACTTTTTCTTTGTGTTTAATTTTTGTTAGTTTGATTAATATGTCTTTGTGTATTTCTCTTTGGATTTATACTGTATGAGACTCCCTATGCTGCCTGGACTTGATTGACTATTTTCTTTCCCATGTTGGGGAAGTTGTTGACTGTAATCTCTTCAAATATTTTCTCAGACCCTTTCTTTTTTTCTTCTTCTTCTGGACCACATATAATTCGAATGTTGGTGCACTTAATGTTGTCCCAGAGGTCTCTGAGACTGTCCTCCATTCTTTTCATTCTTTTTTCTTTATTCTGCTCTGTAGCAGTTATTTCCACCATTCTATCTTCCAGCTCACTTATCTGTTCTTCTGTCTCAGTTATTCTGCTATTGATTACTTCTAGTGTATTTTTAGTTTCAGTTATTGGTTTGTTCATTATTGTTTGTTTGGTCTTTACTTCTTCTAGGTCCTTGTTAAATGTTTCTTGTATTTTCTTTATTCTATTTCTGAGATTTTGGATAATCTTTAACTGTCATTATTCTGAATTCTTTTTCAGGTAAGTCTGTGAGCTTAGTGTGATTTCAAGTATTTTGTTTGCTGATGGGTGGGTTTTGTGTTCCTGTGTTTGTTGTTTTGTGTGAGTCATACAATGCTGGGGGCTGCTGGAAATTGGTTGGGGCCAGGTCTTGAATTCAGATAGAGGTCTCTGTGAGAGCTCTTGGTGATTAATCTCCCATGGGGCCAGGAAATCTCTAGTGGTCTAGCATCATGGACTCAGTGCTCTCACCCAAGAGCCTCAGGCCCAGCTTCTGGTCGAGGGACCAATACACCACAAGTCACTCATTCTGGGTTTAAAGGGGATTAAAAAGAAAAAAAAGACTAACAAAACCCCAGACAAATGGTTAAAAAGTAAAATCAAACAAACAGAAACAGAAACAAGGAAACACGCACACACACAAAAGAAACAACAGAAGCAAATAAATCAAAAAGTGTGAGAACAACCAGATAAACAAAAGAACCCAAGAACTAAATCAAACAATTAAAAAAAAACTGACAAAACCACAAAACCAAAAAACAAACCAAAGCAGAGTGACAACTGAAGAATGAAGCAGGAGGTGGAATTTGGGAGCAGGATAGATTATTTTTTCCTCTTTTTGTGAGTGTGTGTGTGTATATGCTTCTGTGTGAGAATTTGTCTGTATTGATTTGCTTCCACCATTTGTCCTAGGGTTCTGTCCATCTTTTTTTTTTTTTTTTTTTTTTTACTTTTTAAAATTTATTTCTTAATAATTATTTTTATTTTAATAAATTTATTTTATTTTATCTTTTTTATTTTATTTTATCCCCATTCTTTCTTTCTTTTTTTTTCTCCCTTTTATTCTGAGGTGGAGGACAGAAGGTGGAGGAGGACAGTCTCTTGGTGTTCCAGCCAGGCATCAGGGCTGTTCCACTGGGATAGGAGAGCCAAATTCAGGACACTGGTCAACAAGAGAACTCCCAGCTCCACATAATATCAAATGGCAAAAATCTCACAGAGATCTCCATCTCAACACCAACACCCAGCTTCACTCAATGACAAGCAAGAAACAGTGCTGAACACCTTATGCCAAACAACTAGCAGGAGAGGAACACAGCCCAAACCATTAGAAGAGAGGCTGCCGAGAGAAGGCGGAAGATGGCGGAAGAGTAAGACGCGGAGATCACCTTCCTCCCCACAGATACACCAGAAATACATCTACACGCGGAACAACTCCTACAGAACACCTACTGAAGGCTGGCAGAAGACCTCAGACCTCCCAAAAGGCAAGAAACTCCCCACGTACCTGGGTAGGGCAAAAGAAAAAACAGAGACAAAAGAATAGGGACGGCACCTGCACCAGTGGGAGGGAGCTGTGAAGCAGGAAAAGTTTCCACACTCTAGGAAGCCCCTTCGCGGGCGGAGACTGCGGGAGGCGGAGGGGGGAGCTTCGAAGCTGCGGAGGAGTGCACAGCAACGGGTGCGGAGGGCAAAGCGGGGAGATTCCCGCACAGAGGATCGGTGCCGACCGGCACTCACCAGCCCGAGAGGCTTGTCTGCTCACCCGCCGGGGCGGGCGGGGCTGCGAGCTGAGGCCGGAGCGCAGGGAGAGGACTGGGGTTGGCGGCTTGAACATAGCCTGAAGCGGTTAGTGCACCACAACTAGCCGGGAGGGAGTCCGGGGAAAAGCCTGCACCTGCAGAAGAGGCAGGAGACTTTTCCTTCCCTCTTTGTTTCCTGGGGCGTGAGGAGAGGGGTTTAAGAACGCTGCTTAAAGGAACTCCAGAGACGGGCGCGAGTCGCGGCTAAAAGCGCGAACCCCAGAGACGGGCGCGAGCCGCGGCTGAAAGCGCGGACCCCAGAGACGGGCGCGAGCCGCGGCTAAAAGCGCGGACCCCAGAGGCGGGCGGGAGACGTTAAGGCTGCTGCTGCCGCCACCGAGGGGCCTGTGTGCGAGCACAGGTCACTCTCCACACCCCTCCTCCGCGGAGCCTGTGCAGCCCGCCACTGCCGGGTTCCCGGGATCCAGGGACAACTTCCCCGGGAGAGCGCACAGCGCGCCTCAGGCTGGTGCAAAGTCACGCCTGCCTTTGCCACCCCAGGCCCGCCCCGCACTCTGTGCCCCTCCGTCCCCGCCGGCCTGAGTGCGTCAGAGCCCCCAATCAGCGGCTCTTTTAACCCCATCCTATCTGAGCAAAAAACAGACGCCCTCCAGCGATCTACACGCAGTGGCAGGGCCAAATCCAAAGCTTAGCCCTGGGAGCTGTGAGAACAAAGAAGACAAAGGGAAATCTCTCCCAGCAGCCTCAGAAGCAGTGGATTAAAGCTCCACAATCAACTTGATGTACCCTGCATCTGTGGAATACCTGAATAGACAACCAATCATCCCAAATTAAGGAAGTGGACTTTAGGAGCAAGATCTATGATATTTTCCCCTTTCCTCTTTTTGTGAATGTGTATGTGTATGCTTCTGTGTGAGATCTTGTCTGTATAGTCTTGCTTCCACCATTTGTCCTAGGGTTCTATCCGTCCATGTTTTTTTTTAAATTTTTTTTCTTAATAATTAATTTTAATAACCTTATTATACTTTACCTTCGTTCTTTCTTTCTTTCTTTCCGTCCTTCCTTCCCTCCTTTAGACAACGAATCATCCCAAATTGAGGAGGTGGTCTCTGACAGCAAGATTTAGGATTTTTCCCCATTTACTTCTTTTAGTGAGGGTGTATGTGTATGCTTCTGTGTAAGATTTTGTCTGTATAGCTTTGCTTCCAACATTTGTCCTAAGGTTCTTTCCATCCCCCTTTTTTTTTTCTAAATAAGAAGTTTTTAATTCAATAACTTTATTATATTTTATTTTTACTGTATCTTCTTTCTTTCTTTTTTCCTTCTTTCCCTCCTTCCTTCCTTCCTCCCTCCCTCCCTCCCTCCTTTCTTTCCTTCTTACCTTCTTTCCTTCTTTGCTTCTTTCTTCCTTCCTTCCTTCCTTCCTACACTCCTTTCCTTCTTTCTTTCCTCATACTTCTACTAATTCCCTCTACTTTTTCTCCCTTTTATCCTGAGCCTGTGGATGAAAAGCTTTTGGTGCTCCAGCCAGGAAGCAGGGCTCTGCCTCTGAGGTAGGACAGCCAACTTCAGGACACTGATCAACAAGAGACCTCCCAGCTCCACATAATATCAAATGCCGAAAATCTCCCAGAGACCTCCATCTTAACACCAGCACCCAGATTCACTCAAAGACCAGCAAGCCACAGTGCTGGAAAACCTATGCCAAACAACTAGCAAAACAGGAACACAACCCCACCCATTAGCAGAGAGGCTGCCTAAAATCATAATAAGGCCACAGACACCCCCAAACACACCACCAGACGTGAACCTGCCCACTAGAGAGACAAGATCCAACCTCATCCACCACAACACAGGCACTAGCCCCCTCCACCAGGAAGCCTACACAACCCAATGAACCAACCTTAGCCACTGGAGACAGACATCAAAAACAGGAGGAACTACGAACCTGCAGCCTGCAAAAAGGAGACCCCAAACACAGTAAGATAAGCAAAATGAGAAGACAGAAAAACACACAGCAGATAAAGGAGCAAGATAAAAATGCACCAGACCTAACAAATGAAGAGGAAATAGGCAATCTACCTGAAAGAGAATTCAGAATAATGATAGTAAGGTTGATCCAAAATCTTGGAGATAGAATGGACAATAGATTGGACAAAATGCAAGAATCAGTTAACAAGGACCTAGAAGAACTAAAGATGAAACAAGCAACGATGAACAACACAATAAATGAAATTAAAAGTACTCTAGATGGGATCAATAGCAGAATAACTGAGGGAGAAGAACGGATAAGTGACCTGGAAGATAAAATAGTGGAAATAACTACTGCAGAGCAGAATAAAGAAAAAAGAATGAAAAGAACTGAGGACAGTCTCAGAGACCTCTGGGACAACATTAAATGCACCAACATTTGAATTATAGGGGTTCCAGAAGAAGAAGAGAAAAAGAAAGGGACTGAGAAAATATTTGAAGAGATTATAGTTGAAAACTTCCCTAATATGGGAAAGGAAATAGTTAATCAAGTCCAGGAAGCACAGAGAGTCCCATACAAGATAAATACAAGGAGAAATACGCCAAGACACATATTAATCAAACTGTCAAAAATTAAATACAAAGAAAGCATATTAAAAGCAGCAAGGGAAAAACAACAAATAACACATAAGGGAATCCCCATAAGGTTAACAGCTGATCTCTCAGCAGAAACCCTACAAGCCAGAAGGGAGTGGCAGGACATACTGAAAGTGATGAAGGAGAAAAACATGCAGCCAAGACTACTCTACCCAGCAAGGATCTAATTCAGATTTGATGGAGAAATTAAAACCTTTACAGACAAGCAAAAGCTGAGAGAGTTCAGCACCACCAAACCAGCTTTAAAACAAATGCTAAAGGATCTTCTCTAGGCAAGAAACACAAGAGAAGGAAAAGACCTATAATAACGAACCCAAAACAATTTAGAAAATGGGAATAGGAACATACATATCCATAATTACCTTAAATGTAAATGGACTAAATGCTCCCACCAAAAGACACAGATTAGCTGAATGGATACAAAAACAAGACCCTTATATATGCTGTCTACAAGAGACTCACTTCAGACCTAGAGACACATACAGACTGAAAGTAAGGGGATGGAAAAAGATATTCCATGCAAATGGAAGCCAAAAGAAAGCTGGAGTAGCAATTCTCATATCAGACAAAATAGACTTTAAAATAAGGACTATTAGAAGAGACAAAGAAGGACACTACATAATGATCAAGGGATTGATCGAAGAAGAAGATATAACAATTGTAAATATTTATGCACCCAACATAGGAGCACCTCAATACATAAGGCAAATACTAACAGCCATAAAAGGGGAAATCGACAGTAACACATTCATAGTAGGGGACTTAAACATCCCACTTTCACCCATGGACAGATCATCCAAAATGAAAATAAATAAGGAAACACAAGCTTTAAATGATACATTAAACAAGATGGACTTAATTGATATTTATAGGACACTCCATCCAAAAACAACAGAATACACATTTTTCTCAAGTGCTCATGGAACATTCTCCAGGATAGATCATATCTTAGGTCACAAATCAAGCCTTGGTAAATTTAAGAAAATTGAAATTGTATCAAGTATCTTTTCTGACCACAACGCCATGAGACTAGATATCAATTACAGGAAAAGATCTGTAAAAAATACAAACACATGGAGGCTAAACAATACACTACTTAATAATGAAGAGATCACTGAAGAAATCAAAGAGGAAATAAAAAAATACCTAGAAACAAATGACAATGGAAACACAATGACCCAAAACCTGTGGGATGCAGCAAAAGCAGTTCTAAGGGGGAAGTTTATAGCAATACAAGCCCACCTTAAGAAGCAGGAAACATCTCAAATAAACAACCTAACCTTGCACCTCAAGCAATTAGAGAAAGAAGAACAAAAAAACCCCAAAGCTAGCAGAAGGAAAGAAATCATAAAAATCAGATCAGAAATAAATGAAAAAGAAATGAAGGAAACAATAGCAAAGATCAATAAAACTAAAAGCTGGTTCTTTGAGAAGATAAACAAAATAGATAAACCACTAGCCAGACTCATCAAGAAAAAAAGGGAGAAGACTCAAATCAATAGAATTAGAAATGAAAAAGGAGAGGTAAAAACTGACACTGCAGAGATAAAAGAGATCATGAGAGATTACTACAAGCAACTCTATGCCAATAAAATGGACAATCTGGAAGAAATGGACAAATTCTTAGAAATGCACAACCTGCCAAGACTGAATCAGGAAGAAATAGAAAATATGAACAGACCAATCACAAGCACTGAAATTGAAACTGTGATTAAAAATCTTCCAACAAAGAAAAGCCCAGGACCAGATGGCTTCACAGGCGAATTCTATCAAACATTTAGAGAAGAGCTAACACCTACCCTTCTCAAACTCTTCCAAAATATAGCAGAGGGAGGACCACTCCCTAACTCCTTCTATGAAGCCACCATCACCTTGATACCAAAACCAGACAAGGATGTCACAAAGAAAGAAAACTACAGGCCAATATCACTGATGAACATAGATGCAAAAATCCTCAACAAAATACTAGCAAACAGAATCCAACAGCACATTAAAAGGATCATACACCATGATCAAGTGGGATTTATTCCAGGAATGCAAGGATTCTTCAATATACGCAAATCTATCAATGTGATAAACCATATTAACAAATTGAAGGAGAAAAACCATATGATCATCTCAATAGATGCAGAGAAAGCTTTTGACAAAATTCAACACCCATTTATGATAAAAACCCTGCAGAAAGTAGGCATAGAGGGAACTTTCCTCAACATAATAAAGCCCATATATGACAAGCCCACAGCAAACATCATCCTCAATGGTGAAAAACTGAAAGCATTTCCACTAAGATCAGGAACAAGACAAGGTTGCCCACTCTCACCACTATTATTCAACATTGTTTTGGAAGTTTTAGCCACAGCAATCAGAGAAGAAAAGGAAATAAAAGGAATCCAAATTGGAAAAGAAGAAGTAAAGCTGTCACTGTTTGCAGATGACATGATCCTATACATAGAGAACCTTAAAGATGCTACCAGAAAACTACTAGAGCTAATCAATGAATTTGGTAAAGTGGCAGGATACAAAATTAATGCACAGAAATCTCTGGCATTCTTATATACTAATGATGAAAAATCTGAAAGTGAAATCAAGAAAACACTCCCATTTACCATTGCAACAAAAAGAATAAAATATCTAGGAATAAACCTACCTAAGGAGACAAAAGACCTGTATGCAGAAAATTATAAGACACTGATGAAAGAAATTAAAGATGATATAAATAGATGGAGAGATATACCATGTTCTTGGATTGGAAGAATCAACATTGTGAAAATGACTCTACTACCTAAAGCAATCTACAGATTCAATGCAATCCCTATCAAACCACCACTGGCATTTTTCACAGAACTAGAACAAAAATTTTCACAATTTGCATGGAAACACAGAAGACCCCGAATAGCCAAAGCAATCTTGAGAACGAAAGAAGGAACTGGAGGAATCAGGCTCCCTGACTTCAGACTATACTACAAAGCTACAGTCATCAAGACGGTATGGTACTGGCACAAAAACAGAAAGATAGATCAATGGAACAGGATAGAAAGCCCAGAGATAAACCCATGCACATATGGACACCTTACCTTTGATAAAGGTGGCAGTAATGTACAATGGAGAAAGGACAGCCTCTTCAATAAGTGGTGCTGGGAAAACTGGACAGGTACATGTAAAAGTATGAGATTAGATCACTCCCTAACACCATACACAAAAATAAGCTCAAAATGGATTAAAGACCTAAATGTAAGGCCAGAAACTATCAAACTCTTAGAGGAAAACATAGGCAGAACGCTCTATGACATAAATCAAAGCAAGATCCTTTCTGACCCACCTCCTAGAGTAATGGAAATAAAAACAAAAATAAACAAATGGGACCTAATGAAACTTCAAAGCTTTTGCACAGCAAAGGAAACCATAAACAAGACCAAAAGACAACCCTCAGAATGGGAGAAAATATTTGCAAATGAAGCAACCGACAAAGGATTAATCTCCAAAATTTACAAGCAGCTCATGCAGCTCAATAACAAGAAAACAAACAACCCAATCCAAAAATGGGCAGAAGACCTAAATAGACATTTCTCCAAAGAAGATATACAGACTGCCAACAAACACATGAAAGAATGCTCAACATCATTAATCATTAGAGAAATGCAAATCAAAACTACAATGAGATATCATCTCACACCAGTCAGAATGGCCATCATCAAAAAATCTAGAAACAATAAATGCTGGAGAGGGTGTGGAGAAAAGGGAACACTCTTGCACTGCTGGTGGGAATGTGAATTGGTTCAGCCACTATGGAGAACAGTATGGAGGTTCCTTAAAAAACTACAAATAGAACTACCATATGACCCAGCAATCCCACTACTGGGCATATACCCTGAGAAAACCAAAATTCAAAAAGAGTCATGTACCAAAATGTTCATTGAAGCTCTATTTACAATAGCCTGGAGATGGAAACAACCTAAGTGCCCGCCATCGGATGAATGGATAAAGAAGATGTGGCACATATATACAATGGAATATTACTCAGCCATAAAAAGAAACGAAATTGAGCTATTTGTAATGAGGTGGATAGACCTAGAGTCTGTCATACAGAGTGAAGTAAGTCAGAAAGAAAAAGACAAATACCGTATGCTAACACATATATATGGAATTTAAGAAAAAAATGTCATGAAGAACCTAGGGGTAAAGCAGGAATAAAGACGCAGACCTCTTAGAGAACGGACTTGAGGTTATGGGGAGGGGGAAGGGTGAGCTGTGACAGGGCGAGAGAGAGTCATGGGCATATACACAGTAACAAACACAGTAAGGTAGATAGCTAGTGGGAAGCAGCCTCATGGCACAGGTATATTGGCTCGGTGCTTTGTGACAGCCTGGAGGGGTGGGATGGGGAGGGTGGGAGGGAGGGAGACGCAACAGGGAAGACATATGGGAACATATGTTTATGTATGACTGATTCACTTTGTTATAAAGCAGAAACTAACACACCATTGTAAAGCAATTATACCCCAATAAAGATGTTAAAAAAGAAAAAAAAGAGAGGCTGCCTAAAATCATAATAAGGCCACAGACACCCCAAAACACACATCCAGACGTGGACCTGCTCACCAGAAAGACAAGATCCAGACTCATCCACCAGAACACAGGCACTACTCCTCTCCACCAGGAAACCTACACAAGCCACTAAACCAAGCTCAGACACTGGGAACAGACACCAAAAACAATGGGACCCACAAACTTGCCACCTGCAGAAAGGAGACCACAAACACAGTAAGATGAGCGAAATGAAAAGACAGAAAGACACACAGCAGATGAAGGAGCAAGGTAAAAACCCACCAGACCTAACAAAGATGAAATAGGCAGTCTACCTGAAAAGGAATTCAGAATAATGATAGTAAAGATGATCCAAATTTTTGGAAATAGAATGGACAAAATGCAAGAAACATTTAACAAGGACCTAGAAGAACTAAAGAGAAAACAAGCAATGATGAACAACACAATAAATGAAATTAAAAATACTCTAGAAGGGATCAATAGCAGAATAACTGAGGCAGAAGAATGGATAAGTGACCTGGATGATAAAATAGTGGAAATAACTACTGCAGAGAAGAATAAAGAAAAAAGAATGAAAAGAACTGAGGACAGTCTCAGAGACCTCTGGGACAACATCAAATGTGCCAACATTTGAATTATAGGCACCCCAGAAGAAGAAGAGAAAAAGAAATGGACTGAGAAAATAGTTGAAGAGATTATAGTTGAAAACTTCCCTAATATGGGAAAGGAAATAGTTAATCAAGTTCAGGAAGCACAGATAGTCCCATACCAGATAAATCCAAGGAGAAACATGCCAAGACACATATTAATCAAACTATCAAAAATTAAATACAAAAAAAAAACATATTAAAAGCAACAAGGGCAAAACAACAAATAACACACAAGAGAATCCCCATAAGGTTAACAGCTGATCTCTCAGCAGAAACCCTACAAGCCAGAAGGGAGTGGCAGGACATACTGAAACTGATGAAGGAGAAAAACCTACAAGCAAGATTACTCTACCAAGCAAGGATCTCATTTGATGAGAGAAATTAAAATTTGATGATTTGATTTGATTTGATGGAGAAATTAAAACCTTTACAGACAAGCAAAACCTGAGAGAGCTCAGCACCACCAAACCAGCTTTACAACAAATGCTAAAGGAACTTCTCTACGCAAGAAACACAAGAGAAGGAAAGGACCTACAATATCAAACCCAAAGCAATTAAGAAAATGGGAATAGGAACATACATATTGATAATTACCTTAAATGTAAATGGATTAAATGCTCCTACCAAAAGACAAAGACTGACTGAATGGATACAAAAACAAGACCCATATATATGCTGTCTACAAGAGACCTACTTCAGACCTAGGGACACATACAGACTGAAAGTGAGGAGATGGAAAAAGGTATTCCATGCAAATGGAAATCAGAAGAAATCTGGTTTAAGCAATACTCATATCAGACAAAATAGATGTTAAAATAAAGACTACTACAAGAGACAAAGTAGGACATTACATAATGATCAAGGGATCCATCCAAGAAGAATATATAAAAATTTTAAATATTTATAGACCCAACATAAGAGCACCTCAATACATAAGGCTAGTATTGACAGCCATAAAAGGGGAAATCAACAGTAACTCAATCATAGTAGGGGACTTGAACACCCCACTTTCAACAATGGACAGATCATCCAAAATGAAAATAATGAAGGAAACACAAGCTTTACGTGATACATTCAACAACATGGTCTGAATTGATATTTATAGGACATTCCATCCAAAAACAACAGAATACACATTTTTCTCAACTGCTCATGGAACATTCCACACGATAGATCATATCTTGGGTCACAAATCAAGCCATAAATTTAAGAAAATTGAAATCGTATCAAGTATCTTTTCCAACCACAACACTATGAGACTAGATATCAAATACAGGAAAAGATCTGTAAAAAATACAAACACAGGGAGGCTAAACAATACACTGGTTAATAACGAAGTGATCACTGAAGAAATCAAAGAGCAAATCAAAAAATACTTAGAAACAAATGGCAATGGAGATACGACAACCCAAAACCTATGGGATACAGCAAAAGCACTTCTAAGAGGGAAGTTTATAGCAAAATAATCCTACCTTAAGAAACAGGAAACAACTCAAATAAACAACCTAACCTTGCAATTAGTGAAAGAAGAACAACCCCCCACAATTTAGCAAAAAGAAAGAAATCATAAAGATCAGATCAGAAATAAATGAAAAAGAAATGAAGGAAACAATAGCAAAGATCAATAAAACTAAAATCCAGTTCTTTGAGAAAGTAAACAAAATTGATAAACCATTAGCCAGACTCATCAAGAAAAAAAGGGAGAAAACTCAAATCAATATAATTAGAAATGAAAAGAGAGAAGTAACAACTGACACTGCAATAATACAAAGGATCGTGAGAGATTACTAAAAGCAACTCTATGCCCATAAAATGGACAACCTGGAAGAAATGGACAAATACTTAGAAATGCACAACCTGCCGAGACTCAATCAGAAGAAATAGAAAATTTGAACAGACAACCACAAGCACTGAAATTGAAACTGTGATTAAAAATCTTCCAACAAAAAAAAGCCCATGACCAGATGACTTCACAGGCGAATTCTATCAAGCATTTAGAGAAGAGCTAACACCTATCCTTCTCAAACTCTTCCAAAATATAGCAGAGGGAGGAACACTCCTAAGCTCATTCTACGAGGCAGCCATCACCCAAATAGCAAAACCAGACAAAGATGTCACAAAGAATGAAAACTACAGTCCAATATCACTGTTGAACATAGATGCAAAAATCATCAACAAAATACTAGCAAACAGAATCCAACAGACATTAAAAGCGTCATGCACCATGATCAAAAGGAGTTTAATCCAGGAATGAAAGGATTCTTCAATATACACGAATCAATCAATGTGATAAAACATATTAACAAATTGAAGGAGAAAAACCAAATCATCTCAATAGATGCAGAGAAATCTTTCAACACCCATTTCTGATAAAAACTCTGCAGAAAGTAGGCATAGAGGGAACTTCAAAAAAATATTTTTTTGAGGGAACCCTCAAAAAAATAAAGGCCATATATGACAAACCCACAGCCAACATCGTCCTCAATGGTGGAAAACTGAAAGCATTTCCACTAAGATCAGGAGCACGACATGGTTGTCCACTCTCACCACTATTACTCAACACTGTTCTGGAACTTTTAGCCACAGCAATCAGAGAAGAAAAAGAAATAAAAGGAATCCAAATCAGAAAAGAAGTAATGCTGTCACTGTTTGTAGATGACACACTATACATAGAGAATCCTAAAGATGCTACCAGAAAACTACTAGACCTAAACAATGAATTTGGTAAAGTTGCAGGATACAAAATTAATGCACAGAAATCTCTGGCATTCTTATACACTAGTGATGAAAAATCTGAAAATGAAATACAGAAAACCCTCCCATTTATCATTGCATCAAAAAGAATAAAATATCTAGGAATAAATCTACCTAAGGAGACAAAAGACCTTTATGCAGAAAGTTATAAGATACTGGTGAAAGAAATTAAAGATGATACAAATAGATGGAGAGATATACCATGTTCTTGGATTGTAAGAATCAACATTGTGAAAATGACTCTACTACCCAAGGCATTCTGCAGATCCAATGCAATCCCTATCAAAGTACCACTGGCATTTTTCACAGAACTAGAACAAAAAATTTCACAATTTGTAAGAAACACAAAAGATCTGGAATAGCCAAAGCAATCTTGAGCACAAAAAATGGAGCTGGAGGGGCTTCCTTGGTGGCGCAGTGGTTGGGAGTCCTCCTGCCAATGCAGGGGACATGGGTTCGTGCCCCGGTCCAGGAGGCTCCCACATGCCGCGGAGTGGCTGGGCCCGTGAGCCATGGCCGCTGGCCTGTGTGTCCGGAGTCTGTGCTCCGCAGCAGGAGAGGCCACAGCAGTGAGAGGCCCGCATACCACAAAAAAAAAAAAAAAAAAATGGAGCTGGAGGATTCAGGCTCCCTGGCTTCAGACTATACTACAAAGCTACAGTAATCAAGACAGTATGGTACTGGCATAAAAACAGAAATATAGATTAATGGAACAGGATAGAAAGCCCAGAGATAAACCCACCCACATATTGTCACCTTATCTTTGATAAAGGAGGCAAGAATATACAGTGGAGAAAAGACAGCCTCTTTAATAAGTGGTGCTGGGAAAACTGGACAGGTACATGCAAAAGTATGAAATTATAACACTCCCTAACACAATACACAAAAATAAACTCAGCATGGGTTAAAGACCTAAATGTTAAGGTCAGACACTATCAAACTCTTAGAGGAAAACATAGGCAGAACACTCTATGACATAAATCACAGCAAGATCCTTTTTGACTCACCTCCTAGAGAAATGAAAATAAAAACAAAAATAAACAAACGGGACCAAATGAAATTTAAAAGCTTTTGCACAGCAAAGGAAACCGTAAACAAGACCAAATGACAGCCCTCAGAATGGCAGAAAGTATTTGCAAATGAAGCAACTGAGAAAGGATTAATCTCCAAAATTTACATGCAGCTAATAACAAAAAAGCAAACAACCCAATCCAAAAATGGGCAGAAGACCTAAATAGACATTACTCCAAGGAAGATATACAGATTGCCAACAAACACATGAAAGAATGCTCAACATCATTAACCACTAGAGAAATGCAAATCAAAACTACATTGAGATATCATCTCACACTAGTCAGAATGGCCATCATCAAAAAATCTAGAAATAATAAATGCTGGAGAGGGTGTGGAGAAAAGGGAACACTCTTGCACTGTTGGTGGGAATGTAAATTGATACAGCCACTGTGGAGAACAGTATGGATTTTCCTTAAAATCTACAAATAGAATTATCATACGACCCAGGAATCCCACTCCTGGGCATATACCCTGAGAAAACCATAATTCAAAAAGAGTCATGTACCAAAATGTTCACTGCAGTTCTATTTACAATAGCCAGGACATGGAAGCAATCTAAGTGTCCATCAGAAGATGAATGGATAAAGAAGATGTGGCACAAATATATACAATGGAATATTACTTAGTCATAAAAATAAACGAAATTGAGTTATTTGTAGTGAGGTGGATGGACCTAGAGTCTGTCATACAGAGTGAAGTAACTCAGAAAGAGAAAAACAAATACCATATGCTAACACATATATATGGAAACTAAGAAAAAGAAAAAAAAGAAAAGATCATGAAGAACATAGGGGTAAGACAGGAATAAAGACAGAGACCTACTAGAGTATGGACTTGAGGATATGGGGAGGGAGAAGGGTAAGCTGTGACAAAGTGAGAGAATGGCATGGGCATATATACAATACCAAACGTAAAATAGATAACTATTGGGAAGTAGCTGCATAGCACAGGAAGATCAGCTAGGTGGTTTGTGACCACCTAGAGGGGTGGGATAGGGTGGGTGGGAGGGAGGGAGACACAAGAGATATGGGAACATATGTATATGTATAACTGATCCACTTTGTTATAAAGCAGAAACTAACAGACCCTTGTAAAGCAATTATACTCCAATAAAGACGTTAAAAAGAAAAAGAATGAAGCAAAGAAACAAATCAAACAGACAAAAACAATTAAAAAAGAAAAGAAAAAAAAGTGCGAGTCTTTTTGAATTTTCTATTTTCAAGAATGTCATGACCTCATGGTTTTAACTGCATTTTCTTATTATTAATATAGGTGAACCTATTTCATACGTTAACTGTCCATTTGTAAATTCTCATTTGGTTACCCCCTTTTAACGTTCCTTATTAGTGTCTTGCCTATCGTAACATTTTTTTATTTGTAATTTTTCTTCCTAACTTGTATGGATATTTTATATCTTTCAGGTATAGGCTCTATGCCTGTTCTCTGTGTTGCAAATAATTCCTTTTTATAAGTTATTTGGCACTCTCTTAATAGTATCTTTTAGAGAAAAAAATTAATTTTAATATATTCAAATTTGCCAATACTTAGTAGTGGATTGTTTCCTTTGTCCTGTTTAAGAAACAGCTCACACCCCAAAATAATGAAGATATTATCTTATAGAAAATTTAATGTTTTGCCTGTCATGTATGAATTTTCAATACTCTTGGATTGGCTTTTTGTTAATTGTATGAGAAAAGTAATCAAGCATTTGTTTTTAACTCAGGTGTCTAATTAATAGGATAATCATTTGTCCTAACTCCTCATTACTTTGGTGGAATTATCAAAAAATGTTCTTTCACTGAAAATTGTCATAATATGGAAAATAAAATATATGATCACCCTCCAACTGATCATCCTTTAAGTCATTGATCAACAGTTAGCTTTGTCTTAAATTCAGTTTCCACATATATATGGTTCTGTTCTTGGACTCTCTATTCTATTTAGAGGCATAATTGCCTATTTTTGTACAAATATTAAACTGTTTTAAATTGGCTGTATAGGAAGTCCTATCATGTAATATAATAAATCATTTTTTCCTCTCATTTTTTTCATCTTCAATACAGAGCTCTTCTTTTTCCTTTTCCTTTTCACATAAAATTTGTTAATTTGTGTTAATTTTTTAAAAGTTCTGGTTTTAGTTGTTATTCATTGAATCTATAAATGAATTCACATATTCTAATTTGTAAGTAATGTTTATCCACTTATTTAAGTATCCGTCAATCTTTCTAAATAGTACTTTACAGCCAAAGCTTATACATGGTCGCTCCAGTTCCACTGAGACCAAGTCCCATTGTGTAATGCAACCAGCCTAGATGATGGCTATACCCAGTGAGTTGTGCTGTAGCTGAGGAAACGAAGGTCAAATGCTCAGCATCATTTGTAGCAAACAACGAATAAGCCAGTTTTGTTTCTCCAAGGATTAACCAGTTGCATGATAATCATGTTGTGGTCATCTCAACATATTTCATTGTCTACGTGGCTATTAAGAGGACTCAGAGTCAGAGGATGGTTAGGGCTTGCACCAAAGATATGTAGGAGAGCTGGGCTCATGGAGAACTGCTTCTCTCAACCACTGAATTTTGTAAAAGGTCAATCTGACAATCTATCTCTTTTAGTAGAATATAGTTAGGTACATCTAATGTTACCAAAGATATAATTGAGTTTATATCTGCTATCTTAATTTGACACAACTTTTCACATTTACTACTTATTTCCTTCTCTCTTTTCTTTTTACAAATTAACCAAATTTGAATCTCCCTTTTCTCTATTGATCTTTTAATTATACATTTTAGAACTATTTACAGAAGTTATCCTGGAGATAAATCTTTGATTCATTTCAGTCAATTAAAAATTATTATTTTTGCCACTTCCTTGATGCTTCTAGATATTTAGAAATTCTTCTCTATTTGCCTCCTCCAAATAATCTTGTTATTGTTGCCATGCATTTTATTTTTTACTTTTTTTACTGAATTATAGTTGGTTTACAATATGATAATAGTTTCAGGTGGACAACATAGTGATTCAATATTTTTATAGATTATACTCCATTTAAAGTATTATAAAGCAATGGCTGTATTTCCCTGTGCTGTACAATATATTCTTGTTGCTTATTTATTCTATACATAGTAAATTGTGACCCTTAATCCCATACCCCTATCTCATGCCTCCGTCCTTCCCTCTTCCCATGGGTAATCAGTATTTTGTTCTCTGTATCTGTGAGTCTGTTTCTGTTTTGTAATACACATCTGTTTATTTTATTTTTTAGATTCCACATATAAGTGAGGCCATAAAAGATTTGTCTTTCTCTGAGTTATTTCACTGAGCAAAATACTCTCTAGGTGCATCCACATTGCTGCAAATGGTAGAATTTTATTCTTTTTATGGCTGAGTAATATTTCACTGCATAAATATACCACATCTTCTTTACCCATTCATCTGTTGATAGACACTTAGATTGCTTCCATATCTTGCCTATTGTAAATTTGTAAATAATGATACTATGAACTTTGTGGTACATATATGTTTTCAAACTAGTATTTTCACTTTCTTTGAATATATAACCGGCAGTGGAATTGCTGGATCACATGGTCGTTCTATTTTTAGTTTTTTGAGGAACCTCCCTACTGTTTTCCATAGTGGCTGCACCAATTTACAATACCATCAATAGTGCACTAGTGTTCCTTTTTCTCCAGATCTTTGCCAACATTTGTTATTTGTAGACATTTTGATGATAGCCATTTGACAGGTATGAGGTGATATCTCATTGTGGTTTTGTTTTGTATCTCTCTGATGATTAGCGATGTTGAGCATTTTTTCCTTGTCTGTTAGCCATCTGTATATTTTATTTATTTTGCATTCCATGCATTAGTTTGTATAATGAACAGTGCTATGTATTCGTTTATGTTTTAACACTCCTAACAAATTGTAGTTTTGTACTGTTAATGGTCATGTAATTTAAATTTTTTATTTAGGTGAAACTGACATGACATAAAATAATCCTCTTTAAAGTAATCAACTCAGTAACAGTTACTGCATTCTAGTTCCCAAATATTTTCATCACCCCAAAGAAACCCTGTACCCATTGAACAATCACTTCTCCTTCTGCCCTCCTCCTTCCTGTGGCAAACACTACTAGGAAATTCTGCCTCTATGAATTTACATATTTTGAATATTTTATATGAGAAATAATATAATTTGTGGGGCATTATATCTGGCTTCTCCACTTAGCATAATGTTTTCAAGGTTCATCCACATTTTATCATGTGTCAGTACTTCATTCATTTTTATGGCTGAATAATATTCCATTGTATAGATATACCACATTTTATTTATTTATTCATCTGTTGATGGACATTTGGGTTGTTTTCATCTTTTGGCTGTTTGTTGCCACTATGGACATTTTTGTAATGTATTTGTTTTAGTATCTTCCTCAATTCTTTTGGGAATATATCTAGAACTGGACTTGCTGAGTCATATGACAATTCTCTTTTTAACCTTTTGAGAAGCTGCAAATTTTTTCCATACTGACTGAATCATTTTACAATCTCACAAGTAAGGTACAATGGTTCCAATTTCTGTACGTCTTTGCCAACAAAGATGTGCATTTTCCATTTTTTTTTAAATTATAGCCATTTTAGAGAGTGTGAAATAGGTCCTCACTCTAGTTTTGATTTGCATTTCCCTAATGACAATAATGTTCAGCATCTTTCCATATGCTTGTTGGCTATTTGCATATCTTCTTTGGAAAAATATCTATTCAAGAACTTTGCCTATTTTAAAATTATATTGTTTGTATTTTCATGTTTGAATTGATATTCACTTTAATTTACTCATTAATCTTTCTCTTATCCTTTATTTTTCCTTACATTTGCATATTTTTATCTGGAATTGCCTTACTCTTCGTCTGAGGAAGTTTCTTTAATATTTCTTTTTTTTTCTTTTTGTTCAACCAAGAGGCTTTTATTACCAGGCACCACTGGCTGGCCTGGGACACCTGGAGACAAATGATCCTTGTTCCCTTCTCTCTGTTCATCAGAGCAAGGTATCTGTGATCCATTTTAAAGGTGAGAGAAGCAGTAGGAGAGATGAGAATGGACTTGTAGGAACAGAAGTGGGATCCATTTCTTTTTTTTTTTTTAATTCAGGATTTCTGATGGAAAATTTCCTCAATCATTTTATGAAAGAGTCTTCTTGTTTTATTGAAATATAATCAATATACATTATTATGTTAGTTTTAGATTACTACATAGTGATTTACATACTTTACAAAATGATCACTATGATAAAGCTAGTAATCATCTGTCTTTGTATAATATACCAAGTTATCATAATATTATTGACCACATTTTTAGGCAGTGTGTTACATCCCCATGGCTTACTTATTTTATAACTGGAAGTTTGTACTTCCTAATCATCTTCATCTATTTCACCCAACATTCCACACCCTCCCCTCTGGTAAGAACCCATTTGTTATCTGTATCTATGAGACTGTTTTTTGATTTGCTTTGTTTGTTTTGTTTTTTTGAGTCCACGTATAAGCGAGGTCATACAGTTTTTGTCATTCTCTGACTTATTTCATTTAGCATGATACTCTCTAGATCCATCCATGTTGTCACAAATAACAAATTTCATTTTTTTTATGGCTGAGTAATATTACATTATGGATATATACATACATGAAAAACAACTTCTTTATTTTTATTTTTTTAACATGTTTATTGGGGTATAATTTCTTTACAATGGTGTGTTAGTTTCTGCTTTAAAACAAAGTGAATCAGTTATACATATACATATATTCCCATATCTCTTCCGTCTTGTGTCTCCCTCCCTCCCACCCTCCCTATCCCACCCCTCCAGATGGTCAAAAAGCACCTAGCCGATATCCTTGTGCCATGCGGCTGCTTCCCACTAGCTATCTACCTTACGTTTGTTAGTGTGTACATGTCCGTGACTCTCTCTCACCCTGTCACAGCTCACTCTTCCCCCTCCCCATATCCTCAAGTCCGTTCTCCAGTAGGTCTGTGCCTTTATTCCTGTCTTACCCCTAGGTTCCTCATGACATTTTTTTCCTTCTTAAATTCCATATATATGTGTTGGCATATGGTATTTGTCTTTTTCTTTCTGACTTACTTCACTCTGTATGACAGACACTAGGGCTATCCACCTCATTACAAATAGCTCAATTTCGTTTCTTTTTATGGCTGAGTAATATTCCATTGTATATATGTGACACATCTTCTTTATCCATTCATCTGATGATGGGCACTTAGGTTGTTTCCATCTCCGGGCTATTGTAAATAGAGCTGCAATGAACATTTTTGTACATGACTCTTTGAATTTTGGTTTTCTCAGGGTATATGCCCAGTAGTGGGATTCCTGGGTCATATGGTAGTTCTGTTTGTAGTTTTTAAGGAACCTCCATACTGTTCTCCATAGTGGCTGAAGCAGTTCACATTCCCACCAACAGTGCAAGAGTGTTCCGTTTTCTCCACACCCTCTCCAGCATTTATTGTTTCCAGATTTTTTGATGATGGCCATTCCGACTGGTGTGAGATGATATCTCATTGTAGTTTTGATTTGCATTTCTCTAATGATTAATGATGTTGAGCATTCTTTCATGTGTTTGTTGGCAGTCTGTATATCTTCTTTGGAGAAATGTCTATTTAGATCTTCTGCCCATTTTTGGATTGGATTGTTTGATTTTTTGTTATTGAGCTGCATGAGCTGCTTGTAAATTTTGGAGATTAATCTTTTGTCAGTTGCTTCATCTGCAAATATTTTCTCCCATTCTGAGGGTTGTCTTTTGATCTTGTTTATGGTTTCCTTTGCTGTGCAAAAGCTTTGAAGTTTCATTAGGTCCCATTTGTTTATTTTTGTTTTTATTTCCATTACTCTAGGAGGTGGGTCAGAAAGGATCTTGCTGTGATTTATGTCATAGAGTGTTCTGCCTATGTTTTCCTCTAAGAGTTAGATAGTTTCTGGCCTTACATTTAGGTCTTTAATCCATTTTGAGCTTATTTTTATGTATGGTGTTAGGGAGTGATCTAATCTCACACTTTTACATGTATCTGTCCATTTTCCCCAGCAACACTTATTGAAGAGGCTGTCCTTTCTCCACTGTACATTCCGACCACCTTTATCAAAAATAAGGTGTCCATATGTGCGTGGGTTTATCTCTGGGCTTTCTATCCTGTTCCATTGACCTATCTTTCTGTTTTTGTGCCAGTACCATACTGTCTTGATTACAGTAGCTTTGTAGTATAGTCTGAAGTCAGGGAGCCTGATTCCTCCAGCTCCGTTTTTTGTTCTCAATTGCTTTGGCTATTCGAGGTCTTTTGTGTTTCCATACAAGTTTTGAAATTTTTTGTTCTAGTTCTGTGAAAAATGGCAGTGGTAGTTTGATAGGGATTGCATTGAATATATAGATTGCTTTGGGTAGTAGAGTCATTTTCACGATGTTGATTCTTCCAATCCAAGAACATGGTATATCTCTCCATCTGTTTGTATCATCTTTAATTTCTTTCATCAGTGTCTTATAATTTTCTGCATACAGGTCTTTTGTCTCCTTAGGTAGGTTTATTCCTAGATATTTTATTCCTTTTTTGCAATGGTAAATGGGAGTGTTTTCTTGATTTCACTTTCAGATTTTTCATCATTAGTATATAGGAATACCAGAGATTTCTGTACATTAATTTTGTATCCTGCTATTTTACCAAATTCATTGTTTAGGTCTAGTAGTTTTCTGGTAGCATCTTTAGGATACTCTATGTATAGTATCATGTCATCTGCAAACAGTGACAGCTTTATTTCTTCTTTTCCGATTTGGATTCCTTTTATTTCCTTTTCTTCTCTGATTGCTGTGGCTAAAACTTCCAAAACTATGTTGAATAAGAGTGGTGAGAGTGGGCAACCTTGTCTTGTTCCTGATCTTAGTGGAAATGCTTTCAGTTTTTCACCATTGAAGATGATGTTTGCTGTGGGCTTGTCATATATGGGCTTTATTATGTTGAGGAAAGTTCCCTCTATGCCTACTTTCTGCAGGGTTTTTATCATAAATGGGTGTTGAATTTTGTCAAAAGCTTTCTCTGCATCTATTGAGATGATCATATGGTTTTTCTCCTTCAATTTGTTAATATGGTTTATCACATTGATAGATTTGTGTATATTGAAGAATCCTTGCATTCCTGGAATAAACCTCACTTGATCATGGTGTATGATCCTTTTAATGTGCTGTTGGATTCTGTTTGCTAGTATTTTGTTAAGGATTTTTGCATCTATGTTCATCAGTGATATTGGCCTGTAGTTTTCTTTCTTTGTGACATCCTTGTCTGGTTTTGGTATCAAGGTGATGGTGGCCTTGTAGAAGGAATTTGGGAGTGTTCCTCCCTTTGCTATATTTTGGAAGAGTTTGAGAAGGATAAGTGTTAGCTCTTCTCTAAATGTTTGGTAGAATTCACCTGTGAAGCCATCTGGTCCTGGGCTTTTGTTTGTTGGAAGATTTTTAATCACAGTTTCAATTTCAGTGCTTGTGATTGGTCTATTCATATTTTCTATTTCTTCCTGATTCGGTCATGGCAGGTTGTGCCTTTCTAAGAATTTGTCCAATTATACCAGGTTGTCCATTTTATTGGCATAGAGTTTCTTGTAGTAATCTCTCATGATCTTTTATATTTCTGCAGTGTCATTTGTTACTTCTCCTCTTTCATTACTAATTCTATTGATTTGAGTCTTTGCCCTTTTTTTCTTGATGCGTCTGGCTACTTGTTTATCAATTTTGTTTGTCTTCTCAAAGAACCAGCTTCTAGTTTTATTGATCTTTGTTATTGTTTCCTTCATTTCTTTTTCATTTATTTCTGATCTGATTTTTATGATTTCTTTCCTTCTGCTAGCTTTGGGGTATTTTTGTTCTTCTTTGTCCAATTGCTTGAGGTGCAATGTTAGGTTGTTTATTTGAGATGTTTCCTGCTTCTTAAGGTGGGCTTGTATTGCTATAAACTTCCCCCTTAGAACTGCTTTTTCTGCATCCCATAGGTTTTGGGTCATTGTGTCTCCATTATCATTTGGTTCTAGGTATTTTTTGATTTCCTCTTTGATTTCTTCAGTGATCACTTCATTATTAAGTAGTGTATTTTTTAGCCTCCATGTGTTTGTAGTTTTTACAGATCTTTTCCTTTAATTGATATCTAGTCTTATGGCATTGTGGTCGGAAAAGATACTTGATACAATTTCAATTTTCTTAAATTTACCAAGGCTTGATTTGTGACCCAAGATATGATCTATCCTGGAGAATGTTCCATGAGCACTTGAGAAAAATGTGTATTCTGTTGTTTTTGGATGGAGTGTCCTATAAATATCAATTAAGTCCATCTTGTTTAATGTATCATTTAAAGCTTGTGTTTCCTTATTTATTTTCATTTTGGATGATCTGTCCATGGGCGAATGTGGTGTTTTAAAGTCCCCTGCTATGAATGTGTTACTGTTGATTTCCCCTTTTATGGCTGTTATTATTTGCCTTATGTATTGAGGTGCTCCTATGTTGGGTGCATAAATATTTACAATTGTTATATCTTCTTCTTCGATGAATCCCTTGATCATTATGTAGTGTCCTTCTTTGTCTCTTCTAATAGTCCTTATTTTAAAGTTTATTTTGTCTGATATGAGAATTGCTACTCCAGCTTTCTTTTGGTTTCCATTTGCATGGAATATCTTTTTCCATCCCCTTACTTTCAGTCTGTATGTGTCTCTAGGTCTGAAGTGGGTCTCTTGTAGACAGCATATATAAAGGTCTTGTTTTTGTATCCATTCAGCCAATCTGGGTCTTTTGGTGGGAGCATTTAGTCCATTTACATTTAAGGTAATTATTGATAGGTATGTTCCTATTCCCATTTTCTAAATTGTTTTGCGTTCATTTTTATAGGTCTTTTCCTTCTCTTGTGTTTCTTGTCCAGAGAAGTTCCTTTAGTATTTGTTGTAAAGTTGGTTTGGTGGTGCTGAGCTCTCTCAGGTTTTGCTTGTCTGTAAAGGTTTTAATTTCTCCATCAAATCTGAATGAGATCCTTGCTGGGTAGAATAGTCTTGGTTGCAGGTTTTTCTCCTTCATCACTTTCTGTATGCCCTGCCACTCCCTTCTGGCTTGTAGGGTTTCTGCTGAGAGATCAGCTGTTAACCTTATGGGGATTCCCTTGTGTGTTATTTGTTGTTTTTCCCTTGCTGCTTTTAATATGCTATCTTTGTATTTAATTTTTGACAGTTTGATTAATATGTGTCTTGGTGTATTTCTCCTTGGATTTATCCTGTATGGGACTTTCTGTGCTTCCTGGACTTGATTAACTATTTCCTTTCCCATATTAGGGAAGTTTTCAACTATAATCTCTTCAAATATTTTCTCAGTCCCTTTCTTTTCTCTTCTTCTTCTGGAACCCCTATAATTGGGGCATTTAATGTTGTCCCAGAGGTCTCTGAGACTGTCCTCAGTTCTTTTCATTCTTTTTTCTTTATTCTGCTCTGCAATAGTTATTTCCACTATTTTATCTTCCAGGTCTCTTATCCGTTCTTCTCCCTCAGTTATTCTGCTATTGATTCCATCTAGAGTACTTTTAATTTCATTTATTGTGTTGTTCATCATTGCTTGTTTCATCTTTATTTCTTCTAGGTCTTTGTTAACTGTTTCTTGCATTTTGTCCATTTTATTTCCAAGATTTTGGATCATCCTTACTATCATTATTCTGAATTCTTTTTCAGGTAGACTGCCAATTTCTTCTTCATTTGTGAGGTCTGGGGCATTTTTATATTGCTCCTTTATCTGCTGTGTGTTTTTCTGTCTTCTCATTTTGCTTATCTTACTGTGTTTGGGGTCTCCTTTTTGCAGGCTGCAGGTTCGTAGTTCCCGCTGATTTTGATTCTGTCTCCAGTGGCTAAGGTTGGTTCAGTGGGTTGTGTAGGCTTCCTGGTGGAGGGG
The DNA here is from genome assembly GCF_949987515.2 of Delphinus delphis. NCBI lineage: Eukaryota > Metazoa > Chordata > Mammalia > Artiodactyla > Delphinidae > Delphinus > Delphinus delphis. The sequence continues at coordinate 59,832,894 of NC_082695.1, forward strand.
ACTACTGTCTGTGTTGTGGTGGATGAGTCTGGATCTTGTCTCTCTAGTGGGCAGGTTCACATCTGGTGGTGTGTTTTGGGGTGTCTGTGGCATTATTATGATTTTAGGCAGCCTCTCTGCTAATGAGTGGGGTTGTGTTCCTGTTTTGCTAGTTGTTTGGCATAGGTTGTCCAGCACTGTAGCTTGCTGTTCGTTGAGTGAAGCTGGATGCTGGTGTTAAGTTGGAGGTCTCTGGGAGATTTTCGCTGTTTGATATTATGTGGAGCTGGGAGGTCTCTTGTTGACCAGTGTCCTGAAGTTGGCTCTCCTACCTCAGAGGCAGAGCCCTGACTCCTGGCTGGAGCACCAAGAGCCTTTCATCCCCACGGCTCAGAATAAAAGGGAGAAAAATTAGAGACCATTAGTAGAAGTATGAAGAAAGAAAGGAAGGAAGGAAGGAAGGAAGAAAGAAAGAAAGAAAGAAAGAAGCAAAGAAGGAAAGAAGGCAAGAAGGAAAGAAATGAGGGAGGGAGGAAGGAAGGAAGGAGGGAAGGAAGGAAAAAAGACAGAAAGAAAGAAGATACAGTGAAATAAAATAAAGTATAATAAAGTTATTGAATTAAAAAATTATTTAGAAAAAAAAGGGACAGATAGAACCTTAGGACAAATGTTGGAAGCAAAGTTATACAGAGAAAATCTTACACAGAAGCATACACATACACCCTCACAAAAAGAGGTAAAGGGGAAAAAATCATAAATCTTGCTCTCAGAGACCACCTCCTCAATTTGGGATGATTCGTTGTCTAAAGGAGGGAAGGAAGGAAGGAAGGAAGGAAGGAAAGAAAGAAAGAAAGAAAGAAAGAAAGAAAGAAAGAAAGAAAGAAAGAAAGAAAGAAAGGAAGGAAGAAAGAAAGAAAGAAAGAAAGAAAGAAGGTAAAGTATAATAAAGTTAATAAAATTAATTATTAAGAAAAAAAACATGGACGGATAGAACCCTAGGACAAATGGTGGAAGGAAAACTATACAGACAAGATCTCACACAGAAGCATACACATACACATTCGCAAAAAGAGGAAAAGGGGGAAAAATCATAGATATTGCTCTTGAAGCCCACCTCCTCAATTTGGGATGACTCATTGTCTATTCATGTATTCCACAGATGCAGGGTACATCAAGTTGATTGTGGAGCTTTAATCCGCTGTTTCTGAGGCTGCTGGGAGAGATTTCCCTTTCTCTTCTTTGTTCTCACAGCTCACAAGGGCTCAGCTTTGGATCTGGCACTGCCTCTGTGTGTAGGTCGCTGGAGGGCGTCTGTTTTTTGCTCAGACAGGACGGGGTTAAAGGAGCCACTGATTCGGGGGCTCTGGCGCACTCAATCGGGGTGGGAGGGAGGGGCACTGCGTGTGGGGCGGGCCTGCGGTGGCAGAGGCCAACGTGATGTTGCACCAGCCTGAGGTCCGCCGTGTGTTCTCCCGGGGAAGTTGTCCTTGGGTCCCGGGAACCTGGCAGTGGCGAGCTGCACAGTCTCCGCGGAAGAGGGGTGTGGATAGTGACCTGTGCTCGCAGACAGGCCCCTTGGTGGCGGCAGCAGCAGCCTTAGCGTCTCCCGCCCGTCCCTGGGGTCCGTGCTTTTAGCCGTGGCTCGGGCCCCTCTCTGGGGTTCGCGCTTTTAGCCGCGGCTTGTGCCCGTCTCTGGGTTTCATGCTTTTAGCCGTGGCCCGCGCCCATCTCTGGAGTTCCTTTAAGCAGCGCTTTTAAACCCCTCTCCTCACGCACCAGGAAACAAAGAGGGAAGAAAAAGTCTCTTGCCTCTTTGGCAGGTGCAGACTTTTCTCCGGAATCCCTCCCGGCTAGCCCTGGTGCACTAACCCCTTCAGGCTATGTTCAAGCCGCCAGCAGTCCTCTCCCTGTGCTCCAACCGAAACCAAAACCCGAACCTCAGCTCACAACCCCGCCCGCCCCGGCGGGTGAGCAGACAAGCCTCTCTGGCTGGTGAGTGCCGGTCGGCACCGATCCTCTGTGCGGGAATCTCCCCGCTTTGCCCACCACACCCCTGTTGCTGTGCACTCCTCCACGGCTCCGAAACTCCCCCCTCTGCCTCCCGCAGTCTCCGCCCACAAAGGGTCTTCCTAGTGTGTGGAAACTTTTCCTCCATCACAGCTCCCTCCCACTGGTGCAGGTGCCGTCCCTATTCTTTTGTCTCTGTTTTTTCTTTTTTTTTTTTTTTTTGGCCTACGCAGGTACGTGGGGGAGTTTCTTGCCTTTTGGGAGGTCTGAGGTCTTCTGCCAGCCTTCAGTAAGTGTTCTGTAGTAGTTGTTCCACGTGTAGATGTATTTCTGGTGTATCTGTGGGGAGGAAGGTGATCTCCGTGTCTTCCTCTTCTGCCATCTTCTAGGTCCCCCCCTCCAACTTCTTTATTGATGAACAATTAGGTTGCTTCTCTGTCTTAGCTATTGTAAATAATACTGCAATAAACATTGGGGCACATATATCTTTCAAATTAGTGTTTTCATTTTTTTGGGTAAATACCCAGTAGTAAAATTGCTAGAGTGTATAGTAGTTCATTTTTAGTTTTTCGAGGAAACACCCTACTGTTTTCCATAGTGGCTACACCAATTTACAATTCCACTAACAATGCATGAGTTCTCTTTTCTCCACAACCTCTCCAACACTTGTTATTTGTTGTCTTTTTGATTATAGTCATTCTGAAAAGTGAGAGGTGATATCTCATTGTAGCATTTCACTTAAGATTAGTGATGTTGAACATCTTTGTATGTCCCTGTTGGCTATCTGTATGTGTTCTTTGGGAAAATATCTACTGAGGTTATGTGAACATGATTTTATTTCACCTTTGCTTTTTTTTTAACCAGGATATTTTTACTGGGATAGAAATCCAAGTTAGCTCTTTTTTTTCTTTCAAGCTTTTAAGGACTCTTTCATTCATTCTTTCTTTTTCTTTCCTTTTTGTCTCTTATAAAGTCAGTTGTCAGTCTTATTGTTGTCTTTTTATGCTAATGTGTTCTTTTCTCCCTAAGAAAACTTTTAAGATCGTCTCTTTGTCTTTTAGCCCTTTATGGCCTACTTAGGCGGTTTTCCCATGTAATTATCTTGCTTGGTTTTCATTGAGATTCTTAATTAAATCCATGGTTTGGTATTTTTAATCATTTTTGAAAAAAAATATTGGCCAATATCTTTTCAAATATTCTGCTCATTCTCTTTCTCCTCTCCTTCTGAGAAGCCAATTCTCATGTTAGAACATTTGAGTGCATTCCACAACCTTTCTGAATTTGTGTTATTTTCTTCCTCTCTTTGGATTGATTCACCTTTAGTATTTTCTATTTATCTGTCTAATTTTGTCTTCTGCTGTGTCAAAGTTTCTGTAAATCCATGTACTAAACTCATTAATATCTTATGATAGATTCCCATTTGCTGCTGAAATCTACCATCTTTTCATTTATTCTGACCATTTTATCCTCTACATATGAATAAATTAGTCATAGTAACTTTAATGCTAACTCTTATATCTGGATTATCTGTAAGTCTATATTTATTGCATATTTTTTCCTGATTATTGGTAGTGTGGTTTTTATATTCCCACCAGCAATTCCATGTATTTATATCCTCACCAATACTTGAGAGTTTTAATCTTTAAAAACGTTGGTCATTCCAACAGGTGTGTTGTCATATATCATGATGTCTAATGATGTTGAGTACCTTTTCAAATGCTCATTAGTCATTTTGGTTTTCTGTTTCTTCAGTGCTTGTTTAAGAATTGTGCCTATTTTAAAAAATTGGGTTGTATTTTACTGGCCAGGAGAAACTTTTAAAAATTTATTCTGGTAATAAATCCTTGGATATCTTCTCCCAGTAAGTGACTTGTCTTTTTAAAGTCGTAATGGCATCATTTGATGGACATAGACGTTCTTAATTTCATAAAATTTTAATTTATCAATGTTTTCCTCTTATGGTTAATGTATTTATTTTTGTCCAATTTTAAAAAAAACACTTAAACATTCTTATAAATTCTTTGTTGTGTTTGTTTTGCCTTTCACATTCTTTTTTATAACCCATGTCATATAAGTATAATTATTTTGCCTACTGTCCAGCCTAATTATTCAGCTTTTTTTTTTTTTTTAGAAATCAGCTTATTTAAGGACTCATAAGTATCCAGTTTTGTCACTCTGAGCCTTTACAATCTCCCTTCCTCACTTTGATAATTTCCTCATTCTCCACCTGGACCAAGCCCTGACTCTTAGATCATGTCCAGAATTGGCAAATTCACAGAGGGAGGGGGAAAATTGCTTCTAATCATTAGGAAACATCTGGGTTGTTTTCCCTTCTCTGGAATTTCTACTGAACTTCAAAAAAAATAAAGATTACTATAAAATGGAGAAAATAAATATCATGTCTTCTGTTTCTAGCAAACCTTTAGACTAAGTATCATTAAAAAGTTTTTTTCTGAATTAATCACCAAGAAAACTGTTAATATTAGATAGATTATAAATAGATGAATAACTGAATAAATACATATATATTGAATTAAATTTGTGGTTGAGGTAGAAGGTAGAATGTAGGTGAAATCCTTTGGAACCAAAATTGCTTGAATACATTAGATAGCAAACACCCCCCCCACACACACACACATAAAGAGTAGGATAAAGTAAATAATTACATAACCATCCAAATTAATAATAAATTATGTATATTTTCTTAATGATACCAGATCACTAAGAGAGTTAAAAAGCAAACTGCCAAATTAGAGAAGATATAAGACAAAGGCTTCATATCCAGACTATATTAAAATATATAATAGAGTGAACTATTAATCCAAAGTTATTCTTTGAAAACAATAATCAATTTAATAACCTCCTGGGAAGATTGATCAATAAAAATAGAAAAGGCACATTACAACTATGCTAGAAGAAAATGAAATATATAGATATATCCTACTGACTATGAACAAAGGTATGCACTGAATTTATAGCCAATACATTATAAAATTCAGGTGAAATATATAATTCTTGCAAAATTACAATTTCTGAACCCCAGACGACCTCTTAGACTTTCACCTGCTCCCAAATACCGCAAAGCCCTTTGAAGACCTTAATCCTGATGATTCTACTTCCTCTCTTGTGAGTTATTAATATCCAGTTTTTTAAAATTCTAACAGTTTCAAACTTTTCATTTTGGAATGATTTTACAAGAAAGTCTCCTGAGTGACTCAAAGAGCTTCTCAATCACAATTGTTAGAATTTTCATGTATTTACCCATTCTCCATTTTTGAAGCATTTGTGAGTGTGTTGCAGACATAATGCCTAATTATACCTTAGACATTCAGTGTGAATTCAATAAAAAAATAATCACAGTACAACCATCAAAATCCTAAAATTGAAATTAATGCAATAATGCCATATATACACACACTTTATTCATATTTATTATTGTTGCACTAATGCCCTTTATAGGTTCAATATTCAATGCTGAATCACTTGCTTCATTCAGTAGTATTGTTTCTCCAGTCCCCCCAGTACAGAGAAATTGCTTGGTCTTTTTTTATCTTCATGACTGGAACATTTTTTAAAAGAACAGGCCAACTGCCTTGTCAAATGTCTCTCAGTTTGAATCTGATTTTTCCCTAAGTTTATGTAACATTGGAAAGTTGTACAACTATGACAGGAGTACTACAGTGTATCCTATAAATAGGTACATGATGTCAATCCATACCATTAGTGGAGATGATAAATTTTACCACTAGATTAATTAGCATCTGCCAGTTTTCTCCAATATAAATTTAATGAATAAGTATTTCAAATTTATTAATTAATATTATGCTATATCTTACTCTTTATTTATCCTCTGTTTAGCTGTATCTAATCTATGTAACCACTCTTTGAGATTTTATTTCAATTATATCTATCATCCCTAGAAGTCATATTTTTATTTATTCATTTATTTATTTGGCTGCAATGGGTCTTAGTTGAGGCATGTGGGATCTTTTGTTGTGGTATGCAGGCTTCTCTTTAGTTGTGGTGTGTGAGCTCCAGAGCATGCAGACTCAGTAGTTGTGGCATGTGGGCTCAAGAGCATGTGGTCTCAGGAGTTGTAGCACACAGGCTCTCTAGTTGTGGTGTGTGGGCTCTAGGGCATGTGGGCTTAGGTGTCCCATGGCATGTGATATCTTAGTTTCCCGCCCAGGGATCAAATCCACTTCCCCTGCATTGGAAGGTGGTTTCTTAAACACTGGACCACCAGAGAAGTCCCAAGGAGTCATATTTTTAATGTCTTTTTAAGGATGTTTATTTTTTTCTTTATATTCTCTTGTCCTTTTTATGAATTCAAGACTTAATGTGGTTTAAAAATATTCAATGTAGGCACTTTATATACTGATATGATATTTCAATATTGAAGCATTTATCATTCTATTGTCTTTTTAGTGGTGTTCATTAATGATGACTTATTTTTGTGTGTTTTTATAATTTTGAAAGTAAATATTTTCTCTGGAAATTTGTCTTGGGAATGCTTTGTGTCCTGGTGCAAAGCTACATTTTTCTAGAGAAAAAAGAGGGGATTTTTGTTTGTTTCTGTCAGTCCTCTCTTGGGCACTATCTTAAATCATTATAAATGAAATTCCCCTTTTTACATTTTAAAGATCCTCACAAGAAATAATATTACAGATTTAAACTTGTATAAGTTCTATCTTATCATTAGAAATTCTCAGGGAAGATTATTTTTCTATCAACTCAGGATGAGTAATGAGACAAGCTAATTTATTCTTTATCCCATTCTTTGCAGTATATTTGTGATTCAACCCTTTGGGATTTCTGTTTCATGTTTGGGCTGCTATTGTATGTGCTGATCTGGTAGTACCCAAGGCTATATATACTTTTAGCCTTTTGAGAACACTAAAGCAAGGTGACAAGTTCTCCAGGGCTTGGCATAAACCTTCAAGTAAAGCCAGTATGGTGATTAATTATTTCTCAGGCTTGAGCTTTATTTTGACCACTGAAGATGTCTTCCTTTCAAGGAATTCTGGAAATTCATTTAAACAGAAATACAGGTATTAGCATTTTGGTTGCTTTGAATGGGAGAGTTGTTTGTTATATTTAGTCTACCAATAGCTAATAAACAAAGACCATATTCAACTCAATGTTCTTTCTACTAATTTCATACAAACAGTTGACTAAAACATTTCTCCCCATGTTCTGTTTGTTCATATTCTTTTGTCTTGGAATTCAAGCTTATCTCTATTTTGTTCAGAAACTGTCTTCATAGTCTTATTCCCCTTTCATCCATCTTATATAACCTGCACCCCAGCAAGACAGCTATTGTGAGTTCCTACAAACCATTTCATGTCACATACCACAAAGTATATGGGCTGGAAAAGGGTTGAAGATGGTGGAGCAGGAAAACCCTTAGCTCAACTCCTCCCCAAAACACACCAAAACTCCAACTACATGTAGAACAACTCTCTCTGAGAATGACCTGAAGGCTGTCAGAACAACTCTTCTACAACTAAGATATAAAAATATACACACCAAGATGAATAGAAGGGGAAGAAAAGTGATATAATCAGGAACTACATATCAGCAGGCAAACCTAAATAGAAAGGGGATATCACAAGGAGTGAGGGTTTTGAGCCCCATATTTGGGACCCCAGCCCTGGAGTTAAGCACTGAGAAAACAAACCCACTTAATTGGTTTTGAAAACCAGTGGAGTTTACAACCAGAAGAACTGGAGGGCTGTAGAAAACCATGATTCCACTGTTAAGGGATAAGCACATAAATTTACTTGCTCCCAGTCCCAGCACAGAAACAGCAGGTTGAAAATCTCCTGGTGCTCTAGCCAGCTTGTCCAGACCACCCAGAACAACCCTTAGCCCACACAGGGCTCAGCTCCGAACTGTCACCCACCTCACCAAGGCAGAAGAACTGGAGCAGCCCCAGCTAAAAACATCCCAGAAAAATCCCCAATCCATGCTCACTTCAACTTTAGCCCTCACTTCAAAGCCACTGGTCACATATAGACTGCATAGGGATGCTCCTGAACAAGAACAAACTGTCAGGACTGGGATTAGTACCTGTTTTACCTAATTTCATAGAGACAAATAGAGAAAGTCAAACAAAATTAGAATATAGAGGAATATGTTCCAAATGAAAGAATAAGATAAAACCCTAATGAAATGGAGATAAATAATTTAACTGATAAAGAGTTCAAAAAAACAGTCATAAAAAAGCTCATTGATCTCAGGAAAAGAATAGAGGAACACATTGAGAAATTCAACAAAGAATTAGAAAATATAAAAAAGAACCAGCCAATAAAGATGTTAAAAAATAAAAATAAAAAAATAAAATAAAATAGAAACCAAAAAGTAAACTACAGTTGGATTGGAGGGAACACACTGAACCTCTCACAGCATTTTTTGAACATCACTTTGTACAAAGTGCCAAATATTTAACTTTTTTAGGTCAGCAAAGATAGGCAGATAATATTGGCACCTAGTAATACAACAAAGAGAAAAACTCAGTGTACCTTGAGAGCAAATACCTCTATAATCCACTGTATCAAGAGCAGTAGTTGCCGCGTTTAAAGCATAAATCTCAGGTACTCTTTTCCAAATTTAAAAGCAATAATGGCAAAAAAAAAAAAAAAAAAAAAAAGAACCAGCCAGAACTGGAAAATACAATAACTGAAATGAAAAATACACTGGAGAAAATCAACAGCAGATTAGGTGACACAGAAGAACACATAAACAACCTGGAAGAGAGAATAGTGGAAGTCACTCAATCAGAACAACAATTTGTGTGGTTTTTTTTAATTAAAAAAATGAAGATCGTTTAAGGGACCTCTTGGACAACATAAAGCATACTTAACAGTCACACTTATAAGAGTCTCAGAAAGAGAAGGGAGAGGAAAAGGGACAGAAAATACATTTGACGGAATAATTGCTAAAAACTTCCCTAACCTAGGAATGGAAACACATCCAGTTTGGGAAGCACGGAGAGTCCCAGAAAAGATGAACACAAAGAGATCCACACCAAGATATGTCTTAACTAAAATGGCAAAAGTTAAAGAGAGAATTTTAAAGGCAGCAAGAGAAAAAAATGTGTCATATACAAGGGAAACCCCCTAAGGCTATCAACTGATTTTTCAGCAGAAACTTTGCATATGAGAAGAGAGTGACATAATATAGTTAAAACCCTGAAAGTAAAAAAAAAAAAAAAAAAACTACAACAAAGGATACTTTACCCAGCAAGGTTATCATTTAGAATTGGAGAGATAAAGAGTTTCTCAGACAAGAAAAATTAAGAGTTCATCACCACTAAGCCAGGCTTATAAGAAATGTTCAATGGTCTTCTTTAAGTGAGAAAGAAAAGACCATAACAAGAACTCATGGCAGACAAAGTAGACTTTAAAACAGTGTCTATAACAAAATGCAATAAAGAGATCAATCCAAGAAGACGACGTAACATTAATAAACACATATATGTCTACCATAGGAGCACATAAATATGTAAAGAAAATATTGACAGAGATAAAGGGAGAAATTGGCAATATTATAATAATGGTAAGGGAATTTAATACCCTACTTAGGATAATGAATAGACTGTCCATAAATAAAATCAATAAGGAAGCAGTCACTTTTAAATGACACATTAGACCAGGTTCACTTAATAGATATTGGCAGAACATTCCACCTCAAATCAGCAGAATACACATTCTTTTCAAGTGCATATGGAACATCCTCAAGAATAGATCACATGATAGGCCACAGAAGAAGTCTCAATAAATTTAAGAAATTTGAAAATGTATCAAGCAACTTTTCCAATCACAACCATTGAAATTAGATTCAATTACAGGAAGAAAACTGCAAGAAAAAACAACACATGGAGACTAAACAACATATTACTTAAAAAGCAATGTGTCAATGGAAAAATTTAAAAATACCTTCAAACAAATAAAAATAAGAAAAACAACTTTTCTAAATGTATGGGACACAGCAAAACCTTTTTTTTTTTTTTTTTTTTTTTGCTGTACGTGGGCCTCTCACTGTTGTGGCCTCTCCCGTTGCGGAGCACAGGCTATGGATGCGCAGGCTCAGTGGCCATGGCCCACGGGCCCAGCCGCTCCACGGCATGTGAGATCCTCCCAGACCAGGGCACGAACCCGCGTCCCCTGCATCGGCAGGCGGACTCTCAACCACTGCGCCACCAGGGAAGCCCAGCAAAACCAATTTTAAGAGGAAAGTTTATAGTGATACAGGTCAATCACAAGAAACAAGAAAAATCCCAAATATACAACCTAACTTTCAACATAAAGGAATTAGAAAAAGAAGAAAAAACAACACCCAAAGTTAATAGAAGGAAGAAAATAGTAAATATCAGAGTAGAAATAAAAGAAGCAAAGACCAAAAAAAAAAAAAGTAAAGATCAATAAAACTAAGAGCTGGTCCTTTGAAAAGATAAACAAAATTGATAAACCTTCAGTGAGACTCATCAAGAAAAAAAAGAAAGAGGGCCCAAATAAAATTAGAAATGAAAGAGGAGACATTACAACAAATATCACAAAAATATAAACAATCATAACAGAATACTATGAACAATTACATGACAAAAAATTGGGCAACCTAGAAGAAATGGATAAGTTCCTATAAACATTACAATATACAAATACTGAATAAGAAAGAAATAGAAAATCTGAACAAACTGATTAATAGTAATGAAACTAAATAATAATAATAATAACCTCTCAACAAACAAAAGTCCAGGACTAGATAGCTTTTGGGGGGATTATACCAAACACTTAAAGAAGAGTTAATACCTCCCCTTCTAAGACTATTTCTTCAAAAAAATTGAAGAGGAGGGAACAGTTCCAAATTCATTCTATGAGGAGAGCATTACCTTGATGTCAAAACCAGACAAAAACACTACAAAAAAAAATTACTAGCCAAAACCCTGATGAACATAGATGCAAAAATTCTCAATAAAATATTAGCAAATTGAATTCAAAAATACATTTAAAAACTCATACATTATGATTGGACAGAGACTTATTCCAAGGATGCAAAGATGATTCAATATCCACAAATCAATCAATGTGATGTACAAAATTAACAAAGGATAAAATTAATACAATCATCTCAATAGATGAAGGAAATAATTTGGCAAAATTCAACACCATTCATGATAAAAATTCTCAAAAAATTTGGTAGGAGGGAATGTACCTCATATAATAGAGGACATTTAGGACAAACCCTCAGCTAATGTCATACTCAATGATAGAAAGCTAAGAGCTTTACTCTAAGATGAGGACCAAGACAAGGATGCCCACTCTTGCCACTTCTATTTAACATAGTAATGGAAGTCTTAATCACAGCAATCATATAAAAGGCATCCAAACTGGAAGGGAAAATGTTAAACTGTCACTATTTGCAAGCAACATGATAATATATGTAAAATACCTTAAAGTCTCAACCAAAAAACTATTAGAACTAATAAGTGGATTCAGTAAAGTTGCAGAATACAAAATTAATACACAAATCTGTGTATTTCTAAATACTAATAATGAACTATCAGAAAGAAAAATAAAAAAACAGCCTCATTTACAATTAAAGGAAAAGGAATAAAATGCTTAGGAATAAATTTAACCAAGGAGATGAAAGACCTCTTCTCTGAAAACTATGAGACATCAATGAAAGAAACTGAAGATTATACAAATAAATGGAAAGATATTCTGTGGTCAGAGATTAGAATAATTAATATTGTTAAAATATACATACTACCAAAATCAACCTGCAGAATCCATGCAATTTCTATCAAAATACCAATGGCATTTTTCACAGAATTTGAACAAATAATTTTAAAATTTGTATGGTAATAAAAAAGACTCCAAATAGCCAAAACAATCTTGAGAAAGAAGAACAAAGCTAGAGCTACCACACTGACTTCAAATTATTGGATAAAACTATAGTAATCAAAACAGTATTGTACTGGCACAAAAACAGACAACATAAATCAATAAAATAGAATAGAGAGCACAGAAATAAACCCACACTTATATGATCAATTAATCTATGACAAAGGAGGAAAGAATATGTGATGAGTATTAAATTCAGCCTCTTCAATAAATAAGGTTAGGAAAATTGGATAGCTACATGCAAAAGAATCAAACTGGACTACTTTTCCACACCACACACACACACAAAAGCTAAAAATGGATGAAAAACTTAAATGTAAGACTTGAAACCATAAAACTTCCAGAAAAAAAACTGGCAGGATGCTCTTTGACATTAATCTTAGCAATACGTTTTGGATCTCTTTCCTCAGACAAGGTAAACATAAGCAAAAATAAATAAATGGGACTACATCAAACTAAAAATATTTTCACAGCAAAGGGAACTGTCAACAAAATGAAAAGTCCTACTACTGAATGGGAGAAGATATTTGCAAACAATATATCTGATAATGGGTTAATATCCAAAATATACAAAGAACTAATGTAAAACAACATCAGAAAATTGATTGTTGGTAAGAACGTGGAGAAAAGAGAATCCTTGTGCACTGCTGGTGGAAATGTTAATTGGTGAAGCTACAATGGAAAACACTATGGAGTTTCCTCAAAAAGTTAAAAATAAGGGAATTCCCTGGTGGTCCAGTGGTTAAGACTTAGTGCTTTCACTATTGTGGCCTGGGTTCAAGCCCTGGTGGGGAAACTAATGACCCTACAAGCTGCACAGTGCAGCCAAAAGAAGAAAAAAAATAAAGAAAAAGAAATACCATGCAATCCAGTAATTCCACTCTTGGCTATTTATCCAAAGAAAGTAAAAATACTAATTCAGAAAATCTATGCACCTCAATGTTCATAGCAGCTTTTTTTACAATAACCAACACACAGAAGCAACCTAAGGGTCCACCAATAGGTTAATGAATTAAAATATGGTATATATACTATGGAATATTACTCAGCCATAAGAATGAATGAAATCTTGCCATTTATGACAATATGGTTGGAGATGGAGGGTATTATGCTTAGGGAAATAAGTCATAAGTAGTAAGACAAATATGTATGTTTTCACTTATATGTGTAATCTAAAAATCAAGACAAACAAACAAATAAAACAGAAACAGGCTCACAGATATTGAGAATACACTAGTGCTTGCCAGAGGGTAGAGAGATTAGGGGAGGGGTGAAATAGGTGAAGGGGATTAAGAGGTATAAACTACCAGTATTAAGTAAATAAGTCACAGATATGTAATGCATAGAACAGGGAATATAGTCAATATCTTATAATAGCTTTGCATGGTACATAACATATAAAAATATCAAATTGCTATGTTGTACTCCTGAAATTAATATAATATTGTTGGTTAAAATACTTCAAAAAGAAAAAAGAAAACAAAAACTTGCTACATTGGATATCATCAAAATGTTGTTCTTTGAATGACTATTAAGAGAATGCAAAGGCAGTGTGTATTCTGGGAGAGGATATTTGTAAATCATGTATAATGAGGGACTTGTATCAATAATGCTTAAAAAGCTGTCAACTAAATAACAAAATAAGCAACCCAATTTTTATAATGAGCAAAATATTTGAAGAGACACTGCATCAAAGAAACTATGCAGATATCACCCTCGCCAACAAAAACAAACTAACAAAAAAAACAGAAAGAAATGCTCAATATCCTTAGGCATTAGAGAAATGCAAATCAAAGCCACAATGAGATATCTAACTACACATCTATTATAAAGTTTAAAAGTAAAGACAAACCTAGCCAAATCAGGGCAAGTATATAGAACAACAGAAATCTCAGACACCAATAAGGTAAATGTAAATTCTTACAATCATTTTAGAAAATACCTTGGCAGTTTCAAAAAAACATAACCACATACTACCCACCATACAGCCCAGCTGCTACTATGTATTTACCCAGTAAATAAAAACATAGTTTACTGGAGGGCTTTTACAAGAAATGTTAATAACAGTTATATTGGTAATTGACAAAAAACGAAAACAAACAAAATTTCCACCAGCAGGTAAATGGATAAGTTTCTGTGTATCCATACAATGGAATACTATTTGTCATTTTAAAAAGAATGGATTCTTGGCATAACAAACAACCTGGTAAATTAAGGAAACTAGATATTTTTACTGAATGATTCAATTTACATAAAGCTCTAGAAATGCTAATGGAAAAAAAAAAGCAGAACAGTGGCTGCTAGAGGATGGGAGTGGGGTGGGCAGGGACAAAAAGGAGGGATTACAATGGGGGAATTAGAAAAATTTTGAGGAAGGTAGATATCTTATCTTGATGGTATGATAATTTCATAAGTCAAAACATCAAATTGTACACTTTAAATATATACAATTTACAGTATGTCTATTTTCACAATAAAGAAGTTTAAAAAGCAAATATATATATATATATTATATAAATATATATATTTGTACTGGTCATTTTAGTTTATAAAGAACTTTAAGGTACATTAATTATCTCAGTAGAATCTGTCTACACTTCTGTGAGTGCCAGCCTTATTGCCCCATTATGCAGAAGATGAAGCCTATTGTCAGAAATGATAAATGATGCAACTTAATTCATATAGCAAAATTGTATTGCATTTGGCAACGTCATGTATTCCAAAATTTAACTCAGATACTACAAGTTATCTTCTAGCACTCATGCCATGTTAAGTTGTTCTATTGGACTTTAGGAGATATCTTCAGCTTGAACTTTTTTTTTTAAACATCTTTATTGGAGTATAATTGCTTTACAATGGTGTGTTAGTTTCTGCTTTACAACAAAATGAATCAGCTATATATATACATATGTTCCCATATCTCTTCCCTCTTGAAAGGAACTTTTGTACAAAAGGGAAAAGGATCTATCAGTGTTTCAGATAAAGCCGTGTCTCATGACTGGAATAGTGAAATAAGGAACAGAATTCTCCTGTTATTTAATGAAAAACTAAAAGGTAGAAACTTGTCAAGACCTTCTTCTGTTCTTTATTACACAATATCTACAATCTTATTATTTGCTAACTCCTCTGGGAGGCATTAGAGGAGAACACTCATTTATCGTCAGGTATAAATTTGTATTTCTCATGAAAATAACATAAAACCCAGTAAAGACCTCATTAAGAAAAAAAAAGTCATTTCACTCTCTTTGACTTTAAGAATGATGGTTTTCTTTTTATTTTATGTATAAAGTAGGAAAACTTGTAATTAGTTTAATACACAGTATTGAGAAAAAGTTATATGATTCCTTAGGTGCAGGCTTAGCTCTTGTGAAGTGGGTAAATTTATCTTGGCTAGAGATAAATCCAACCATTCCCATTTTCCTGGTATCCTTCTTCCCATCATGCCACTCATCCTGTCTTTACCAGGGGCTTGCTTTCAGAATCTTGATAAATACTTGATGAATTTTAGTAATAAAACGTCAGAGTGACTATCAAAATAAGGTCCACAATTATCTGCAGCATAAAATCTGTGGTGTCAGGTAACCTTGCCTATTCCTGGGCCACTGCCTTGCCCTACTAAATCAGGTACTGTGAATATGGACTTCCAAAATCTGTATTTCAGAATTTTCCCAAATGACTCTTATGTACCATAGAGTTTGAAAGCACTGGTTTAAACTCTTGTATTATTTGACCTATATCACCTTTCTATTTAACATGTCCCCATCCATCTAAATCACATACACAGATAAACTCACCAAGAAATTTGCAGTTCAATCAAGGACATAAAAGTACAAAATAAATGATAAAGTAAGGAATTTCTTGTGCTTTGTTCTCAGCTATTTGGGGACACTTAAGGAATATTTTTTGAACATAAGAAATACTCAGAGTTCATGAATTATATGATGATAATTGTCTATTCTGCCTATACATAAGATTGGCCTTGTGCCAAGATGATCTTATCTCTATACACTGTAAGTGCAGGTGAATGTGCAGTATCACATTTTGATACTGTTGTATGCATAGGTTAGACGTACCATGTGGAAAAATTCAGTAGCTCTCTCTACTGGTTTGTAATCTTTCTGACATTGTCAGATCTCAGGAGTAGAGAGGGGTCCTAGGGAAAATAAGGATCAGCTATAACTTGAAGACCTTGATAGCAAGGGGTCAGAAAGATGTGACAGCAGAAATTTAAAAACAAACAAAACATAGATGTTAGAGGGCAGTATGGGGTATTTAGAGTTTCTGGATGCACAATGAGAACTTTATTGGAGTTTGTCAGAGAACTGGTATGATAAAGTAGAAAGAGAATGAACTTAGGTAAAATTTGGAAATGGCTCTCTTGAAGACCATTTCTTTCTCTTTATTGAGAAAATAAATTGTACAATTTATTTAATCCCAGATTCTTCATCCATAAAATCGGAATACTAGTATCTATTTTTCAATTGAGTCCATACATTTAAATTTTGTTATTCAAGCATAAAATAATATACATGATATAATAAAGTAACACATCCATGTAACCACCACACATACCAAGATATAGCACATTACCAACACAGAGGCTTCCCTTTTGCCCCTTCTGGTCATTATCTCTACCAAAGTTAGTCACTACTCTGATTTCAGTCAATATAGATTTTGTTTTGTTTGTTTTTAAATTTAATTTATGTAATGAATAAAATAATATATTATATGAACATTTGCAGTTGACTTCTTTTTACATATTGACTTCAAGATTTATTAATGTTCTTGCATACAACAGTAGTTTATTCTTTGAAACTGTATAGTCAGCATTTTATGAACATACCAGTATTTCTTTATACATTCTAGTATGGATGGATATTTGAGTTGTTTTCATTTATCTGCTGTTATGAATAATGTTACTAGGAATATCTTTGTATATGTCTTTGGTTTCTCATATTTATGTAGTCTGTATGGAATTTATAGGCCAAGGTAGGAATATTTTCACCTCTAAAGCCATTGTCAAAAATTTGTTCAGGGCTTCTCTGGTGGCGCAGTGGTTGAGAGACCGCCTGACAATGCAGGGGACACGGGTTTGTGCCCCGGTCAGGAAAGATCCCACATGCTGTGGAGCAGCTAGGCCTGTGAGCCATGGCCACTGAGCCTGTGCATCTGGAGCCTGTGCTCCACAATGGGAGAAGCCACAACAGTGAGAAGCCTGCATACCACAAAAAAAAAAAAAAATTTGTTCAAAAACAAAATAACTTAATATTCTTATAAGCAGTGCTGAGAGTTGTAGTTGCTCCAAATCCTAATACTTTGAATCACAAAACTGTCACTGTTTTGTTTGCTTTGGTCTTCTAGTTATTCTGGTAAAGATGTAGTAATATATTAGTATGGTTTTAATTTGTATTTCCCTAATGAGTGATGATATAGAGTACCTTACCTTGTTTGAATATCCTTTTTTGTGAAATGTCCATTCAACACGTTTGCCTATATTTCTGTATTTTTATATTGTTATTAGTTCTGTAGATTCAGCATATAATTCCAGAAGATATAATTATTATTTTAAATAGTAAATATATATTTAGGCTTATCTATATAAAAAGTTAACCTTTTACTTGTTTTTAATTTCTTTCTCTATTACTATTCTTCTCTCTGAAATCTTATTTTTTCTATATGAAAAAAGTCCCTTAGGTAAGATATTTATTTTTATGCAGATCTACTTTGGTAATTTGTTATTCCAGTGCTTCTCTATTTTATGTTCATTCTTGAAGCTTATTCTCACTAGGTATGGCATTCAAATGGGACCATTATTTTCCCTCTACCCTTTAAAACAGGCATTCCAGTATTTTATAGATTCCATTGTTTATGTTGAAAAGTCAGCAATAATGTTTTTGTTATAGCTTTGAAGGTAAATGCTTTCTTTTATCTGGCTGATTTCTTAAACTTTTAATTTTATCTTTGGGTTCTAGAAATTTTTTCTACAGTGCTTAAGTATATCATTCTCCCAGTTTACACTACTTGGTAACTGTATATCTTCTTCATTCTTTGGCTTTATGTCTTTCATCAGTTTTGGAAAATTCTTGGCAAATATATCTTTAGATATTTTACCAAGTATCTCCTTTATTTCTTGGATTGGAATCACATACATATTAGATATCTCCATGATGTCCTATATGTTTTTATCCATTTAAGTGTAATTACTTTTTGTATTTACTATGCTTCAATGCTGATATTTTCTACCATTAAGCTCATGTATTGAATTCTTAGTTGTACTGATATTTTTAAATTCTAGGATTTTCATTTTTTGTTGTATAAATGCCAGCTATCTGCTATCTTTTAAAACGTATTTATCAGATTTATTTTAAAGTTTATGCCTGAACACTAATATCTGGATCATTCATTAGCTTAAATTTGTTGACTTTTTCACTTGGATTTTGGTCATTTTTTCCTTTTTCCTAGTATGTCTGGCAAATTTTGTTTTTAGACTGTAAAATATATAAGAAAAACATATTGAGGCTCTAAATGTTGTTACATTATTTCAAGAGAGCTTTTACTTTTTTAATATGTTGTAGAGAAGGTATGGGCATGACCTAATTGTAGTTTGTTATTAATACCTGTTCATATTTCTTCCAAGGTTGCAACTAAAACCTAGATTTTTTAAACAGAGATGGCTCTTGTTTCTTAATTACTCTAAACTCCAAATATATATATTGTTTTTTAGTCCCTTAAAAGTTGTTTTCTGTTTATTTTTGTTTGTTTTGTTTTGCTTTGTTTTGTTTTGATCTAACCATATTAATGTACAACTTAGAAGTTAGTGAATTGCTCAAGGGGAAGTTATGTGCAGAATGTTAAACTCACCTTAGAATGTATTTTTATCCACCCTGTCTGGTCAAGTTCTGCTTATTCTGCTGCTTTTTCATTCTTTCAAACAGTTGTTCATTGTTTTTGTTTTTGTTTTTTTTTTTTCCAGGTGGTTGCAACCATGCAGCATGTGAGATCTTTGTTCTCTGACCGGGGATTGAACCCATGTCCCCTGCAGTAGAAACATGGCATCTTAGCCACTGGACCACCAGGGAAGTCCCATGTTCATTGCTTTTTATTCTCATCTCTTGCTAGGAGGTTTAATCTAATATCAGTTTCTTCTTCATAGGGAAAGTGGGACACTGGTGTATGAATATTTTAATTCATAACATCTGTTATATTCTTCAGAATAGTGACAACTATTTCCTATTACCAGAAATTTATAAGCTTTATCATATCCCAACTTACCTGTCACTATCTTGCAGTTTAACTGATGTTGTGATACCTAATTTTTGAAATTTTAACTTTTCTTCTTAGTGACAAGTTTCAACGTATTTTCATGTTCTTGATAGCTTTTGATTTTTTCTCCTCTGTAAATTTCTCATCTCAAAATAATCTTATATGCTTTGTTTTCAATCTCTGTTGTCTATTAGTCAAATACTTCATTTAAACTATGATTTTCTTTGACTTTATAAATGACTGATGATCTTTTTCCTTCTCCAAGTGGTAAATTCTTGTCTATTTTGAAAGATCTAACACCAACATCATCTTTAGTGAGAAGCCTTCTTTGACATCCGGGAAGAATATTTTTGTTGGGAAAAAGATTGGTAGAACATACATCTACTGTATTGGTTGTGACAGAATAGGCCCTATGATACTAATTGCCACAACAGCAGAGAAAAAGAGCAAAACTAATCCCCTCACAAAATTTCCAAGAAAAATCCCCACCGTTTCTTTTAAGAGCTTTAATTTATGTTGTCCCAGACACAAATGCTCAGTTTTACAGGCAGACACATACTATGCTTTTGATTATTATCTCCAGTGCTGGGGTAAAAAAAGCACCTCCTTCAGGAGGGCTACATCCCTCACTGTAGTTAAAAAATTCCTTGGCTGAGGGCCCAGTTATTTTGAGGCTATCCCTGGTAATAGCTGCATTAAAAAAGTAGTTCACTGAAGCCCACTTAAGAGAATTGCTGTTAAAAGAATAAAAGGTTTAACAAAATCAATTATCTTGGCCCCAAACTGTTCAATAATAATTGTATCTGTTAAAGAAATCACTATTGCTAAGCAAATAAAACAGTTTTAACAGGAATCTCTGAAAGGCCTTCAAATCCAGTCACACTACTGGAAATATTCCCTACCAGCCTCAGTTCTTGACACTTTGAAATCTCACATTAAGTTAAATTGTGGATGGAGCAGAGCAAAATGTTGGAAATACTGAAAGTGTTAGGCTACCTGTTGGGTAAATGTTCTCTCATGAGAGAAACTAGAACTGTCATGGCAGCAAGAACAATATCTGATATATATTTTTGTATCTATAGGAAGAGAATTAGTAGGTGCCCAGCAAATTACTCAGAGTGAGAATATAATTGAACTATTATTTTAATATATTTTCTGAGAAATATTCCTGGATAGAGATCTACACAAAACACTTAAGATAGGCCCAGTCTACAAAGAACTGCAATTTAAATGGGCCAATAAATATATCCTTGAAAAAGTTGTGTCCAATATAAAGATCTATTTCCTAAGTAATAATACATTGCAAAAATTCAAATGTGGAATGACTGTACATTGGTTATTGACTTGGGTCAAGGAAGTTTTTGTGAAGGAAGTGGGGACTACAGTGGAAAACACTTTACCACTCACCTCACTCCTATCAATCTAACATTGTTCAGTAGCCTGATAAAAACATTAGTGTATAGTAGAAATCTTTCTAGTCTCCTAGGTACCTCATTCTAAGGCTTTGAAATTCAGACCATCAGACCCCACATGCTCTGTCAAGTTTATCATGTCCTTTCAAGGGCAGGGATGGTCAGTCTGGTAAATGTGAACTTTTGATTCAGATATTCTTGAATTTGAGGTCCATCTCTAATAGTTACTTTATATCTTCAGACTGATTATTTAACACAATTTGTGCTCAGTTGTCTAATTTCTCAACTTGGAATAGCAATGTAGAAGTAATTGCTCATTAAATGCTATTGATCTTGATTATCATTTTCATATAATATTATATCCTAACACTAACCATAATTCTCAATCAATAGATGAGCCTAAATAACTGTGTCATACATGAATTAATGTGTGAAGGGACACAGGTTTGGCAGCAGATAATAGAGTCACACTGAGGACAAGAAGGATATAAACCAGGGGATTAGTATCACTCTATAAGTTCCTGGAAATCAAAAATAGCATCTTATTCACCTTAATTTTCCACACTTGTCTCAGCATATTTAGATAAACTATGTAGGTAAGTATATAAATTTAAAGTAATAAACAAAGAAAAATCTATTTTAAAAATAGCTCATAATTAATAAATATGTAATGAATGATAAAATTATCTTCCATTGATTAAGTACCTGATATAGGCCTCAGACTTCTGCTAAATTCTTTACAAATATCTTCAGTGTAACTTTTTGAAGAAACTTTTTGAAGAAACTGCAGTTTCTTTTGAAGAAACTGCACTAAAATGTATATTCTAGGGAATGATTATAACAAAGAAGTCTATGTAGAACTACAGTCCATGAAACACCAAAGCTGGTACATGCTAGGTAGTTTCATAGGCTGGTGATTTAAGAGTTAGATCTTTAGGTAGAAAAATTCAAATATAAATCCCAGTCAAATTAGAATTAAACAAGTTCAAATTCAGCAAATACTAAAATATCCTTGAATGCCTTAAACCATACTGGGATCACAGCCACCTATAAACATGTCCCCCTGATATGGTCCTGCCCAACAGAGGGACAAAAACCAGATGCACCAACAAGAGGGAAGGCACCAATCCCTCCCACCAGGCAGCCTGCACAAGACTCAGAGCCAAACTCACCCACCAGAGGGAAGAAACCAGAAGCAGGAGGAACTATGACCCTCCAGTCAGCAGAAAGGAGAACACAACACAGAAACTTAGACAAAATGAGATGGCAGAGTAATATGTTTCAGATAAAGGAGCAAGATAAAAGCCCATAAGAACAAGTAAATGAAGAGAAGATAGGCAACTTACCTGAAAAATAATTTAGAGTAATTATAGTAAAAAAGATCTCAGAAAAAGAATGGAGGCACAGACTGAGAAGTTATGAGAGATGTTTAACAAAGAGATAGAAGATTTAAAGAACAATCAGAGATGAACAATACAATAACTGGAATGAAAAATACACTAGAAGGAATCAATAGCAGAATAACTGCCAGAACGAATATAACTGCTAGATAGAAGAATGAAAAAGTGAGTTGGAAGTCAGAATGGTGGAAATCACTGCCATGGAACAGAATAAATAAAAAAGAATGAAAAGAAATAAGGACAGTCTCAGAGACCTCTGAAACAATATTAAACACACTGACATTCACAATATAGGGGTCCCAGAAGGAGAAGAGAGAGAGAAAGAGCCTGAAATATTTGAAGAGACTACAGTTGAAAAATTCCCTAACATGAGAAAGGAAACACTCACTCTAGTACAGAAAGCACAGAGAATCCCATACAAGATAAATCCAAGGGGGAATACAATGAGACACATTAATCAAACTGACAAAAATTAAAGACCAAGAAAAAATATTTTAAAAAACAAGGGAAAAGCAACAAATAACATACAAGGGAACCCCCATAAGGTTATCAGCTGATTTTTCAGCAGAAACTCTGCAGGCCAGAAGGGACTGGCAATGATATAAAGTGAGAAAAGCGAAAAACCTACAACCAAGATTATTCTACCCATCAAGGCTTTCATTCAGATTTGAAGGAGAAATCAAAACTTTTACAGATCAACAAAAGCTAAGAGAATTCAGCACCACAAAACCAGCATTGCAACAAATTCTAAAGGAATTTCTCTAGGCAGAAAAGTAAAGACCAAAAATAGAATCAAGAAAATTACAAATGGGGAAGCTTACTGGTACAGGCAAATATAAAGTAAAGGTAGGAATTCATCCACACACAGATACGACATCAAAACAAGCAATCATGGAAAGAGGAGAGTTCAAATGCAGGATATTGGAAATGCATTGGAAACTAAGAGACAAGCAACTTAAAATGATCTGATACATATAAAGACTGCTGTATTGGGGCTTCCCTGGTGGTGCAGTGGTTGAGAGATTGCCTGCCAATGCAGGGGACATGGGTTTGTGCCCCAGTCTGGGAGGATCCCACATGCCGCAGAGCGGCTGGGCCCATGAGCCATGGCCGCTGAGCCTGCACGTCTGGAGCCTGTGCTCTGCAATGGGAGAGGCCACAACAGTGAGAGACCCGCGTGCCACAAAAAAAAAAAAAAAAAAAAGACTGCTGTATTAAAACCTCATGGGAAATGCAAACACAAATCTACAATAGATACACACACAAAAAAGAAAAAACAACCCAAACACATCATGAAAAATAGACATCAAATCACAAGAGAAGAGACCAAAAGAGGAAGGGAAGAAAAAAGACCTACAAGAACAAATCCAAAACAATTAAGAAAATGGCAATAAGTACATTCATATTGATAATTACTTTAAATGTAAAAGGATTAAGTGCTCCAACCAAAAGACATAGATTGGCTGAATGGATACAGAAATAAGACCTATCTATATGCTGTCTACAAGAGACCCACTTCAGATCTAGGGACACACGCAGACTGAAAGTGAGGGGATGGAAAAAGTTATTCCATGCAAATGGAAATCTAAAGAAAGCTGGAGTAGCAATACTCATATCAGACAAAATGATTTTAAAAGAAAGATTGTTTCAAGAGACAGGGAAGGACACTACATAGTGATCAAGGGATCAATCTAGGAAGAAGATATAACAATTGTAACTACATATGAATCCAACAGATGTTCTCCTCAATATATAAGGCAAATGCTAACAACCATAAAAAGAGAAATTCACAATAATACGATAATAGTGGGAGACTTTAATACTGCATTCTCATCAGTGGACATGTCATCCAGACAGATCAGTAAGCAAACAGAGGCCTTAAATGATATATACAGAACATTCCATTGACACACAGGCAAATACACTTTCTTCTCAAGTGCACATGGAACATTCTCCAGGATAAATCATATCTTGGGCCACAAATCAAGCCTCAGTAAATATAAGAAAACTGAAATCATACCAAGCATCTTTTCTGACCACAACACTATGGGATTAGAAATAAATTACAGGAAAAAAAGAACTATAAAAATCACAAACACATAGATGTTAAACAATATGTTACTAAACAACCAATGGATTACTGAAGAAATCAAAGAGGAAATAAAAAAATACCTAGAACAAATGACAACAAAAACACTGCAGTCCAAAACCTTTGGGATGCCGCAAAAGCAGTTCTAAGAGGGAATTTAATAGCAATATAACCTTAATTGAGGAAACAAGGAAAATCTCAAATAAACAACTTAACCTTACACCTAAAGCAACTAGATAAAGAAGAACAAACAGAACCTAAAGTTAGTAAAAAGAAATAAACCATAAAGGTCAGAACAGAAACAAATAGAGACAAAGAAAACAATAGCAAAGGTCAATGAAACTAAAAGCTGGTTCTTTGAGAAGATAAACAAAATTGATAAACCTTTAGCCAGATCCATCAAGAAAAAGAGGAAGAGGACTCAAATCAGTAAAATTAGAAATGATAAAGGAGAAGTTACAACTGACACCACAGAAATATAAAGGATCATAAGAAACTACTACAAGCAAATGTATGCCAATAAAATGGACACCCTAGAAGACATGGACAAATTCTTAAAAATGTACAATCTGCCAAGACTGAACCAGGAAGAAATAGAAAATATGATTAGAGCAATCACAAGTACTAAAATTGAAACTGTGATTTAAAAACTTCTAAGAAACAAAAGTTCAGGACCAGATGGCTTCATAGGTGAATTCTATCAAACTCTTAGAGAAGACTTAACACCTATCCTTCTGAAACTCTTCCAAAAACTTGAAGAGGTAGGAACACTCCCAAGCTCATTCTATGAGGCCAATATATCCCTGATTCCAAAAACACAAAGATACCATCAAAAAAGAAAATTACAGGCCAGTATCACTGACGAACATAGACACAAAAATCCTCAAGACAATACTAGTGAACTGAATCCAACAATACATTAAAAGGACCATACACCATGACCAAATGGGATTTATCTCAAAGATGCAAGGATTTTTCAATATCCACAAATCAGTCACTGTGATATACCACATTAACAAATTGAAGAATAAAAACCATATGATTATCTCAGTAGATGCAGAAAAAGCTTTTGTCAAAATTCAAGAACTATTTATGATAAAAACTCTCCAGAATGTGGGAAAGAGGGAACTTACCTAAACATAATAAAGGCAATATATGACAAACCCACAGCTAACATCATTCTCCTTGGTGAAAAGATGAAAGCATTGTCTCTAAAATCAGGAACAAGGTGAGGATGCCCATTGTCACCACTTTTATTCAACACAGTTTTGGAAGTTCTAGCCATGCAATCAGAGATGAAAAGGAAATAAAAGGAATCCAAATTGGAAAAGAAGAAGTAATACTGTCACTGTTTGCAGATGACATGATACTCTACATAGAAAATCCTAAAGATGTCACAAGAAAATTACTAGAGTTCATCAATGATTTTGGTAAAGTTTCAGGATACAAAATTAATATACAAAATCTGTTGCATTTCTAGACACTTACAATGAAGTATAGGAAAGAAAAATTAAGGAAAAAATCCCATTTACCATTGCATCAAAAAGAATAAAATACCTAGGAATAATCCTACCCAAGGAGACAAAAGACTTCTATTCTGAAACCTATAAGATGCTGGTGAAAGAAATCAAGATAACACAAACAGATAGAAGGATATACCTTTGTTTGGAGGAATCAATATTGTCAAAGTGACTATATTACCCAAGATAATCTACAGATTCAATGCTATCCCTATCAAACTACCAATGGTTTTTTTCACAGAACTAGAGCAAAATATTTTTAAATTTATATGGAAAGAAAAAAGACCCTGAATAGCAAAAGCAATCTTTTTTTATGTGCATTATTTATTTATCTTTTAATAAATAAATTCCTAGAAATAGAACAATTCAGTCAAAAGATAGGACTATTTTTGATGCAAAGGCCTTTTGATGCATATTACCAAATTATCTTCTGGAAAAGGTATATAAATCACTGTCAAGATAGGCTGTAAAAGGTATCTTGTTTGTGTCTAGTGTGTTTCTTAAATTACCTACAAGTGAATTGGGAAATTTCATTGGGGGTTTTAAATTTAAGAGGTGATCTAGAGGAGAGTGCAGTATGGCTATTAAGAGAAGAAAAAAGAAGAGAGAGAATGGAAGAACAAACAACAAGATCTCAAGTTTTACCCTTTTCAAAAGGTGTGTAGGCTCTGATGCACTGATTTGCAGACTGTGTCCTGGGCACTCCTAGGACTCTGCTGCAGGAGGTGGAGGCCTGAGAACAGCTTGGCTTCTTTTTATGTATTTTTAATGTTTATACTTTTGGGTAAGATTTCTTTCAAATTAATGGTTCAAAACGTAAAAAGTTTGAAAGCTACAGATTAGTAGCCCTCTAAGTTCACTAGTACTATTTTCAGACAAGTGATTCAAAATGAATCTTGTTCCTGCCTCTGCTTTTTTATTTGAGAAGTAAGTGTCCTGATTCACTGCTGCTTTCTTAAAAGAACCATCTTGCTAGCCTAAATGAGAGAATGAGTAACCTCCTGAGTTAGGGTCCCTCCTGCGCTTCACGGCTCTCCCGATTCCTGGTTGACATCTGTGTGGTTAAGGCCATGTGGCGTCAGATCACTTTCTGGTTCCAGCTCCAGAGGAGGAGCTGGTAAATAGCTGTTTTAGGCAAGGAAGAGGTTGAGGCACCTTAAGGTCAATGACTTCTTATCTTGCTTTTATTAGCAGTGGTGTCAACATGCACTAAAATGTTTAGCAAAAGCAATCTTGAGAAAGAAAAATGGAGCTGGAGGAATCAGACTCCATGACTTCAAACTATACTACAAAGTTAGAGTAATTAAAACAGTATGGTACTGGCACAAATACAGAAACATAGATCAATAGAATTGGATAGAAAGCCCAGAAATAAACTCACACATCTATTGTCAATTAATCTATGACAAGAGAGGCAAGAATATAAAATAGAGAAAAGACAGTCTCTTCAATAAGTGGTGCTGGGAAAACTGGTCAGCTACATGTAAAAGAATGGAATTAGAACATTCTGTAACACCATACACAAAAATAAACTCAAAATGGATCAAAGATCTAAATGCAATGCTAGACATTATAAATCTCTAAGAGGAAAACATAGGTAGAACACATAAATCACAGTAAGATGTTTTTTGATGCACCTCCTAGAGTAATGAAAATAAAAATAAACAAATGGGACCTAATTAAACTTTAATACTTCTGCACAACAAAGGAAACCATCAACAAAATGAAAAGGCAACCCACAGAATGGGAGATGATATTTTCAAATGATGTGGCTGACAAGAGATTAACCCCCCAAATATACAAACAGCTTATGCAGTTCCATGTCAAGAAACAAACAACCCGATGAAAAAATGGGCAGAAGATCTAAATAGACAGTTTTTCAAAGACATACAGATGGTCAAAAAGCACATGAAAAGATGATCAACATCAATACTTATCAGAGAAATGTCAATCAAAACCACAATGATGTGTCACCTGGCACTATTCAGAATGGCTATCATCATCATCAAAAATTCTACAAACAATAACTGCTGGAAAGTTTGTGTAGAAAAAGGAACCCTCTACACTCTTGGTGGGAATGTAAATTGGTACAGTCACTATGGAGAACAGTATGAAGGTTCCTTAAAAAACTTAAAATAGAACTACCATGTGATCCAGCAATCCAACTCCTAGACATATATCCAGAGAAAGCCATGGTTCAAAAGGATATATGCACCCCAATATTCATTGCAACACTATTTACAATAGCTTAGACATGGAAAAAATATAAATATTCATCGATAGAAGAATGGATAAAGAAGATGTTGTACATATATATATAATGGAATATTACTCAGCCATAAAAAAGAATGAAATAATGCCATTTGCAGCAACATGGATGGACCTAGATATTATCGTACTAAGTCAAGTAAGAAAGACAAATATCATATGATATCACTCATATGTGGAATCTAATTTAAAAAAAGATACAAATGAACTTATTTACAAAACAGAAGCAAACATAGATATTGAAAACAAACTTATGGTTATCAAAGGGTAAATGTCAGGGGAGGGACAAATCAGGAGTTTGGGATGAACACATGCACACTACTATATATAAGAAAGATAACCAACAGGGACCTACTGTATAGCCCAGGGAACTCTACCCAATATTCTCTGATAACCTATATGAGAAAAGAATTTTAAAAAGAATGAATATATGTATGACTGAATCACTTTGATGTACACCTGAAACTAACACAATATTGTAAATCAACTATATGCCAATAAAATTAAAATATTTTTTAAAACTAATAAATAAATAAATAAGAAGATTTAAAATGTCCTTGACCATATATCCAAAGAGAAGTGTGCAGGTGATGAAAGTTACAAGGATAAATTTGTGGAAATAACATCATTGATCTGTGGTCTGGCTGGAGATACAGATAATCCAAGTGTGGGAGGCTTGTGGTCAGGGTCTTGGGATCTACTTCCTAGGACAATGAAACTATCAGTCAAAACAAAAGTCAGTGTGAGGAACTTGGTTTCTTTAGATTTGCAATAGGTCCTCAGTTACCAAAAATTGGTTCTCAAAGCCACTTCCTGGAGAAATTAAATAGAGGGCATAGATAAATTTACTGGAAACCTAGGTGAATAGTTTAAACCAAAATGAACAGCTGGACCAACTGAATGAAGAGAGAAAGATTTGCACTTTCACTCCTCTTGGCCTAGACAGGGAGATGAAGCAGGTCCCACGAAATAGCCTGAGACCCCCAGAAATAAGGACCAAAAAGATTTTATAACACATATGGAAACCTTCCAGTTATAATTTTACCACCTAAGTTTTCATCTAAGTTTTGTTACTTCTGACCATAGGACATTTATGCTACCAAACTAAATAAGTAAAGGACACACTTATTGTAATATTTAATTTTGTTATGAATTCTCATCACTTAACAGACCTGCCAATCTCACCTTTCCATTAATATTTCTCAAAATTCTCAATATTATCGACTGTAGACAAAGAAAGAACAAAATATACAAAAATCAAGCTCAAACAGAGAAATAAAAGAAGCAGATGACAAAACAAGATTTATTGTGCAAGGATTTTCTTGGGGATGCCTCTATGATGGAAAATAGGGAAAGACCCAGGAAAGGCTGCAAGTGCTGTAAAACTATGATACAAATCAGATGCCAAGTGAAGTATAGAGGAAGGAAATACTGGGTGGAAATATGTTAGACTGTTATGCCAATCTTTCTTTGCCACAAAGAAATTGTGGCAAAAGCATCAGGGAATTCCCAAGCCAAAGCCAGTTATCAGGAGGGTCCCAAGTTTCCAAGGAACAGGTCAGCCTCAGTATAGTCCTTTTGAGGTGCGGTCTTTTAGCAACTGACATAGATTCCAGAATGAAACAGATTCCAGACATAGATTCCAGAATGAAACAGCTGCGGCTCTTGGTCAGTTATACTCCATAGAGTTGGAAGTCAGTGAAGAAGGAGAGTGAATTCTCAGGGCTCCCACATAATGGTTTATTTATATATAAGTTTCCCTGTGCAAAGTTTTCCCTGTGCAAAGTTTTCAGACTTTAAAGGATCCTTTTTGAGATCATAGGGACGTCAGAGGTTCTTCATCACTAAATTCCATCTTCAACAAAGGAAAGAACTACTGTTGAAAGATGTTACTTAATTTTCTCAACAGCACACCATGAGCTAGTTTTAAACCTAGGACATGAACCTCATGCCTGGCTTCCCATGTTGCCTCATTTCCATGCCAGCTGCCTCACTTTATACCTGACACATGAAATTCTGATTTCTGGATTAAAACGTATACACCCTTCACTCCTACTCTTTAGCAGAGTAATCAAGCTCGACATCATTAACCATTAACCTTTTCTGTTTGCCTGGTAGAGCAGGTGAGAGAGGGTAGCAGGCAATGAGCTCCTAGGATGCTGGATAGGTGCCAATACAATTATGCTCCTCTGGCTCTCTGAACCGGCAGCTGTGTCTGAGGTTGACAAGAAGTGTAGGTGAGGCATCCCTGGGCACCAAGCTGCATGAAGACTTCACTCATCTCCTGGTTAGCCGGGGCTGGCAACCTGACAATCAGCACAGTGAGTTCAGACTGTTATCCTTTTGTGTAGAGGACAGACTTATTGGGAAGCCCCAGTCAGATGAGAGCTACCTTCCTGAATCCTACATTTGGAGTGTTGTCCTCCAGCTGTCTCTCTTCTTATTATTGTGAGGAGTATTGTGGGGATGATTAAATAGTGATTCAAGGCTGCCACTTCCATAATCACATCTTCTGACCTCTTGATGAGATGGCAATGATTGCAGATAGATTCCCACAAACACAAACAATGTGATAAGATATTTTTAAATGTGATATTGTCTTTCATGAATATATAGATTAATCATATTATTTTTTCTATTATATAAATTTTAGCTGAAAATTAGAATAACTTGCCTATTCTACTATTCTATTTCCACATACTGAAATAAATATCTCTGTACTAAATGCAGTCTTGTGATAGACTCAAATCCACACAAATAATGATATGCTGAGAGTTCTGACCTGTTCTAGGAGCAGGTTGGTTTTAATGTACCATATATTTGTCTGCACTTAACATGTATAAAACCTAACTGAGATGTTAGAGCACAAATGATAGGAAAAAATGAAGTAGAATATCATAAAGTATTAAACTAAATATACAGATCCAAAATATATAGTAATAACCACTAAGATAATGTTATAATAATAGTATTATTTGTCATATGTATAATGCTTAGGAATGTCATGGCCATTTCACATAATTTTCTTCACTAGAGCTTTTGGAAATGAATAGAGCAAGAATTATTATTTTTACACTAAAGATAAATTAACCTGCTCTTAATACAGGTTAAGAGATAAATAATTTTGTGAAATTTCATATAACTACAACATAAGAGACTTTGGACAAGAACTTTGATTCCTATTCTAATAATATATTTCATGGTCAATCATACAGTTACTACTGGATGGAGTTATCAGAATTTTTCATGTCAATGTTAGGAGTTGAGAAAGTAAAATCAATCAAAAAATATTACAGAACACTTTTACTCTGGGTCATTTCTGTACAAAGAACACTGCAAAACACAAGAGAAAGAGAACATAGAGAGGATCTCCATTGGCTGTCACTGAGGTGGCTTCCCATAGAAAGCACACCTAAGAGTCATTTTCCTAGAGGTAGTAGGTTATTATTTGCCCTAACTTCCTAATAGGCTTGTTCACAATGCTATTTCTTGACAATTCCACAAGTTCCTGATAGGATATTTTAAAGGTATAAAAATCTGAGTTTCCTAGAATTCTAGTGAGACTTTAACTAAATTCCATAAAATAATTAGAAAAAAAAGGAGAAAACATGGTTTATTCTTAAATCTTAAGTTTGTAGTCAGGAATGTGGAGCTATAGAAATCTAGATAATCCATTGTTTTGTATTCAATAAATGCCTCATAAGAGATGTGATGTCGATTTAACCTTAAACAATAGGTAAAATTTAGACAGGGAGGAAAAAAAAAGGTATTCATGAGAGAAAGCTGTGTTCATGAGATGTGTTTGGTACCTGGTGTGTGCTGGGTTTAGGAGATTATTTAAGTTAGAAAATTTTAGAGAAAGTCATCTTCTGAGGGGGGAACATCAATTCTTACTTCTAATCTTAGAAATACAACTTTTTCTTCCTTTAAAATATTCTATTGAAAGCTTGGACAATTGTCAAAGAATATCTCTGTGGTTGGCCTATCAGAAAATTAGGACCAATAATCAACTCACCACCTCTAGGAGAATGACCTAAATGTATATGCTCTGCCTGTGTGGGGAGTTACCTCAGCAAAGGCCAATTGAGAGAGAAAACCTCAATACTAAAAGCATTCCTCTTTCATATTTCTGTACATGATTATTTTTTCCAAAATAAAGGAGAAAAAACAAAAAAGGGAAGGATAGAGTACTAGCCCCATTAGTTAATACTAAATATAATAATTGTGTAATAGCCATATGTTTGATTCAAAAGCATCCCACTTGCACTGGTCACTAACTTACCACTCTAGACTAGATGCCTAATGTGTTCTACATAGCCCTTCTCCCAACTGCAGAAGTCATGGTCTCCTTTTATATCTTGTAAAGAATCTGATAAACAAATTACTCCATAGATAGCTCTGTAAGGTTGTGGGAAAAAGTTACTGGAGTTAAAAATCAAAGGTATAAGATCCAGTATTACTAACTACTTATAAGATTGTGAAAGAAGAACAAAGAGCATTGCTCATCACTCAGTTCTGCAAGGGTTAAGTCACTACCCACTGACAGTACACCTTGAGAGGAATTCAGAATGAAAAACAAGATGAAGCACTTTGTGCTTTGGATAAATGGACCCCTAGGTAGTTAAATGCATATCTCAGGAAGAATTTTAATGACTCCAGATTGTTGCATCTTCCCATACATAGAAAAGCACTAAAATAATTAAATTAAGATGTCGGTTCATTGTGATTAGCAGTAATCTTTTACCAAGATGTATGCTAGACTACATGTATTTCCCAGCCAAAAAAAAAAATATACATAAACTCTCCCTTATCTCTTCAGAGCAGCTCTTTGGGGCTGAGTGCCTGTTTCCCAATCTATAGTCCTCCATAAGAGCCTGAATAAAACTTAAATTCACAACCCTTATATTGTGTGTTTTTCTTTAAGTCAACAGGATTTTAGCTAAACTAAGATCTCTTTGGATCTTAGTAAATGCAGGTGTTGAAGAAATGATCTCTAAGTAATTTTCCAACTCTAATATTTTATGATATTTACTTAGAGATGTAAGTTCCAAATGAGTGAATAAATATAGAAGTGCTCTGAATAGTAAACTGTATTCAATAAATTAATATTATGAAAATTATCCCATGAAGTGTACTTGCTATATTCTGAGAGGAACAGAACCCTGGGAAAAGAATGGTCAGATATTTTGTTGCTTGTTGGCATCGTTTGCTCTTTGGTTTTTTGCATTCCACCTGCCCAGCTGTGCATATTTCTTATTTCACCCATTTCTGCCTTCTGAACTTGGGGTGTTAATCCCCATGTTAAGGTCTCATGTGGCCACAGAGCTCTACCTCCAAAGAGACTAAAGCAGGAGTTTTTGACAAACTACCACCAGCCATGGAGATTATAGAGCAATCCTCAGACTGATTTGCTTTTCAATACAAAAATGGAAATTCAAGCATCATGTTACAAGCACTATGTCTCCACACCACCACATACACTACCTCCTTCCTTGTTATCTGTCTCTGTCTTGCCTGTTACTTCCATCATAATTAATCAAGGTTAACAATGCAGGCATAGTGCCAGCTCTCATCACTGTCAGGTGTTCTAATGGGCTTGGATGTATGCACATGTTGAGGGGATATTTAAATGATGTTTGTGTGCTGCACAGTCAGAATAAACATTTCTGCACTGGCTTCTTTGGTCTCCTAAAGGCCAGCTATCACAGTACAAGAATATTTTTTAAGTGGATATAAATAAATCCAGGTGGTTCCACCCTATCCCACAAGGCCTCATGTGTCTCAATGGCTCATCTCAGTTTGTCTTTCAACAGATTTTAGTGGGCACAGTTATCACATTTCAAATAAGCTTGGGTTCCAACCACAGAATTAAAAACAAAAATGAAACCCTTTCTAAAAGTATTGTAAGGGGTTATTGCTAGAGTTGGGGAAAAAGAAAGAAAGGGGAATCAGTTTCTCCCATCAGAAAAGTCAAGGAGAGATTTCTGTGTCATGCATTATTAGCAACTTTAGGGTAAAACAATAGATGTTCTTGACTTTAGTTTGAACCTGGTGTCAGTGTCAAAATGCAGATAGAACAAGTTGTAAATACTTGCAAATTGCCAAATTTATTTGAAGCAAATTGGAAGTGGGGGTAATTCAGAAGGGAGTTAGAATTAGAAAAGACTTCTCAAACAAGGCATTTGACATGGAGGAAAAGAACATTTTAACATAGGAGAATCCATATAAGAAAAGGAAAGCAAACAAATCCACAACATATTCTGGGAATTGTGAAAAGATAATATGCTGGAGCACATATTGCATGAGGTGGGGGTGAATAAAGAAGAGGTAAAAGAAACTAGTAGGAATATATGGAGTCAGACTGAGAAATGATGAGGACCTTCAATAAAGATGTCCTTGAGAATGTAGATGACAGAAGAGTAAATCATTTGATATTTCTGTGAGGAGTAGGATCAGTGGAACCCAAGTTACAAATAAATATAAAAACTCTAGCTGGAGTTATTGCATGAAAGATAAGATCAAAATTACAAAAGAAAGTGATTTGATGAAAAGTTAAGTTTCATGTATACTGCATCATATATACCCATAAGACATAGATATAGAATATCTAAGCAGTTGTTGGAAATACAGGCCTGGATGTGAGGAGAGAGAAAGGAGATGAAAATTTGGTGACAAGAGAAATACAAGGATTGGAATTTAAAATTTTTATAGTTTGGAAAGTGTTGGGAAGTCCCAAGTATAGATTAGGAAAGTGATCAGTGTGGTAGGAAATAAGTCAGAAATAAGTAAAAACCAGAGTGTGTAGGGCTTGAAACCTAAGACAAGAGTTCATGTTGTGTACTGGACATTGCAAAAGTCAAAAGGATTACAGTATGAGAAATAAAGAGGATTGTTGGAGTCGGCAATTAAGTACAAGTGTAAGTAATTTCAGAAGAGAAGGAAAAGCAAAATCCCAGAGGGAGAGTAGACGAAAGGTTAACTATGGATTTAGAGTGTAACTAATCGAAAAAAAAAGTTTCAAAGTAAAGAGGACAGCAGTAGGATGATAATTCTGTGGTTTGAGAAGATTACAGGTGAGGGTAAGTGAAAGGTAAAATTGAAGTATATCACAAGTGTCCGTTCCAACCATCAAGTCTGATCACCTCTATGCCGATATTTTGGAAGAGAAGGTGTCTCAAGGGTTCTAGGTTATCACCTGGCTCCCATTTATCAATTGGCCCTTTTAGCAGTTAGAAACTACCTAGAACTCTTGAGCACATTTCCCCTCTATATTATGCTGCAACTTTGGCCCAACACTTAAGGGGGGAATGATGCAATTTTTCTACATGGCCAGAGGCTAAATGGGTGAACCAGTCTCCATTAAGATGTTGGAGTAACAAAAACAAAAAGCAAAAACCAAAAAAACGCCACTAAAAACAGGGAAACAAGGAGGGAAATCAGAATCTCAGCTGATGGGAGCAAGTAACATGACTGCTAAGAAAATTAATGTTACATCTGAGTTGCCACGGTGTACTCAATAAAAACAGAATGGAAGAGAAGAAGAGAAGATATATAGAATGTAGGGTTTGGGATTGAATTAGGATCCTAGAGCCAGAGAGAGGATTAAAAACCAAGATGTCTGGCAAAGAGAGAGACAGACAGGCAAGACTGGAACAAGCAGGTAGAAGACTGATTTTGAATCAAACAAGTGGGTTTATTAGGAAAGGGTACAAAATCTCTATGGGTACCAACCCAAATGAGGAAATAAGTAGCAATTAACACAGGTATCCAATACATTTTCTTCTGTAGAACTGTGGTTGGTCAAAACATCAAGAAATCATTTAAAGTTGCAATCATGGAGTCTCTAATTATAACTCTAGAAGCAAGTCCAATATACCCAAAGTAAGTTAAGAAAAGCTGGTAGTGGAGACAAATACAGGCAAGATGGGAATTAAGATGGATGAACTTTGAATACAAATACTTCTGTGCTTTTCAAGAGTGGTGACACAGACATGACCAGTGGTGGGGTTTTTGTAATAACATCACCTTTAATTTGTACACATTTTATTTAGTTAAGCTTTCCTCTCAATTGATCCACACAACAACATTAGCAAAAGCAAGGTTAGAAATAAGAATCACCACTTGTAGATAAGAAGCATATTAAAGTAATTATCTCAAGGTCTTGAAATTACTGGCAAAGTCAAACCGAGAACTGGTGAGTCTTAGTCCAGTATCTTTGTGTGTGTGTGTGTGTGTGTGTGTGTGTGTGTGTGTGTGTGCCCTATTTCTTTATAAATTCCAATAATTTTTTAAATTTCAGATTAAAACAAAATGATTAAGGAGGCTGATGATAATTCTAATAATTCTTTTAATTCCTTTTTTCTTGGCTCCTTTCTTTCTCAGGTTCAAGACGTGAATGTGAGAGATAATTCTACATTTTGAAAAAAGTGAAAAACAATTTCCTTTCTTTTGCTATCTAAGCTTCTTAATGAAGGCCTATGGGATCAGGATATAGTTGAAAAACTGAAACAAACCTCATGAGAGTAAGATTTGACTGCTTTTCTCCCTGAACACTCTCTCCTTGATCTACAAGCATTCCACACACAAGGACAGCAACTAAGTCACATTTCTCCCTTGTTCAGCCTCACTCCCTCCTTATTTTTTTAGAGTCTTTTGTCATTTAGGAAATTAGACTAAAATAATGAAGCATTCCTTTGTGAATAATCTTGTAAAGCTGTTGGTCTAGTTGCTTAGGGTAATAGCTCTTCATCTCTGTGGAAAAAATAAAGAGTGAGTTGAACAGGTGTTGAGGAGACAATGAAAGTGACCAGTTAAATCTCAGAATTTTTTTTCATTACCAAAAAGAAAAGAAAAAAATAAGATTAACTGTTCTCTGGATGGTGGAGTTTTCCAGGAGACCAAGTAAGTCTTCTATAGACTGTTTTATCTTCCTGACTGTGATTTACCAGACAGACACCAAATTTGTTCTGAGCACCATTGATGCCTCAGACACAATGGTGGATGACAGTCCACATAACCTCTCTTTCAGCTTTCATCTCATATATTCCATTTGAAGTTGAGTCCTGACAAGAGAAAGGCATGGAATTAATATTACCTTGTATCAGCTCAGTCTCCAGAGGGAACAGCAAGGTTTTTCTGGAAACAATAAACCCTTTAAATATGACAGGGGAAATGGAACCTTAGGAGGTCTCTAAAAGTATCCATTATTAAAGAAAAGGGAGAAAAAGTCCTCATGGTGACTTTGATTCTTTTTTTCTTTTCAACAAAAACAGTGAACTAGTGCCAGTTTTACATACAAATTTAAAGATGTGGGATGATTTATGTTAAAAATCTCTCTTTCCCCTCCCCTATAGCACATGCAGTGGAGAGAAAGAATTCATTATGCCTGTATTTCTTATGACATTGATATTCCTTTCTTTTTTAAACTTTACCAAATAAAATTAAAATAAAACTGATGACAACTTTGAAAAATAAAGTCCAGAGGAAAAACATTATATCTGATCACATATATAAAGGTCAGATTTAATAGCCCAAATATGCAGGCAAGAACATATGTGTCCATCTCAAGCACTAGAAAAATTGTTAAATGAAACTTAAATGTGTGGATTTCCACAAGATTTAAACAGGGAAAAAGAAATTAGATACATGCACACACAATTGCATATGTGTATGTACATATGTGTATATTAATACAATATCTTACTGTAATAATTTATTACAATTAAAAATACATATGTGAACTGTATCTCACTAAATTTTTTTAAAAAATGAAAGTACTTAAAAATAAGAACATTCCATCTGTATGCAGCAGAATACACATTCTTCTAATGTACACATGGAATATTTTCCAGAATAGATCACATGCTATGCCATCAAAGAAGTCTCAATAAATTTAAGAAGATTGAAATCATAGCAGGCAACTTTTCCAAACACAAGGCTATGAGCTAGAAATCACCTACAAGAACAAAACTGAAAGAAACCACAAATATGTGTGAGGCTAAAGAGTATTCTGTAAATAAATCAAAGAGTAAATTTAAAAATACCTGGAGACAAATGAAAACAAGAACACAATGATCCAAAACCTATGGAATGTGGAAAAAGCAATTTTAAGAGGGAAATTTATGGTGGTGTACGGCTACCTCAGGAAACAAAAATATCTCAAATAAGCAACTTAAACTTACACCTAAAGGAACTAGGAAAAGTAGAACAAAGCCCAAAATTAGTAGAAGGAAGTACTGTAAATAATAAAGATCAGAGCAGAGACAAAAGATATGGAGACTATAAAAACAGTAGAAAATATTATTGAAACTAAGAGCTGGTTCTTTGACAAGATAAACAAAATTGATAAATCTTCAGCCAGACTCATCAAGTGAAAAAAAAGGAGAGGTCTAAAATCAATAAAATCAGAAATTAAATAGAAATTACAGCCAACAAACAAAAATACAAATTTAATAAGAAATTACTATGGTAATTTTATGCCAATAAAATGGACAACCTAGAAGAAATGAACAAATTCCTAGAAATATGCCCTCTCCCAAGACTGAATCAGGAAGAAATAGAAAATAGGAACAGGCCAATTACCAACAATAAAACTAAATTTGTAATAAATAAATTTCCAACAAACAAAATTTGAGGACCTGATGCCTTCACAGGTGAATTCACCAAACATTTAAAGAGTAAACACCCATCTTTCTCAAACTGTGCCAAAAAAATTAAGGAGGAGGGAACACACCCAAACTCATTCTACAAGGCCAGAATCACCCTGATAATAAAATCTAATACATTACAAAATGAAAATCACAGGCCAATATTACTGATGAACATACATGCAAAACTTCTCAACAAAATATTGGCAAACAAAATTCAAGAATACATTAAAAGGATCTTACACCATGATTAGGTGGGATTTATCCCAAGAATGAAGGGATGTTTCAATATCCACAAAGCAATCAATGTGATACACCACATTAAAAAACTGAATAATAAAAATCATGCAAACATATCAACAGATGCAGACAAAGATTTTGACAAGATTCAACATCCATTTATGATAAAAACTCTCAACAAAGTGGGTATAGAGGAAACATACTTCAAAAAAATAAAGGTCATATATGACAAGCCCACAGCTAACATCATACTCAATGGTAAAAAGCTGAAAGCATTTCTTTTGAGATCAGGAACAAGGCAAGGATGCCATATCATTCCACTTTTATTTAACATAGTATTGGAAGTCCTAGCCACAGCCATCAGACAAGAAAAATAAAAATGATCCAGGTTGGAAAGGAAGAAGTCAAACTGTCACAGTTTGCAGATGATGTGATACTATACACAGAAAATCCTAAAGATACCACCCAAAAACTATTAGAAATTATCAATGAATTCAGTAAAACTGCAGGATACAAAATGTACAGAAATCTGGTGCATTTCTATACACTAACAATGAACTCTCAGAAAAAGAAATTTAAAAAAAGTCTCATTTACAATCACATCAATATAATAAAATATCTAGAAATAAATCTAACTATGGAGGTATACAACCTATACTTGGAAAACTATAAGAC